>NC_045688.1:12772577-13490911 GCF_003331165.1 Xiphophorus hellerii | reverse complement strand
AATCTGAGTTGGTATAAATACTAAGAAGTGAAAGGCCTTTTTCACTGGAAGTGGAAAAGGCCTTTAGCACAGTTTTTTCTGGATTTTTTTTTTTTTTTTTGTAATTGTGTGCCCTCTAGTAGAGTGACAAATCAGAAACAAACTTTGGCCTCATGTTGTTTTTTTTTTTTGCAGAGAAAAAATCCCCGCTACTATGCGAACCCTTTCAACCCACATCATTTTTATGCAGATGTGCAAAATGTTTTTCTTTTTTTTTTGTTTTGTTTTTTAAACTTCTTAATCATTCACATAATAAGTGGACTATAGCTTTTTGGGAGGAAGTATATTTTAAAACAGTAACTCAAAGTTACAGTTTTCAGTAGGATTTTTGCGTTTTACAAGAAAAACTAAAAATGGCATATTTCTAAGATTTTAATTTCTTTTTTTCTTAATTTTCTTTTTCTCCTTCGATCTTTCGGCGTTTTTTATTATCGGATTAAAAACGGTTCCGTGCTTCAGCATCCGAGCTCAGCAGCGAAGCGCTCGGGTCCGCCGTACACCTCACAGGCTCGGACGTTAAGTGGCTCATTCAGGGGATTTGGGTGGCATTTATGGGATAACTGAACCTGCTATAAAACAGCCGCAACCTGGTGCATGCGTGTGCGCGAGAGAGGAGTTAATGCAGTGAGTCACTTTTATAAGTTCGACCTTGCCTCAGTCTCCTGTCGCTCGCCAACTCGAAGAGGGAAACCGCAGCGGAGCCACAGCCTCGGAGCCCTTTCTCACTCAGGAAACTCCCTGAAACCACCACAACCTGTCAGTGTGACCTCTCATGCACATCTACGCCCATCTGCTCCATCAATCTCTGCAATATAGACAAACACGGCCAAACAAACTAGTCACCAACACGATGTTCATTTTTTAAAATAAAATTCATACTCAGATTGTTCACGTGCACGAGCGTGGAAACATCCGAACCCTTGGACTCACCTCGGCGTGTGCAGGCGGCCACGTTGGCGCTCCCGCGTCAGATAGGAAGCGAAAGCCTGGAATCGAGCCGACAGCAGCTCACTCTCTCCTCTCGTTTGTCAGCTTCAGGTTGAGGAAACCAGAGACGAGGTGAGCTGATGGAGCGCTCAGACCTGACACTGTGGAGGGGAAGTGACCCGAAAAACTCCAAGTGACGTGCAGGAAGTAGACAGCTGTGTTAAATCACACTTTTGACTCGGGGAGGAAAAAAAGGGAAAACATCTTCACATTAACCAGTTCAAGCGTGGAACAAACACTGCTGATACAATCAGATTAATGAGGGGGGAAAAAAACACTTGAACAACTTTGGAAATATTATTTTTCTTGTTTATACTGTGTTGATATGGACTCTGGGTTCAAAATATTAGATGGGTAATAATAAATTAAGTGAACTTAAGTGAAAGTAGGAAATTCAATCTAACAATCTGATAACTGTGAGGATTTCAGCGTATTTACTTAAAATATAACAAAAATACATAAGCTTTGGTAGGAATAAAATGAAAACATTACTCCAATTGCTGGGAAAATAATAAAGTTTATTGATTATTAAAGTTATAATGTTTAAATTCTATTTGACAAGGCATCTGTTCTTGTAGCTGGCCTACATTTGGCTACTTAGCAAACATGCTGCAAGTAATTTGAGAACTTTAATTGAGTGATTCTTCTTTATTTTGCACATTATGAATCAGTTGGTTTTTTTACGATTGGGATTGTTGTCTTATGTTCCTTTAAGCACGGGAAAAAAGTGCAGCTGAACAGCAACAACTGTTGCAGCAATTGCTGCTCTAATTGCAGTAACAATTAGAGACAAATCAGCTCTACTCTGTGCCAATCCAGGTAGGAAAGCAATACGAATGAATTTTAGAGGACACCCAAATGCCGGCCCGTGCCTCCCTGTAACTAATGGTTAAAATTAGTAACATTTATCTTGTGTATGTCTGTCAGTTGTTTTAAGTTGATGTTTCCACAGGTTAAACTGCAGAGGATTTACAAGTGGCAGCAGCAAGAGACAAACTGTCCTTTGGGGTGAGGTAGTAGGTTGTATAGTTTTAGGGTCATTCCCAAGCTGTCAGATGACTATACAACTTACTGTCTTTCCTGAAGTGACTGTGATGGCTTCGTTATCGTGACACACCGAGACATCCCGCAGATTTACAGGAATCTCCGATTTTTTAAATGTGATAATCTGTGTGCATCCTGTTGATTTTTTTTTAATTTTTTTAACTCATTAACAAGCAGTTTCAATTTTTTAATCGGAGTCTTCCATTTGCTTACCAAATCTCTTTTTAAATGCATCAATATTTTTGTAATTTTCTTCCCTTTCAGTAGTTTTGCTTCACGTCTTTTGACTCCGAGACTCATGGTGTTCGCACAGGGTGAGGTAGTAGGTTGTGTGGTTTCAGGGTTGTGATTTTGCCCCATCAGGAGCTAACTATACAACCTACTGCCTTCCCTGGAGGGCAGCAATACATCACAGGAGCGCAAACCTCTTTATCATCTTTCTAATGACCCTTAAAACACTTGGCACATGACTGGTATTCGGTTTCAAACTCGTCTCTGAATCGGTAAGTGATGCTGCTTCATCAGGCTTTTTTGCTGAAACATGACTCCTTGTACAGATTGTACAAAAACTGTATTCTGGGTTTATTCATTGATTTGCTATGTTTTTCTTTCTTAATTAAATAAAGATATAACTGCAAAAAACGATTGAAGTCTGGTCTTCTTTCTACATCAAATCTAATTATTGAAATATTTTCTCCTTGAAATCCTGGCATGTAATCCCTTTTAAGTAGCTCATTATATAACAAAATACTCACAGTATCTAAGAGGCTTCTGAAGATTATCTCCTCATCTGTCTTTTTTTTTTTTTTTTTTTTGTATTACCCATCTGTTCAAGCAATTAATTTCCAGGTTTCAAATCAAAGATAAGGATGAAAAGTCAAAACTTTCAAGATGGGATTTTACATATTTTACTAAAAGATCATATCTGGATTTACAGCTTTAAAATAATTCCTCAGACTCGTTCGGCACGCGCTCGTCAGAACCTGAGCAGGGTGTCGAGGTAAAAACAAAGCGCAGGCAGAAACACCCACCTCTTTGTTTAAAACCCACTGAGCGGCCTAGCAGGAGTTTGGAAGTCAACAGGAAAAGATGACAGCCTAAAGGTTTGCAGTTTAAATCCCAGGATGGGATGAGGACACGTTTGAATCGTTGCCATGCATTCTTTCACAGTAGATGGCGCCAGACGCTGTCCGTGTTGGGAGGGCATTTCCACTGATTCCTGCCCATCTGCACTAATGGTTTTTGCTTAATGAATCCAACACTAATGGCATAAGAGTTTGAACTATCAGGAGAATAGTGACAATTACAAATTATAGAAATATTGTTCAAATGGCGAAAATTGCTTTGCAAGTATGGAAAGCAAAAAGTGCCACAATCCAAGATATGTAAATATCATCACCTTCCTAAAATAATCGCTTATGCCATTGTTTGCCAAAAGTGATTTGTTTTCTTTTTCTTTCAGCCAAAATCACTGTTTTCAAAAAAAATGGCATCATTGAATTATAATTTTGAAATTACTTGCTCAAATATGCTACATACATTTTATGTAATCAATAATATTTTTTTTTAAATGTTGCTATTTAATTGAAAGATAATAGTTTCAAAGTGGACCTCCTGTGGAGATGTGACTGTTCTGACTAGCCAGAGGAACAAATTTCATCATCTCATGCTGCACTGCAGAACAAAAGATATGAATAAATATTTGAATAAAATATGCTTCAAATGTAGTCAAAACAATATTTTTTAATTATGTATTTATCCAATTACTTTAAAATGACTTGATCATTTAATGTTTCTATAACCAGTTTTAATAGAATTAACTAAGTTGACACTACTGGACTTTCATAAATGTACAACTTAAATGGTAATACACAGATTTATTAATTTACATTATTTAAATTCTAACATAAACAATAATTTGTTCAACTGTAAAGTTTAGTCCCTCCCTCCATAAATAATTACAATATTTGAGTACTTATGCATACTTTGTCTAATTATTCATTTTCCTCTTGTTTTTTTTTTTTTTAAAGATTATAAATTACTTGGCAATTATTTGGGGTTTTGCCCAAATAAATTATTTATGTATTTAAATTCTGTTAGTTTATAGTTTATTTTATTTCAATTTAATTAAACTGTGGCATTTTTGGTCCTCCATAATTAAGGCAACATGGTAACCATAACCTAATCAGAAATGAGTATGTAGGGTTTAGTGAATTATTATTCAAATGAACTAATTTAAAATGCAATGGATTTACTTGTAATTTTAGTTAATTAAATGAAAGTAATTATGTGTTTGTTAAATGTAGCCACTTTTGTCATTCCGTATTTTCACTGCGTCAATTTCCAGTTTTATTAAAACTACTTATGCATTATATTGAATTGCGGCACTTTGGGCACTCCATAGGTTTTACTGCACTCATTTCCAGTTTTATTAAAACTATTTATGCGTTTCATTGAATTGTGGCAGTGTTGGTTCTCCATAGCCCTGTCTCTGCTACGCTTAATTACGCGAGTAGATCATATTCTATTAAATTTATAACTGCAGACAGGTCCAATCAGCGATGTCTGCTTTTTTTCACGCGCTCGATCTGATTGGTTAGATCTATAGGTGTGTCAAGCGGTTGTTTCCTGGGGAGGAGAATCGCAGCTTTTGACAGCGGAGGGAGGAGGAAGAGGTGACGCGTCAAGGTCCTGACGGATCCGGTCACAGGACCAAAACACCTCCCTCCCTCTCTCATCTGGTCTCCGACAGACTTTCAACATAATCTGGAAATGCTTCGAGTGGCAGCGACTGAGGTAATTTATTAATTTAATCATTAAACTGGTTGTGGTTTTAAGCCTGTTTCTTGTAGATTTTCAACTTTGTTGCTAACTTGCACCAAAACGTTTTGCCTTAAGAGTTTCTGATGTATTTGTAAACACTCCAACTTACTCTTTATTACTCTTAAAATAAGCAAAATATATAAAAGACTGAATTTAGGATAGATCAAGAGCACACAGATTCTGTTCTTGACAGTCTTTGATCTTAAATATAAAATAAGCTGCAGTTCAGCAGTTGTTGATTATCAGTCAGTATCCTTTGTGTCATCTGGTAACGTGCTTTGTTGAGTGTAGCAGGCGTCAGACACCACAGCTTCTGTTTCCACTTCTGTGGCTCTAAAGATAGAGCACACTGGGATTGGTGTTCCTCAGGGGAGGTGAAACACAATGGCTTTCTGAGGTGATGGGGAAACGTTGGGGGCAAGAGCTGGAGTCGTCCAGAGAAAGGGAAGTATAGTCACTCAGCATGGTCGAAACTCAGCCGGTGAATTGTTTAGTAATTTTATGGCGCGGAGAGACATTGAAGATGCTGCAACTTTACTCACCGTTTTTCAGAAACAATGTAGACTTCATCAAGTAGCACGCAGCAAAGCAAAACTGATCAAGTAAGTTGATGTTCAAAGCCCTGCAGAAGTATGAAACAGAGCCTTATCAAAGAATAGTCGACTTGTTTTGCCCATTTGTACTTTTGTAGTTTTTGTCTCTTCCTATTTACATGTAGTGAAGTGTTTTCATGAAGAGATAAGAAATTGAGCAAATCTCATAATTTTGCACCTTAATCCTCTTTTTTTTTATGGTTCAGTTGCCCTTTGATTGAGCCATTATGAAACATGACAAATTACAAACACTGATCAAACTAAAACAAAATGGTGAGTAAATTGACGCATTGTCGGCAACAAAGGTTACCCCGCATTTGTTTTCTTAGACATAGATATTAAACAATCAAAGCTATAAAAGTATGAAATATTGTATTTTTAGTACAAAACATCCTGTTATATTTTGTAAACAGAAATACTGTGTACACAGCTACAAATATCCTAGTGACCCTTAGCTCCTCTCACTGTCCTCTGCAGGGCACTTTATTGTTGGTTAGTACAGGATAGGGTAGCAATACTGTTTGCCATCTTTCAACTAGGGCAAATATTGGTTATTTAAGATCCAAAAATGGTGTTTTCCTCAAATTCAAACCTCCTTTTAAAATGATAAGCTTTGATTATTGACTGTCGCAAGACTAGCTGTGTAAAGGGCGGCCAAACATGCAATAAAGCAAACTTTGTGAACTTGCTTCCAGACATAGCTATTGGGAAATGTCTGCTGACAGTCTGACGCCTCAGTCAGCCAGCGGGCAGATTCTTCACATCAAAGCCTCTTTGCTGACCAACAGCTGTCTCACGGTTTCACCATATGCTCTGTGCTTCATATATTCTACGACGCTCTACATTCACAGACACACTTTCATTCTGACGTTACCCAACTGTAGCGATCTGTCAGGACTTGCCTTCTGAAATGCAGCAAAACAGACTAGATAAACAAGAACAAGCCCGCGTTGATCAATCACGTTGTCAACGTCTCGACACAAGAGTCCAAAGAGGCAGCGTGTTCCAGCGTTAGTTCGTGAAATGTTTGTTCAGATATGTGAACTGAAATTGTTCTGTAGATTTGTTAGCATTTCAGTGCAAATTATATTGCACTGTAAATAAAATAGAGTAAGATGCTACAGGAAGTTAGCATGTTATATAAACAAGAGAAAGGCCAGATCGTTTGAGATCCTGAACAGGATTAGGCAGGTAAAGAACATAAATGAATGGGTACATAATGAGCTGTTGACGCATACGTCAACAAGCCATAACATTTTATTAACTGAAAGCATTGTTATTTAACCCCACGTGGCCAGAAAAATCAGTTAGTGTCTTAACACTCAATTGAGAATTTTCTCTAATTTTCACAGGATCAAAATATCCATACTGTTTATACTTCTGTATGTATATACGTCCCATGTACATGGGTTCACCTAGGTTCTTACATCCATGTTAGTCTTACTAGACCTCCACTACCAACATTTGTTTCAGTTGGGAGGTTAATCCTCCTAAAGTTGTCCAACTGGTGGTTTAAAATGCAGCCATTTTTGATTAAGGGTCTTGTTTAACCTTGCCTTCCCTCCCGTTCTGTTACAGTCTGGAGAGTGATGGGTAATCCCTATAAGTTTGGATCCCCGATCTCCAACATGGCAGCCGAACTCTACAGCCCCCCATCGCCTCTTGGGGAATCCCTGCTGGACAGTCCGCTGTGTGGAGACCTGATAGGGAATCTTCCTGACTTTTCCCAATCAATAGAAGATGACTCACTGGGATTTGATTTCCCAGAATACCAAACCACTGCTTCTGGGCCCAGCAGCTCCATCCCATTGGGTAAGTAATGGCACTGAACCAATGCCCAAAGCTTAAAACTTCAGAAGCTGGAAGTTAATGTTAATTAAGTAATAAGTTAAGTTAATTATAAGAGGTGCCTAGTGGTGACATAATTCTTTTAGAAAAAAGCTACGCTCTGTTTTTTGGTGTACCCACAACTCTTCAAATTGGAATTGAGGCTCCAGGACACATTAGTTTGACTTGACACTTGAAACTCAGATGGAGCACACCAAGACTTTGATATTTTTATGCTAACCTTAAAGTTAACATTGTACAAAGCCAGAGAGATTATTAGGTCAATGGAAAGAAGAGTAAAGTTTAGTTTACTATTGGAAAGACAGCAGATTGTAATGAAGCACTAAAGTTGTGTGTTTATAATTCAAAATCCAAACACCAAATTGTGAGCTTAAGTTAAAATAAATAATAATATAGTAAGCTAATGCTATGGATGCTTCTTTAATTTTCATGAGAAAGGTGTATGTTAATTTCTTGAAAGGTACAATTTCAATTATATTCTCGTTAAAAACTCTTTTTAAGGCCTATATTCTCTACTTAGTCCATTTCTTTTGTCTTCTGTCTTCTGCAGATACTCTGACTCCGGCCTCCAGTCCTTTGCCTGGGGAGTGCGGCGCATTGCTTGGTCCAGACGAGGGTAGCGGCCCCCTTAACCTTGAGTGCAGGGTGTGCACAGACAAAGCTTCAGGCTTTCACTATGGAGTGCATGCGTGTGAGGGCTGCAAGGTAAGAAGAACGGGAACTTTACAGCCACATAGTGCCACCAGTTTCAGTGAACTGCATTGGGTCGGGAGGGGGAAACGTGCAAACAAGACCGGCCGACTGCATGCATCATCCAAACGCATGCCAGTCCCGTCCTGCAGAGGTGTCTGACCTCCAGGCCGAGTGGAAAGTTTCCGAGGCGTGCAGGCAGCCGGGTCATGTGAGTTGGGTGACGTGGCGCCCTTGGTTCAATTGTCACCTCTCTCACACACATGGAGAGCAGTCTTCAGCGTTGACAGTTTAGCTCAGCCAAGATGCCTAAGTGTGATCATTTAATAAGCTTCGACACAGGGACCGTTGTGTGTGTGGCAGACCTGGAGCTGCAGTCATTAGATCCCTGTGCGAGTATGTTGAAACCGACGCGGATAAACACCGCAGTGTTTGTCTGGTCGTGTGACTTTGTCGTGGAATGAAACCCAGAGGGGGAAAAAAAACGTCTGTTTGTTGTTTTTGATCTAAATCTTCTTGTGCTGTTCTTTCATGTCCTTTTAAACTTTTATCTTGAGGGTTTCAACAAGACAAAAGGAACACAGTTGGTAAAATAAGTTTTTCTGTGGGTTGTAATTTAATGTTAAAGTTATATGAAACCAACTTGAAACAAGAGAGACAGACAGAAAGAAAAATACAATGGTTAAGATATTTTGAAATAATTTATTCTTCTATTAGAGAGGCAAAATTATTCATTTTGATTTGATCTCATTTATACAGTGGGAAAAACACATGAAACTATAACACTTTTTTCATTTTGTTTTATGCTATTTTATAAAATCACCAAAGCAAAACTTTACATCTCTACAAAATAAGAGCATCTATATGACCTTTTTAGATTTGACTTTACTTTTTGCTTTTTTTTGCTTTTTTTTACCCCTCCACGGGGTCTTTTGTGGGCTCTAGTGTCCCTTATATGATAGTAGGCTGACAGGAAACAGGGAAGGAGAGGGGAAGACATGCGGCAAATGTCATTGGGTCAGGGAGTCGAACCCGCGACGGCCGCGTCGAGGACTCAAGGCCTCCAAATACTGGTCGCGCTAACCACTACGCCACAACGGCACGCCCCTACTTTTTGCTTTTTGTAATGGTGTTTCTGTTTCCCTCGGGTTTAAATATGACATGACACAAGCGTCCATTTCTGCTAACCGCTCTTCACAATGGGAAAGAACCAAAGGGTTCTGTTTGGGCCTGTCACAATAACAAGTACTGCTGGACGATAAATTCTCTCAGTAATTATTGCGATAAACCATAATGTTGTTTTGACACGATGATCAAGTAATATGTTGATAACAGCAAAAACAATGAAGACTGTTAAACTTTAATTTTAGAAGAACACACAACACCGGAACTGGACGATATTTTAAATATCCAAACTAAAACACAACAACTAAAAAGGAAATAAGTACCACACACAACCGAAACCAAAAATAAAATAGATTATAAAGTCTCTAAACAAATTTGCCCTACATCAGAATGGACACTATCAAGCTCATTTTAATTTATAATGCGATTAATTGATTAATTTCTTAGTTTATAGAGGTTCTGTGATGCTGTGGGCTCTCCCAGAAGCCCTGCAAAGCTTTTTACAACTCATGGCATCACAAACTCTTAAATACCTGAAGATTTTAAATAAAATCTTATAAAAAGACGTAATACTAGTGGATCCTAGTGATTTAGTAGTTGCCTAATTTGGAGGTCCCTTTAAAAGGGAGTCTTATGACTCACCTCTTAGGATCTCCTCCTGCGGCACTCATCTTGTCGCCAGAGCAGCTGCTTGTTTCAGCACGTAATCCACTGTGTCATAGTGCCTCTGCTCCGAATTTGGCGCCTGGTGACGTGGAGCCTGAACCTGCTGGAGGTGAACTCTAGTGGCACTTTGCTCCCACATTTCTCTGGCCGGTGTTGTGCCATCATGGAAAAATCCCGGCACGCTAGCTCTGAATGCTCTTTCTATTGTTTTACTTGTCAGAGTTCAACCCCACCCAGGGAAAGCAGGGTTCTCTGCTCTAATATTGTGGATGTATGTGGTTTGTACTTACACTAATTTGAGGTATTGAGACATCTTGTCCAAGGTAAGGCTCGTTGGATTTGGAAATTGAAACATTAATGTTAATCTTTTTACTTTCTTAAAGAAAAATTTACTCTCGAGGAACACTGAGTGTTTTTTTTTTTTTTTTTTACTCTACATGTAAAATTTCTGTATTTGCCTCTGGTCTCCTCTGTTCCCCCAGTCACAGACATGTATATTTGCACAACCACACATTTATCCTCCCCTTCCCCAACTCTGTTGTCATGTACTCCTTCTCTAATGACTATCATATGGTGAACTTTATCCCCCCCCCTTCTCTCCCCTTTAACGACATTCACGAAGATTTGGCCCACAAAACCAGCTGGTTGTGGTTAAAAATGACACAAAAACGTTGATATGTGACACATAATAACCTTTAATAGCGACGTGCCAAAAGTGCTCCTCAGCATAAACGCAGCCAAAATGCTGCGCAGGATGATGGCTGGTGTATTTTTATGGCCGTGTGGCTCCAGATATATTGCCAGAAAATTCATTTTCCCTACTTGACAGTGAGGGCTGCAGAGTGTCCTGACTGATGTTTCATTGATGTGTGCGGGTGAGAGTAAATCAGAGGATCATATGCTTTGGCATATGTGTGACATCTGTTTGCTTGTGTTGGCTCGGGGCCTTGAGTGAGTGTTGGAGGGTTGTATCCTGTCTCGCCCAATCAGGGAGCTTTCTCGGAAAGATTGGTGTTTACGGCTTTTTACGGTTTTGATTTCCATCCCTGCGATAATAGCAATAAAGAAACAAAAGAGGGTAAAAATGACAGAATAAGTAGATGCTGCAGGTATTTTGTAGGAATTTGCTAGAGAGTGATTACCGTACTCAACTATTAAGGGAATTATCTAATTGAAAAACATATATTATTTTGCTCTCAAATCTTAAAAGGGATAAAAATGTTAATAAATGTATGAATGATACATGGTCTGCAAAATGTTTCTGTGGAAATGAAGACGTTCATGCATCCTTGAACTTTTTGGTTCAGTGAAACATGGTGGTGGCAGCATCTTGCTGTGGGGATTATTTTTTGGATTTACTTATATTTTCCTCTAACTTAATAATTATGTGTTGCTGTGTTTCCCGGCATGATGCAGGCATTTAAGTCATTCAATTTTAGAAATTCAAATAAATCCAACATGTTTTATGACACATAATAAATGACAAAACCAGAGTATTAACTTTTTTCATCCGACCTTTACGACTCCACTGCTTTATTTGGAAACAAATGGAACAGACAAATCTTACTTAACACTCTTAAGCTGAAGAGGTTCCTTTGTTGATGCTTTAAACAGCCGAACCTGAGAAAGAAAATTCACCATACAAAGGTGGTGAAGCTCAAAATTAGAATAAAAATTACCTAATTTGTTTTTTTTTCTATGCAGAAGCTGGAAGAGCTACATTAAGTATTAATGTGCATAAGCTTTTTTTTTTTTTTTTTTAGATAAAAATATGGCTAATCAGCATTTTTTGTGTGTCTCAATCAGGGTTTCTTTCGGAGGACCATCAGACTGAAGCTGGAATACGATAAGTGTGAACGCAGCTGTAAGATCCTGAAGAAGAATCGAAACAAATGCCAGTACTGCAGGTTCCAAAAGTGTGTGTCTGTGGGGATGTCCCACAACGGTAAAGTCTGTTTTAAATCCATTTACTTGTAGATAGCCTGACTAATGACTACATAATGCTAATAAATGATGTGGGTTTTCCTATGTTTACGTTTCAGCAAATGTAAAAACAACAATAGATTATTGTTAAAGACAAAAACACTTTGTTAATTAGTTTACTGTTATGGAAATAACTGATGTGTTTAAAAAAATTTTATAAGAAGAGTTGCATCATGATTTTAATAACCTGAAGAACTTTGCAAAATTCTGATTACAGGTTAACAAAAATTTTTTTAAAAATGGTAAAACTAATAAAGCAAACTAAAAAGGATAATTAAATATGGGCATCGGTGCTAAAAAAAAACAAAACCTTGATGTACCCAAAGTGTGATTGGAAACAAACGCTTGGCGATACGCTTGACACTAACAAAGTGTTGGTTTGGGAGCTGCTGTGTTTTTTTTCTGTTTTGTTCTCTATTTTCCTTTGTCTAAGCTGCATGTACTGGGTCGCTCCATGCTGTGTTGCGTCAACATGGATCAGGAAGGAAAGGTGTTGTAGACACATAGGTGCAGTTTTAATTCAATTTTGCAAACAGTTTGATGTTATTTTGTGTAATAGCTGCACGAAAGTCTGTGTAGCCGTCTGAGAGCTGAAAGAACTTCCAGGTTTCGTCAGAGCCGTGCATTTCCCATCACTGCAGACTATGAACAAAAAAGAAAACTCAGATGTAATAGCTGTAAGATTTATGAAAGCAGCCATGTAGGATGACAGTGGAGATCTTTTTCAGTCAGAATCTGCCTGTGCTCTTCACAGCGGTGGGACATGTCCCTCTGTGACTTAGCTCGGGTTTTTACATCCTTTACACCGCCGGTTATTTATAGAACCACGTCCTGTTGCAGCTGGTTCAGTACGGGTCTACATCTGGTCCGTCACTTGCTGTGACTGCAGGGAGGTCAGCGGGTTTGTTACACGGACCCCTTAAAACAGGTTGAAACACGAGAGGCGCCGTATGGTGCACCGAAGAAAAGAAACGCGGAGCAGAATTGTTTAAACTCACTCGTATTTGCTAAAATCTGATCCGGTTTCTGTGCATGTTATGAAACTAATAGGACTTCTTCTGTCCTCTAGCCATCCGGTTTGGTCGCATGCCCCAAGCAGAGAAGCTGAAGCTCAAGGAGGAAAGCAAGGTTGTCGAAACAGAAGAAGAAGACCCGGTCAAGGCCGACCACAAGATCCTGGTCAGACAGATCCACGAAGCCTACATCAAGAACTTCAACATGAACAAGGCAAAAGCGCGGCTAATACTAACCGGAAAAACCAGCCAGCCGGTAAACGAAGAAGAAAATTTAACACTTTTTATTGCAAATGAAAGATACAATTTGGGATTTCTGATAAAGGTTTTAAGTATTCTCGTGCCACGTGTAGTAAATAAGTCTTTGATGTCTTCATTTAGTGTCTGTAAAAATGATTTTGAGCTTTAAAGCTAACAGCTAATCTGAGAGGGACCAATACAAGAGTGGATGATCTAGAAATAATCTCCACTGTCAAAAAACATCCCACCGGTTTCTAGTAACACCATTTTAAGAACCTCTAAGCCTACATCAGGTTGGGGTTGGATGGTTATTTGCAGAGAAACCCATGACTGTTCGCACAGGAAATGGATGAAACACGTGGCTTTCCCAGTCAGCGTTAGTATAAAAGTAAGAACGTTTAAAAATCTCTGAAATACTGGATGGACTATTTCTGCATTTTAAAGTTCTTTACGTCTACATCTGAGTAACTGACTGACGAAACCATATAAGTTTCCTCTTTTCAGCTTGTCTCACTCATAAAGCTCATCGGTGACGCGCTGCCTCCCACATACATTCCTTGTGCAAACACTGCAAAAACACAAAATCTTACTAAGCATTTTTGGTCTAGTTTCTTGTGCAAATATTTCAGTACACTTGAAATAAAACTAGATTAACTTACATGTAACCTTTCAGAACGCCATAGGAGCTTGTTTTAGGTCACTAGTTCCTTAATATTGATGAAAAATAACTGGTTATAAGACATTTTCCTCATAAGTTATATGGGAAGAATGTGTTGTTCCACTGGCATATTATTTCACTTATAATGTTCTTTTAATCAATATTAAGGAATTATTTATTTAAAACAAGCTCCTAGAAGTTCCTGTAAAGTTACTTGTAAGTTAGTTTTGTCTTATTTCAAGTGTACTAAGAATGTTACACTACAAACTAGACCAAAACTACTTGGTAGGATTTCGTGTTTTTGCAGTTTATAATAATTGAATTAAAATAACCAATAACTTGGACCAAGAAATCTAGCTTCATACTAAAATTAAGAGAGTTAGCTACTGCAAGCAAAAATACGAACTTCCTAGAACCCTGAATTATCCCCTTTAGCCCTGTACTATGCACAACTTACAAACATTGTCTTCATCGACAGCCTTTTATCATCCACGACATGGAGACGTTTCAGCTTGCCGAGAAGACGTTAGCGGCCCACGTGGTAAGGACTGAGTCTGCGGATCCTGACCTTCATCTTCAAACTGGGCAGATAATCCCGGCGCTGGTTTGTGAGGAGCTCCAGCAACGGGAGGCTGAGGCCAGGCTCTTCTACTGCTGCCAGAGTACCTCAGTGGAGACGGTCACAGAGCTAACAGAGTTCGCTAAAGCGGTGCCCGGCTTTCAGAGCTTGGATTTGAATGATCAGGTTGATAAAAGAATCATCTACTTGTGATTTATTCTGCAGCTAGCCCACGTCTAGGCAGATTTTATACCTTTTCTTTTTACATCTGAAGGTGACTCTCTTGAAATATGCGGTTTATGAAGCCCTTTTCACCCTTCTGGCCTCATGTATGAACAAAGATGGCCTCCTTGTGGCACGTGGCGGAGGCTTCATCACCCGGGAATTCCTCAAAGGTCTCCGGCGGCCTTTCAGCGACATGATGGAGCCCAAATTCCAGTTTGCCACTCGTTTCAACTCTCTGGATCTGGATGACAGTGACCTGGCCCTCTTTGTGGCAGCTATCATCTGCTGTGGAGGTAACCTTGCTCCATTTTCTTGGAGCATATCCATTTTTTTCCCAAGCAAAGTAAGATTGCTACTCTATGGGTAGGCATTCTTAAAGGTACACGGTCCAAATTAACAATAATTTGGGTTATTAAGCCTGAAATGAGAACAAATCTGCAATCTTTTTTTTCAAAATCATATTTTCACCACGTTATTCATTCGTAAGCTAAATATTTAGCTCCAAACTAAATATTTAGCTCTGAGCTAGCTAAATATTTGCAAGCTAAATATTCAGCTTGAAACTAAATACTTAGTTAGCAAGCTAAATATTTCACTCAGTGCTATATGTGGAGTGAAATATTTAGCTTCTAGCTAAATATATACATTACCAACATAGCTAGCAGCTCCGAACTAAACTTTTAGCTCTGAGCTAGCTAAATATTTAGCTCCAAACTAAATGCTTAGCCATTAGCTCCTAAGTATTTAGATACAAGCAAAATATTAGCTCCCAATTAAAACTAAATATGATTTATCATATTACCTAAATATCTAGTTTGCTAACTAAATATTTATGTTAAAGATAAATATTTAATTTTCTGTTCAAATATTTAATTTGAAACTGTGACGTTTAAGTGAATGAAAAACATGGTAAAAATATATATATATGACTTTGAAAAATTAACGTCCATGTTTTTCCTCTAATGACCCAAATTATTGGTGTTATTTTTTTTACTGTAACTTTGCAAACGGCACTCGGTATTACTTAACCATTCTTCCTTCTCAGACCGTCCAGGACTGGTGGATGTACCGCTGGTGGAGCAGCTGCAGGAAAGCATCATCCAGGCCCTACGGCTCCACCTGCTGGCCAATCATCCAGGTGACGCTTTCCTCTTCCCCAGACTGCTGCAGAAGCTGGCTGACCTCCGGGAACTGGTGACAGAGCACGCACAGCTGGTTCAGGACATCAAGACAACAGAGGACACTTCACTGCACCCGCTCCTGCAAGAAATCTACAGAGACATGTATTGACAGAATGAGCGGGAGTTCATATTATTGTTAATAAATTGAAAGTGCAGTTAAATTATCCACACATTCTTCAAGCAATACATGCACTGACTAAAGCCTCACAGTATGAAACACAGATGTCCTTAGGTGGGGTTAGAATAGGCCTATTTATTGTGTGTATTTATTCAAACCTGCCTAATCTGGCCTTTTCTATGTTAAAGAAATACCTGAATCTGTTCTGTAAATATGTGCTGCTTCAGCAGATGTTCTACACATGACAATGTCTAATGTTACGCATTTATATGAATCTTTCAAAGTGCTGCTTGAAAACTCAGACCTCAGCTTAGGTTGCCTATAAGCTTTTCTGGCTGTTTTAATCTGCGGAGTAAAGCATGTCTTTGTGCGAGTCCTGTGAATTCGCTGGCCAGTATTAAATATTTGCACTAAAAACACACTCATCTGTTAAACTGGTCCATGCAGTATTTTGTAAATATATCAGGAATCCAATGACGACAGAGGAGGACAGTAAGGCGTCTGCCAAATAACGAAGATCAATGCCTTATTTTCTCACTTTGAATTACTTTGAATTAATCTTGTATGCAGCAGTTAAGTTTTATATTCTATTTTTTAAACCATGTACAGTACATGTAATTGTTTCTGTAAAGTAATGATTCTTTAGATGTATTATATAAATTAATATATAGAATGTTGGGCTGTTTTTTTTTTTGTTTGTGTTTTTTGGCAATGCTGTGATTTACATTTAGATACATGCCAATGAAGATGTAAATTATTTATATTTTTAACCACAGTCCCAATTGTGGCAATGATACAGATTTTTTTATTTCCATTCTGGTTTGTCTGCAAATGAAATAATATTCAAAAAGCAGGATTTTTCAGGCTTTCTTTTCCTTTGCCATTACACCAATCACACTTTCAAGGGGATCTCTTATGTAAATAATACCCAAACAAATAATTTCATCCAGACATATCAAATACTCTCTGTTTGTAATATATATATATAAACATTCTACACATCTCCATATTGTCAGATATGAACCATCTAGACTCATCGGAGACCTGTATAACCTGCATTTTCAGCCTTTTACTTGGTTTAAATCATGTCTCACATATGATAGTTTTTCCATTCGTGTTAGGGATTATTCCTGCTCTGTAGTTCCTCACCATTTTGGGGCTCCCAGGGGTCCATTTTGAATCCACTGCTGTTTATCTTGCACATGTTGCCCTTTGGACTAATTTTTAGGGAACACAATGTTTCTTTTTACTGCAATGCTGTTAGTTTTCTACTCTGTGTGCGTTTTCTTATTTTGTTTGGCTTAACTGTGAAGTACTTCCATCAGTTTTTGCTGCTAATGAAATAAATTATACCACGACATAACACAAATGTTTTTTGGGAACTTTCAATACTGCTAATATGAATAAAAGGTTTGACGTGTAATATAAATGTATAAAAATGAGATTTAGTAAATAAAGTTTCATGTAGTTCACGTTTTCTTTGATAGCTAGGTATATAAAAGACTCAACTAATATATTATCAAAATTCAAATAAATCACAAAAACCACTAATAATCACGTTTTTGTTTATAAGAATACGGACTTTACCCCACGGTGTTTTATCACCCCCAGTCCAGTTGGTGGCGCTACCTGCTCACACAACAGGATGGGTTTCCACTGAAACCAACTTTCTACTTTTAAACAATGGAGCAAACTGCGACTGAAACCCCTCGAAACGTATTCAGTTGCCAGTTATGCGGTTTGAGCACCTCATTTACGTACTACGGCCAGAAACCACCCAACACCAGAGCCATTGTGTAAGTTGAAATTACGTTAAACACTCATTTGCGAAGCGGTATGGTGCTAGCTCGTGCTAAAGCTAGCAACGCTTCAGCTTCATCTTCTGTGTGGTGTTTGTGTGCAGAAAGTAACTCCTTCAGTTTCTGTGTTGCATTCAGGGCACCGTATGATCTTAATTGTATATTTTATCATAGTAGTGCTTTTAAGAATATATAAGTTAAGTGTAATTGTAGCCTGAGTGCTGTCTCTAACTTTTATCAGGTTGCTTGAGGAATGTTTTGTGGCTAAGGATCCATTCAGTCCGGATAAGGAGAAGTTTCTGGTGTTGGGATCTGCATGCAGCCTATGCAACACGTGTGTCTGTGTTGGACCGGTAAGACACACGAACACCTGTCTGATAGAATATAAATAAAATAATCTATTGATTAGAAAAAGACGTACTTGTGTCCCAGGTTACATTTACTTTCCTTTAATTACATTCCTTATTTACTTACTTATTATTATGTATTCCTAAATAGAGAGGTATGGGTGCTTTCGTTTAAGCATCAGGAAACTGCACATGTTTTTGCTTGTTATTAACACCTGGATACACAAGTGGTTTAATAAAAAGTTATTTTGTAAATGTACATCATGTAAGCACCATCCGTCGACCTATGAAAGGGACGTCCTGTGCTTTTTCTTTTGTGCAGGACTGCAGCCTGTTCTACACCAAGAGGTTCTGCATGCAGTGCGTGAATAAGCACCTGGACCAGTTCCCCCATCAGATTCGGGCCGAGCTGGCAAAGAAGAAGCAGAGTTCAAAGTCCGGCGTCTCATGACACACGAGGTCCTCCAACACGCTCACCAGACTGCAACAGAAGTTGTACTTTTTGTGGAACAAAACGTTCAGCACTAGACGTACCGGTGGGGATTGTGTGAAAGCCGTATCAAGTCACAGAAAATGTAACTGGTCCTGCTTTTAATTTGAAATTCAAAAGCATCCTTTATGTTAAAGGACACTAGCTGTCACTGCCTACTGGTTAAAAAAAATATATATAAATGTTTCACATAATTCATACCCATTCAACATTTTTATCTATGTCAAACCAAAAACATGAGTTTAGATTTTGTTTAATGGAGAATAATTTTCAAGCAGAACAAAAACAAACAAACAAACAAGGGTTTCGATTGAAAAATGTGGAATTTGTTTGTTTTCAGCCCACTTTACTCCTAACTGGTAAGTCCACCATATTTCACCATAAGAACCATTCTTATGGTGAAATATGGTGGTGGCAGCATCGTGATGTTGGAGAAGCTGGGGGTCTTTAAATAATAAATAAAATCCAGATCAAGCAGTCAATTTCATAAGTCATCTTTTCATTAAACCTACTGCACTTGTGTGTAACTTTTAAATAAATGTTAAACAACACAAAGTTCCTCAGTTGGACTGAAAAGAAGCTTTAGGGATTCATCCCTTGGTGTCCATCCTGTTCCTTTTTGTCCCCGGAGAGGAATATTTTCCGTCGGTTCTGCGTTTTTGGGCCGTAACCGATCGTCCTCCCGCCTCGTCGCTTATCCCCCCCCACCCCCCCTTCCCCGCCCCTCATCCAGCCGAAGCCGATCAAAGGTCCGTTTCCAGCCCGGGTCTGGCTCTAGCGTGGGGCCGCGCGCACGTTTACAGCAGCACAAGCACATTATGGATTAAGTGTGATCCTAACCCGATAACATCTATATAACAGATGGCCCCTGCTGCCTTTATCACGAGATGTTTTCAGACTCTGTGAGGGTTAATTGAAACAGCATGGCCTTGAAGGCAGGCCTCTCCCTCTCTCTCCTCTCTCTCTCTTTCTCTCTCTCTCTTTTTTTTTTCCCCCCCTTTACTGGCAAAGAGCTGCAGAGGAATCCAGATGATAATCACCGGGGAGTGGATGTTGGGACATTGTAAAACTTACGCGAGACAAATTTTTTTTGCTGATTTTATTCACTTGTTACAAAAGTGATGCAAACAAATCCCCGACGAGGAGGAGTCTGCTATAAATTTAACTCCACCTCGCCTCCCCTCTGCCCCCCCCACACACACACCTCCTTCCCTTCTCCCGTCTTCTCCTTTTGGTGTTTAAATTTTAAACCCACATCAGCAATTACACCCGGTGAAGCACACAAACCACACCAGTGCCAAAGTCTCACAGCGATAGGCACCGAGCCAACAGTGACATCAGGGCTCCACAGCTGATGTCATTGGTGGCAGAGGTGAAGAGTTTTTTTTTTTTTCTTCCTTTTTTTTCTCCCCCCCCCCTCTGTTCCTTCTCGTGGAAGAGCTTCACCAGAGTTGACCCTAAAAGCCCCAGCCTTAAGAGAGTTACCACTGTTTGAATCAAGGCTGGTGTTTATGTGACACCAGATCAGATGGAGCAGTGATTGATTCATGTGATAGTGCGTCCTGCCCCGGAGCGACACTTCATTACACTACCACTACTACTACTACTACTACTGCAGGAGGCATCACGCGTTTACTGCCTGTTTCATCCTGCAGGAGTATGAAGATATGCGCGCGTGTCGATTAGAAGGTGTTGATGGAAACGCAAAGCCTCGCAGAAGTGCTCAAACGTAGTGATCTGTGTCATCTTTTGACCACAAACTCCAATCTGTTTGGATTTGATGGGATTCACCAACATTGACCCCTAACAGGTAAGGGTGTCAAAGTCCAGGCAAAACCAGAATTGAGGATCTCTGCCCCTCCTCTCAAAAATACGCAGCTAAATGTGGGGTGCTTGCACGCCACACTGTTCAGATTTCCACCTTTTTTTTTTTGAAAACAAATGCTCCCTCCGCTCCAAACTTCTGCACCACTTCTCTGCTCTGCAGTTGTTCCCACTGCCGCGGGTGGGCGGTGCTCCAGCCTGACGAATCGCTTCTCTGTTTAAATAGTCAAGTTTCCCCCTTCGCTCACATCTCTCTTTAACGCCATGTTGGCTGTTATGGCTCGACTTGTTTTCATCAGACTTTTTACTACGAACCTGACAGGAGTGGTTGCGTGAAGAAGAAGAAAAAAAAAAGAAGAAAAAGCACCCCCCCCCCCCCTTTCTGGAGACCATTCCGGGGTTTTTTTTATTTTTTATTAAGGCGTAATTTGGATGATAGGCGCGGAGGATGTATGCGTCGTTCGTGTGACATTGTATTTGGAGGGAATACTACTTTGGAATAGCAGTTTTTAAAGGGACCGACACCTTGTTTTTTTTTTCCCCCTTTCCTTTTGCTGCGGGGGTTTGTTTGTTTTTTTCCGTTTTACTTCTCTCTCGTCATATGTGCAACAACATGTCAGACGTTCGCCTCTCTAACGCGAGCCCCACGGTGGAGCGGGTGGACGCGCGGCCGCCGGACAACGCCAGGTCGGTCCGCAGGGTGCTGTTCGGCACACCTGACCCGGAGGAGACGCGGAAGCAAGCGGAGGCTCTGCAGCGGCAGTCCGTGGAGGCTTTTAGGGACACGTACAACTTCGACCCGGTGGAGGACAGGCCGCTCTCTCCGGGGCTCTACGATTGGCAGGAGGACGAAGACGCGCCGGAGTTTTACCGCAGGCCGCCGCGGGGGAGCCAGCCGCCCCGGGGCGAGGCAGGCGAAGGCAGCCCGGAGACGAGGAGGGAGAGGCGGTCGGCTCACACTAACGGTTCGCGGAAACGATCTTCAGAATCTGCAGGTGAGAAAACTTGCTTCTTTTACTACAACTGTCATGCATTTAAAATTAACTTTAAAAAACAAACCAAAACAGATAAAACGGGAAGAAAATAGAATAATTTAATCGGCGGTTTGCACTATGTTTGCTTTTCTACTTTTATTGCCAATACGATTACATTTTTACGTAAGTTCGTGTTTATTTATTTATTTTCTTCCGAGGGACTTTTTCTTTTTTCTCGATCTGAAGAAAAGTGGAGGCGTTTCCTTGGTGCAAACTTTTTCAGTATTATTATTACAATTTATTTATTTTTTGCACGTAATGCATTCGTCAAAAATTTGGTTTTGCAGGTCATTGCTCTGACGATTGCACGAGTAACGGCAAAAAGTCGCGTTCCGACAAAGACGACGATGAAGAGCAGGCGCTCGGTGCAGGAAGCCAGGCAGAGCAGCAGCAGCAGCAGCAGCAGCAGGAGGAGGAGGAGGTCCCATGCTGAACGGTGCCAGGTTAGAAACCATTTTCTCTTCACTGCGCTTTGAATGGCCGCTGCACTCTTCTCTATTCCGCGTGCTAAAGTAGTAAATATGCATGCAACAACCGCTGCAAACATCTGCACCCGCTCTCATGCCTTGAGCTTTTCTCTCCCCCCCCCCCCCCCCCCCCCCCCCCCCCTTCACTTCCCCGTGCTTTCTCGCTGTGTGTTGTGCGTGAATGCACGAGTAGTATCACGCATAAGTGAATCACCGGTCCCCCGTTTCCTCTGCGTCCCACAGAGCGCTGAGACCTGCCGCTGGAGGCTTCCTCACCATCTGACAGAAGACGTGGAGAAAAACAAAGCAGCTTTATCGGAAAGAAGGGAGGAGGATCAGAAGGCTGCACAAGCACTGAATATGTACACTATTGACTTTTGGCACTCATATTTTTTCTATTATAAAATTGCCTCAAAAGCAGCAGACAATGTAGCAGTGTGCAAATTGAATTTTGCTCATACTTTTTATATATGTATATCTAAAAATATATAAATATATATATATATATATATCTACTACCTATGTTTCAGATGTAGCAAATAATTGGTTTTCATACCTTTTTTTGTGTAAATGTGTGTATGTGTGAGTTTGACTCAGGGAGTTGCAGTGCAATTCCCATCAGAGAAATTTGAAAGTTATTTAGTATAAAACAAAAAAAATGCTAATTTGTGTCATTATTCAGGTATTTCATGTAAGTTTTTATTATTATTAATATTATTCGAGAGAAAGAGAGAGAGAGATAAAAAAAATGCAGATTTCAAACATCAGGGTCACATGGAAGCAAAAATGTTCACTTTTTCTACAGTGTAGATGTTGAAGGCCCCACCTGGTCCGCACTGTGTAAGACGAGGATCCATGAAACTGGGAACAGCCATGATAGATACAGTTTACAGTCTTCTTATCTTCCCTGTTTTTATTTTATTTCATTTTATTTTCCAAATGGGATCAGGTTTGGGAGGGAGGGGAGTTAAAATTCTTAAAACTGCTGAGTAATATCCACCGTTTTTTTTTGTTTTTTTTTAAAGAAATGTTTTCAAATAATCTTAAAACATTTTATTTTGTAAAATTCGGTGACTTTCTATTTCAATGACGTTCTTGCTCCCCCCTCCGTAGGTAGGTGTGGTCCAGGGTAACATAGACGGAAAAATATGTTAGAACCACTGGGCTTTCTTCTTTATGCAAATATGTGAATCAAAGAATGGTGTTTGTGGCGTGACATTCATGTGGAACATGTAATTAATTGCACTATTCATTCTCATTTAAGTGAGGGCAGAAATACAAAGTGACACCCCCTCACTTTGTGTAAAACTTAGAAGTGTTTTTTTTTTTTTTTTTTTGAAAAACACTGTAAGGCTATACTAACTTATTTATGTCTCTTTTTGTGGGTTAATGTTTAGCTTTCCAAAGCAACATTTTGTGCATTCTTGTAAATATATATTTTCATCATTTTTTTTTTTTTTTTTTTTTAAGATGAATAAATAAAATTGCTAAACTGAGCCAAATAATTGCTATTGTATATTTTTACTTTATTGGAAGCACCATTCAGTGTGAACAAAACGTAAGATTGAACCGCTGCATTAGTTGAGAGATGTGACTTTTGTCTTGACCAGACAGATGTTACTATTTGACAACTCTTCCATAAGGTTCAAATAAAGTTCAGAGATTAATAGATAAAAATCTCTTTGGACCAAAAAAAGAAAGGAAAAAAAAAAAGCGTGCATTTTGTGCCGTGGAAGCGGCAGCAGAGTGCAGGCCGTGACTGCTGAATCCCTTCAGTCTGAAGTTAAAAAACAACACGGGTATGTCCTGAGGAAAGCAGGGGAGGGGAGGAGAGGGGAAAAAAAGTTTCTAGTTATTGGCATTCCCGGGCTCCAATCACAGCAGAGGGAAGAAAAGCAGACCACTAAGCCTCCAGCCAATCAGAGAGCTGTGGGAGGGAGTCGAGGACAGTACAGACTGTTCTTTTCATAAGGCACACACCACCCAATTAGTTTCATTGGCTGTCTCTTTCCTGTTGATACTAGTGTGTGTAGGAGTCAAGTACAGAGAGTGTGAGAGAAAGAGCTCCTCTCATGATATCTCACACTGGCTCTGAGTGTCTGCAGGATTTACGAGTGAGCTCATATATTTTTAGTGCCATTTTCAACTTTTTTTTTTTTTTTTTGCAACAAACCTCCAGATTGTCTTTGACGCTGTCCTCAAACGTAGCAACCGCTTTTGCAGAATCAGACAGTTCTGCTCATCTTATCTCTCGGTCGGGAGTTTATTTGCCACCTCGGCATTTGCTTTATGCTTTGTCAAAACTTGAGTTTTCTCTTTTTTTTTTTTTTTGTGACAAAACACCATGTTGGGTGTAATAATGTCGCTGAGCTCTGCACGTTATGGAGATCTTCGCCGAACGAGAAATTGTCAGAGTAGGCCGCACCTAGTTCCACTTCCGAAACTTCTGAGTATTAGTAATTATTTTTAACACAAACTTCTCCTTGATTCTGTACACATTTAACAAAAAAACAAAACTGTTATTGTTAGTCGCGTGCATTCGCCTTCTGTTTCTCGGTAACTTGTTAAGCCAAACATCCCACCTAATTATTTTCAGTACACCTTTATTTTTAGGAGCTCTTGCAAATGTTGGACTTTGTGTAGGTGGGTGTATCCTGGCCACAGGCTCCAAGGTATGCAGAGATATTCTCTACCTGGTGAATAAATATGTTTTATACAAACATATATCCTTAATCTAACCCAAAGGTTTTAGTTTATGTAACTAATCAATTAGCAGGTGAAAATATGGACAAATGCACCTTAAAGGGAAAGTTTTAGGGTGCGTCAAAAAGATCAGCATCTGCTGTAGCCATGGTAGCTGCTTACAAAACACAGGACGTATGTCCAGGGCCCGCCCTAAGTTGTATTGGGGCCTGAGCAAAAGTTGAATTGGGAGCCCAACACATCACTATCAATGGACAAAGCACATTTAAAGTGACATGCTAGTCTTATAAGTCATCAAAAAATGTAATGTCAGACAAAGGTAACATGAGTTTCTATACCAACCTCGCCCTATTACCGCCTAAACCTAATGAGTGGTAACGTCACCCAAGACGACAAAAACAGCCGTCAGGCTTTTGACAAAACCGCCACCGAGTTCTAATGTAAATATACATTATAATAACATAATACCAAGTTTTACTGACCTTTTTTTCTTCTGAAAGTCTGTGCTGGTTTTAGCTCGGATGTAACAAGACAAGTTCCACTTTTGTCCCATTAGGTTGCAGAAAAGTGTTGAGGATCATCAAGATGGTTTTTGGCAATTATGAAACGGGCCTTTGTGTTGCTTTGGTCAGCATCGGTTCTGGCCATGGAGCTCCCATGGCAACCATTTTTACTCAATTTTTTTAGATGCCGTTCTTGGTTCTTTTGTGACCCTTTGGATAACTCTTGGAGTAATTTTTAATTTTTTTACATTGGTTTAGTTCTTTAGAAATAGCTTCACAGCTCCTTCCAGCCTAATGGATGCCAGCGAGTTTATTTCTGATTTATTTTTGAATTTCTTCAGATTGATGGGCCCTGATGTGTTACTCTTTTGGCCTGCTTCGTGTTGTCAATCAGGTTCTGTTGAAGTGATTTCTTGAGTCTACAGGCAGTAATCAGGCCTGGGCTTCATGGAATTAAACTCTTAAAAAAATAATAATTAAAAATTGCATCTTGTCTCATGTGATAAAAAAGAGGAGAAATTTGTAATTGGGCAACATTTAGTTTCTGTTTCTTCCAAAGATGTAGCTAAAATACAAGAATTAGGAGTTCAACCACAATCAGCTTTGAAACTTTTAAGACGATTGATAGAGTTCACACCTTTAGGGTTAATCAAAGTAGATAAATGGACGCACTGCTGGAAACACATCACACTTAATGGCAGTACCAAAAACTAAGGTTGTTGGTATTTGGTATCTTCAAGCCAGATTTCCTCACCACACAATGGCACCGTGTGTCCAAAGGTAGGACACGCTTTGCTCAGGGCTTTAGGTCAGATGCTTGGAACACACTGGATCGCTGCGAACGATCCTCAATTTGTCTCCAAAACAGAAAAACATCCTCGGACTTGCAGCATTCAATAGCACTAATCAGATTTTTAAAAAATAGTAGAGAATATTTTGTTTTTGTTTTTTTTTTAATCTACAATTGCCACCTTCATCATATGCCATGGGGAGCTTTATAAAGGGAGAGAACGAAAACAAACAGAAGAGAAAAGGAGGCCGAGAACGGTAGAGTTAGGAACAGGAAGAGCGGGAAAACATGCTCCTCGGTTGTGCTTTGCTGCAGCCAAAGCCAAATCACATCCAGTTCAGGATGTAAACACACAAATCTGCCAAAATAGTTTAGTTTTTTTTTTTTTTTTTTCTTCCTTTACACATTTAGATTTTTTTTGTGTGTGTGATTTCTGCAGCCTGCTTGTGCAGACCTCAGATGCTGGCTGTCCTGCTGGCTTTAATGTTGGAGTGTTTAGTTTGACTTGCAGCAGGGGTCACCAGGACTATGCAGCCCTGCCGGCTCCTCCGTTCACGGACACAAACGTTCTGAGGCGAGTCGTAGAAATACACAAAGCGTTCAACAGTTTTCCTTTCTGGCAGGAGAAGTTTCGCTTTGTTTTTGCCATCGCAAACTCTTTTTTTTTTTTTTTTTTGAGGAACATATTGATGGAGAGCTTTTAAATACTTTTAATCCATTCAACTCATTACAAATCTTTCCTTTACAAAGTACGTTAGATGTTGAGCACTTCAAGTTGTCGCTTCTTTTGTCACACTTAAATGTTTCGGCGCATTAAACATTTTTGTCATGCAGAGATAACAAGAGTAAAACGTAACTAGAACTTGCCTGACAACATGAAATAGGCTAAACAAAAAGCAACGCATTTAGAGACATTCAGCAACAAATGAGAAGCAGAGTTGTTGGCTTCTGTTAGTTTGGAAATGGTTGCAAGACTTTCGAACTCCAGAAAACTGCATTAGGAACCATTATCTAGTAATGATGAAACATTGCACAATGTTACATCATTAGTAGATAACATTGTACAGTGGCGATGTCATGTTCTGTGTTTTCTGTGTGTTAATTTCAAGTTTTCAGTGTCTCTGTGTCTCCGTGTTGTCCTGTTCTCCCCTCGATTACTCCCAGGTGTTTCTCGTTCCCTAATTACCCCGTGTGTATTTAGTGTCACCTGTGTCTCTGCGTCTCTGTCGGGTCCTCGTCTAATGTGCGTTCGTGTTGTTCCGTTGTCCTTTCATTTTTACGGTTGCTACCGGCGTCGAGCCCTGGTTTCCGCTCGGCCGTGCTGCCCGTTATTTTGGACTGTGTTTGGCTGGACATTCACCATTAAAATCATTCATTTATCACATCCTGGGTCTACAGCGTCTGCCTCACCACCTCAACACCCGCAATTCATGACAGGCGAACCTTCACAAGAAAGGGTGATCTACCAAAATTACTCCGAGAGCGATTTGTCGACTCATCCAAGAGGTCACGAAAGATCCCACAACAACATCTAAAGCACATCAAGTCAGTGTTCAACAGCAACAAAGATGTTGGGCAAGTAACAAGGTTAGAATCCCCGCTGTTTCAAGAAAAACACAAGTGTCCGACTCACATTTGCAAAAAAAACCAATTGAAAATGCCTCTTTTGTTAAATGCTCAAATGTTGACAGGACTGCTAGAAGCCAAACAGAGAGGCTCTCATAGGACATAGTCCAACAGGATTAGAGCTTTAATTTGGACAACTTTTTAGTAAACGCCTTAAATGAATCCATGGAGTCTTTGTGTTTTTTTTTTTTTTTCACAGTGCTCCACAAACCCACAAGGTTTGATCAGACTGAGCTCTGTAGTAGATTTTATGTGTTTTTCCCAGACAAATAAACAAAAAACACATACCTCTGTCTCAGCTTTTCTACTGAGGAGAATCAGGTGACTGAACTGGGAACAAAATGGACCCACTGTGTTCATGCTATGGAAACAAACTTGTCTCCAATGCTAACTGAATGCCGAGTTTCTCTTGCATCCAGACGCACACATACGAACACACAATCGGAGCCTATCATGGGGATTTGATTTCTTGCATTTGACCCCAAGGGCCTGCTGAGCTTGGAAAAAAAAAACAAACGAAGAGGAGCAATTGAGCTTAAATAATTCAACAGTCATCTGCTGATGTGCTCTTGTCTTGCCTTTAACCCAAGGCCTGAATATATATATCACAAGTCAGGCATCTGTCACTTTGAGCTTAGCATGTGCGGGCTTCTGCATGTGCATGGCAACCAGAGCAACATGACACCAAACACTGAGGATATAGCCTAAAAATGCTGCTGCCGTATTTTAATATGTACGCAACTCCACGAGCATTTTGGTGCCAGAGTAAATCTGTGCTTCGGCAGTTTGCCATGTATCTGTCAGAGTGTCACCTTAACTAGGTAATCAAAATGTTTGCAGCAGCAAAACAAACAGCGGTGCAGTGAAAACGGCTGTTTATGATCTGTGCGCAGCTGACACCGTAGCTGGGACTTTTACCACTGAGTAATGTTTGACCCGAGGACAGACGTGTGGCTGCAGGAACCCAAGTCACAGCAAAGTGTAAGCAGCCTACTTTAATGCAGACGGTCGGTGATATAATTGCAGTGTGTGCACGCATCCTTACAAATTCTTAAATTAATTTTAAAAATGTAAGCTGGCCTTAAATACATTAATCACAAGTCTTAAATTTTGTCAAGGCATGTCTATTTTATCTTGTATGTAGGTTTTTTTTTCTATCAGGCAAAAATTTAAGTCGTGCAGACATCTTCATTGCACACTGTGACTTGAGGCGGTTGCGGCTAACGCTAACTTTCTGCTAATATGCCCTTGCTGGCCTGCTAGTTGAGGTGAGTAGTAACTAGATACATTTACTCACTTAAATGTAACTTTTTGGAATAAATGTACTTTTAGGAGTAGTTTGACCACACCATATTTTTACTTTTACTTGAGTAATAATATTTTAAGTACCTGTATCTCTAATATTACTTGAGTGGCTACTCAACCCACTATGGAAGCCCGTTTCCGCCACTCTGTTAAAAAAAAAAAATATATAATAATCTCATTATAATGAGATAGTAACTCAAAATAATGAGATGCTATCTCATTATAATGAGATACTATCTCATTATTTTGAGATACTATCTCATTATTTTGAGTTACTATCTCATTATTTTGAGTTACTGTCAATATTTTGAGATAGTACTAACTCATTATTTTGAGATACTATCTCATTATAATGAGATAATTTGTTTTTTTTAACAGAGTGGCGGAAACGGGCTTCCATAACCCACTGTGAGTAGGTAGAATAAAATGTTTTAAATATTTCAGGGTTTCCCCCAGTGTATTATAAGCCTGGCGGGTCACCAGGCTTTACTTGTGCCCCTACCAGGCTTAGCATAAATTGCTTATTCATTTAAGTTTTTTTTTTTTATGTTTGCATTTTTTAAGACTTTATAGTTGGTGTTCAGATATTAATCTTCCAGTAACACATAATTATCAAGTGATATTTTCAAATTTTCTGTCAACTTTAAACTTTTAACTCAAAAACACGGCAAGCCGCTGTATGAATGACTGCCGAGCGCTCCAACCACTGGGATTAGCAAGTTTTCTGGGGAAAACTTTGTGTTTTGTTTAAAAATAGTAGTGCTACTCTTACTTACCCGCCTCTGTTAGCTAGCTAGTTTTACTGCGCTTATCATGGTGTAATTGTAAATTTATAGGCGGATGACGGACGCCTTCACAAATAGCTCACTTTTGTTGCCGGCTCATTAGATGTTACCTCAACTCAAGTAAGAATCTGAAAAAATTTCATTGTCAGTCTCAGAGTGCCATTTCTTCTTCAATAGTTTTTCCATTCTTACAAAAGTAATTTTGTACATTTTTGTCTCGATACAGGGCTTGAACTTCATTCGTAGTGGTCTTAAAAAGTCTTAAATTTGAGTTGGTGAAACCTGCAGAAACCCTGAATTGGCTGACTTCAAGTTTCCTTGGAGGGAAAAGGTTAAAGGTCAACTCTTGACTCCTTACAGTTAATAAGCTGTTGCAAAATTAGCATCAATTTTCTTAAAAAATGGTTTTCATTAACATTTTAATTGGAAAAAATGGCTTATTGAGACTTACTTATAACCTTCTCAGTAATCAATATAAAATATTTATTGACATCAAACAGTCCCTATAACTGCTGATGATTTTGCTGATTTATGTCTTAGGATGAACTTCAAGTCTTTGAGGCTGGACAGCCTCTGTGCCATCACCCTAACCTATAGCACCTCCCTTAAATTCTAACTGGGACTCTTGACTGAGCCACTCTAAAAAATTGAAATTACTTCCAGTCAGAAAAAAAAAACATGTTGGTGAAATTACACAATTACTTTAGACTTAAATCTACAATTTCGGATTCGACTGTAAGGAGTGCAGGTGGTTCTGCTCAGCTCAGCTTATTCACAGTTGCGCTCTAAATACCACCGCCGTCAGTCTCCAGGGTGAAAATTCCTTGACGCTGAGTGACCTGCATGTGCAGGGAAGGACATAACGTCCCATTCAGGACGGTGTGTTTAACATGGGCTACACATGTCAGCGTGTGTGCATCAGTAAGGAAGTCAAAATCATGGGTATGATTTTGCAGCTTCCTGCCTCTCCTGAATGTCGTGAGTCCAATAAAAGTTGGGTGAATGACTGATACATATTTGATTTAAAACCATGTAATAAATGGCCCTAAATCTGAATTTTAAAAATTGGGATGTTTTGGTGTTTCTGCTGTCTTAAAAGAATGAGGCTTGGGTCACATATGGGCAGGAAAGGTACATTTGAGCCACTTTTTCTGCAGTGTGAACACAGCCCAAGTCTGATAAGATCACTGAAAACCACTAGTGATTTTGTCTGTACCTACAACAAACCTACAAATGTGCAGAAATACAGGAAGGACTAAAACAACTGAATAAGTACAAAATGCAAAGTTTTATCTCAAGTAACCATGAGAATCTGTTCACTGTGTTGTCAGCTTGAGGTGACTTTGACATTTTTGTTAGTTTGAAATGTGTTCAAGCTAATAAAAAGGAATTCTGAACGCTTACTTTCTGAATGCAAATTAGATTATTTTATCCAGGAGTCTATCAGTTCAACGCAAGACTAATGACCTTTCGCTTGGAATCAACAGTATCAGTATTATTTCAATTACCTACTACTAATTAGATAAGTCCACTGTAAACATGACGAAGTTTTAATCTCTTTTTATCTTTTTATATAACACACCCTTATCTTAAGGATGTTGTACCCTGTAGTTGACCGAGACTTCTGATTATTCCGAGATTACGACTGCAGACTAGAGAACTGAGCTCAACCTTGCGCCGCTCAAATCCTGAGAAAGAGCAGGTTCTGCCAGTGTTCTGGAAAACAGAGATGCCAAACTTCAATAAAGCAAGTAAAGATTGATTAAGATTTGTGGCACAAATTAAGTTAACAAACTTTTGAACTCGGGAAAACAGAGCTAGCATGGAGACAACAACTTTGCTAGCGCTAGCAACTCGGCCCTGGAGAGTGAAAACGAATCTGTTGGTGCTAGTTTACGCTGTTAGCTGCAGTAAGTTAGAATTTTTGACATGGCTGGATGACATTTTGAATGTTGTTGTGGAAATTAAAAAGCACTGGTTCACTTCACAGAGAGCAACACAAATGAGGGAAGACGGGAACGTCCTCTGGACCTAGCGCCTCTGAGAAGCCAGTGGCAGCTGGAGAGAGCGTATAGAATGAACGAAACGAAAGATCCACCAAGGACTTTGATTATGAAGTTTCAGAAATACGATCACAAGATTGTTATGAAAACAGCCCAAGAGAAAAAAGAAATTCTCTACAAGAATCAGTGCATACGGTTTTACAACGACCTCGCATGTGAAGTACATAAACAATAAGTGATCTATGATTTTAAGGAATTCTAATTTTGCTGTTTTACAAGAAACACATACGTACTAGGGACAAAGATAAAATATTGCAAAGATGGCAGGAGACAGTTTATACGGCATCATTAACAACACAAGCTAGGGAGATGATGACTTTAATTCACGAATCAATACAGTTTCAGCTTTCAAACACAAACGTCAAGTATTAACAAGACAACAGGAGCCATATATTGTCACATGTCCAAGAAGAGACAAACACTCTTGAGTCAATAAATCAATATCCTGGCCATGTTTATAAAGCTGGGGCAAGAACAGTAGTTAAACTGTAACTACTGCTTGGCTCAGCAGTTCATTAAAAACCGATTTGTTTTGAAAGAAGTTTTATCTCAATCCCTGTGAAACTCAGGAATGTCAACAGTACAGGATTTTTGAACAAGTAGCACGTTGTCCAGGTTTTCCAACTACCAAGTTCCTGGCAGAAATTTTTAAAGCAGGAGTACAACAGGATTATTTCAGTTTGTTGTGTTATGTCGTAAAAAATCCAAACAAGTCTATTACCTATTAACAGTACACAATTAGTTGATGGACAGCACATGGTTGTGGATTCGTATTTTACACACAAGTTAAAATGTTCAATTATGAGGCTGGAAAATTAATTAGAAGTCAGAATTCTGTGAGGGAAAGTCAGAGATTTCCTGTCAGTATTGGCCCAAAATCCAACATGGCTGCCTTGCATAAAAACCATAGAGACATCTGTTAAAAAAAAGCTTTTATTGGCATTTTTGATTATTTACATGTCATTTAACCAGTCGCACAATCTAAAGTGATGTTTTAGAAATATAACGTAGAGCCTGTATTGTTAATTGTAGTTAGTTATGATATATAATTCTGAACTCCTACTTGCCCAGATCCAAGGTCCCACTGTTAGAGATATTGATCTTGATCATATTTACCATACAACTACTGATACCTAAGTTTCTCCTCAGTGTTACTAAAGGAACTCCACGTACCAGCAGTGGTGCCAATACCACTGTTTGAGAAACATGGTTCTTCGGTTTTTGCACGCTTCCAGAATTGTACTTAACAATACTATAAAAGAAATGGCTCTTGGTCAGAGTGCAATATTGTGAACTAAAAGGCAATATATTTAATTGGCTGACGCCCTCGGAGAGTAGGCGCTACCCAGCCCAATCCGACCTTTAGCTCATGACTGAGTAAAAAGAAACAGGCTGGGCATAAATGGCATCCGTGGGAGAATTTCATGATTGAAAAGAACACAAAGGCCCTTCTCACATTTGCCAAGAACACCTTGATCATCCCCAGGACTGTTGTAAACATCATCTGCGGACTGGCAAAAATCTGCCCTAAAATTAACGCAACACTTCAGAAAAACAGCATCATAGCTACAGTCAAACATGGTGGTGGCGGTGTGAGGCTCTGGGGCTGATTTGCTACTTCAGGACCTGACCAACTTCAAATAATTCACGGATGCTCTAATTCTGCTGACGTCGAACCATCCGTTCATGACCCTTAAACTCACGTGGGTTATGAAGAAGGATCATGATTCGAAGCACACTGCCAAGTTCACCTCTGACTGGTTCAGGAAAAACAAAGAGAAGATTTTGGATTGACCTACTGAAAAGGTGCAGGCAAAAACAAACCAAAAAGAAATCTTACTCTCCAAATTGATTTTGCGAATGTTTTTCTTCTAAATTTATTCTTGGTTCTGTATTTGCGTTGAGGTGATTTGGCAAATTTAATTGAGGGATAATTTTGTCTTTTGACTTCCTTCCTAGAGTAAAATCAAAACAGAAGAAAGCAGACCTACTTAAAGACTTTTTTTTCCCCGTGTTTTAGTGGAATTAGAGCCTCTTCACTTTAAAGCCTCAATATACCAGTACATTTGCTGCAGACTTACAGATGCTGCCGAAAGCTACCACTTCCCACACACTTTCACTCATAAAGAAGCCCTTTTATCTGGTTTGTAGTCAGAGACTAATGTTGTTTAACCGCACAAGACATGCAAAGGGGACAACTTTTTGGCTCTGAGCACATCAAACAAGGGCAAAACCTGCACCCACGCCTGCAATGGTGAACCACTTTTCTGTGTGTATGTGTATGCAAGCGCGTGAGGCGGCGGAGGAAACGACCGGCTCTAACAGAAAACAACAAGTAAATGTCTGGCTAAACCACAAGACAAATGTCACTTCCAGTCCAACATGAGAGCAATGAAAACCAGGGTAGCAACTCCCTTGTTTCTCACATATAAACAGGCTGATGTGTAATACTTTAATATACAGGTGCAAAGTCTGTAAAACTGAAACAAAACTGAAATTGCGTGACAGCGTTGTCAGGAAGACAAATCAGCAGAATCAGCCCCAGCCACTTATCTCTTCTATGGACATTAAGCATCTGTTTGCGATAAATACACACACACACACACACACACACACACTCGCAAATGCACAGTGAAACCAACCCCTGCGTGCCACCTGGGTCAGATCCAAAAGGACATGCCCCCTTATATGATGGATGATGATGCATTTAGCTTTTGATAAGCGTTAATGAGGTTGTATTTGTTGATTATTAACCAGCTCCGGGATCGTCAAGGGGAACAAACGTAGGCTGAGTTAGTTTTATGTGCACTGGCACAAAGGAAAGCTTAATTCATGTTGATTTTCAGCTCAGAGTCCAGCTATGAATGAGAGCAAATATTTGTCTTTGATACAGTTGATATTGGTTTCATATTTTTTTCATGTAGAGCAGCATATAATCACATATTTTGACTGTACAACAACGCCAGTCCTGACATTGAAGGAGCAGCTGATTGAACTTTACAAATGTACTCAATTTGACCAAAGACAGGCTTTAGTCCACTTTTCCTCTAACAAGATTAACCAGGACAAATACGACTGAACTGTATGACTCAGGATAAGAGTAGAAATGACTTTATATCTTAACATATTGCAAATCTCCATTTTTTAAAATTTAAAATTATTTTCCTCAGCAGTATCTTTTTTTTTTTTTGCTACATATTTTTCAACTCAGTCTTTGTAAAAACCGAAGTCGAATGTCTACCAACCTTCTAACTAGTATCCCAATATCTCCTCTCTTAGCCACAGTCAAAAATAGAAAATAAGGGAAAACATGCTATTTAAGTAAGGCACGTACTGTATATATTGAGCTTCAAAAGTCAAGAATTGCAAGAAAATACCTTTTCACCTAACTTGTGCATCTACAGTTAAAGCAACAATAAGTTTAATAGACCCGCAGACCCAAGTTTATCTTGGTACATTAGGGGAGTGCACGGTAAGCAGCATGGTAAAAGAAGTAAAAACAAACTTTAGATGCTATCTACATCTATATACCAACATCCTGTTGCTTGGAGAAAAGTTTTAAATGTGCCAAGTTTGCTAAACTCTACCAAGACTTGATAAGCCTGGATTGAGATTGTTGACATCTCTCATAGAGGGTTTGGTATGTCACAATATAACATGGATATATGGCAAAGCTTCTCACTCCCACTATTAGGTGTCGTGGCGGATCTGTGATACTTTGTTTTTCCAGACACTCTGAACCCGGTCACTGTGGCATCATCGGCCATCTGTAACATCAGAACATTTTACATTAAAATCAGGTTTCAAGGAAACAGAAACTGGGTCAATAGGTCCCTTGGTGGGGTAATGATTGAACGCTTGTGGAGGACGTGTCTGCACTGAGAGCTACCTGGACAGAGATGACAGTTTACCTGTTCCCACTGATGTGGTTTCCCCTCATTTAAATTATATTAGCTCTTATCATGCTAAATAAAACGGACTCCTTTTATCTTTGGACTCAATTCACAGATGGGAGACAGTCTTTTGTTTCTTGGCTGCAGAAAGATATACCTATGGCTGATGCTATGAAGTTTCTTTTTTAAATAACGGAATTTCATATAGTTACTGTTTGGGATGGATGATGCTATGAGAAGCTGATTATTCCTTCTTTTTTTTGCCACTAGCCTAAGAATCGGATTTAACTCAGACTTTGAGGTACAACATCTAACGACAGCATTGGACTGAATTCCTGTTTCCACATGACCAATAAAAATGGCTTTTTCTTACATGATTTCCACTTGCTGCCCTCTCCCCTTGCAGGAGTAAGTTTTAAGAGAGAAGAGAGCAATGCAACATTTTTAGAATACCTCTCATTTCTATGTACATCCAACATTTTCCGTACTCTTTAAAATGGTCTTCATCAGTCGTACTCCAGACTTCCTGTAAGTCGTAGAAAGTATTTTGTTGGACTTCTGCAACTTTTTCACTCATTTTTGGTCCAGTCCATGCACGAGCAGTTATTCATCACCTGGAATTCAAGCCATGGTGTAATTTTTGCTCTGTCTCTTTCTTTATCTTTTTTCATATGACCTTAAATGAGTCAAATGAGGCCTGCAGTGTGTTAGATGTTGTTTTGGGCTCTTTTGGGACCTCCTTGATGAGACGTTGATGCATTTGTTTAGTACTCTTTGGTCTGCCAGTCACTCCTGAGAAGATTCACCTTCACTGGTCCACATTTTCTTTGTGAATAACGTCTTTTGCTTTGCAAGCTTTCCCAGACTGATAGGCCATATTTTTACATAAGAGCATGGTGTGTTGCTTTTTGAGATATGTTGGCCTACTTCATGTTAGAGTGATTCTTGAAGTGATATCTTGATTGTACAGGTAAGGAAAAAAATCAGGCCTAGGTTTAGCTGATGAAACTGAACCAGAAAATTTGCTTGATCGTGATTTATGAAGATGGTTTGAGATGTTTATGTAATTGAGAGAAAAACATGAAAAATCTTCTGGATGGGGAAATTGGTTTGTACAGCATAGAACAGGCTTAATGTAAGAGCCACTGCAGAAAGTAGCACCCTGTACAACAAAGGTTGTACCCTGTCAACATTTTCTAGATTCGGCAAATATAGATATAACACTAGATGAATTTGAAATATCTTTAGAATTCATAGATTAGATTCAAGGGATCCATTTGTATAAGAAGTTAAACCTCAAGAAAGACCTATCAATAAGCACCACTTCAAATATAAGAAATTTTGTCTCTACAGGAAGTTGCCCTTATTAGAAGTAAGGCCAACAACTTCAAGACTGTCGTGGGACAATCAAGTTCTCTTTGCTTCCACATAACATTTATCAGCATTCACAAAGGGAGGCCACAGTAGCTCGTGAATATGAGTGTTTTTACCACAACTTCCACTCTTCCTGGTAACCACACAGAATACAGAGTACATTACTGATGCAGTAATTTTATGCCAGAGAGATGGGAAGACAAACAGTCAGGCCACAGCATAAACGGAACCAGAGTATGAGCTGTGGCTGTTGTTCATTTCCCAACCTGTCTGTCACCCAGGCCATTTTTGCAACCAACTCCGTTCAGCGTTTCCTCTATGGCTCCGAGAGGCCCATAAAACGGGCCATAATTGTTATGTAGATGAGCGATGAGGTTATGTCCTTGCGCGCATAAATATATCTTTATACGAGGGCATGGAAGGTAATGAGCAGTCATTATAATAAAGGTTGTTTTATACAGCACAATGAGTCACATGCCAAGGGCTCCGACACTGGCGCATAAATACACACAAACACACCGAGTGCTGGTTGTTTGCTTTTTGTGCAGATTGCTGAAACCAAACCAGCTCACTGGTCTGCTTGGGAACAAGAGATAAATAAAGAGGCAAAGACGGAGACAGAGAGGGACGAGGCTGAAAGAAGTGGCGCAATCCTACCACCCAGCTGCAGGAATGTCTTGGCTTTTGCAGACATCCTCTACCTTCGGTGCAGGAAGAGAGGGAGGACTGGTGTGTTTGGCAGAAGCACCATGTAATGCAAACAAAGGCTGCAGTAGTTTGTGAATATGAGAGGGGGAAACCGCTGCAGCGAAAGCAGCAATTATGTTTTGACATTATCGGTATCGGTTTTATTTTCTTGCGCCAAACTGCTGGAACCACACATTTAAACCCTCTGGTTGGCCTGCTGTGATCTTCATTCTCGCACACAGATACTCAAAACACCATCAGAGGACATGCATGCTGAACTTTTAGCCACTTTAGCTTTGAAGAGGAAACAAAAGTTTATAACAAGGGTTTATTATCCAGATACCGTTATCATTGTGATTGATTAGTTTACAGAAATTATCTGGTTCTGTAATCTGTTTTCCTGTAATTTCAATCAATGCAAAACTCTGCACATCAAAATTCTCAGTTCTGTAGGTGATAATAAGCCACTAGACTGTGGCGGTGATGCAGCAGTTTAGCCACTGTGTGGATGGCGTCAGCATTAAATATGGACAGGTTGAGCATTTCATCAACACTGAAATAAAAAAAAACCATCAAATGTCCTCAGAGAGACAAAGGTAGTGCTGTTAGGAGAGACATGTCTGAACTGACTTTATTTTTAAATAGGCTGAGTTTATTTAATCGCCTGTTAAAACTTGCTGGTTGCAAGTCCACAAAATAAAAATAAAATCATTTTATAACATTACATAACAGAAAACTAAACTTGAAACTTTGACTTTTTGGGGGGCAAAATAATCTGACCAACAGATGTCAGTTTCCTATGTCTATGTCTTGTTGAAAAGGCAAACTAGCAGAAACTAGCAGATTGACCCTGAGACAACTTCATCAGATAACAATGAGGCTTAACAAAGCATAGCAAGTTGGCTCCGTCTTATCATTTTGAGTTTTCAGTGCCTTTCCTTGGAATCGTACGTGAAAAATGGCGTGTCATTTTGGAAATCTGCCAAAGTGCTGGGAAAGCTTATTTTACAATGTCTAGAATAAGACAATGTCTAGAGTAAGCTTTCCCAGAGAAGCAGGGAGGTGTGATACAGGGAAGTCGTATTCTCAGCTCCTTTCTTTAAATAAATGAGACCACCACCACCTTAAGTGCACCATTCCACAGGTGTTGTCCCAATCCTCCTTGGGTCATTGAAGAGACATGTCAACCAGGACAGCCCAATGACGTTTAATCTCACCCACCACTGGCACCAGGAAATCTTTTAACTACCTCAGAGACCTCAAACTTGGTAATGGACTCTTTCCCTCTCCCTCCTATCCTGTCTCGTCAACGTACTTGGTAATTGATTGAGTCCTCACTGAGCTGTCAAACAGTTTTCCAGGACTTCCTTGAGGCCAACCAAAGGTCCTTGCCCAAGACATTCCTCAATTACTCCCAAAGTTTTTTGCTTCTTCAGCCACAAAAACTGAAGTCCTTCTGGCTACCTACTACCTGGAGTCCCTTAATACAACTAAGTCTCTCTTTCTACAGCTTGATGGCTTCCGTCATTGCTGGTGTCAACCAACAGGTCTTCTGACAGGCACTAAAGCCCTCCTGAAACCTGTATCTGCAACTGCGGTCTTGAACAAGACCCATCCAGACCATGTGCCCAGCCTCCATCATAATTCAAATTGAACTTATAGTAAGTCAAGGTTCTTAAAAGAGTTGTTGATGTGGATTGCTATAGGCAGGCAGGCTATCATGTTGTGGTTTGTATTACATCTAATCTGAAGAACCCTCTGTTGTTGTATAACAGCCTACATTTTCTTGATTATATGAATAATTTTTCTTTGCACCATAATCTCCAGAGGTTTCACAGCAGTCTCGAGTACAGAACCAACCTTCTTAATCTGATTGTTTAGCATTTTAAGTTTTGGTTCCCTGAACAGTGATGACATTCTCAACAACAGACTTCTAAATTATACACAGCATCTTGCTACAAACACCGAAAGATGTAGATTTCCTCAAGAAGTAAAGTTTGTTCAGTCCCTTCTTGTAGATTGCTTGACCTTTGCTTCCTAAAACTTTTGTTTTTCACCTTTGTCTGGCCAAGCTAAAGGCCCTCCATTGAATCACTCTTAGTGTGACCTTTTTCCTGTTCCCATTTTACTATGAGATTATCCCCTCTGTTCACAAAGAATTTGAAATTGTCTTTAACAGATATTGGGAGATCAGATCTTTCAAAATAACCGAGATCAAAAGTCCGCCCCAAAACTGATTTGTTTGCGTCTCATTTTGGGTCATTTTAAGATAAACATACTTCTAAATGCTCCCGAAAGGCCCTTATAGGCAAACCCTTCGTGTTTACACATGACACTGAAGTGCATTAAATTCACAACGACCACTTTATGATCCCAGTGGAATTCAGATAAGACTTTTCAGCGATGGAGAGAAATGCAAGTTTGAGCCCAAAAGTACTGGAACAGAAGACAGATTACAGTCATGTCTGTAGCAGGTTACACATTTCTACCATGTGAAAACGCCTTTATTTAATCTTGATTAATATTAAAGTTGGAGTGTTTCTGAGTTGTAAGACATAACCCTCTAAATACCGTAAAGTAACACATGATCAGTCTGCTGGAACATTTCTCATATTCATCATATTATTACAGCTGAAGGAGCTTACTCTCTCATCTAAGCCACTCTGTAAAAAGAAGGAATGGTTTTATCACCCTGCTCTTTAATGTCCACAGTTGTTAAGGAACGCATCCACTTCTGGCCAGATTGTTGGTCAACTTCAAAGGCGGCAGACAAGCCGGAGGTCAGTGGTCAAACTGTTTGTCTTCCTCACAGCATGAGTGGAGTCAGTGGTCCGTGGAGAAGGTAGATGGAATGGGAGATTAGATGGGATTTTATCTGGGGAGTGTATGCTTTGTTCTTGGGCTCGCGTTCAAAATATTGTTTATGCCATTGGTGATGGCATCGGTGATATAAATCTTAGATAAAGAATCAGGGAGAGACACAAGCTCACTAATAAGAAAGCATTAGACTTCTTGTTCGGTTCAGACGAGACTACATATTGAGTTTCTGCTGTGGTTCTGATCAGTACTTTGTAGAAACACTTTCCATGGGGTTTGTTTCACCTTTGCAAATCTAGAGACAGGAGTTTCTGCAAACTCTTGGAAAAATTACATTTAGTACATTTATAACTGTGTTTTTAAAAAAGTTAAATTTTCAGTCAATTCGGCACTGTATCGGATCAGAGTTGCCGATAAGGAAAAAAGTGGATTGTGTATCCCTAGTTACATTCATAAGGCGGCCATTTCACCATAAGGATGTTGTGTTCAAGTTGGTGTGTGGTATTTCACCCAGACTTTTTAATTTTGGTCTCATCTGATGAAAAAACCTTCTACTGCATGGTTGCTGTACCTAGCTTATAATTGTACTGGAAACCAGTTGTGGGCTTCTCCTGTTCCTCCAGGGTTCTAACGCACTTTCAGCAAACCGTCTAAAGGGCAGTTGCTAGTTTTTATTTAGAGGACTTTAAACAGATGTCACACTTTTCATGTAAACAGTTTTGAACACCATGCATCCTTCTATTCCCATTTCCACTTTAAATAGATCTATCACATAAGTCCCCACAAAACACATTGACGCTTGTGGCTCTTATATGCAAGGTCAAACTGGATCATCTCATTGTTTGACAACATGTTGCTGACCAGAGGACAAAATTCTCTTTTTTTTTCCAGATTGGAAACTCTTGTTTTCATAACTAACATTTCAACCTCAAAGCCAACACCCTTAAATTTTTGGAGGTGAACATTTATCTCCCGCAACCACCAAGCCATAAGTCTTCCCATTGTAGGAATTCGCATCGGAGCACTGGGGCCCAAACTCCTTGTCAAAACAGGACATACTAATGCAGCCATTAAATTGAAAGGAATGTGGGAAGCACGTCTCATAATTTTCTCTCCATGTCCCACTCTGCCCCAAGTGCCTTGCATTTGCTTTTGGAGGAGCAAAATAGAAGACAGACTCCAGATCGCATGCTCTGGGTTTTGCCTGCGCTGAACCTAAAGGGCAAACCCGTGTGTGTAAGTGAAGGAATATTAGGTGATTATGAAGGGCATATGCAGAGGACAGGGAACATATTTCACAAGCGCTACAGATCAAAGGGTGGCAACATGGCCGTCTCTCCCACCCTCCACTTTTTTCTCTGTACCTCTCCTTTCCTCTCTGTTCTTCTGGAGGGGCTCATAAAATCCACTAATCTAATTATAGCCTGCCTAAATAGACTAAGTGGAGCCTCGTGTAGAGCGAGGGATAACTGGGGTTTGAAAAGTCACTCAGACCTTTCAACCCTCTTACCAAATCCTCCTCTGTGGAGCGTGGAGCTCACTTCTCCGAGGACAGGGCGTTATCTCCAAGAATCGGAACAAAACTCATTTAGGGTAATCATGCTGGCATAAAATAAGATAAGAGGAAGGCAGCAACTGAAAGATAAGATGCAGAGATAGGCTAAATTGGATTTTAATACATTTAATACATGTAGTAGAAAAGTGCTGGATTTTACAAATTTAAATACATTTTAATCAGACAAGAATAAGCCTCTATGAATAATTTATTTATTTTTTGCTTTGAGGGTTTCACTTGTTGCTAAGCCTACAACTAAATTGCAGATAACATTTTTTATTGCGTTTGAGAAATTTTTGACTCATTCAGCCGGTTTTAATTTCACCACAATGGAGAGTTTTCTGGCATCAATAACGCATTTAAGGTCATACCACATGAATTTGACTAGGCCACTTCAAAATCTTCATGTGGTATTAGTTCTTTTTTTTTTTTGAGCTGTCCAGAGTTGGGCTTGTTGCTGTGCTTTGGATCACTGTTCAGCTGCATAAGCTTAAGCTTGAACTTGAGGTCGTGAAATGGTAGCCAAATTCTCCTTGCAGATAGAACCATAAAGGAGAATTTATGGTTCCATCTGTCACGGCATGTCGTCCAGGTGCTAAAACCGCAAAGCAGCTCCAGAACATCACATGACCACCACCGTGTTTGGCTGCTGGTAGCACATGTCTGCGGTGTGATGAGTGAAATTGTCCTTGGCTTTCAGATAATGTGGTTCTCGACTTTTACTCAGTTTATCTTGGCTTTGAAATTTTGTTTGATGACCTGAAAGATTTAGTTTTTTATAATAATAATAATAAAAAAAAAAGAGGTGAAAACTGAAAAAATCTCTAAGCACCGAGAATAAGAAGTAAGTAAAGCTCAAACATGAAATTGGAAGTACTGAAATAAAACAGAGAGGTCTTTGAACTGTGTCAAAAGTCAGCCTGGTTAAGCGTACTGCAAGATGTTGTTGCCGATAACATTAGTCACGCTGTCATCTTGACGCAGCAGGTTTGCCGCGGCGGCCGTTTCTGTTTAGGTTGTGGTCTAATGGTACGTGATTTTACTACTGAAGGGTGTGGCTGTGCTCAAGCAAACACACTCACTGCATGCCCAGAGCACAAACACAAAGCTTGTAGTTTTTCAAGAGCCACTTATGAGCTTTTGCTGCTCACGCCTTTGCGTTGTTTTTTTTATATTGCATTTTGGGCATCAGCAGCAGCTGAGAGAGATTAAATTCAAAGTGTTCAACAGATGAAAATAATCTTAAATGGTTTTTCATGGAATTTTTATTCAGATTTTCCCTTCTAAGCATATTAGATTGGAAAAAGATAATTTTGGTAGCTGATTCAATTTTTACTATATGGGCCATTCCTTGTTGAAAGTGTTGGGTTGATGATATTTCTTAAATTAACATTTGCAAAGTTTACAACCCTCATCTCCCTCTAGCGGTGTGGCTAATAGGTGTAGAAACTTAACATGGTAGCGTTTGCACATTATGCTAGCTTTAGCACTGTAATTTAGCTAGCCATAGCAAAAAGTTATAAATGTATCCACTGCTTTAGAAATAAGCTAAAATTCAATCATTTCTCAGTACATACTTTTTGCTATGGCTTAGTTAGCCATAGCAAAAGTAATAAATGGTTCCACTGCTTTAAAAATAAGCTAAACTTCAATAATTTCTCAACTTTATTTACACTTTTAATACATTATGTATGCTAGCTTTAGCACTGTAGCTTAGCTAGCCATAGCGAAAAGTTATAAATGTATCCACTGCTTTAGAAATAAGCTAAAATTCAATTATTTCTCAATACATTATATATGCTAGCTTTAGCACTGTAGCTTAGCTAGCCATAGCAAAAAGTTATAAATGGTTTCACTGCTTTAAAAATAAGCTAAACTTCAATAATTTCTCAACTTTATTTACACTTTTAATACATTATGTATGCTAGCTTTAGCACTGTAGCTTAGCTAGACATAGTGAAAAGTTATAAATGTATCCACTGCTTCAAAAATAAGCTGAAATTCAATTATGTCTCAACTTTATTCACACTTTCAATAGGTTATGTGTGCAACTTTTAATCAAAGTCACTGAATAAAACCTTATTATGGACTTTCTGGATGATAATTCTTCCAAATAAATGACAATATTTTGTAGAGTAAGTATGAAAAATAACCTGTCGAAACATCAACTTAGTTTGATTAGTTACTTTTAAAAATGATTATTAAACCTTTATTTAACAAGGTTAAATAAAGACCTCTTTCACAAGGTTGACCTGGGCAAGAAAGGCAACAACACACGTCATTAAAAACAAGACAAGTGGACAGAAATAACAAAAACAGACATTAGAAATATATAAAATGCGAACAGTTTGACAAAATGAAGTAGTTGTGACAATAATAATTTAATAAAACAGTGGCAATTTTGCCAGCAGATTTGAAACACAGCCACTGTTGACAGGATATCCGTTGTTATTGGAGTTTTTTTTAATTAGATAGATGTACTTGTAAGCAAACCTGTCCTGGATTCCTTCGTGTTCCTGTCATAGACATCTGTCAGCTTGCTTCTACCTGATGAATAGGAGTTGATAGGAAATCATCCAGTTTGAACCCTGACAGGTGTGCTGGTGAGTAAATGGGTTTGTACACCGTGGGGTGAAGTGCAGCGTGTGAGGCTGTTGCGTGACTCACAGTAGGCTTAAGCTCCTTGCATATCCTGTTTTTGTCAGGTTGCATACCAGAGGGAAAAACATTTACAGTAATCCACATAAATCAGGTTGTGCAGGTTGTGAGTAACTCTGAAACCTGTGGCACTTTGCTCAGTCTTACTCCATCACTTACAGTTCACCTTGGTCAGTTAAATAATTTATCCCCTCATTTTTTGATTAGTAGTAAAATTCCATCCCAAAAACAAAAGATAAAACTTTTTTATTTTTTATTTTATCATGCCCCCAGTGTGATGCTAAAAATAAATATTCCCTCTCTGACAAAAAAAAGTTACTGGAACTATTATGAAGTTCATCACCCTTTACAAAAACATCAGTTCTATCTGAAGGAAAGTATTAACAAAACAGGACACTCATGATACCACCACCACTGTGTTCCAATATGGGTTTGTTGTATTTTACTTTTTTCTGTGCTACACATACCAACGTCTGAGTTTGTGACTCAAAAGCTTAAACCTGGTTTCATAAGACTGCACCACATTCTCCCATGAGGTCTTAGCCAGGTCTGCATGTTTTCTCTGGAAGAAATGAATTCTGTCTTTCAGAATTCAAAGTCCAAACATATGGAGAATACTGGAGATTGCTTTACATGTGGGACACAGGCGGTTCTTGTTGGAAATCCCTGCAGCCCTTCAGTGTTGTTTTCTGGCTCTTGAAAGCCACCCATATAGTCTTTCCATCCATTTTGGAGAAATGTCCCATTTTTGCCAATTTCTCTCTTGTCCAAATTCTGTCTGCAATCATTGCCATCAGCCTTCAGTGTGTTGTTGCTCTGTTCATTTGTAACCTCTCTCCGAACTATTGCTTTAACCAAAGGACGCTATTGTGCAACCCTTGTCATTGTTTAAAGGAACATTCTGTGTTTCTGGAGCTTTGAAAACATCCATCACGGATGCTATGCTGGTTCACACCCAGAAACCAACTTCCACTGTGATCCAGCACAATTTTATCGATTTAATTGACCTCCTTGATATGTTGTTTCTCCAAGAACAAGTCTAGGTTGTCTTTTCAAGGCCAGACGTATACAATATGTTGTTTATTTGCTTAACACGTTGTTTCATACAGTACAGACCAAAAGTTTGGACACACCTTTTAATTCAATGAGTTTCCTTTATTTTCATGACTATTGACATTGTAGATTCACACTGAAGGCATCAAAACTATGAATAACACATGTGGAAATATGCACTAAACAAAAAAGTGTAAAACAACTGAAAATACCCCTTATATTCTAGTTTCTTCAAAGTAGCAACCTTTTGCTGTGATTACTGCTTTGCACACACTCTGCATTTTCTTGATGAGCTTCAAGAGGTAGTCACCTGAAATGGTTTTCACTTCATAGGTGTGCCCTGTCAGGTTAATAAGTGGGATTTCTTGCCTTATAAATAGTCATGAAAATAAAGAAAACCCATTGAATTAGAAAGGTGTGTCCAAACTTTTGGTCTGTACTGTATGTCTTTATGTGGCCTGGCAAATTTATTTTCTACGTAACTACACCACGGCCCAGTTTTCTTTCACATATGTACCTGCAGCTGTAAAGCAGAAACAGTGAGCACATGTTAAACCAGCTGCTTCATCAGCGACAGCTTTTCTGTTTATTCATTCCTCAATATCTTTGACACAAACCACATTCTGCATATCAATTGCCTGAAGGAAAGGTGAAACAGGTTCTGGACTGACTGTGCCTGCAGGTGTAGGCTTTTCAGACCTAAAGATGTTTGAAACAGAGACACAACCATGCACGCATCCTCATATTTAAGTCTTCCAGGTCCTGACATAGCAAAGCATCCCCAGACCTCCACACTGCCACCACCGTGTTTGTTGGTATGTTGTTCTTAAACCCAGTGTTCATTTCGTGTCACATTTGGCCCTTACTGAGTGATTGTCAGGTTATTTTGTTGATCTGCATTAATCGTTTTTTGACTTCAGTTATGAATTCCCATTTGGACTATTTCTGAACTTTGACTGGGCCAATATAACTCAAAAATATGCTTCAGACTAAAGCACAAGTGTCAAACAAAAGGCCTGTGGACCAAATATGGCCTGTCATAGCTTTTTACATGGTACTCTAGATTCTAGACTAAACACTTGAGTGTGCTTAAATATTATGTTATCAATCAAATCAATGCAGCTTTTATCTGTTTACTGCCAAATTATATCAATCGGTCCCTTGAGTTTCTTGAAAATTATTGTGAAAATTCATGCAGAATCAACAAATCCCAGCACTTTTTTGCACTAATACATAATTGGGAATTAATAACTGATTTTTCTTAATACTTATCAAAAACTCTCTTACTTGTACTACAGAGCTGCCTCAGCCTTAATTGATGTCAGGTTATGGGCCATGATCTATACAGTGAGTAATAAAAAGTCATAAATAAATATCGCAAATATTTCCAAATTAGTACCAAAAACACTTTTATTTTTATTGGAAAAATCACAAAAAGAATCACAAAATCCCAGAGGGACTGAAAAGATGTTCAGTAATATCATTTAATTTTAAGAGTTTATTGATATTTTAACAGTTTGTGAACAAGTTTTATCAATACATTCTGGCCCTTTAAGAGCATTCAGGATTTTGATTTGGCCCAAAACAAAAATGACTTTGACACCCTTTGGTCTAAAGTGTCCATTTTGTTGTATCTCACGCTGTATTTTTAGAGTTTCACTTCCTGGAAGGTGAAGTTCCTCTCCAGTCTCAAGTCGTCTTCAACTTCCAACCGTTTTTTCTTTTTCCTCGATCACTCTTCTTCGAGCTCCATTAATCTGTCCGTCATCAACTCTGACCAGCTGAATAAAAGCACGCTGAACTCATCTGCTGAGTTCACAGCTAATTACGGTTGCGCAGACTAATTCATAGGTGAATTGTCTTTTCCATCTAGCCGACTTCTGAAGTTACTGAATTTTTCTGCGAGTACACAAACAGACATAGTAAAGGGCGTCAGCTTGACTCTTCCTGGGTTTGTGATAAAGAGTCCCCCCTCCCCCATAGGCATGATGTGCATGAGAGCAGACCACTGCGATAAACCAACCTTGATAAGATTACTCCCTGACACTCTTCCTATCTGTCCTCCTTCTCTCCTCTGCACTTTACTGTGTGTCTGCCTCCCTCTCTCCCACTCCCCATTATTGCCCCCTGGCCACTGTAACTCCCCTCTCTCACCATCACCCCCCCCCCCCCCTCCCCCCACACACACACAGCCTTCATTCCTGAACATCCCCTGCACTCCTTACCTGCCACGAAGGGCATCCTAGCTCATCATACTTCAATGTATCTATTTCCTATCTTTCAGCTCCAACTTACCCGCCACACCCCCTTTAACCCCCCCACTCCCAGTCTGGTTCACGCAGGGTTAAAACGTCTTCATGAACCCGCCGACCCCGCGTGGGGAACAGACAAAACAAAGATTTCCTGTGTAAAATTACAGTTTGTTAGTGTATGTTAACAAACTGTGGCCAAAGTAATGACAGGAGAAGATTAGGCACTCATTTTAAGAGAGATATATGGACGTTGAGAAAAATTTAACAGATGCTTCCCATAATTTTCGCGTCGAGTCGCAAAAAAAAAAAAGAAGTCATTTGTTTTTCTCTGCAACTGTTGGCAGATAATGAACGTGCTTTCCCCTGAGATTAAACGTGGATGTGCACTTATCTCTTAGTTCGAAGTGAGGGAAGTTACGAAAGTTGAATTCACCTTAACCTTTGGTGTTTAGCAATGGCTAAACATTGCTAAACACCAATTCCAATGTGCATTGATCACATTCGAATTGTGATAATGCAACCACAATTCAAGTACATACTCAGTTATGGAACAATCCTGAATGTTACAATGGTTAGTGTGGTTAATGTCACTTTTGATAACATGTTGTGGCCTCTTGCTAGACTACTTCTGTTTTTTTTTGTGCTTTTTATTGTCAAATGGAAATGTTTCAGATCAAATCTTAATTTCAGATAAAGATAATCTAAGTAAATACAAATAAACAGATTTCTAATTCTTATTTTATTATTAAGGCAAAAAAAGGGCTACCTTTTAATCATTAATTAAGTGTGATTAACAACCATTTTAGATTCAATGTGACTAGCTAAATTTGTAAAATTAAGAAGCCATCTAAATAAGACCTGTCTGACAACTTGAAGTGCGGTAGGCTATAGATCTCAAAATTTCAAAAACAAGTGAGAAACAAAGTTATCGACAGTTCACAAAGCCATTTTTTAAGGCTTTTGGGCTTCATCAAACACAAGGGAGAAGGCAAGTTTATGTATAGTAGATAGTACCATTCATATATAAGGAAGTCCAAAGCGCTATAGAGGAACTATTATCCATAAATGAAGAAAAAAATTAACAGTGGTGACTTCTCCCAGAAGAGGCCGACCTACTAAAATTACTTGAAGAGCGCAATGACGGCCATAACAGCATCTAACAACCCGAGGTGTGAAACTCTGCAGCTCCTCCAGAGCTACTATGGAGGATATTTTAGTAGTTATGAAGCTGTGCTTTAGTCCCTTCATTTTGATATTCTTAACCAGGGTAGAGAAAATATCTATGTTTCTATTATAAATGTGCACAAAACTTTGTCGATGCTCCGCTAATGTTGGAAAAAAAAAAAAAAAACACAATTTCCCAATTGGGGTGTTTATATTAAATTAAAAAATGCAATTAAGATCACGCGTGAATAAGTTTCCTCACACAATAAGTCATTAAAAAACATGTGGCGCCGTCCTCCTCCTACCACTTCCTGTCTTCTTCTTAGTCTTTTCTGCCAGTAGCAACATCCGATTGTTGATGCGAGGAAAGTGTTTCCGCTGAGCTAATTTATTTCCGTAATTCCAATTTGAGCAATTTTATGGTCAATGAGAATGCAACTAGTTTCTTGGGCTAGTCGGCAGCAGACATGACGGCCTGAACAGTTTATTGTGAGATGTTCAAAGCGTAAGCTATCGTTTCAGAACCTGGCCCTGCTTTAAACTTCTCCAGAACTTTCTCCCTGACCCATCTCCTGGTCTTCCTGAGGCTGTTTATTCACTAATGTTTTCTAAAAAAAAAAAAAAAAGGTCAGAGTCCTTCGGAGAACAGCTGGATTTATACTGAGATTAAATTACACACAGATGGACTATTTACTAGATTTCGTTTGGCTGAACACAAACGCACGGCACACTTTATTTCCAAAAGGTTTGGAGAACCACGTGTCGTTTTTCCTTCCCCTTCCCAATTATACCCGACTTTGTGCTGGGCTTGCACATAAAATCTTGAAGACTTAACTGTAGAGAGACAAAAAGGGAAAAGGGACAACAGACAATGGCTTCTCTTTTTTTTTAATAGTCAATATAAACGTCGTTTGCACTGCAGAGAGGTTTAGATGTGGTCAGAGGTCCGACTGAAAGACAAAAACTGCAAGCAGCCGTAAAGCGGAGAAACTCCTCGAGAGGCCGAGTTGATCTTTGCTCAGCATGATTCTGACTTTATGAGGAGAAACCCACAGGAGCCCATTCGTTCCTCAGACTTGACCTGATCACTCAGCTTCGCCAGAGCTTCTAAAATAGGCGCGACCTCCAGTGCAGTTTTAAGTGTCCCTGACTCAGGATCAAGTCGGCCGACAAATTTACCCTCCATTAATGAAGATAATAATACCCTTTCGGGGCTATTTTCATCCAGCGGCGGTTGCCATCAGATACATTTTTAGCCTGTTTAAATGATTTGTGCTTTTTTCCAGCTCCTAGTCTTTGAGGGGAAATAGATGCTGACAGAGAAGCCTCAGACCGCAGCATGGCGCTACGTCAGGCCTATTAAAACACCAGAAGTTCACTAAATATAGGGAGCACTCCTCAGGTCACATGCTAGGCCCCTTCCCCACTCCCTCTCTTTCTTAGTGGAAGTGTGTGAGTGTGTGTGTGTTATCCGGGGCTTTTTTTTTTTCTTACTTCGTGAGAGCTAAATACCGTCATACGGTGATGATACTTGATTAACATTTAGAAGACAGACCATTCCTCATTTGATTCCCAACTATCTATTTTGTGGTCAATGTCGAGCCATGTCTAGTCTTGAATCATTGCGATGCTATGTGTGTGTTTTAAAAGGGGGAGCAGAAAAACGTCTCCTTACAGTATGTCTGTGGAACTTGGGTACAGTTGGAAAACAATTTAAGTTGCAGATTCGACCAGTGAGAGTGGATTATGTGGTAATAATAAGAAAATGAAATTTCACAAAGAAATCACAGAATGTGATTTTTTTTAAACACGTCTACAGCACCATGCAAAAGTTTTTGCCCTTAGCTTATTTCTCTTGTTAATTTTCCTTAGTTTTTCAAAATGTTGCATATCGTCAAACTAATTTTGACGACAGGTAAAGAGAACCTAAGTTTAAAAAAAAAAAAGTTTCTTCATCTGAATTCACTTTCTAAGGGAAAAAGCTATCCAAGCCAAGCTAGCCCCTATGTAAAACTATAACTGTTGAGAAACAAAGTTGTTGATATTTATGTTACAAATCCATATAAAACACTTAGGGACTCCATCGAACCACAGTGGAAATTGTTTGTTTGTTCACTTTATTAAAGCAAACAAGTAACGCCAACTGTGAGTAGCTCAAAAAACGTAAAATGAAGATTTTCGAGTGGTCCAGTCAAAGCACGATCCTAAATCTGACTCAGCTGCATGACATTAAGCACTTAATTTATTTTCGAAAGCCTTAAATCAAACAATTCTGCAGGGACAAGCGGGCCAAAATTCCTCCAAAGCAATGCGGCCGTTGAGGAAGGTGGACGGTTATTATTAATAAGCACTTAAAATAGAAATAGGCAGGTTTGGATAACATTTTCCATCGATAAATGAAATCATGATTTGAGAACTGAATTTCAGGATTTCCTTCTTGCATTTATGGTTGACGAAAAACAAAAGAAATAAAAAAAAAAATCATTAAAATATGTTTTCATGGCAGTAAAATGTACACATAAATGTTTCCAGACTAACTTTAAATGGCCGATGAATAACGTGAAACATTTTTTTGTGTCTGTTTCAAGACACACGTGTCCCTAGTGAAACCTGTAGCCGTTCTGAACTGGTATCACCTGCTAGTCTTCCTCTATCAGCTTAGCTGTAAGGAACGTACGTTTCTTTTGTTCTGCTCACTTCCTCTTGTTAAACTTGCCCGTCCTTACTTACCGTAGGTCCAAACAAATTTCCACATACTGTTGAAGTTCGCTTGTAGGGTTATCAGTTATATGCCACGAGGCATGTGGAAACTATAAGCAGTTGAACAAGTTGTACGTCTTCTGTAGTTGCCTTACAACTTGGTGGTAAGGCAACATAAAATGAGTCATGTCGAAGGAAACTGTTCAGTTTTGGAAAACAAAACTGAACAAGAGGACTTCAATAAAAGCTTGCGATATTTGAAAGAGGTAGGTAAAGGGACTGACCCTTCACCGCGTATGGACAGGCGTCCCTGTTGGAAGTGTGACAGAACGTACATGGAAACATAGATTTATGATTCATTTTCTGTGTTTGAAGGGTGTGGCGGCTGTTTTTCATACACCACACTCTCCATGGGTCACATATAGACTGACTGTAGTCACCATCACGCAAGACACCAGCACCTAAACGGTACCATTAACCAGGTCCAAACTGACTTCTACAAATTACTGGATGCTGGGCCTTGGATCGACCTGAGACGTCTCAATGTAAAGACAGCCACGATAGTATCAGCTGTTCTCAGACAAAACCGTAGTCAGCATTGGGCCTTGGCTTTTCATTATGCAGGTCTGTCTTGTTGCGCCAGATAGGGCGGTGAGAAGAAATTCAACTTAATTCAACTGGGGATGCATTTTTGAGCAAGGTTTGGTTCTGGTTTATTTTAATAAGGAACTTGAGCTTGAATGCTTGAAATTATGACGTTACTCTCAAAAGGGTTGAACAGAGTACTTACAGTGTCATTTTACAGGATAATTTTACGCTAAAGTTGCTTTTTATAACAAGTGTTTGAGATCAATCCAAGGGCAAAACAAATATCCAAATCAACCAGGCTGTACGGGGAAAAAAGTATTTACCTACTTGTACCAAATTTTGGCAACGACTTCCGTCTAGAGTTTGCAGTAATTGACAAACACTTAGATAATTAATTCAGCCCTGTTTGGGAGTTCCCCAATGTTCGATTTCTATTTGTGCTGAAGGGTTTAAGTCCACGAACTGATAGGTGAACTTTCAGGCACACAGTCTCACCACCAACAGCCTCTTTGTCTGTCAAACCAGCAGCCATAAATGACTAACCTGTCTTTCGTCTGATTCATCTAAATCGAAAGCCACGATCGCCACAAGACAAAAATCGAACATTTATTTCAAATCTGACAGGTATTTTCTGCATGAAATCTGATTTATTTATTTATTTATTTTTGTTGTGGACTCAGCCAAAAAAATATAAATGCAAAGAAGCCAAATATCATATATGGGCTTGATACGATCCAGACTGCTGAGTCCTTTATGGTTACATATAAAAGTAAACAGGCATACTGTCATCACAGAGGCCATTATATTCTAAAAGGCAGCCAGTTAAAAATGTGCTGATAGTAGCAGGGCAGCAGCCGAGAGCCTGGAGCCGGTGCCAGGGCTCAATGTGTTTGCGAGGGAAGAATGAACTCACAGCCGAGGTCACAGGAAAGTACTGCACACGTGCAGATGTTTGTTGGATGGCACGACGCAACTCCCTCGTTTTATGTCCGTTTACTACATCTGTCATCATGCAGATGGTTGAAACCGGTAACTCGCACCGTATGCGCTACAGTCGAGAGTGACCTCATGACTGATCGGCAGCAAATCAGCAAAGAAGAAGAAGAAGGGGGAAAAAAAGGATCTCCTGTTATGATTTTAAGGTCAGGGCAATAGTTAGTAATGGTATGCAAGAAGGATTTCACTCTGACACAAACAGGCTTATTTACGCAGGCATGTTTGGGATGTGGCGTGTCAACACGCTTATGTACTCAATCACTCATGAGGCTTTATGAAAGCCCGCACACAGACCCACACACACCTAGAGTGTGCAGCAGCCTCTCCCATGAGGGAGAGTTCACGCTTCGCAGCGGGTTGTGCCGTCCGGGTGGCCCGCGCTACGCAGGCATGCGAGAAAGGAGAAATTTTGTGAAACGGTATGTGGACTTTAGCTTCCCACTGCTGCATTTCCTGCGGTGTGAGGGCTCAAATTAGGTTTGGAAGTGTTGCAAGTGGATGTTTCTCCCTCTGGTTTTCAGCACTTGGGTAGCAAAATACATCAACATGGTGTAATTTGTGTTAACGCCAAGCTACAAAGCAAAAGCTGGAGAGGTTAGGAGCGTGTTTCTGCCTTGTTTCTTCCTGATTAAAGTCATGAGTGTTTGTCCTCGTACACTTTTGTTCTAATCTTTTGCGGTTATTTGCTGGCATAAACATCACTTGTTTTGCTCCTACTCAGTCTCAGTGTACAACCTTTTAACTCTTTGGTAGAGTCATGAGTCAATTTGCGCGACAGTGGGAGGAGGTGCTGCACCACATAATGTCAAAGATCACCATCCCTGTTCACAAACCTCTTTTTATTTATTCCAGTTTACAGCTGTCAATGTAAAACAGCTTGAACTGATGTAATTTTCATATATTTGAAACACTTTTAACAGAAGTTTTAACCAAAGGTATCGACACATGACGGTTCAAGTTAGCATGACAAATGAAGCTAGCACAGTTATTTTGGTCAAAAATAGCTAGATATACTCTGCTTGGTGAAATTTTCAGCTAAAACATAAGACTGTGGTAAGTTTAGCTTCCACTGAGGGACCAAATATGGAGTTTGGAGATAATAATTGAGCTGCTAGTGATAATCTTTGATGGGAATTGTCCATTTCTTGAAGGACGCTCAAATGTTGCATTCAAAGACCACGATGCATCGTGTTTTGTGGAGTTGTAGAATTGAACGCAGGAAGGCGGTGGGCATAATCAAAGGAAAAGAAGTTTTAATAAAAATAAAAAAAAAACAGGAGAGCAGTAGAGAACAATAGAAAGAATTAATTCCATTTATTCTGGTTTAACATTATGAAGAATTAGTAAACTGGAGTAAGCACAGAAGCTTTGCAGCAAAGGATAAGTGGCTGTTGACAATGGATTAACTAAAAGTTAAAATCACTGTTAAACATGTTTAAAAAAAATTATGCACATTACTACATACTAAAAATACAGAAAATAGGCAGAAGCCCAAATTACCTCTTAAACATTTGACTCAGAATATAAAAAAAACCCCTATAAACTCTAAACTTTAATTGTACGATTCTATATTGTCCCCACGTATTTTAATTTAATAAAATTTTACTTTACACCTCAAGATACGTCTTCTTAAAAAAAAAAAAATTCCTCTCTGAAAACACGTTTAAAAGTATTTATATATTTTTAAGCAGAGTTGCACAAGTCAAGCCCCCAAAAGCGAGTATCCTGTAACTTTTAGATGCGTCCCTGCTCCAGCACACCTGAATCAAATGAACCGCTCGTTAGCAGGAGGGGAACTTTGCATTGGAGCAGTGAGGCCAAAGTTGCAGCACGGGGGGCTGAACTTGTGCACCCCTTATTTTTTAAAGAGTTTTTTTTAAAGAGTCTTTATCAGAGGAATTGAGTGAGGACTGGTTGAAAACTGTGAGCTAAATATCAGGACCGTAACCGACCGGAGCCAGGAACGGGTGAGTGAAAATATTAGGGCTGTAACTATTCCTCCAATGATTCGAGCTCCTTGATTATTAAAATTCAAAGAGGGCAATTTATCTGCGTCGTAGCTTCGTAAAGTTATGGTGTGTTATTTTATCCGCCGTGTTCCGGCCGGACCATTTTGTGTGTTGGGCCGCGCGCTCACTTCCGCTATGAGTTGTTGCTAAGTGCTAGCAGCATAACAGCAAAGTCTCCGGGTTTTTTGTCGTTTTTTGGGGGAGGACTAATAAGCATTTTGAAATCGACTGACGCGATGCTTTTGGAGTACGACAGCTTTCCTCCTCCCGGGACTGCTTGGTGACCGTTTCGCAGCGAATGGTGGGAAGTAGAGAGTAAGAAAGGGAGATTTACCGATTACTCGAATAATCGTAAAAATAATCGATAGAGTACTTGATTGCTAAAATATTATTTTACAACAGCACTAGTACTGCAGCTGTGAGAGGAGAAGAAAGCTAAGGTACAGAGAAAGAAATGACTGCTGACACTAACAAGGAAAGCAAGCCAGTGAATAAAGGCAGGAATAAGCAAGCCCACAACAAAGACTGTAGATAAAAGTGAACTCCTACAGATCACGACCGCAGGTGGGTCACGGAAAAAATTTGACTCAGAAAAACAGTCTCCTCTTATGGCCACCATTTTATGTTTAACACAAATTTACAACTACATTTTTCTTTTTTCTTGATTCCATCTGAAAATATGTCAAATTTGAGCATAAAATCCCAATTTTTGCAAGTCATGCTTTTTATATAATACAGCATCAATGTGGAAGCAGGTCAAAGTATCCGAGGGTAATTTCAGTTCCCCTGTTGTCTGCATTTTGCTGTGTAGGGTTAATTAAGAAGTCCTGAAGTCTGAGCAAGCAGCTTAGTACAGGATCTCAAAGAAAACATTGAAAGAGTCACAAACATGCACTCTCTCCTTTGCTTTTTTTTTTTTTTTAACTCACTTCTGCTTGAACCATATGGGGGCATGTTCACTGCGATATTAAGAAGAAGTGGGTTTTGGTTGGCCAAAGGTTTCACCCTCAAACGTCAGATATTTACTTACCGAGTACTTTTTGTGAACCCAAATCCCAACGGGCCTTATGCCTCTCTCCTGCAGAGAGCTACTGTAGTCCAAGAAGGCTCTTAAAAACACCAGAGAACCACATGGCTGTGCTGAGCAACATGATCCCTCATCACAATAAACATGGAAACCGTAGCTACTGTTGACAGCTATTGTTCCGCTTTCATACATACTCAATATGTGCATTTCTCAACAGCTGAAAACAATCACGTTGCACAAGTCTTCGGATTTAAATCTTTGTCGAGTTGTCCTCAACGGTCTGCAGAAAACTGTATGCTAAAGTGTTTACGTCTTAGTATGATTTTTATGGCAGATAAACCCAAAATAGTACATATTTTTGAGAAGGAAAAAATGTTTCTCAAAGTGTGCCATGCATTTGTTTTCACCCCTTTTACCCTGACACCCCCGAATAAAATCCTTCAACACGACAGGATGTGGAAAGAGACGTAAAGTACATAATGCTCGGGCCTGTGATTGAAACCCACTAAGAGAATGTAATCCTGCTGTTTAGTCATACTGCAGAGAGACAGAAAGGATTTCATAATAAGCTCCGAGTCTGGAGCGGGACTTTGCAGTCTGACTTGAGAGAGGGTGAAGAGGAAGGGGGAAGGAAAAGAGGAGGAAATAAGTGACATTACACCTAATGCTGCAGTTATTTCCTGCATTTTCGTCACTGTTTCAGTAAAGCAGTGGCTTTACTGAGACAACAAAATAATCGGCGCTGATACATGCGTTTTTGTGTACACAAACATGCAGTTTGACTGTTCTCCTGACATTGTGACCCAGACGTGACAGATCACTAGGTGTTTATGGAGTTGTTGTACGGCTGGAAGGGGAATATTTATGCCAGTGGGACGTTTTTTTTTCCCGGGAGCCTCTGACAGATTTCCTTGTTGTATTTTCTGATTATTTATCCATTGTCCCGTCACATTTGACCATCCTTTCCTGTCCCAGTAGCGTGATGCTGCCTCCGTTATGTCTCGTTGTAGGAGTCAGTCATGTTTATTTCATTAATGTCGTCCTAGACCAAGCCTTTCTCCAACACTACAGCTAGCTCCACAGGCTTATGATATTTTTATGCTACCAAACTTTGTTGCCTTACCTTGAATAATGTGATTTTTGCTTTTTGGGTTAGTGTGTAATGTTTTGACAAGTAAAATTGCAGATTACTTCCAATGTCCTGGTGGAGAGAAGCTAAAGCTAGCGCTCAGACGTTCCAGATCAAGGGTGTCAAACTCATTTTCATTTTGGGCCAGATCAAAAATCTGAATGCTCTTAAAGGGCCAGTTGTGCCAGAATGTATTGATAAAACCATTAAACTCTTAAAATATCAGTAAATGGCTGTTTGTTTCAGCATTCAGTAAGTGTTTCTTAAAATTAAATAATAATGAATGTCTTTTCACACTGATCAGTCCATGCAGGATTTTGTGATCACTTTTGTGGTTTTTTGCAATCAAAATCACAGATTTCGTGGCGCTAATTTAGAAATATTTGTAAGGAATTTATCCAACATTTTGCCTTAATACATGGCGTTAATGCGTGACGTTTTATTCATCGCTGTATCGATCAGACTATAACTTGACAAAAAGTAAGGCTGAGGCAGCAGTCATTCAGACCCAGTGTTTTTGGCCAATTTCGAGAAAAATTTGAAGTAAAAACCTGAAAAATAAAAATGGGGATCTGTTGATTTTGTGAAAAAATATAAGGAGCATTATTTTTACTTTTTCAGGACATCCTAATTTTTATTCTCGGTTTTTATCATCGACAGACCTGCTTTCACAGAAGCAGTCTGATCGACTCCTTATCCTCTGTGTTCTCGTCGAGTTGGGCTCGTCTCCCGTTTCTTTTCACTTCTGCGGCGCGCATGACTTCTGTTCGTCATGCAACGCCCGAGTCTTAAACACATGATTAATCTAAATCCATTTTAGGACTTTCTTAATGCTGGTTGCAGCACAACGTCTGGCTAGATCATAGGTCTATGAGTAACAATTATTAGAGGTTATCACAGGCTCTTGGAGGATTCTGTTCTTGTTTAGTGAACAAAATTTTCTTTTGTCTTTTAGAAAACACCCCTTGCCTGCTGAGTGAAACTGACCTGCATGAAATCAACCTGTCGTTGCAAAGTAAGTCCAATAAGACCCGTTTGTCTACAACTTAACCTTTTGGATCAGATTCAGAAAACCTTACCGGTTTAAATAGCGATCTGGCAGGAAATATGTCTACAAAGAGCATTATCAGGCCAATAAAACCAACAAGGACAAGTTGTCCTTTATTTATCTAAATCAGGATCACATTAGCCTGGAGCTGCAGCAGGAGCGAAACAAGAAGGAAGAAAATGACAAAAATGTGAATGATCAAATATGGTATAGTCAGTGTTTTCACATTAATCATAGAGGAAGAATGCTGGAGTCACAGGTAGACACCTGCAGATGGGAGTTTGTTTGTTTTGTTGTCATGGTGACAGTGGAAACCAGGCTCAAGGCTAGCTCCTTATTAAGTTGGCAAAATGCTATTTCCTTTAAATATTTAAATTTTAATATTAGGCCAAGCATCAAACTCTTTCCCCTGGTGTCTCCAAAAGCACCGATATGAAGTAAATTGGAAATGATCTCAGTGTTTTCCCATCCGGCTCATCCGTCTGCATAATTTCTTCAGTGGGAGAATTAGGGGAATGTTTAGAAAGACTCGTGTCATCTTTAACTCCTGAGGGAATAGTTTGAGTTTTGAGACTGAGGTTGGGTGGAGTGACTTTGGGTTTTCTGATCTACTGTTTAATTTAAGAGCAAATTGCCAAACAAGTAACGCTCAAAGCTTTCTTTATAGTACAAAAATGCACACCTGAGTTCACTATGTGGTGCTTTTATTTCACAAAGATGATGGGGTGCCACTTTATTTGAAGCGGCGTGCAAAAGACTGACATGACACTGTCATAAACATGACATAACACCTGTTATGAACATGAAGGAGTCTTCATGAATGTGTATGACTGTTGTCATGAAGTGTCATTCGGTAAATAATGACACTTTTAATGCAAAGTTGACCCTTTTAATTGACTTTTTATTGAAATTTTCATAGAACTTTGCATTAAAAGTGCCATTATTTACCGAGTTACACTTCATGACGACAGTTGTAAACATTCATTCATAAAGACTCCTTCGTGTTCATGACCGTGGTGTCATGTTTATAACACTGTAATGTCAGTTTTCAAATAAAGTGTTACTACTTTGGAGGTAAAAACACATTTTTTTAAATTTATTTTTTTATTTTTGCTTACAATGACTGGTTTTTTTTGTGGCATAGTGTATCAAAACATTTTTTTTTACCGATAGTATAGCTGTTTTTTAATAATAGTTATCATTATTTAAAAAATAACCTGTTTTCTGTTGCTTGTTTGCATGTCTAGTAATTGGAGAATTATTTCCCCTCCTTGTTTTGTGGACATTGTAAGCAAAATTGGCCAAACTCAAGTTGGTGTTTGACTCATAGTAGCAAATCTAAACTACCGAAAATAATCATACCTGATCTGGATTTAAAAATTATTTTCTGTGAACAAAATACAGTTTGGGATATATAAATCTATTTATTACATTTGCTAAAGTCCCCAAAATAAATCTTTTTTTTTTTTTTTGCCATAGAGACCAAAAGTAGAAAATCCAAAGTCGAATGTAACACCTTGTTTTGAGTTCTTAGTGGTTCTGATGCCTTAAGCTGTGAAATGTTACTGGGTTTTTTTCTCTTGATTGGGAAATGGATTAGAGGCAAGAATGAGGGGCTCTTCATGAAAAATCCAACACAGTGCGAGTACAGTGAAGGCCTCTGTAACAGAAAGAGGGGGGAAAATGGGAGTTTTAAGTCGCAGTGATAGACTAATTGTTACACTGTGTGAAATAAGTTCTCATTTAAGAGATACGGCGTCAGAACCAGGCTTTTCTCAACCAAGTGAATCTGTGGAAATCATTGGCAACAACTTGTCCCCATCTGTGTTTCCACACATGTAATAATGAGCTGCATGTGGTCTAAACATCACCAGGGAAACGCTGAAATGCAATCAGACCAACCTGTACGAGAAGCAGTATACATCTTTTTTTTTTTTTATCCCCTCTTCAGTCCACGCTGCATCCTTGAGTTCCAGTGAAGTTTCGCCAATTACAGTACAATAAAGCTGATGCAAGAAACCAGTAAAGCTTGACGGTCTTGTTAAACCTCTCCCCCCTTTTTGTTGTACGAGTCAAGGATAAAAAAATAAAGCTCAGCTGTTGAAACCACTATCCAAAGAAACCTCATTATTTCTCCTGTTTTTTGTTTTTTTTTCGTTTGTTCTTTTTTGCAATATTTATACGGCGTCTTTGTTTAGGCTCATTTTTCTGCATGATCACAGTTTATCCTCTTCCGTTGGAAATGCACAAAAGGAACCACAGCCGATTGAAATGCGGGTGGAAAGAACCAGTAAAAAAGGGGGCATGGGTTGTTGTTTTTTTTGTTGTTTTTTTTCTGGATATTGACCAAGACCTGGGCAGGTATGATTTATCCTGCACATGTGCGCTTCATCTCGTTTGCAACGACAATGTGCAGCTTGAGTTTCATTTTTTTTTCAGTGAAAATCTGCTTTGCGTTTCCAGGCGCGTTTGCTTGATTTCGTCAGAGCGCAGCAACTAACATAGAAAAACGCATAGCAGACTGGAAAACAAGGAGAAATTCGCTTTCTTTAATAATAAGTGTGTTTTGACACTTGCTGTTTTCCACTTACTTAAAATTGCGAAACATTTCCAGCTCCCCCACGTATGCAGCGAGGTTGTTTTGTGCTTGTTAAAAGGGCATTGTCCATTTACCTTACAAAAAACCCACTCATGCATATTAAGCCCCAGATTTCCCCATCAAAGGGAGAACAACCAACCACATAATCCAATTTGGTTGGGTGAAGAAATATATCACACAGCGTGACGGCTGCCCTTTATGTGCCAAAGAAATGACTAACAGCTGATGGGTGGAAATATCTATAGCATCAATGCAGATTCCAGTGTGTGCCGTCCCCTTCTCTTTTCCCTCCTTCCTATTTTCCCGCCAACTGAAACTTTTCTCAACTTCATTTTTCCTCCCTTTTTTTTTTTTTTTGTTCTTTTCCACCTTGTCTGTTTCCTCTGACAAATAAACAGGTTTCACGTGAGCTCCTCTTCCACTCCGGCTGTTTTGGAGAGGGCACCGCCCTGTCTGGCCCTCGTGGCGACCCGGGCCGCTCCGCGATTGGCTGGAGCCGCCGCGAGCCGCAGACAGGCATAGCATGTCTGAGACAAAAACACAGGGCGTCCTGCCAGTTGTTGTCCCTGAGGAAGGAGGACTGGGAGATGGAGAACGCGGAGCGAAGGCCCGGCTGGCCCGAGGTCAGCTCCGGGTGGACGGCAGCACAACGTGGATCAGGGCGGACGACCATGCTGTCGGAGGCTTTAAAAGAATATCAAATGTAGAAACTTAACCGTTCCTTGTGGACCGGCTGAGTGATGAAACGACTTCGGCGGATGAGAGATGTTTGAACAACCTCATGGAAAATCTAGCTAAATCTGTCGTTCAGGTTTAAACCTTATGTGCAACCAAAAGGGCAACACGAGACGGCGAGGACTCTGTTTTTGCTTCATGTTGACATCTCCAGTCATCCATTTCTAAATCACAGCTGCCTCTGATTAAAGTTGTGAAATTATTTAAGATGCAGAAACAAACTGAAACCTAATCAACTGGAAAATCATGCTAGTTTTTACCTTTTTAAAACTCTTTGTCTTTTTCTTCTACATTTGCTGTTGTATTATCAAGATGTGAGGTTTTAATCAGAATGTTATCTTCTTTACTCCAGTGTGAACTAGAATGTCTTATCTTTACAGACTTCTTCCCCTTTTTCTCCAAGACGCATCTTCTCCTGTGTTGTGTAGTCTAACTATTGGTTTGGTATCTCTGATATGGTAGAGAGGAGGTATTTTTCTGACTGGAAACCTACAAGCATGTCAGTTAACAGTGAACCTTTGACCTTAATCAATAGATAAGCTGTCCATTTGTCCATTGGCTTGATCACCTGGGCCCACTGAAACTGTCTTGGGAAAATAATTTGCTTTGTTTTTAACAAACAGTGCCTGTTTGACTCTGGTAATTCCCTCTGCCTGGTCACAATGACTCAGTCATCCGGACACTTCTGGGTTGCCTGCTTGAGTGATGTGTTTGGGTATGAGGTGGGGAAACCCTCCTGTATGGCCGGCAGTGAGATGTGGATGTGAAGTGATGTATTGAAGGACTGCCTGAACACCCTTTGACCCTTCCCTAAGATCAGGGATCGGCTGAAGTTGAGCTCTATTGACGCAGTGTTTGACAAGAATCTGATGAAGTCTGGGTAAACATTAGGTCTTAATCAGTAGAGTTGAAAAATGTTAAAACTCAGCTCTGTGTTGTAATGATAATCTTATTGTGGCATGCAAATATAAACCCATAATTGTCCCTTAGTCTAGACGTGCTAATTTCAAACAGGCTCTGATGCTTTACAGAGTTTCAGCATTCTTATTCAAATCCAAGGTAGTTTACACTTACTCATCCTGAGCCTGAATTATGGGCTTTTATGGAGACATTTTAATTGTTCTTGAGTTCAAAATGGAAGGTTTGTTTAACAAACAGCTTGGATCTAATTAAAGAAGAAAAATAACTGGGTGTTGTATCATTGAGTTGGACCCAAACTCAGGCACTAACAGGCAGAGTAGACCAGACCAGAACCAACCTTCCAGAGTGGTCTGGAAGGTTGAAACAACAAGTCTTTAGTGTATTTCGGTGCTAAGCTGTTCAGGGATTTATTTTAAAGTCTATTCTCTGAGCTACAGGAAGTAAGTGTAAGAATTTTAGAACTGGTATGATGTGCTCCATCTTCTTGGTTATAGTGAGAACACGAGCAGCAGCGTTCTGGATCAACTACAGCTGTAAGACTGTTTTTCTTTCTGGTTTTTTTTTTATAGGCAGACCTAAGAAGACATTGTGGCAGTAATCAATGTGAGTAAAGATAAATGCATGTATGAGTTTTTCTAGATTTTACTGTGACAATAGTCCTTTAATCCTGCAAATGTTCTCCAGGTGATAGAAGGCCAACTTTGTAATTCTCTTTAGGTGACTCTGAAGGTTGAGGTCCTTAGTTTGTAGTTGTAAGAACTCTGCGCTGACTCTGGATCAATCCTCTTTAGGTCCAAAGAGAATAACTTCAGTTTTGTTTCTGTTCAGCTGGAGAAAGTTGCGGCTCATCCAAACATTTATCTCCAAGTATCTGTTCAGCTGGAGTAATGTAGAGCTGTGTGTCATCCGCGTAGTTATGGTAGCTAACCTGAGCTAGTGGGAGCACATAGATACTGAATAAGAGGTATGTCTTCTGTCTGCCCCAATAAGAAGTTACTTATTGACACAAAGAAGTGCCTGTTCTTTATATAAGACTCTAACCCATGGAGTAAAAAGTCCTACCCAACTCTACAGCCGTTTGAATAATGTCATGGTCAACGGTGTCAAAAGCTGTGATGAACAGAACCAACACTGTGGTTCTTCCACAGTCTGTATTTATGTGGATGTCACTGAACACATCCACATCCAGTACCGTGGTAGCCACGGAAACCGGACTGAAAGACGTCAAAGCGGTTGGTCATCGTTAAGAAACTATTTAACTGTTTAAGCAGCTTTTTCAATAACTTTCCTGGTGAATGGAGGGTTGGAGATTAGCCTGTAATTCTACAGTAGCCATTTATCCAGACTGGTTTTTATTTTTCTTTATCAGTGGTTTAACCACTGAAGCCTGGTGTTAACAAACCTGGAGGAAAATGCCTGAGTTTTTATTTGTTTTTTTCCCAAATGATACAAATTTTACATACAGGCCCAGAAATATACATACACAGCCTCTAAAACAGGGGTGCCCAACTCCAACCCTGGAGAGCTTTACCATCATGCAACTTTTAGATGCATGAATGAAAGGTTTGTTACCAGGTCTCTTCAGAGCTGAATGATGTTCTGATGACGTGAATCAGCTGTGTTGGAGGAGAGACTCTTAAAACTAGCAGGACCTTCTTTCTTGAGGACTGAAGCTGGACACCCATGTCTTAAGGTGAACCTGTTTTTTTTTTTTTAAATTTACTTTCAAAAGAGAACATATCTGTCCTAGACCAGAAAAGAAGAAGCTACAGCAGCAACACCTACTTCTCACGCCTCTTTCTCCTCAGTCAGGTGTGAGAAGAAGTTTCCTCTTTCTCAAACCTGCTGCCTCCTGCGGGTTGTCTGACGTTCTCGTGGTCTCGTCTCCCTGAGCATCACAGCATTACCGAACCATGCCTGCATCTGAAGTGTATGCACTGTTAAATTATGGGGGATTTCGCAAAGATTATGAGCTAATCCTGTGAGTCAGGGCTAAACTCTTTGATGTTATGACATCCCGTCGTAATGTTTTATGCCGTTAAACCAAAAATGCTGAGATGCATCTGAAATACATTTACATTATCCATAAAAATGTAAGTTAAAAATTAGGCTAAATTTGATGTATAATTTTGCTGAGACTATTTTGAGAAGTATTTGGTAAGCAACGTTATTCATAGGTAGCCCTAAAACTTTCACATTTGTCACATTTCAACCACAAACTTTTTAAAATTTTTCCTTCAGATTTTATGTGAGTAATCCACACCAAGTAGTTTGGAATTGTGAAGTGAAAGAAAATTGTTGCTCGGTTTTAGAAGTTATTTAAATGTTGAAATATCTGGAGTCTTGAAATAAAATCCAGCACTAACAACTGCTTCTTCGGGAGTCATCTAACTTGTAAATGGAGTCCAGCTCCGTGTTAATCTAATACCAATTAGTGGGAGAATCTGTCAGGAAAACTATTAGTTGTGCTTTCTAATAATCTTCCTCAAATCCATCTGCCGTTCTTTATGAAAGAAAAACAGAAAACGTCAGCAGTTTGCCTCAGGCCATGCAGAGGAAGCAGAAGAGGTGGAACCCAAAACTTTCTGGCATATGGAAAACTAACATTACACATAATGGTGAACAAACCACTTTTACTCAAAAGCTTGGTAGTAGCAGCATCATGATGTGGGAATGGCCCGGGTGAGAGTTGACGTAAATATACTGTGAGCTTAAAACATGGCAATGCATTCAACGATGTGAATGTCTGACCTATGGAGTGGTACAGATCAAAACGTATCCATGCCTGAGAATGTCCTAGTCAAAGCCCAAGACTCAAATTGTTGTTCAGACTCTCACCGCCCGATCTGATTGTGCTTGAAGTAGTTAAAACAATGGAAAAGGTCTCAGTCTCTTGATGTGCAAAACATAAGCACCTAAAGAACTACAGCAAATTAAAATAACCGATTAGCTGACAACGATTGCATGGCAAACTCTTCAAATTCTTTGTTTATTTTTCTTCCGCTTCACAATTAGGCCCTGCCTGCAGCTGGTAATCTAGGTAAAAACATTGAGAAATGAAAGGCAAAAAATCTAAAGGTGAAATGTCTTGGGCCTCTTTCTTCAGTGATCACCTTTTGACCTATGATGCCCTGTTACACTGATATCTGATTGAAAGAAATAGACACAAGTAGTGTTCATTTTCACTTGACGAACTGCTGTAGAACTGGTACAACTGAGATTTGGATGTTGCAGCAATGAGCTAATAAAAACATAATTTACACCAATGCTTCAGTTAAACTGACAGCATGACCTACTTTCTGACTGAGTCAACAAATTGTGGGGATTCTTGAAACGTTGACATTAAATTAATGGGAAAAGTCGTGTACTTTGTCCTGATGCAGAAGACCATGGTGAGTTCCTAAATCACATGGACTATTCAGAAAATGACTCGTACTTTAAAGATGTGACGGGACATGATTCTCATCAGAATTCAATTGATTCACACTCATTTTCAGAATGAAAATGACAGGAAACTGTGTGACGGCTTCTTAAATAAAGTCTCCTGATGAGCTGAGCTTACTCATTTACTTCCCAGTCTGAATAATGCTTACACAAGCGTGGCTTAGGGTAAGATTGATGTATCAAACTTGAATGTATTACTTCTCCAAGCCACTCCTTTTATTCCCCTGCAAATATATAGTTGGTTATGACTACATTAATGGGCTGGATTCCCCCAAATCAAAGGTCTGTTGAGGACTGCATTGCGATGGGGTTTGCTTTTCAGTGAACACGTTTCCAAAACGGCAGGTTTTGTCTTTACAGTCAGGGAGGTACAGCTGCAGATAGCTTTCCTGGGAAAAGACTCCAGCTTGCAAACAAAAGGAGGCTCCCTTAAAATCAATCCTACAATGACCAGACGCTTCCTGAGCGTTTTCTTCACTCCAAAAGAAGCTCACAGCGGAGCTTTCCGTCTGTCACCAGGATATGATGCATGACGATTACACAAGACTTCCAGTAAACAAGGTCAGAGATACTCGACATTCCTGCTGCTGGAATGTAAAAGACCCCTCACTGTCAGCATTTGTGACCTTTTTGGGGCTATCAGGTAGCTGGAGATACTGATCCAAATCATGAGTATAAAACAGAACGTCATCCGTCTGCCAGCCGAGTTCCTCACTGAAAAGTAATGGGTTAGGGATCGCTGGGGTCAGGAGGGGAAGCATGTACAGCACTTACAGACAATAGGAGGATCTGTAGGAATAAAAGCTTTATCTTCTGACTTGGATTAGGAAGAACACTGATGAAAGAGAGTTCTTGACCTAGGATGAATATCAAAAGCTCTCCAGTCCTTTATATGTTTTGGCATGAGTTCTAAATTGACAATCAAGAATGTAAAAACAAAATTAAAAAGTAGTAAGTAAACTTGCCAAAAGCTCTTCAATCCAACAGTAAATTTCAGCTAATTCAGTAGATTTCTAATGAGCAAATGTGTTCATACTCTTGCCATTTTTATTTTGACCTTTCCCTGCTTAAATCCAAAACTTTAGTGTATTTTTTGGGGGGGGGAAAGTGGCTTTTTTTAAATTTAGGTAGGCAACCATATCTTGGTAAATTTGCAGTTGTGTTAAATATTTCAAAATGACAGGCTTAACAATTCTCCAGGAGATGTTCTAAGCTCAAGATATTGTTTTACAACCTACTACTGGTTTAAAGTTATGTAGAACCTTCTGAGATCAAATTACACACAGGTGGACTCTTATTTATTTCTAACCTAAGTTGTTAAACCTGACATTTTTCTCCTAATGTGCAACTTTATATCAGTCCATCCAATCCCACCAAAATACACTGATAGCTGTTGTTCCGGAGCAAAGTGAATAAGTTCAAGGGTTATGAATACTTTCGCAAGATCACCAAACAAGCAAATCGTCGTGAAGCTGAGATACATGGCGTTACCACAACACACTTTTGATGTTACCAGCCACTTATTAAACCGCTATTTATGCAGTCCTTGGAAATTCATTAGAGACTTTCTGTTTGAAAAGAGGCTAAGGGATTAACATGCTGTTGCAATTGCTTCCATGACTCACAAGCAAATATGAGTCTCTCTGATGTCCTCTTCCTCCTCTGTCGTCTTTGTTCTAATTTTAAAAGCTGACATTGACAAATAAATAACCTCCACTTGGGGGTTTTTCAGTGAGTCAGCGGAGCCTTTCATCACGCTGTGAAGTGTTGGTGGGTTTCAGACGTCTGAAACTGGATCTGAGCTTAGACAGAGAGCACGGCTCTGGCCTGTGACCCCTGAGCGGGCTCTGCGTCCCCTCATCGCCCTCGAGATGTGAAGCAGGAGGGCTGGATTTTAAATGCTGCCAGGCCTCCTGGACGTCCGAGTAAAGTCTTCGCTGTCCTCATGGTGCACGTTTTAGGATGAGAAACACGAGTCACAAATTACTTTGACAGTCGCTAGCGCTTGTTTTTATTCCGCTTTTTTCTTGTTGACTGCCTGTATAACCACCTGTTTACATTTAATTTGCTTACGGTAAAAGAACGTGCTTATGATTAAGCCGCCAACCGCAAACCCTTTTTCCCGTTTTCATTCCCTTTAGCCCCGCCGCCCCTCATCTGCCCTCTTTATTTTCCTCTTGTGGCTGCATATGTTTACAAGAAGCAATGAAGCTGCTCTAAACTCATCAGCATGCTGCTCTTTGGATTTACTGTAATTTGTTTCTGCATTTTGTCCATATCGGAGAAATGTGTTGAGTGGACGCCGCTCTCCCACAGTACTTCATAATTATGCACCAAGTATTCCTAGGTATTTTTCATAAATAAACACCAGAAGGCACTTAAAGGGCTGTTTCATAGTTTTTATTGCGTGTTCTCTACGTACTCAGAAGTTGTATAATTAGCTATAATGATTAGCATTAGATGGGCAATATTATTTCTAGCCTGCTCAGTACATGTTAGCATAACAAAAACATACTTACTTAACAGCTAAGACAAATGAGAAGTTACTATGGTTATTCTAAACAAGTCTGGAAATTTCAATGATTAGTTGTGTCTACTAGCATTAGCGTTTGTATTTAGCTCCCCTCTGTTATTCATTTGTAGAACCAAGTTTCATTAGATGGAGGCCTTTGTGGGGTTTGTCCCTCCCAGCTTTTAGTCATCTGACGTTTAAGTTGTTGGTTTTTTTCCACAATTTTGTTTTTTCTTTCTTTTTAATGATTTAGAAATCACTTTTGATGAAGGTCATCTGTGAAGAGCCATTTTCGATTCCTTTTTGTCATTCATGATATGCCTGGGGAATTACTGCATGCAGGTGTTGGCAACTCTAAAAATCGCAATAATTAGCTGCGGGCTTTAGCAAGCTAACATAGGCATTAGCATTGTAGGTCGGACTGAGGTTGCTGTAACTTGTGACCTGTTTTGATCAATGCTTGTACATTTGTGTCACTGTGTTTTGTACGAATAGCGTTTTTGAACATTACTGTGTAGCGTTATTTATCAAAGACTGAGAAAAATGATTATTGAACTAGCAGATGGATTTGGAGAACTAGCTCAAGAACAGTTGTTTTTCTCAGACTTAGTCTTCTGAGCAACAAAAGAAGAGATTTGTTCATCTTTTAACTGCCTTAATACCTCAGAATAACAGTATACTAAAACAGTTCCTACAACCTAGAAATTGCACTTCTATTTTAAAGTGCATAAATATTACATGATAGATAAATTAGTCTACAGAAAACCATAAACGATATTAATGTTTAACCATCCTCTGCATATTCAAGTAAGAATAAATCGTTGAGTTTATTGTGCGCAACCAAGTGGTCTATTCAAACACTGCTCCCTTTCTGGAACAGTAATACCCATATTGTTTGACTCATTGGTGACCCTGCAGTTGTTGGCGTTGTAAACTGAGGTGTAGTATAAATATATTTAAGAGATCTGTTTTCCAAACGGTTTACGAGAAAGGAAAAAAAAAAAAAAAAATCTACTCTGGCCTATTCCATGCTGTTAAATGTGGACAAATTACAAACTGCTAAAGCATGGAATATTCCCCCTGGATATTCAAACTGTGCAACTTCACATCATCAGCATATCACGTCGTTTCTCTTTGGAAGCAGGTTTTAACCCCAAAGAGATCAGAGTAGATGACGAGCAACTTTTACTGCATGTTGCATCAGACATAATACTATGTACTAGTTATAAATTTAGAGTTTGGCAGACATTTTTATGTGTCTGGGCTGGTGCACGATTCTGTACACTGCAAATGCAAACTAGTGGCTTGGTCACAAATGGCAGCAGCTTCAAATAAGGGCATTTTTTTTCTTTAAGCTGGACCTGGTATTGTTTTTTTTTTTTTTCTATTCTGGTAGATTCACAAGCTAAATGGAAACCAGCGCTAGGGGAGCAAGCCGTTAGCACTGATTGCAGCGCTAAAATGTTCACACCACTAGACGTTGCTCAAGTTTTTTGTAGTTACGGCCACAAATTTGATGTTTTTTTTGAGAATTTTGTAAGATGCACTGACACAAGGTAGTTGGTGAAGTGGAAGGAAAATTAGCAATATTTTTTTTTTTTTTTTTTACAATTTTTAGCTGCCTTTTGCTTTTGTATTCATTTGTAGAACCAGCTTTCATTGCCTTTTTTGGTGTCTGTCCCTACCAGCTTCTAGTCGTTTGAAGACGACCAAGTCTTTTAAAAAATTGTTTAAGAATCACTTTTGACGCAGATCGTTTTTGAAGATAAATTTTCACATCTATCTGTAGATTCCTAATTGAGTTTAGATGACTAGGCCTTCCAACTATAGTTTCCGATTGTACTTTTGGCTGCATGTTTAGTATAAATTCCCTGCTGAAAGCTGAACCTCTACCCACTCAAGTCTTTTGCAAATTCTAATGTTTGGATCAAGAATTTCCCAATATCAGTCTCTGTTCATCTTCCCATAATTCCTGTAGCATGACGCTGTCATCACCATGTTTCCCCCTGGGGGAGGGTGAGTGCAGTGTTGGCTTTCTGTCGCATGTAGCGTTTCGCAATTTGTTTCACATGTTAACTGTGTCCTCTTCATGGATTGTGGTAACTTTTAATTAAAGCTTCTGATGTTTTGTTTTGGGGGTTTTTTTTCCAACAATGGCTTCCATTTAGTGACTTGAAGCCAGATTTGAATAGTGCAAAACAATAGTTTGCACTATTGTTGCAATTATAATTCAGAATTATCCTTCACTCAAGGATAATTGAGTGAAGGAGTCTGATTCAAAGGAGTCTGATTGTAAATGGATGACTCACTTTTGACATTTTTTGTTTTATTTTCAAAACCATGCATTTCTCCCCCTTGACAAAAATACTCTGTGTTAATCTGTTCCATAAAAACATAATAAAATACAGTGGTTTGTGGTGGCAACATGACGTAAAAAAGAAGTGTGAATACTTTTGGATGGCATAAAATAAACCTGTTCTACCTTAAATGTTCAGTATGTTTCAGTTTATAGCCAAGCAAGTGACTTTAGTGTCAACTTTGATAAAGAAAAAACCATATTGCATCGTACCGCTTCAAAAGACCTAACATTTATCGTGTTCTTTGTTTGATTTGAAAAGTAGCGTATTTTATCAAAAGGACACACACACGAGGACTGTGCAAAATGAACAAAGGGGATTTTAAAAACTCCCAACTATGCTGCAATTCAATTTACACCAAATGGGACGCTTCCAGCTTGAAGTAATTAAAACAAACTGTGGACAGTGTGGGGGGGTGGGGGGGTGGGCAGTGGGAAACTGAGGAAAAATGGTACTTCTTCTTTTGGAAAAATATTGCGGTTTGAATCGATTAAATTCTGAACTTGACGGCAGCAGCTTTTCAAAGCGACAGCTCGGCGCATGTGTGTCCGCGCAAATCATATGTATGTAATATGAAGATTAGCACACAATACGTGCTTATTAAGCTGCTGCTGTTGAAAATTAGAACCTCCTGCTTGCCGACACGCGAGCACATAAATCACACAATGCGAAGACGGTTAAAGGGACGGCAGTGACTCGGCACGGCTCAGCACATACATGTCAGCAAACCCAACTCGTACCAGTTTGCTTCTAAACTGAAACCCGGGCCGTTGAATAATTTAGCCGAACACGTGATTTCGCACAAAACCAGCTTGGTGTTGTCGATGTTGATGTTTTTTTTGTTGTTTTTTTTTGCACCCTGTGTGGGATGCGTGTGAGATACGGGGTGAGAGGTAGACTGTTGATGGCTGCTGTCTGGTGTCGCACACCGCACAGGACTGTGAAACCACTGCTGAGGTCTGAATAATGAGGAACTATAACTGTCAAGTTCACCTCCAACACACACACACACACGCACACGCCTTCTGCATTACATTTAAAACCCTCCACCAGAGCAATGTACGCTAAGATTTCACCGTTTGGCTTAATCCTTGAAGATTTATTCTGTCACGACTGGCCAAAAGAGGTTTAAAATTGGAGAAGGGGGAAAAAGAAAAATAGCATTTGGTTGGTTGTGAACATCCTGGATGCTTGCAGGCCTCTGCCTATTATTAACACAGGATAAACTGGAGGTGATGGAAACGGCACGAGCGAGGAAGAGAAAGGAGGATCTTAAGGTCAGCGGGTTCTTCCATGCTCCACTCGCTGGTCATACCACAGAATCACGAGCTTCTCCTCCCTTTCTTCCTCCTCGTCTTCTCTTCCAAACATACCCGCAGCCTTACCACACGCTAACGGTTTGAGTCAGAGAGCGGCCTCCTTATGAAATCCAGGTTTGCCACATCTCTCCTCACTCTATTAGATTTTTTACAAAAAGTAATAAGTCAGTGTCTTTTCAGTGCTCAGCCCAACTGCATATCGCCATTCACTTCCACTGCATCAACCTGGCAAAAGCATGTCTTGAGCTTTTCTAATTGCGCCTTTGTTTTATTTATTTATTTGAACAAAATTGTTTTATGGGGGGGGGGGAATCTGCAAGGTTTCCAAATAGTAAACATATCACCCGAGGGATGATGTGTTCAGGTGACCGCCGGTGTTTTGCATTTTTAAATCAAGCCTGCTGGAACCAGTTCGCTTCAGAAGTTATCAGTAGCTCTGCTGTGAGAATCTGTCAGCAGGACACCAGAGTCCTGCAAAAAGGTGGAATATAATTAGTGAATAGCACAACTGTGTGTAGAATCCAGTCCAAGTGAGTGTAAATCCGGCTGCAGTGTGAAAGGCCTGAAAGGTCGTTGAACATTAGTGAAATGAAATAAAATTTGCCTTTTTTTTTTTTTTGACCGTATGCAAAACTTTGTGAGCGCAAACTCACTGCGAACTAACTAAATATATTTTTGACAACTATGATTTGTTCACTGGCATTTATAGAAGAGTTGTAGAAGTCATTGCTGAAAGAAGTCCTTTTTTACCCTTTATGTCCTAATTTTAAAATCTCCGCCTGGAAATTTTTCCTTATTTTAATTGTACGCAGTTCTTTAAATGTCCGACGAGTAAATATGTTTGCCCATTTATCCATAACAACTGGAACTTTCAATATCCAACAAGTTGTGTTCGCAATTTACCGTCTATTAAAAGAGCGCCCCTCAGATGAATTTCACTCTGTTACGGCGGAGGTGAAATTACCGTACTAACCCGAGAGTGGCTGGAAAGCGCAACGTCTCCCCTTCCGGAAACCGTTCAAATTTTTCAGATGGCGCAACGTGTTGCAGATCGCCGGCACTCTGTTTAGGACTTACAGGATTAAAGTTTTCCACCATACCTTGGGTTAAACATGGTGGTAGCAGCACAATGCTGTGGGGATACAGAAACAGAAAAGCTACTCAGAGATGGACATCTATTGAAATTAATGTTAGAGTAAAACCTGTTATAATTAGGAAAATATTTTTTTATCTTTTTTTTTTGTTGCCGATGCTAAATACAGCGACCAGCGTAAAATGCACGCCACACTTTTCAGATTTTTATACGCAAAATACGACATTTGTGTCACTCTGCGTTGGCCTATGATATAAAATCCCAATAAAATGAATTAAGATGTGACGTGGCGACAGCTCCAGGGGCGTGAATACTTTCACGAGGCGCCGTTATGACATCCAGCACGCTGCTAGCTCAGCTAGCGTAAATGACGAGAGACGTGATGTGACCGTTGCTCTGCTTGCGTGCGTGCTTGTGGCCTACTTGTTGATACACGGGCCATTTAAACTCCATGCTTCAGCTTGGTCACAACAAGTTGGTTGAAACACTTGGAAGTGCTTGGCAGATGTTCAAAAGCAATATGGGCTGACATATATTAGCAGCACATCTTACCCAACTCGAATGCTACAAGTCAAAGATCGCTGGTTTTGATTTGGGTAGTGGGAGAAAGAAAACGAGAGAGAGAAAGTAGCTTTGTGATCCAGATGTTTCGCACAGAGACATACAAGTGGTGTGTTTTTAAAGTAGGGGGGAAATATCAGAGTGTAATCCAAAGCTTGAAGGAACATAATGCTGCTCTATACAAATAAAATAAACCAACCACACAATTAGAGCCAAGCTTCTTGGGGTTTGTTTTCAGTTTAAGTAAACAAAGAAAAGTGCCAGAGCAGTGCAGTGGGCATAATGACACACAATTAGTTTCCTCAAAGTTTACATGTTGGTGTAGTAAAAGTTTCCCATCATTCCGAACGCTCACGGTTTCCACTAGAGACGGAGAAGTGAAGCCTGATGTTTAAAACTTGGCTGGGTTTAACAAAACGGGGATAATGGCACCGAAATGCTTCTTGTGTCAGTTGAGAGATAATCCTAACGAAACCCTACACCGAAAACGATAATAAACCATAAAGTATGCTTCCTTATGTTGGGCGTTTCTTCTTACTGATTTCGCACTACATGTGCTGTGTTTTCACGTCTTGCTACTTATAAAAATATGTCTAGATTTTCTTTTCTTCACATCCATTCTAGAGAGACAACAAAATAAGACAAACAGCCTAGAATACTTCTTCCATAAACATAGCTTAAATCTGTGACTTGTTAAACTAATTGATTTTTTTCCCCCTTTTTTTGTCTAGGTTTCTGTGGAGATTGGAAAATCCCACTCTGAGAGGCAACACACTCGTTTGGTTTGGTCACTCCAATTCAGCAATCCCTTTTGAGCCTGATCAATGCAGGTATGGTGACCTGCATCATATAAAACTAAATACATAAATAAATACAACTATTAATAAATATTTCATCAATAAATAAGTCTCTAGAAATTAAAACATTTTTTTTTTAAATGGGGAGTTTATTTTGTCAACCAGTTTTATTTCATTATTTAATTTACAATGGTGTTTTGTGACACTTTCATTTTGTAAAGCTACTTTGTGTATTTGGGGGCCTTTTGGTTTAGCTTTTTCTGACTATATCAGATTTTAACAGCTTCTCTTAATTTTGCCTCGATTTTTAGAAACAGAGAGAGGTTCTCACTTGAGAGTCAAGCTAATTAGCCAGGCTTTTATCCAAATATCCGTTTCAAGTGAACGTCATTAGATGTAAAGGTTCAGATCATCGTGTTTCCATAAGGATCCGGTTGTTTTAAAATGGCTGAATGCTGCTTTGACGACTCCTTGCCTCGCTGGTCAGAACGTCTCTGAGATGATTTTGACCCCACTTCCATTATTGTAAAACTGTAGCTTCAAATTTGAACTTGTGACTGACTTTGTAGGTCGGGTTTATGTTTCCATTTGTTTGTCTAACTGCAGTGGAAGGCTTGTGGAACTGTTGCATTTTGCCGAAAGAGATTAGCTTTAAAAGGAGCATCAAAGCTAACAGTTAGCAGGTTTAGCTGTCCTAACATGACCTTCTTTGTAAAAGACCATGGATATAAATGACCATTTAGATTGATCCTCAGTTTCTTGGATTATAGATGGTTGGTCCATTGCCAAAGTCAGTGCTAACAACTAGCTAGCTCGCTCTGCAAATTCCCATTTAAAGGGAATTTTGAAGAGCTCACTTCCTTAAGAGGATCTGTTTTCCCTATTCTATCATCGATCCAAATGTCTACTTTAAACGGGTAAAAAAAAAATATTGCAATGCAAACTCTTTTGGGGCGTCTTGACTTGTAGAACTGTGTTTCGGTGAGACTGACATTTAGCACCAAGAGGATACATTTAGACCCCGTAAACAAATGTTTAAATATCACTTGTCAGAACTAAAGTCATTTATCAAAAATACACAATAAAAACAATGTTTAATGTTGAAACTGGAACAATAAAACATGCCGAGGGGAACAGGAAGGCACCGCAGGCAATATAGCACACATGATATATGTGAGTTTGACGAGTGCTGCAAATTGGCACGTGGCCACAGGAGCGGTGTTTACAGAAGGGATTTAGATACTTAGCGTCCTTTTTCAGCAGTGTGTATACTATCTCCTCCTCCCCCCTCTTTGTGTAATGTAACCCAAAGTGCAAACAGGTCTAATATTACAGAAGACCACAATCATACTCAAAGTAAAAAAAAAAGAAAAGCCATTATTACATCAGTTAGAGCTGCTGGAGTTTAGGTCTGCAGTGTCTGATTCTGACAAACCTTCCAAAAAAACAAAGCACGAAAACAAGAATCCTATACTGCTGTCTTGTGGCCAGTAATTTTCTTTCAGGGCACCCACGGGAGCCATGCGTTTTCACATATGGCGAGGCGAGTTTGGGTTTTACGAGACGAATTGTTTTGGGAGTCTGTGAGAAGAATGATGGGGGAGGGCAGAGTGAAAGAAGGGCAACAATATTTTTGATCTCTGCTGCAACATTAAAACCGAGCTCAAACTTATTGTCGCCTTCTTTTTCCTACGGTTTACATGATTTGAGTTGGTTTCTTACACCTCGGATGGAAAAGCACAGCTCAGTGCACACGGCCTCTCCTCTTCAACGGCCTAGTTGAATTTAGTTCGGGAGCCAGTTTCAGTTTACACAGACAGTGTTATTCTTTCCAGTTTGATGCAGTCTTCACACACTGATTGCAGCAAAGATACTGCAGCAAGCTTCCTTCTATGGGATTACAAACATAAAATAATGCTCTCCATCACAAATAAGTTCATGTGAATTGTGTCAAAAATATTCTTTTTATACATTTCGTGTGGGTTTATACGAATATTGACGTTTGAGTTTTGCCATTTCTGCTTAAACCGCGAGTTTGTGTGTTTTCAGCTCAATGACTGCCGTTCAGACTTGAATGCACCGCCCCCTGGTGGAACTTAAAATACACATGAGATGGATCTTGGTCATATTTGCCTATAGGTTTGGAAAGAGACTGGATATTTTCCTGTAAAGTTTTTTTTTTTTTTTTTTCCACAGTGCAGTTTCACTGTGACGGTGCAAAAGTTCAAGCTGAATTGGTAAAGAACTTTGAGAAATAGTTCACCAAGTTTTCAAACTCTTTGGATTTTAGGTTTGTTGTAGCTGAGATAAAGACAACCTATTATAGTGTGTGAAAAGTAAAAAAAAAAAAAATCAAAGAAGAAAATTAGAAGCTATGTTTGCATTGACCTTAAAATTGCACAAATTGGAATTATGAAAATAAATTCTCAATGAAAACATGGCAGTTTAAAAAAAAAAAACTTCAACTGTGTTGAAGATGGTGTATTTTGCAAAACTGCATCGGAAACACTTTTTTCACATCACACAAGTTACGTGATCGGCAACTGGATGTTACCACTGGCGGAAAAGAAGAAGAAGACAACAGGAAGTCGTAGGAAGAGGACGGCGTGGCGATTTTATTTTATTTTTTTTATGACTCATCGCGTGATCAAACTCATTCACGTGTGAATACTTTTTTTTTTTTTTAATTGCATTTCTTAGTTAATGGAAACAGCAATTGCAACATTGCTCTTGGTCTCCAGCTGTATTTCAATGACAAATGTGCGCAAAACTTTGATATGCTGCCAATGTCGAAAAAAACACAAAGAGTGACAGCATGCAAAAATCAAGACTCAATAATCATTACTCAACAAGTTGGTTCTTTTACACCAACTTGTCGTGGCATACCAGTAAAAAAAAAAGAAGCCTTTTCTGTCCCACTGCCACAAACATAAACCAGCAGAGTTTCCTGACCTCCACTGAAACTGTAACTGGACTGGAGTTGGTCTGCAGATGACTGGTAACAAACCATTAATTTGATTCAGATATGTTGGAGGATAGTAGATCTGATCTGATGGAAATTGGACAAAGAGGAGCCACTGTGATTGTACTGCTGAGCTGATTTAAAAGCTTTTCACGCATCTATAAAAAGGCAGGCAATAAGTTTGGTGGGTACCGTTTTTCTTTAGCTCTCTGTTAAAAAACACAAGATGCCCAATCTCAAAGAGATCCCATTAAACAGGGTTGAGTGAAGTAAAGTTCCACTCCCATACTGCCTCCAACTCCTCCACCCGAAACAACCTGCAGCCTTCAGATTTACTGTTGTTACAGCTGAGCTGAATCAAAGAGTGCCAGAAGCTCAGACAGGAAAGGCAGTGAAGGGAGAGGAACCGAAGTGGCCCGAGGCCTCAATCCTCAGACGACTCATCGGACGTTTGGACGAATCGGCTCGAAGTGGCATTTTTACGTGTCTGGGCCGCGAACTCCATTTCCTTGCGTGGACGTGCTCGTCGGCTAGGAAATGAAACTCATTTCGTGTACACTCTGTGCTGCAGCGGTGGTCACCCCCCCCACTGGATCCGCTTCTTTTCAGAAGTTCTGCTCTTCCACTTATCTCCCTTGACCGTCTTCTGCAACTAAATTCCTTCAGGGGACAAAAGAGTCTTTATTAGTCATTATTTGTCCAGATGGGGAGGCCTGACATGAACTATGACTCAGATAGCGCAGAATTACACATGTCAGATGAACATGATTCTTGTTCACGAGCATGGAGAGCAATAATTGTGCATATGTTTGGTACTTTTGGCCCTTGTTTAACATAATGCAGCTGTTTTGCTGATTGGCTGATGAATTTTGCCAACAGAAACCTGCTGGGAATGTGTTTGCAATCAAAACGTGTAATCTTTTCAACATGCGGAAGAAGTGCTCTCCTAATAGATGCATCCAGTAAGTTGTCATAAGACTCTGAGTTGTTTGGTGAAGTTAATGAGTTGTAATTAGGTGTTAGTTTATGCCGTCTGACCAGTTACCTACTAATTATACACACATAAACCATACGCATCTCACGGCGGCACTTCCAGAGAGAGATGGTAGTCGTGTTACTGATGTGGTTTAGTGTTGAGCAGGGACCAATTTAGCTGCAAGGATGAGAGGAATGGAATGATGTTAGATGGAAGATGTGACTTCATGAGCTATAAACCATTGTTTTATTGGGGTTTTATGTGATAGACCAACACAAAGAAGTGCATTATTGCAAAGTGGAAGGAAAGAACGATGCATGGTTTTCTTTATTTTTTTCTAAAAGACATCCGAAAAGGCTGATTTGCATACTGTAAGATTCCAGCCCCTATTTGACCTTACGGCTGTTGTTTTGGGTTTATTTACTACTCAGAGACTGGAGCTTTTGCCTGTTTCTAACATGATGCCCTGAGTTCACAAGTTCAGTCAATCTGAATATGATCTGTGAATCATATTCTCATTGTGCTTTAGGTCTAGACTTTGACTGGTCCATTTTAATGCTTTAATCTACTGCCTCACCGGCTGTATATTTAAGATTGTTGCTGCTAAAAGATGAATTCCTTAATCCTGAATCTTTCACACTCTCTACAGGCTCTGGTGTTTTCAGGGAAATGTGCAGTGTCATTTTTCTAACATGCATACTTTATGCATTTCTTTCAACAAAGGGTTTCTTCTTGCCATGTCTCTGTATTTTTTGTTTTTGTTATATTCTTTAAGTGTTTGGCTGACGGATTGTGCGATATGTCCAAAGCTTGGGCTGTCGTTTCATACCTCAACTGTGCTCTAAACGTGTTCACAGCGTTATCTCTGAGATTAAATTACAGACAGCTGGACTCTGTTATAATTAGATGGCATCTGAAGGAAGTTGGCTCCATGAGGGGACTGAATAACTGTGCATGCCACAGATTTGAAATCTTAATATGAAAAACGTAAGGATTCTTCTAAACTTGCCTCTTTCGTACCGCTTTGTTTTGCTTTTTCACATCCGTCTGTGGTTATAGCGTGAAAAAATGTGATGGGGATCAAGACGTATGGACATGTTTGCAAGGAACTGTACGTTTTCTTTTTTTTCCCCACTGCAACACTCACCGAGATGCTCGCACCGTGCCCTCTTGCCCTCCCGTTTCCTCGCTTCTTAATGCCCGCAATTTCACAACATTCCCACCATCCAACCTGCTGTCGTTTAGTTCACACCAGCTACCCCAACTAAACCTTTCACCCTGCCCTCCATCTCCTCTTCAACCTGTTCCATTCAGACGTTTTTCATCCTCCAAACGTTTTACTCCTAATGCCTTCTTTTTTCCCCCGTACGCTTCTTATCCCCATGGACACCGTATCTGTTTTCCATGCTCCACCTTCCACAGCTAAATCCTCGTCCCGCTATGTTCTCCTGGGAGCCGGAGTTACCAGATGGCACCGACCAGAACCCAAACATCTGCGTCACCCTGCTCGGCCCAAAACCAGGCTCCGAGAGTTATGCAGCTGTATAAACAGCCCGTGTGTAAAAATGCGAGCTATGCAGTGGAGCACACGGGGTCCTCACTTGGTCGCTATGAGCAGAAATCTTATTAAAAATAAAAATAATGGCAGAGGAAATACCTTTTGTTTAAAATATGTGGCTTGCGCTCTTGGGTGACAGTGGGGCATGGGAAACATACGAGGCAAAGTATTCAGGCTAAGATTAGACTCACTAGAGTCATTAACCTCAATTAGAACCATTTTATATCCAGAATTATTTATCAAATAAGCAAAGCACATACATATTTTCACATCATCTTTTCTTAATTATAACAAAAAAAATCTTTAATTTTCATCTTCACTTCCACTTCTTTAACTCCATAAGCATCCCCGTTATATTTTATATGCAGTATTTTATGAGAAATCTTGGGGTTTTGAATGCCTCCCTGTTATGCAAAAATTTCAAAAGCACCTGGAATTAGCTCTACAAAACAGTCTGTCTCTATAAGGACCCGCCCTAAATCTCTTTCTTCCTATTGGATGACTTTGTTGCAGAGTGCACAGCTTTGACCTCCAATGGTTTTAAAATCCACCTGTCAAGAGCAAAAATGAGACACAAAGTCATGTGGGAACAATGTGGGAACAAAGCCTGCCTGTGTTTTAACATGACTGGACACATAAAATTTAGTATTAGTTAAAGAAAAGTGATATTTGACTTTTTAAAAAATATTCTGCAAATTGTAACCAGATAAATGCAGCTTCTGTGAAGGAATAAATTATTACATCCTCACATTTATGCCCTCTGAAAATGGCTAAATTTGCACACAAACATTCCTTAAATTCAGTTTAGTACTTACTGTCTAAGTTAGACTTCACTACTTTTAATGGTACTTATAACTGATATATTGGTGAAATTTTTCTCTGGACTTTATGCTTTAAACCATAAGGGGACTTGCTCATAAATACATATTGTATGGTGAATTGTGTGCTACTGATTACGATGCACTTTGCACAATTATTAGGCAAGTTTGTTTTTGTTTTCTCTGACTAAAAATCATTTCTATTAATTACCAAGTACAGTACTCTGTTAATCCAAAAATGTTAATAACATATTGAAGAAGTTATTCGATATAACTTGTATAATAGAGAGTATCTACATGTGCACGGCTATTTAGCAACTACTACTGTTCAGAATTATTACAAAACTACATGAAAAAAAGGAAAACGCATTTTCCGTTCTTTCACTTTTTTTATTTTTATCTGTTTTATTTCTCAACGTGTTTCTTGTGACCCTGTTGACTATTTGCAACAAAATGTTTGGTTCTGTGATCACACTACAATATCTTAGTCATTTTGAGAGCGCTGCATCCCTCCAATCGACTGTTTGTCATTTTTGGCTTTTCAGAGTCGGTTAAATTTCTTTTTGGGCCATTTTACCTGAAGAAATGATTAGGAAAATATTTTACCCCTTTTTGTTGCTTTTGCAAGTCAATCATAATCAACAAAAGTTTGGCTTCATGGACAGAAAACATCAAAACAAGCCCTCAGTGAAACAAAATGACAAATAAATGAAATTTTGAATGCAAAAATATAGAATGCGCAGTAAATGCAGAATGTTTCTTACCATCCTGCTCTTATAACAAGATAATTTTAGCTATCTGTGCAATCTGACAGCAAACTCTAGATTTAAACAGTGCTACCTTAAAAAGAGTGGTACTTCTTTATTGCCTATTCATATTTTTCTTAAATTTTTCACTTTTTTTGTAAGCATAGGATAAGTGTTTTCTTTTTGATGGCCATCTTACAGTAACAGGTGTTTTAGGGCTGCTGCTGCGCCCACAAAACAAACATCTAGTCACTCTGTTGTCTCACTAAAATGACTTTGAGCTGTAGAAATGATATGCTGAAACAATTTAGTAATAATCATTTCAAATTGAGACTGGAACCCAAACACAGCCAAATGACACATGCCTATAAAATAACCGCAATGTCTTGACGGTGAAGCTACAAACGCAACTTCCTTTGGTTGGTTTGAGTCTGAGCTGGACGAGCGTTAACTGGAGGTGTCAGTAGAAAATTAGACTGTGAAAAATAGATTAATAACAGTAAATCTTCTGTGTTCAAGCACAGCAGGCAGGCAAAAGGGAAGACGGAAATGTGGACAGTTGTGCATTTTTGTGCGTGTTTAGAGTGGAGTGTAGCTGTATGTCTCGCAGCGGAGCCTCTGGCTTGTTTTCCTTTTCTTTAAACACCAGGACAACACTCAGGCCCACTTGAGAGTACTCTGGGCCTGGATGAGGACAAAAACCTGGCGGCTCACCAAGAATAATGTTTGAGTTGAGCTTTTTTTTTTTTTTTCACTGTTTATTACATTCAGCAGACTCATTTCTATCAGAGATGGTGATTTCAAATTCACCGTTATGCTCTGTTTTCTTCCTTTCTTTATTTTTGTGGCAGCGTGAACTTTTAAACTCTTCAGATTCGCTTTTATGAATAAAACGGACCGCATTTCGAGTTCATTCTTCCCTTTTAGTAGACGCATCAGACTGCGTTTGACGACAAAGCGTCGTGCATGCTTTTGCACCAAGCCGCTTTCACATTTAAGTCTTCCTCTTAATTGTGGCCGGCTCACTGTAATGGCAGACAGCCACAGCCTGGCGAGTTTTCCATCACAAAGCAGCGGAAACCCCATTCTGTCTATTGTTTGAAAGCTCTCCCGACGGCACACCAACCACAGATCTTCTCAGCGCCGCTTTTAAAATGCTCTGTGAAACATTAATAGAAGAAGTCCAGCTCTTTTAATGACTTTCCAGCACATTAGTGCCAGGAAGCTGCTCGTTTTTAAGGCAGCGGTGTATTAGCTGCTGTGTCGTGTTTTGACTGTAACTATCATAGCATTTACTCTAAATATACACATGACATTCTTCTTCCACCGCGCATATCTTCGAGGCATATTTAGGTAATTACTGGAGAGTTTAAAATAAACACTTTTGGCTCACACGGTTTTGACTGGAGGATGGTTCATGGTGTGCATCATAGTAACACTTGAGCCTAGAAAGACCAAGAAACATAAAAGTTCCCCAAAACAAGGTGGACTGCAGTTATAAGTTCGAAACCAGCGTGTCAGGTCTCAAACCTTGTCTCAGCTGGGGAACATTTTTGTTCTGCCACTGGGACAATGTTTCCTCCTAAATACCTCAGTGGACCGGCAGCCAAATGGAACCAAATGGACGTATGACTCGTTTTGCTTTAGAGAAGTTTCCTGGAAATTTCCTGGTAAAGTAACCTACACAGTCCATAAGAGTTACAAGAAATTCTTTGGTGGATTCTGTAAAGTAAACAGAAAATGCCTGATGGGGTAGGTTCTAGCAAAGTTACCTTTAGGTTTTAGTGTAGTACTTTCTATAGTCTGGGAAAGCAACCAGTAAGTTCCAGGGAAATCCAAAGTAATCTCATAGTTCTGATAAAGTACTTGAGAGGTTTTGGAAAAGTAACCATCGAGTTAAATAGTTTGGGAAACTAATCTCAAGTTCTGGGAGGCTACTTGGTAAATTATGAAAGGGTAACCAATAATCCCATAGCATTTCCTGGAAAGTATCTTGTAAATTTTGGACAAAAACTTTTAAGTTCCAGCGAAATATTTAATAGGTTCTAGGCAAGTCGCCAAGTTCCAATAAATTCTCAGTAAGTTTTGGGAGCAAACCTTTAATTGTTGAATGGCACTTGGTTGAGTCTGGAAATGCAAGCAATACATTTCGGAAGAATGGTTGATATTTTCTGGAAAGGAGTCTCAAAGTGAGGGTAAGAAGGTATTTGATAATAAGGCTGAAACGATTAGTTAGATTAATCATGATTAATCGATTACAGAAATAATCCTCAACTAATTTAGTAATCGAATAATTGTATGCAGACTCCAAAAAAAGGTCAGGGTCAAGTTTGTGGGTCAAGTTTAAAACTAAGCAGAAAAGAGTGACCATTAAAATAGAGGAAGAAGACGAGAAGTATTATTGCAGCTAGGATTGACATGTTTTCCGTAATCCAACTCCGAGGACATGCCAAGCAAGCAGAATGGGAAATCTTCTAATAAAATTAACCAATAAAAGCTCCATACTTGGACTGCATGTCTAAAACTATTTAATTATCTAACTGAATTAGCTAAATGTGGCTGGACCTCCCATCCATTTCCTCTGAAACACCTGTATCTGAAATCTGTTCTTCATCATCTCGGGCTAATTCGGCCTCTCTCCCCAGATCCCCAATAACTTTCCGGAAAATGCGAGGAAGGAAGGAGAGACGTGGAGAGTACCTTCGAGGTCAGCCAATAGCTAATGCTATGGTAGGAGGCTGTCACAGCTTGTGGCACCTTCTGATCAGTCCTCTTTGTGAAAAAATGCTTCCCGTTTAATGTTTGTTTACATCCTACTGCTTACATGGGCATTTTTTTCTGAGGTAAACTACAATGGAGGATTATTGGTGGACGCTTTCGGATTCATTTTGCGAGCTCTGTTTTCTGTTGCCGTTAAAACGAGCAGGTCCGAGGCCTTAACCCTCGGGAGGTGTGTAATCACAGTTTAATGAGCTGTGTCAGGATCAGCACAGAGAGCCGAGGGATTTGGTGAGTTTTTGACGAGGCTGCAGGCCTTACCTGTTGGAGAACATCTGGATTTAATGGTAGCAAACCACAACTTGCGAGATTATTTACGCCTCGGGTAGTCCCACCCTGTCCAACTTGCGTTCATCAGAAAGTTAGTTCCCAAAATGCGAAGGCTGCACAACCACCGCAAGGATTGTGAAATCATCACAGCACAGACCGAAGTTTCAGAGGATCAGGTTAATACTTTCCCAATGCACTGCAGCGGCCAACAGGTGAGGGGAGCTGGAAAGTCATTGGGTCATTGTCCTGCTGATAACCCGTGTCCTCGAGCTTAGGGTCAGGAGCTCATGGAGAGACGCTGTCCTTCAGGATTTTCTGCCAGAGAGCAGAAATCATTCCACAATCACAGACGGGAAGTTGTCCCAATCCTGAAACGGCAAAGTAGACCGAGAAAACTAAACTTCAGCTGCCTTGATTTGACTCGGGTTGTTTCGTAACGCGCATCAGTAGGTAGTCAGATGTATGACATGTGTGTATATTAACTTTATTATACTTTATTGTATTAGGATTGCAAATATCTGTTGTTTTGGTAATCAATTAATCGATTGTTCTGATTGATTAGATTTTTTTAAAAATGGCATATTCTGCAGATTTTTTATTTATTTAACCTCAATCCTTTTTTATACAATATTAGAAATGCATCAAAGTCCATTTTTTAAAAAAAAGAAAATGAACAATAATTCCTTAAAATGCAACGCTGGAGCATTTCTTTAGGAAAAAATAACAAAACAAAGCTGCTTGAGGAGTTTTGGCTAAAACATTTTTACAGATAAAGGCGATTTTAACTTAAATGCAAATTGTAAATATATTTTGTACAGTTGTGGCTTATTTACTGCTCTGAATATGTTTATTTGAGTCTGTATACTCCATTTAGTGATTAATTGATTACTGATTTATTTGACAGTTATTTCAATCATTGATTCATTGCTACATCCCTAAATTGTGTGTGTGTGTACATATATGCAGCTCTGGGAAAAAAATTAAGAGACCACTTAAAATGATCAGTTTCTCTGATTTTACTCTTTATAAGTATATATTTGAGTAAAATGAACATTGTTCTTTTATTCTATGAACTACTGACAACATATCTCTGAAATTCCAAGGAAAAATGTACATTTTTTTCAGAAAATCAAATGGTCAGCCCTCAAATAATGCAAGAAAACAAGTTCATATTAATTTAGAAACAATACTAATGTTTTAACTCGGGAAGAGTTCAGAAATTAATATTTGGTGGAATAACCAGGAGGTTTTCAATCGGGTTCAGTGCAGTGGGCTCTTCATTTTTTTCAGAACTGTATATTTACTGATGGATATGCTGTAAAGGAGTTAACCCTCTAAATTTGATCAGCGGTATTATCTATATTAATTTAAGCATTTTTCTGCATGGTCTGCTGATTTATTGAATGTTTTTGAGTCTCTTTATTGTGTACCCAACACTAAGTCCAGTGTGAATACTACAACAGCCCTTCGGCTAGAAGAAACTTGTACATTTGGTCACAGTCTCCACAGCCAAGTTGAGCTGCATTGGTTATGACTAGGAGACCTTTCCCTGCAGGCAACTCTCTCTACCACTAACAGACAAAAGGACAGAGTCTGTATTTGTGCAAGTGTTTCCCATTAGGCTAGTGCTAGACATATTTGTCAATGAGACAACACAAAGGTGGATCTTCAAAATTGGAACCTTTTCCCTCTCAAATCCCCGTAGATCATTGGACATGTGCCTCACTTGTCAGGAATTTATCTGCAGGCACTGAAAAGATGCGTGAATATTCTTGCAACACTATTGTCCAGTCAGTGTTTACCTACATATTTTAATGTCCTTCACACTTGCAGCCATGCTAAGAAAAATAAAATTACGTGAGCAAAGTCATAATATAATGAGAATAAAGTTGTAATATTATGACTTTGACTTTGTCACGTGACTATTCTCGAAATATTATGACTTTATCCTGGTTGTACTTCAACTTTATTCTCGTAACATTTTCAACTTCTATTCAGCATGGTCCTAATATTCCATTGTAAAAAAATATATATATATATTGATCAAATATAAGGCATGGTGGAAGACATGTGATGCTGTTGCTTCCCTTCAAAAAGACTGTTGAGACCTTGTTGGACTGCATGACAACATCAACATATAAAATTACAAGCACAATTACAGTTCTGCTTACCACAAACAGAAATCTGAGCATGGGTCATTATTTCATCTTTCAACAAAAATGATGATTCAAAACATATTGTAAACACAGAAATGGTTCTCGAGACACAAAATGTTCCTTCTTCCTCAATGGCACTCTTAGTGCCATACATAATAATTCCTAATCGGGGGGGGGGGGGGGGGGGGGGGAATCTTCCTCCTCCAATGTAAGATTCATTTATTTTAAGGCTGCTTCCACATCTTTATTAGGAAAGGTAATTAGTTTGAAGGGCACTGTTAAGAAAGAAAATCAAGAATCCTGCAGGATCTTTTTTTATTATTTGCAATAACCCTTTAGACTCTGGAACATCTGATTTGTTTCTGGGAATTTGAACAGGTAACTTACTGTAAAATTAGCAGAAATACAATCTAAACGTTGCAGGTCAGCTCAGGTTATCCCATTGCTTTCTGTTGCCCTCTCCATATTGTGAATGTGGAGACATACGAGCAATCGCCCGCCACACTGAGGATCTACTATGCACTAATTGATTACATGTGTAGAAGTGCGTAACACGATACTAAGCCAGCATACAACCCAAACACAAACCACCTGCTGCGGTTTTCGGCAGAGAAAAGTTTATCTCTCGCTGCAGTCTTGGCCATTCTAACGCCAGCGGTTCAAATAAGGACACGCTGGCCAGCGTCCACCGGTCAATCAATAAGCTCCAGCCTACAGTCCAAAAACTGAAAAGGCAAAAAAAAAAAAAAAAAAAAATTGGCAGAAGTTGAGATTGTGATGTGAAATTAAAGAGAGGAATGCTTTTGGGAATCTCATTTTTCACTGCTACTACAATACAGAAAGCGCAGCCTGTTGAGATTTCAATGTGATTTTTGGCAAAGCAAAGTTTCATAGTGTTCCAATTAATGTTTATCTCGTTTTAAGGGAGAATGTTGAGATGTTTAGTGCCGATCACAGCCAAATCGGCTCATATTTCAATGTATTCTGTGCTCTCTGGCCAGATCCATGCTTATGCATAGCTGCAGAGTATTTTCCAGTTGCTTATTCCTTTTCTTTGCCCTGCACAAATGTTGCAGACAAAACTTCTCAGTGCCATCGAACATCACCAGGCAAGTGATGGAAGCAAACCCAGCGGCGTTTCTCTCTGTTGTGGAGATAAACAGGCAGAAGATGGCTGCCAGACACCACAAACACAACTGTTCTCGTCACTCCCCGGGTGTCGCTTGTGCACCGCCCGCCTACCACCCCTATCAAAACAAAATCAAATTAACCAACAAAAACAAGAGTTTACAGAAAACTTACTGTTTACTGTTCAAAAAGCAGTTTTTTGGGGTTCCCCCTACAGTGCTGTTGTGCAACAGCAATAAAATTATTTGTAGTAAAATAAATAATATGAAATGAAAGGGGATTCCTTTGCACAAGAAGCCACAAGCCGCCATTACAAACTACTAAAAGTGTGATCAAGCAAATGTTCTGGATAACGTTTGATTGATTAATACACTCAAATACAGAATGTAACACTTTTTTTCATCACAAAAGTTTGCTTTGCTACTTTTGTATTTGTTAGGGTGTATAATCCCTTTATGGTCAGATGCTAATCTTTTGTTCTCAATAATTATACTAAACGTTCACATTGCTACGTACGTGGTGTAGTTACTTTTATACAAATGGTGTGTATTCCCTTTGAGTGAGTTTGTGTGTTCAGTGTACCATTTCATAGAAATTTTACATTTTCCCTGTGGAGTAATTTGTTTAATCGCCTTCAATGAATCCAGTTTATTTTATATAATCTGCACCCCAAAGACTCGCCGACATGGAAACAGCTTTTCTGAATCTGTTCTTTGCACACACACACACACCCACGCACACCCCCACACACACACACAAATGCACACACTCGTCCTTGTTAATAATGTAATGGTAAATCTATTTGCCACATGCTAAGGAAATCCACACCGGTTTTTATTGGACATCTTTCTGTTCTCTGAGCTTTTCAAATCATGCAAAAATAAATCCATGTTGAACATATTTACAGCCCTTTTACTGTTAGTGATTTTTTTTTTCTTTGCTTTTTTGTTATAAAAGTGTAACCTGAGGTATTTTCTGACCTTCGATCTTGGATTCTCTGCTATGTTTGACCTCAGCCAATGTGAAACATCTGAAGCAAAAAAAACCCCACACTTCCAGACTTTTGGAAGACCAGGCTACCAGTAGAAACAAATCATTTTAGACACAAACTGAAATGGAAAATTAAAAGAGACACTACAAAAAGCAGCTATAGATTAAAAACTGTAGGAAAAATATTCAGTGCTTGGACTTCTTGGACGTTGTCCGATCATGACGGGGTTTTTCCTTCTCAGAGAAGCAATGTGAGTAAACAGAAAAGCAAATTTAACTCCCAGCCACCTAGAGTTAAACTATAATCCCTGTAAATAATAAAAGTCTTGACTGACGGCATAAAGACAGAATCAATTTGGCAACATTACTGCCAAGTCATTTTCCCTCTTCACAAACTCGCTCTCGTCGTGTTAAACATACCTGTATGTTGCACCTCATTTTGGACACACCTTAAAAACCGTGGTTTGCAGAAATGACACAAAGCACACACAGACAGAGCTGATAATAATAGGAAAACCTATTACTCTGTATTTACTCTTCATAGTGAGCTGTAGCTGTAACCCTGGCTCTTTAATATGCTTTCTTAGACCTCAGTAAAATGTCTTTAAACTGCCATCAAAGGTCACATTTCATGTAGATTATCACTTTAACAGATGGCAGACTTTACAGGAAAGGCCATTAGGATTGTGGACTCCTACATGCACTCATGTTGTTAATTTTGGCAAGCCTGTGGGACAATAGACAGTAGGGTCAAAGCTGAATATGGAGTGAGCAAATACAGGGATATGAATGTGATCACGGTTGTGTTTTCATGTTTTTTGGGTTCAATTTTTCCTCCTATTATATGTGGAAAAGTGAGAGTGGCAAACTATCATCGGTTTTCTTGTTAATCTGTCATAAAAGCAAGATTTGTGGAGTTTTTCTCCCACCTTAGTTGTGGTTCTCTGCATTCCCTGTACATTTCCTAAAGGCATTAAGTACATGTGCATTGTGTAAAAATGCATAATTTTTATTTCTATCTTGCAATTATGCTCTATTTTGTTGGGTGTTTTTTTTTTTTTTTTTCTTCATAAAATTCCAATAAAATACATTGAAGTCTGAGGTTGTATATTTACTTTGACAAGACACTGTAAGTCTCAGGCTGCAAAGTGTAACTTATTGTGGACACTTTTGCTTATTGACTCTATAAGTTGATTCAACGGGAGAAGGGTAAAAATTGATCCGTCATCTGCTACATGTCCGTTACAAATGTTTACAAAACGTTGTCGGCTAATGTCATTAAACACAATTTTGCAATGATGGTGTTTCCATTGAGTAGGAAAAACCGTTAAAGTCGCATGTGAATAAGTTTGTTCACACAATAAGTCATTAAGACATGCCATGCCATCATCCTCCTGCCACTTCCTGTCTCTGGCTTTTCCACCAGTAGTAACATCCTGTTGTTGATCACGTGACTCGTGTGATGCGAAAAAAGTGTTTCCATTGCGGTTTTGTGAAATACACCAAGAAGCAATAATTTTATAGTTTTTTCTAAATTGTTGTTTCCATTAAGCAAATGAATTTTTGTAATTCTAATTAGCGCAATGCCGAGACAAATAGAAGTCAACTTCTGATTAAAAACTATTTTAAATCTAGATCTGTCAGGGATATGATCACTTTAGTGCATACTTGGAAAAATTCTTATTGTGTTGTTCATCCAACAGTCCTGCCCTTAATCAGTCACAGTTATTATGTTGCCCTTGAGGGAAATGGTTCCTAAAAGACGCTGAAAACATTTGAGAGTAGTGCTCAAGGGAACTGTGGTGTCGTAATGTAATTACAGCCCAAATGCACAGACTGAATAGCACAAGAAGTACTTATGATGCTGATCAGTTGTATGGGAACATTGTGGAGCTTTATCCACATGCTATGATTTTTAAATGAGTAACATTTACATTTTTAACCAATTAATGACATTTTTACATTAAAACTAATAGGTCCTCACCATGAGAGTATTGTTTACTTTGTGAGAATGTTGTGAACTATGACCTCCCAAGAGATAAAGTTATTTAAAAAGTGTTGCTGCTTGTGCTCCACATATACTAGGTTGCCATAATGGCAACAAAAATCATCGGTTCTTCTGGAAGTATTTTGAAAAAATATTTTTATTATTGCTTTTGGTCCAGAAAATGAAATCAAATTTTGACAAAAATGAGCAGTTGAGATGTTAAAAATAGTAAAAAAAAAAAAATAAAAAATTATTCATGCTGGTTTAATAAATAAGGAAAAACATTTACAGAACGAATTAATTTTAAAGTTGTTTAGAGCTCCATCTTCTATGAACACATTTTTGATATATTGAGATAACTTCTTTGCAGTCCATCAAACAGATAATGATGCTACTGCTGTGATTTTTTTCTTCTCTTTTTTGATTATTGAATTTCAAAGACGAGATCCTGCAATCCTCCGGCCTCATGAACAATCCTTAAAAAGGAAAGCACCTACCGCAGTTGAAGAAAAGTCATAAGTTCCTCAGAGTCTAGACACAGAAGCCTTAGAGGAGCGATGGCTCTCCATTATGACACTTATAGACCGGACCACCCTGCAGCAGCCTGATAGAGAATTCCCTTCAGCCAGTCCATGTGTGCAAGATTATGTTTGTTCACATCCAGACAGACTCCTCTTCCTGCCTAGCTGTGAAATTATTAATCCTCAGATAGTGTCCCTGTTTTTTTGTTTTTAAATATGTATTTTTAAAAGATAATGTCAGCTGAATGAATGAGAGACGAGAGCATGAGTTTTGAGAGGAGGATATTAACTATTTATTGTAACAAACGGTGGTGCAACAGAAGTGGGGATAAACTTGGACACATCCAACAGACCACATGCAGACAAGGCCGACTGACTCAGCCCTCCGCCCTGAAGATCTCTGTGTGTGGCCTGAAGCTTTGCTGCCCTTCCCCCCCCCGCACCTTAACATCCACCCCTCTTTTTTTTCCATCCAGGGCTCTATTTTTGAGCCTCGGCCTTTCTCCTCGTTTTAAAATCTGAGATTAAAGGGGTGAAAAAAAAGATTAAATATACAACCCACGTTTTATGCATTCAACAGCCTTCCTCCTTTGCTGCTCATCCTCTTTGCGAGCTCTTGGTTTGAATCGGCCGGCGTAAGCAGCAGGTAAATGGAAACTCTCCACTTTTAATAAGCTTTGCTGCACTTGATTTCTTCACAAATGTGCCTTTTCTTTTCCCCGCATTCTAAAACGCTCCATAAGCTTTGATGGGTTCTTCTGTGTAAAATGGTGGATTTCAGATCTTTGGCCTTATTTGTCTGGGTTCTAGTTGGATGCGGAACCTGCATCTCCAGAAAACAAGCCGCACGTTGAGATTTTTTCCACGGAGTCTTGGAAAAGTATTGAAACTCCTTTGAACTTTTTAACATTTTGGCAACCATCTTGTTTTACCATTGAGATGTTGTGTTCAGTACAATGTGCTGCTAGATTTCTGCCACACATTATGTGTAAACTTGTGTTGGGGTCTCTTCTGACCAGAGTACCTTCTTTCGTGTGTTATGGTACTTCTTATAGCTGGATTTCAACCATGGCTTTCTCCTTGCCACTCTTCCATTAAGGATGGATTATGTAGTGCTGGCTAATAATTATCTTGTCAATAAATTCATCCTAATTGAGCTGTGAATCCTACAAAGTTACCATTGGCCTTTACATTCCTTGTCAGATTGATGTTCTCCTTGCCTGGCATGTCACTTTAGATGCATTTCTTTGCGTTATATTCACAATGTTGAGTTCTCTAGCAACTCTCTAAGGCTCCTCATACCCCTTCTTTAACAGTGACTTGCACTTTTCCACTCGAGAAAACATAGCGTGGCACCGCCGTTACACTTGTGAACCAGACTTCCAAGTTTCAGTCGAGCACAAAAGCACTTGTCAAGAACATCTACATACCATACTGGAGCCCAACAAAGTCTCGGGTCTGGGTAATTTGTTCTGCACCGGTTCTGACACTTGGGAGTTACAGCCACCATGAACTAAGCTTTTTCTTCCCCTCTCAAATCTATGCAGATCCTTTGGCTCCAGGGTTGTAGGTGTGAATGTACAAAGAAAAGGCTGAAACAAAATGTCAGCAGCAGACACTAAACTCTCCATTTTGATTAATGGTAAGAGGCGCTTGGCTCCTGCACCTCCGCGCCTTCGTAAATCACACCATGAATCCTGTAATTAGTAAAAGCAACCTCAAGGGAGTTCGAAATGCAAGCTTGCAAAGCCTTGGAATGAGGCCGTTAAATCTCCGCAGAGGATTCTTAATTGAATCGGTGGTTGGTTTTTAATGGGCCATGATGATAGAGTGATTTTATTGCTGGTTGGATGGTTTGAGATGCAGTGTGTTGCACTGCTGAATCTTCCAGCAGGTTCTGACATGTAGGTGGATATTTTCAGAGGTGATGGCTGCAAAGTGTCTCATAAACGTGGAATCCAGTTGGGTAAGAGACACAAGTGAAATGCACTTTGGAGGGAAGATTAGAGTTTCAACAAACTATTATTGTTTGTAAGTGGTGGAGAAGAGTACTTACCACCTGACTGAAGAAACACAAGGTGTGAGAAGTGAGGGTTTAGGAAGTTTAGCCACAGAAATTTACTGATGCAGGACGCAAGGTTCTGGAGGTTAACTCCTGCTGGTTGGGATTAATCAGACCTATAATTACCGGTTAACTAACTTTCTTGAAATCACAGCCAGGTGCTTGGCAGGAAACGAGGTATGACTATATGAGGTCTGGGGTTCAGACATCTGCACATAGTCCACACAAATCCACAAGCAGAACAATAACACATTCAGGCTCCAACAGCACGAGCAAGCTGATCAAACATTTCAGCTGCAGTCAGTTCACCTCACTCATCACATCCATTCATCTTCCTGAAATGACTTCTGCACTGCAGCTTCTTTCCCAATCGAGGAGCAATTCAGGGATTTTCACATTTGTAACTCTGACAGCCTTACTGAAGGTGGATGTGTTGAGTTGTGTTGTGAAACCTTTGCTTTTCTTCTTAAGCTCTTATAGATTGCACTCCTCATGTTGGAAATGTTTTATTAAATAAATATATGTTAGAGCTGTTGCTGCTGTAAAAACTTGGATTTAGGTTTAAATACAAATCAAATGTGAGTGTGGGCTGTATAAGACACAATTTTTACTTATTAATATTTGAACTGAAGACTAGGTTGTAACGTTTGAATTTTGCATTTAAGTTCTTATTGGTATTTCTTGTTTTGTCATTCTCACATTTACCCAAATCCGGCTTTTTCATAGCAGTCTGATTCCCATCTTTTCAACCCCCCAAAAAAATCCGATTTGTGGCCGTCACATATAGTTATTCCGGATACGTATACGATTGTTTTCAAAGTGTCATTGATGATATAAAAATCGTCAATGACGTAAATAAGAAGAAGCCAGACGCACGTAAGTGATACCTTAAAATTATAATTATAAAATTATGAAAGAAGTCTGTGTCAGTGAAGCACATCACAGTCTGACTTCCAAACAGACTTCTCTACAAAAATTGTACTCAGTACTCTATAAAAGTCTACTGCTATTAGTTGTGCTTTTTCATTAGTTCCCTTCATCTTGTTATGATCTTGTGATGATACTGTCAGCTCCCATTGCTCAATAACTTTTAATTAGCTGTTAATAACTTATCCCTGGGTTATAAATATGATGCCGGGCAATCACTTTGCCCTTGTCAACAATGAAAGTAAAAGACTAAAACAACTGGAAGTACCAGGTGGGAAGAAAGTTATCTTGCCTCTGATGGAGATGCTGTGGATGATAAATAAAAAAATTAAAGCTCACATTTCAAGAAGTGCTACAAATTTTTACCTGTGGCTCGAATAAATATGGTGGGCACTGAAGCCGCATTATTTAGAAACCAGTTAAGAGAGTCCAACCTCGTATCCCCTCTTCACTATACCGGAGTCAAATTCCCTCATTAGCATGTCTTGACCTGGTAATCACCTAATTAAGTTCAGGTCTGTTGAAGAAGAAATGCCTCTAAAAGTTGCACCATAGTTTCTCTCCGGGACTAGAGCTGGGCACCCCTGCGGTAAGCTAACTGTTTTTGTGTCAACTCGTGCTACTTAATACATTCTCGGTCTTATCATCAATATTACAGGTAATACAGGTTATTTATTCAATCAAAGAATCACAACAGGAGGTTTTGTTCAAATTCAGCTGTTCAGAGTAGCGTCTAAGATATAAATGAGCTGTTTGAAGCTAACAATATGAACTGTTTTTAAGCTAACCTCTTTTAGCTGCTTCTCTTATCTGGTACAGACTGCGTACAGCATATACAGTTCCAAATAAATGTGGCATGGTGCGAAGTTAATCTTACCCTCTCATATTTTAAGCCATGAGTCGCTTAAGCCAAGCAGCAAATGCTACAATGAATCTCTTCGTTTGACTCTATACATCTCTAAAACCCACTATCATTTCACTGTTACAGCTTTTTGTGATCTCATTTGTCAGCCAGAGAGGCAAAGATGTGACAGCTAATATAATTTCTCTGTTAATATGCAGTACAGACCAAAAGTTTGGACACACCTTTCTAATTCAATGGGTTTTCTTTATTTTCATGACTATTTATAAGGCAAAAAATCCCACTTATTAACCTGACAGGGCACACCTATGAAGTGAAAACCATTTCAGGTGACTACCTCTTGAAGCTCATCAAGAAAATGCAGAGTGTGTGCAAAGCAGTAATCACAGCAAAAGGTTGCTACTTTGAAGAAACTAGAATATAAGGGGTATTTTCAGTTGTTTTACACTTTTTTGTTTAGTGCATATTTCCACATGTTATTCATAGTTTTGATGCCTTCAGTGTGAATCTACAATGTCAATAGTCATGAAAATAAAGGAAACTCATTGAATTAAAAGGTGTGTCCAAACTTTTGGTCTGTACTGGTATGTTAGCCCAAAAAAGCTGCACACTAAAGCTAGCTTATACAGAACTTCTAGCAAGGAGCAAATCCCTTAACCAATAGGAGGCCACGCAATCTACAAGCAAAAAGTCAAAAGTGATACTGTGAATAATTAGAAGTTGGCATGAAATAGCTGGAAGATCATTTCTAGTGTGAAGATAATAAGCAAGGTGTGTAACTTTAAAGAACATTCTCTTAATTTATCGCTTTTCAGTAGTTGGTACATTCAGCCAATAAATATATTTTTATCCATGGTGAGCAATTTGAAGTTGTAAATTAGTTTTATCCCATGACATGAAGAAGTCCAAGTTTGTTCATGTTTAGAAACAATTAACACTAATGACAAACAGGTAAAGGAACTAAAGGTATAGTTAAACACAGATATTGAACATCTATTTTTAGAAAAGGTATTAAACCATGTTTCTTGAGTTGGTTTTCAAAGTTGATCAGTTTTATTTTTGCCAACTTTCCATTCTTAAATGTTGTCATATTTAAACTTTAATTCCCCTAAAAGATTTATTTCTTAATTTGACAAGACTTGATTTGCAGCTTTAAGCTCAGGAATCATTACTTTTATAAGCTAAAATGAGGATGACTAGATTGAGACCAAACCACTTTTGACATAAAAGCTTAGTGGGGGGGAAAAAAGTAAAAAATGTGGCTGCGGTAAAAAAATTCTGTTTTTTTTTTTACATGCAACCCAAAATTTGGATAATTGCCAGTAATGCAGTACAGTAAATACAAGTTTCAAGTAACTTATCTGAATTTTTTTGTTTTTTCACTTAACTGACTTGCAGTAAATGACTGAAAAACAATCCATGCGCCGTGAAGGACAGATTATCATAACGGAATTTCACAAAATACAAAAACTATTTAGTCTGCTTTGTGTATGTTTTGTTTGATGAGATCAAAAGAGAAACTCAAGTGATCAATTGGCATTAACAAATTTGATAGCAGATGAGTCTCTGGGGATTTTGTTGTGGCAATAGAGTATTATAGTCTGCTCTGGTTCTCATTACAAACCACTTTAATATATTTCATTGTTTCCATTTTTCCTCAAATTCATGTGGTGTTTTCAGAAATGTTATTAGCTTTGGAGTTCTTGTACAGGATGTGCCTTTGAGGACTTGCACTTTTCCACTCGAGAATTTAAAAACAGGGGAATTGGGAGAAAAATACAAAAGCGTTCTTGAAACAGATCTGATCATTTGGCTTATGTAGTGTCACTAGAAGAGAAGGCACAGTGAATCTTGGTTTTGAAGGTAGATGTGACCTTGATTTAACCTCTGTTAGATATTTTCTTCTGTGGTTCACTGGAGTCCCACAGCCATAGAAATATGTCATTTATCAGTCTGGAAAGGGTTACAATAATTTAGGTTCCTGTCTTAAACTTCTATAAACCAGGATGCGTTGCTTTACGAGACCTTTTTGCCTACTTCATGATGTCAGAAAGTAATGTCTTGACTCTCTACTCAGGAATCCTCAACAGGCACTAACCAGGCATATGCCTTTATTTTAAACAATGCACTACTTATCCTTTGCTTTGCAGATGTGTTATGTGCTCATACTGACACTGAATGCCGTCTTTCCTGTGGGGTTTATATCCGTTTCGTTTCTATGATTAAAAGAACCAAGCAGTGAATCTTTTACCAACAACTCCACGCTGATGTTCATCACAGTCAAAAATGCAAAAGATCCTCAACTACATTAAAATAGTAGAAAAGGACACTGATACATTTATACTGGTATACAAACATATACACCCCCCCGCCCCCAAGAATGTAGTTTTTGTTTGACCTGAAGTAATTTAATCAATTTTCCAAACAAAAATATAGAAAGACACAAATATTATGGCCATAAAGAAACCTGAAGGATTTTCAGAGCAGCATGCAGGTTTGTCATTTTCTTCTCTCTAATACAGCCCCCTGCTGGAAACAGTAGAAAAAAACTACAAACATAAAGTCAAACCATTGTTTTATTTCGTCATCAGCATACTGCACAATGCCAAAAAAGATGGCACCATATACATTCCCATTTGAAAATCTCCCAACCCAGATCTGAAATATTTATATAAATCCTTAGTTCCAGGTGTCGTCATCTTTCCAGATACAAACCTGCTTTTAAATGGTTCACCAACTTTTCAGTCAAAGTGTCTCTAGGCATTCTTGAAGCTTTTAACCTCACTGGTCAAAAGTTCTCAAAAAACAGGACAAGTTCCAAGAAATATCCTTGAGCTTCTAATCAGGATCTTCTTCTTTTGTTTGTTGTCTCTTCATTATCTCTTAGAAAGAAATTTCATTCTGTTTCCTGGAGGAATCAAAAAAGAATAATTTAAGGTGGGACTGAGTCAACATCTTGTTAAGCTAACTGATCCGAATCATTCTTACCCAATCCTTTGAGAAATCTGTTGACCCTCCGGTGTTCATTCTCATTGATGGAATCCAAATACTCCTGCACTCTCACTTCAAACAGTCCTGTTAATAACGGGGAGGGTCAAAATCATCAACATTCACTCAATCTCCCAAACCCGAAGCCCCTCTTTCTCCTTTTGGTACCTCTCAGAGCTTGCCGATGGAGCTCTCTCTCCTGGATAAACCAGCCAAACATTTGGGTCTCCATGAAGACCTCCAAGAAGCGGCGCACGGTCTTGGAAGGGATCGCTTTCCGGAACCCCTCGCGTTGGAACGCGCAGGAAGCGGGAGAGGACGACGAAGAGGAGGAATATCCGTCTTCACGTTCGGCGGTAATGAACAGCGGATAGTGTCCAACTAACTCCACAAAGAAGCGGACAAAGGCCTCAGACACAACGGTGCTAAGATGACCAGTGTCTAAAAAGACAAAGAGGTGGATTTTCATCAACCAGTCCATCCACCTTTTCAGTCTAATAAAACTCAAGGGCTCCCAAACTTTTCCACGCCATCACCCCTTCAATAGCATTACCTTCTGGTCAGGAACCCCCTTTGCAAACACATAGACAATGCTACAAAACATCTAAAGAAACATCAACTTTTTCCTCCACTTTTTATGCTCTATTCAATAATTTATGCATTCTTAAATAAAAACCTTTTGATTTTAGTTGGCCATGAGTTCAAAGAGGGTTTTTTTTCTAATTTTGAATATATGGTTTCTGTTTAACTTCAAGTATTTCTCATAGAAATGTGTGTAATCACAAATGGGTTTCAACCGAAATCAGAGGCATATTTAAGTTATGTTTTGGGGGAAAGTCGTGAACGGTTAATATTTTACCTGCAGTAGCTCTTGGCCCTATTCATTCATTACACATTTAGATTGGTGGTTCTGGTCAGAGTGCCTGAAGCAAATTTTCAATGAATGCTAATTTATTGATTGTTTTTTGCACTGTCTTAATTTCTTATTTCTATATCAGGCAGGTCTGGGATATTCCCAGTGGGAATAACTTTACGATTGTTTCTTTTCTATTCTTCTGTGTAAAATGGTCTATGATCCAGTTCATTATCACTCTCCAAGAGATCGTAATGAAAACATTGTATGTCTTTGTTCATCTGAGCTAAAAATAGAGGAGTGTACAGTCTTCAAGGTCGAAGTGACTCGTGTGAATGTGCCATATTAGGGTATATAATAGTCACCAAGGTAATAAAGAGACGGTCACTGACTCGGAATGCCCTTTCATTTATCTTAACGGCCCTATCAACAACTTATAACAATGAAACTCCTAACCCAGGACCTGAAGAAGCCTTTAGATTAAGAAGTTAAACATAAGATGTTGACTGCTTGGAGCCTTTTTCACATAATCATACTTTCACAGACTGATCACTTTAAAGCCCTGTTTTGTCTCACCACTGATTGAGTCTGCTCCTCTGTCATTAGCAAGTTCTCTTCTTCTTTCTAGAACATTCTCTAGAGCCGACTGGAGCTTAGAGGGTAGTATTGAGTCCTCATCATCCAACTAAATGTGACAGCAGAGAAAGATGATTATTAATGAGAAGGCCAATGCTGGTCCTGATTCATAAAGATCACTTAAAATGTAGAAATATGCACTCACCTGTCTGAGAAGTCGATTATTGCCTAGATCCACGACAAGAACCTGCACACAGAAAAACTAAGAGGTATTATCTTTGACAAGCAAACATAAAACTGTACTGATAAAAAAAACAAAAGCAAGAATAAGTGTCGGATGCAAAATTTAAAGGGGCACCATTATGTATTGTCCAGACTCATAGCACAATCTAGTAACTGTTACCTCCAGTTGTTATAAAAATGACTTAAAAGAAATTTGGCTTTTTAATTCAACACCTCGAAATTGGGCCTCTGGTTCTTGAAAAACTCCTGTTCTTTCTGAAACTCCGCCTTCAGGAAGTCATCATAACATTGCTCCTCTCAGTACAGCACTTTTATCAGTGCTGTACTGAGAAGTAGCTCTTACACAAGGTGTTTGCTAATTGCTGCTGACTAGTCTGAAGGAGCCAAGTGGGAGGATGGCAGGAGAGAGGCGGAAGCTAGGAAACAACTCTGAGGAGGATCTAGATTTCAAAGCCGGCACTAGATTCATCCAGGAGTTTATACTCAGCTGAATGGTTGCCACGGGAGATTAAAAGATTCCTCAAACATGCATGAAAGAATCAAGGCAATATTGAAGGTATGATTTGATGAGGGAATAACATGACATGATGTAAAGCTCAGAAAAGTCAATTTTACATAATACTGCCCCTTTAAGTTTGCTGCCAGTCTGACCTCCTCCAGGGGAAGCTCGTTGAGTTGGGCTAAAGAGCTGGACAGCAGGCCGACAATGAAAGGGGTCGGAGTGCAGACGATGTCCAACATGGCGGAGGGCAGCACCGGAATGTAGGTGTGCTGCCAGACGAAGGGGTAGAGCAGAGCAACGACTGCGTGGCAGCACTGGGAGAGGGTACTGCAAGGAGAGAACATGGGGTTAAGCTGTGAAATTATGCTGGAGGATTTAATGGAAGAACACTTTTCCACCACTAGAGGGTGCCAAAGCTCAACTCTAATCATGGAAAATCAAACGCCACCATTTCTGGCTTTTCCCAGTGGAGCAAACAAACTGGCCAACAATTCATCCACCAGAGCTCCAGATGTCACTCTTGCATGAGCTCCTAATCCCTAGGATGCCTTACATTTATTTAAAAACATTGCTCTGGACCACCCACAATTTATCCAACTTCATAATGACAACATCCCAGAGATACATTTTTTCCCCCCCTAGGCAACAGTCCCACCAGCACAGTTTAATAAACACTGGAAGGAGGGCGTCTGGAACAAAATCTAATTCCAAAGAGATTTTGCTTGCTGGGAAGCTTGAGGAAATTGGTCGCACTGAACGTGAACGCGCCAACCTGAGCTTATCAGCGGTGAAGATCACTCTTCTCTCCAGCAGCAGAGACCTGAACACGCGGAGGAGAAGCCGCAGACTCAAGCAGGAGAACAGGCATTCAAAGTCCACATGCTCTAGACGGGAGTCAGATGGTCGGCAGAGCTCCATCACCTGCACATTTAATACAGTTTACCATAAATACCATTTAAAACTTAGATTAATAGGGATGTTTCATCATTTCTTTGACAAACTATGTACTTCGGTCAGATCAGATCAAAATTTTGGGTAACAAACACAGCACCTCATGCCCAGTGTGGGGTATGGTAGAGAATCTGTGATGCTGTGGGCCTAGTTCTCTTCCAAAGGAGCAGAGAATGTTGTCAGATTTTATTGCATTATGGATTCTCTAGGATATCAGGACATTTTAAAGAACGAAAAAAAATCTACTGGAGTCTAAAGGGAAAGTGTAAGTGGGTTCTCCTTGGGTCTTTCAGCTGGATAATGATGCAAAACATATTAAAACATACTTAAACACTATGCAGGAAAAAACTAAAACAATACACTTCCACTCAATCTGCTTAAAGTAACTTGCATACAAAGATGGATTATCACAGATTTGATGGAAGTTCATTGAAAGGCATTTCTTAATGTTCTGTGTGTGTTTTGTCATCTTGTCTCACCTCAGTGCCAGAACCAGGGAGAAAGGTTTTGATGTTGATGGTTCTTCCTGGAGCTGGAAACTGGGCTTCCATGATGGCTCTCATAAATGGCTGGACCAGTGCTGGGGAGAGCGCTCGCCGCCTCTCCACTTCATCCAACACCTGCCAAGTACGAACGAACACTAAAGTCCTGCAATGCAGTAGCGTTGGTTCCGCAGTAGCAGGCGTTTACCTTGGAGAACAGGTTGAAACAGCCGAGGTGACTAACGATACAATAAACCTCTGGCAGGCGTTGGCCTTTTCCACTGGGCTGAAACACAGGAGAAAACTCACTTCCATTTGCTCAAAAACAAACATATTTGTCGCATCTTGAAACGTCAAAGGTCATCAGTAGAGCTCTAGACGCATTAGGGTTTGACAAAGTGAGCTCACTCCCTTTGGAGATCCATAAACGGGACCATATGCACACTTTCACATGCAGAGTACGGTTCCCAGTCTCGGACACTTCCGCCTCGGCTCTGAGATGAGCCGTTTTCCCACAGGCACGTCCACCATTTTGGCATGTTTATTTACTCAGCCGACATTTGGTATTCAGCCACTTCCTGTTCAGTGACGTCATTTTTATTTTATTTACCCTGCTCGTTGATATTTACCAGTAAGCGGCGGCAGTATCCGAACCTCCTGCTGCCGTCCTCGCCGGTCAAAACAAAGGAGAACATCTCACTGTAAAATTGAAAATAAAAGCATAATCAGTATAGTTTTTTATTACATTAACTATGATCTACATTCCAGTTTTGTAAGGCAATAAGAGTTGTGTAACATTGTTGTGTTCTCACCTTGGGTACATCTCCACAGGCTCCCAGTTTTTTGCGTCTGGGAAACAGAACTGAGGTATGATCTTCAGCTGATCCTCTGTCTCCCTCAGAAACTTGAAGCTTTGCTCCAACTGCAACATATATGAAAACAATTGAGTGGATTTTCTCTATTCTTAAAAATAAATTTCATCCTAACTCTATAGAATAGTAGGGTCCAGATAGATAATCCAATTCTGTCTTGACCTTTGGATTAACATGAACAAATAAATGCCATAGCTGACATTTTTCCCCCCCAAACTAGACAACTTTAGTGCTTCTCTGCTGACCTTAAGGGGGAACTGCTGTGTGACTTCTGGCATATAGTGGTCGCCGACCTTTGACTTCTGCAGTGAAACAACGAGGAAGTACTCAAACAGCTTGCGTTGGTGGCGCTCCTGATCCAGAGAGCAGCTTCTGGTGGTGGAATCTTTGTAGTGGACCTGTGTCTTTCTCGGCTGCCTCAGGAGAGATCGAACTGGAACAGGACACAAAGATAAGATCGATTTAAAAATGGCTGCATAAAATAATACTTCCTTGTGGAAATATTCATACCTCTTGAGCTAAGAGTGCTTTTGTGATGTACCTCAAAAATCACGCCTTACCTTTTAATCTGTCTTCAACTTCACTCTCTGAGTCGCTGTTCTCATCGGTTACTGTGAACGGAAGCCAAACAATCCACATTGTTGTCCCAATTATAAAAAGAACTCAACTTTAATTTTTCAGAGCAAAATAAACACTAAAACCTCTTCCAGAAATAGTTTCGGCATAGTGATACATCCTTCGCAGCTGTTTTTTTCTGCTCCGACCCTCAAATATACTGTTTATTCTCAGCACAACCTATAGAGGAGGGGAAAGGGTTGAGTTAGTGTTAAGAAATACAGTTTTGTAAAAGTATTTATCCTGTGATTTGTAATGCAGACTGTTGGTATCCTGCGGCAGGTGCGGCTGTAGGGATCCCCTGGGATCCAGGCGCCGTGTTCAGGCCCAGGCGGGGTGGAGGGTGGGCTAAGCTGGGGCGGAGATGAAACGCCTCCGCTGTTGATGGTGTGGGCTGACTGGTTGGATCTCTTCAGATCCAGTAGCTTGAAGCTTCTGCCTGAGTTCTGTCTGAAGAAACCAGGCCTAGATGCCTAATGACAGGAAAGCGTTACGATAACCTCATTTATGTTGCGGCTGCCTTGTACTTTTGTTACTTTTCTGTTTGTGAACCTTTGTTGTATCAGCACCAGGAGATGAGGGGACAGACTGCTGCGAACATTGACTCTCCAACTCTATGTCTTCATATGGGTTCTCATTGGATGAGTCTGCAGAAACAAACAAATGTTTATATAATATTTTTTAGATATGTAGACATGGTGGCATGGCCCTCAACAGAGTTATGTTCATAAATGCTTCTAGAAAATAGAAAAAGTGAAAATGTTCAATCACAAAAACATGTTATAATGGTTAAATGATAAAATGAAGCAGTTGTCTGACCCAAGATGTCTTCATAGTGATGTTCCTGGGACGTGGGGCTGGCGAAAACTGGGCTAGGTGACCTTGTACGGTCTTCAAAGTCAAATGGTTTCCTGTCATAGTTGGCACAAGAGTGCAAGTTATTTAGATGATCTCAATGGATTTTATTTAATACTTTGTTTGACATAATCTTCCCAGAAGCCTCGTTGATTTGATTTCAAACCATTCTTACCTGTTGTTAAGGTACCTGTCTGCCCTAAGTTTCCCATAGTAACCACAGGGGGGCTTTGAGGATGCTTTAGAGGAAATGGATGGCAGCGGAGGGAGGTTCCTCTTCCCTCTCCCCTCCTTCGAACTCGTTCCCATGGAGGCAGTCGCCGGATGTTGAAAGGTACGCTTGGGTTTGGGCACCGGATTGATGGGCAGGGCACCCGGCTCCGTGTACATGTTCTCCTGATCCTCCCTTCCTTCTCTATCCCACAAAGATCTACTCTCAACTGAATCATTTAGTTCTTTCTTTTTCACCTCAACTTTCTTGTCCTTGCCCGGTGGGCTGAAGTAGTTTCCAAGCTCTGCGGGGGCTTTGCCATGGTTCTTCCCCAAAGTCTCTAGTTTCTTGAAAAGAGTAAACACCGCTCTCGTCTCCTCACTGGTTTGTTCTGACGATTTCTTTTCACTGCTCTTTTTTAGCATCCCAACTTGCTGTTTCTCACTCGTTGGTGGAGAACAAGGTCTTGAATCATCACTAAGAGTGTCTTTGTGACCTGCGTTTCTCTCGTCAGCTTTTGCTGTGTTGTCACTGGACCTAGAGCTTGGATTGATCACTTGGGGCTGATTCCCAGGTACATGAGGTGAACAAGGAGTTGAATCATCTCGAGGAGTTTCTTTGTGACCTGTATATCTCTTTGAGGCAGTCTTTTCCCTGTTTTCACTAGACCTAGGGCCACTATTAGCCACTTGAGGTTGTTTTGGCAGTTCATCGGGGGAACAAGGTCTTGAATCGTCACGCGTTAATACATTTTCTTTCCCAAGGTCCTTCTCCTTACTGGCTACTGTCCTGGTACTTTCAGTCCTTTGCTTATCCACAGTCTTGTTGCTGCCGTTTGTCAAAGAGTCGGTTCCTTTAATGCTGGCACACTTGCTCAAGCTACTTGAAGGTAAATGTGAAAGAGTGGATTCTTTGTTCTCCCAAAGAGAAATCTTGTCCTTGATGTTTCCCCCATTGGATCTTGAATGTTTGGTTCTGACGGTGGTGCTGTCGCTGGGGTAGAGGTCACAAACTGGTCTCCTGAAATCCATCCTTGACGAATCTTCTCTCTGGTTCCAGAGATTGTCTAAAAGGGCAAAAGGTTGTCTTTTTGTCTCTTTTACTTTTTGCCCAATGTCCTCAACTTCCACTGTCACACTTTTCCCTCGAAGAAAGCCCAACTTTTGCCTAAACAAAGGATAAAAGCACACTTTTAACTTTTGATTCATAATGAATTGGTCAGTCTTTATATTGTGCCAGAAATAAAATAAATGTAGACTTCTAATTTCTAAAGAAACAAAACCACCAGAGTTTCCTGAACTTCTCATGCGGTCAGTGGGGTGACCAGTCATAGGACGCTCAGTTTTCCTGGTGACAGTGGGAAAACTGAGCCCGAGAGTAAATGCCAGAGGGGAAGCTCATGATCATCTTCTTCTCATCATCTTTGCAAAATAAACACATTCTTGGACTGGGGCCAAATTTTGCTGCACTGTTAAGTTTTAATAAATAAACTAGAGGAAATGGGAAGCCCCAAGTTTAAGGACCTTCTATGGATGGGAGGATTAAAGGCCAGCTGGATGCTTTTCCTCATTTCTCAGGCTTGGAAAGGGAAATGTTTTGCATTTTTGAAATTTATACAGGTTTCACTATTTTGTATTGCCCTGGAAATATGACCTCCTTACAGGCAAAATACTTAGAAACATCATATTTTTGGCATATTTTTTATCTATTCTTTTATAAGAATAGCTAAACAATTTCACCGTCACTGACATGCATTTTGCTTTCTCAGTTTTCCCAAGATCTTTACCAGCATTATTTTCATAAAGTGACTGAGTCAGAAAAGATTTTACCCTTTTTCTCACATATCACCTCATATTCTCACCAAGTTGAATCTATTTAATCTTATATATTGATATATTGAAACTGATATCCACATCCTTTACATGGAGTAATATTTATATAAACAAGCCTCTCTTTAAACTTTTTTTAGTGTATGAAAGTAATTGTCTTCATTTATGCCCTCATTTATTAATCACATTTGGAAGAACAGGTTTCAGGTAAGGCGCACCTTAGATTGATTGGTTTAAATATAGGTTGATAACTCTATATTTAAAGGTCAGTATGGTGATTATTCATACACATGCTGCTTCCTCCACATTTTGCCGATTTTCTTCAATAGCGAGAACACAATGTTATAGTCAACACTTTGCTATATAATTTGCTGCCCTCCACATTGCCTTTAGATGACCATGATTTTTCTGAATCTTGGTCATAAAATGACTTTCAAAGCACATTTTATTGTTTTGTTTTTCCAGGACTATGATATTAGTTTCTCTGTGATTGTCGTTTGAGTTATGAAGTTTTTCGGCTGGTTTTAGTTGCTATCTTAGAGGAGGAACAGGACATTTTTGCAAACTGGGGTCCAGATTTCTGAAGATTTTCAATTGGGGCGACAGTGGAGCAGAGGGTTTGACCCGTAGCCAGTGGGTTGCTGGTTCAACTTCCCACTGGTGAAATCATTTATGTGCAGCAGAGGTTAAAACAATAATCTGGGCCTTCGTACAAACCTGTCGACAGCTGTGTTGATTCTCTCAGCAGTCTCCATGATCACTGGACACCTGCAATAGTCACAGGGTCAATTGTTTTGGACAGGTTACAATAACATAGTGCTCCTAAAATTCAATTTCACAGCATTCCTCTCAATCGATCAAAAGGAGTTGGCCAAATTCAAGGAAAACACCGCTGTATGACATGCTCAGAAATCAATTCCTCTGTTACTTAGTCACTGCACAGGTCAAAAACTAACCTCCTGCGAGGACAAACATGCTCAGCATACTTTCACATGTCTCTAGGGCCAACAATTTAAAGTTCAATGTCCTCCAAGATAGCACTTGGTAATTTCCCAGAACTGTGACTGCTGTTACCGTTTACAGTCACTATGAGCGGAGGGACAGCATGCATCTTTAGAGAAGACATAGAGAAGAAGCACAGATGCATATTGGCATTTTAAAGCAAAAGAGGATTAAGAGAACCCAGAGTGACATTATTGATTTTTACCAGAAGAGTAAAATGTAGAAACGAACCCCACAACCTTCTGCTTTGATCCCATCTTAATCGTTTTTTTGTTTTTTTTTAAACCAAAGATGACAAATACCAACAGTTCACCATCTTTCAACTTGCAAATAAATTAGGAACAATGAACAACCCAAGAACATTATTTCTGTCACCATATTTCAAAATCATTTCTCACCTCCATCCATTCGATAAAACTGTGGCGGGCTGCATTTGCTGCTCCTAAATCCGTATCCATCGGTACGGCGTCCAGACCCCAGTAGTGTTCCATATGTAAAGACAATCTGACAGGCTTCCCAGCTTCACTCAAATCTTGAGCAGATGGTAAAAAGTTTCTCTCTCCAACTAACAAACTCTCCCCCCCCCCATGCCCTGACTCTCTTCCAATCTGCAGCTTTCATTCACCCTCACTCTCCCATAACTCTGAATGCAACTTCCTGCTCCTCTCCCCTCTTTGAGTTGCTGCATGCCCCTCTCACAGCTGAACAAGCAGAATGAATGGCTGTGTCCTGATGCTCCCTGAAACGATTCAGAAGCCACGTTTTTAACCCGTGGCTGCAGGAGAATTTGTTCCATGGGACATGCATCATTAAATCACCTCCCTACCAAATTTGAAGTTTGTTGGAATTTCTGTCCCAGCTGTTCCTGCACTGTGGTTGCTTACGCAGCTGCAGCAGATCAGCCCCTCCCCACTGATCTGTCGTTTAACATACAGGATCTGTTTTTGTTTTAATATTTTTGGTCATTCCTCTTCTTTTTTTCTTTGATTTGTCTTAATCTTTACGTTTGTAATCTCTCGTTGTTTTTTTTTTTACATAGTTGTATTCGGCCCCCTTTATTCTCATACTCTTACATCACCTACTTCATCCACCTTTGTTTAATTTGATCTAAGTATAAATCCATATGTTCAGTGAAGGCTTCAGAGATTTATTAGAGAAAATTAGTGAACAAAGACCAAGGAACAGAGCAAACAGGTAAGGGAGAACGTTGTTGTGCTTGAGTTGTTTTCATAACCAAGAATGATTAATTTGTATTTCCAGATGTGCAAAGCTGATGAGATACTAGAAAAGACTTACCAAAAGGTGGTTCTAGAACCTGCTGAGAGCAAAACACATGCACACCAAACTTTTTAGATTTTTTGTGAAGAATATCCAGTACATTATCCTTTATTTCTACTTTACATCTTCTTTGCATTAGTCTAGAATATAACATTTCTTAAAAAGCATTGAAGTTTGTTGTAATGTGACAAAAAAGCTGAAGGAGTGAATAGTTTTTTTTGGCACTTAACATAACATACTTCCACAACTAATAGAGTTTAAAGGTGGTTCAATAACTAAATATCTAGTTTTTGAGAGCCAGCAGCAGTTGTTTCAACCATCAGGAGGAACATGAACACAAGGTCTCTCATCTTAGCAGCTGCCTATGCCAAGCTGTTTGTGTAAAAATTCACAAATTTTAATTCAGCCCCCTTCAGTCAATTTTTTATTTTTTTTATTTGGAGAACCACCACCAGGTCACTCTTGTAAAAGAGACCTTAGATAAATTAGTTAAATCTACCTCTGTTTTTCTGTTTATTACCATATATGTGAGTATTTATTTGTAGTTTTTGTTCAATACATTTTATTGTATAGTTTAGGTGGACGATAAGTTGGCCCTCAACTAGAATTCTGCATAGGAGCCAATTACAATCTTGGGCCAACCTTCCTTATGTGGTCCTCCATACCTTTACAGTAAAAATGACATTTTGACACAAAGAATGACGTCTTATGTCAAGGATATGGCATATTTATACTTTACACTATATTATTTATTTATGTATTAGACTCCTTAATCTTGGACCTGAGTCCAAATTTCGTGCCTAAAAAAAAAAAAAAAAGAATCCTTGAATATTTATCTAAATAGCTTACCTTATTTCTGTCTTCATCAACCATGATCTGTTATGGTGAACGTATTTTCACTCCTGTCCTGCAGGTGGCAGTAGTGGGGCACTCTTCGCAGCGGTCTGTGCCGTTGAACAGTGGCAAAGAAATTCACAGTAAACATAGACGTACAGTCGCTATATCAAGAGTAAACTGGGCTCGCAGAACCTCTACGGAAAGGTGAGATCTTCTGTTTGTTTCTAGACCGTAGCTTAGTGATTATTGCGTAGCTTTTTATAAAGACTCTTATGTTAAATGAACCCGGAACTGACTGTTTAAATAGCTGCTGAAGCTAAGCGATCATGTGCCATGTCACTCAGTGGCAAATGTAGCTGTAGGAATAATACAAGTATGGAAGTAAAAAGTACATTTTAATATAGCAAGTAGAAAACAACGTATAATCGCTTACATATTTATCAGATGCAATGCATTTTTGTAAAGACAAGTCGGAGGGCACAGGAAAATCTGAGTGATATACAAACAGCTGTTATCAACCGCATTGATACATGATTAGTTTATGTGAGGAAACAAAACATGCTTAAACATATTGGTGTCTCTGAACCTAAAAAAGAAACAGCAGCTCAAGCTGCTGTAGATGCACACCTATTTGATCAATTTCAATTAAAAATACATACAACAATTACTGAAATATGTAGGATTTTAATATTTAAGAAGAACTGTGATCCCCTGAGCTGATTGATCAGGACAAAGCTTCCCTTTTTTTAGGAGTTGAGGACTCTTCTGGATGCAACTTGAAGCTGGTGGGGGAGGTGTCACAGTTTTAAGTCAGTCAGCCTCCCCTGACTGGAGCCATTGATAGGTGGCCTTGGCTGCACATAGGGCAGCATTCAGACCAGGTATATCTCTTGAAAGGCAGAACAATGGCTTCTTTCAGAAAAATGTTCATGTTAAAAATCTGTAATTTTGTTCAAAACAATTATTTAATACAAAAATTGCAAATAGCAATGCTGATACCCTTACAACCCCCTTTAAAATGAATGTGGCATCTGATTTAATGTATACTTTTTTTAAAAGTTAATTAGAGTATTTTGGAACCTATTAGTAATCTATGACGTTGTTTTGGTATAAATGAAATGGCTTTTTCCACATATTTTCCAGCAGTGCCAATAAATGTGTCTACTTCCTATTTTTTAAATTTTTTGCCATAAAGACTTTTGTTCAGTAAGTGAATTTAATTTGTGCCTCTTTCCTCTGCAGGCACAGCTTTCCTCCCGTAGTGATGCGTTTGTCTCATCTGAGTTAGTAGTGGAGGTCCTCATGTAAGCCTCCCCCTCCCTTTCCTGCAAAGACCTCCACCGACCTGACACCACCTCCTTCCTCCTCCTCCTCTGCCTCCTCTTCCTCCCTCCAGCTGCCCCTGTGATGCCTCCCTCGTGCTTTGGCTGTCTGTCACAGTACACCCATCATCATCTGGTGGTTTTCCTCCTCACCTTCTTTAGGTAATCTAGAAAATGGGATGGTGATGTCATGCGTATTGCTTTTTTTCTTTTTAGTGACTATACTGTAAGAACTTTTGTAACTGTTTAAATTGTGGCTTTTAAATTGAGTGAAAGTTTGTCCGCTCAGTCTAAATACATAGTTTACTGTTCTTTGGGGGTCAGACTTCCAGCCCCAAGTATGGATCTGTGTTCTTTATCTTCTCTGCTAGGTTGATGTAATTTTCCTTTTCAATTTCACAGTTTTGACTTTTTAGTTCAACTCAAGTCTAACAGAAGATAAGCTGCTCCCTTTCCTGTTCAACATGACATACCTTCACATTCTCTGAGAATTTCCCAATGTTGGATATTTAGCAGGCTTTTAGGTCGCCCTAAATATTTTAGGCCTTGCAAAACGTTTCCCTTCGCCTTCTTCACGTTTTGTCACGTTGCATCCTCCAACTTCAACGTTGTGATTCCATGGGATAGACCAACAGAAAGTATCACATTACCATGACTTGGAATGAAAATGTGTTTAAAATCACTTTGAATAGTTATTGTTTTTCATTTTATTTTAGTTGTGACTTCAAATTTTCAATTCTCTTTTCATCTTTATTAGTTTAAACCAGTTTTTTTAGTATTGTATTTTTTTGAGAATGCTTAGTTTCAGTTTAGTTTTTATTGGTTTCAGTTATAGTTTGGTTTTTGTCTGTTACATAACAGGGGCAAGGCAGAAAATAAATTTAGTTTTTGGGTAGCAAAATCTTAAAAAAAAAAAAGTAATAACTTTAAAGAAAATGTGTTAATTTAGCGCAAACGAACGACCATGCATACCAGTCAATTATGAAAGATATATAGCAGAGTAACTTTTAAAAAATTCTGGAATATTTTTATTTCAGTTAACAAAAATCTTTTTCTGCTTTTTTGCTTCTAATTTTTGTTTATTTTGTTAGTTTCAATGATAACCCTGCACCTTCAGTCAACTATCTGAAAATGGAGATTTGCTATGTAGCTAGTTTGGATATTTATTGACTGAGTTGTGCGAGAGTTGCAGTTTCTTCTAACAGGCCTCATGTTTGTGTTAAAGAGTGAAGGTCAACAAGAAGAGATTTGCTCAGAGCAGAGGTCAGATATCGAAGACAGTAAAGATTTCCAATAGATCATTTGTACAACTTAAACACTGTGAGGAAAATCTTTGTCGTCTTGAACTAGATGAATCCAGCTGGTTTTTTTTGCTTCTCAGCAGAGTCACGTTCTTCCTCTCTGTCTCTTCCCAGCTATGTGTTGCTGCACGCATCCAGAAAGACCTTCAGCAATGTGAAGGTCAGCATCTCGGCCCAGTGGACGCCGTCCGTCCAGAACGACAGCGCTCCTGCGTTCTCTCCGAACGAGGTACAGGCAGCCGATACCCTGCAACAAATAAACTTTCTTCCACAAAAATGTGTTCTTGGGGGGGGGGGGGGGTCAGGAGTGTGTGTCTGAGGAAGTTTCTGTGATTTCTATGACCGTACAGACATGGGAGGACAATCACCTGTTTGCTGATGAAAAGCAGGCCACGCTTTTTTTGGGAGCTCTGGACTCGATCTTCCTCTTCTCATACGCGGTGGTGAGTCGGATGAAAGCGAAGCAAAAAGTGAGACCCGTCCTGCCCAAGGTGGCGTTTCATTCAAAGCGTCGTGTGTTTGATGATCAACATGCAGGGTCTGTATCTGAGCGGCATCATCGGGGACAGAGTCAACCTGCGCTATGTGCTCTGCTTCGGCCTCTGCGGATCCGCCATAGTGGTGAGTGCCATGAACCTCATGGTTAATGCTTTAAACATCTCCCCTCGTCTGACGCGTAATCCCTGCGTTTGCAGGAATTCCTCTTCGGCACCCTGACCGAATGGCTCCACGTCTACAACGTCTACCTGTACTGTAGCCTGTGGGTGCTGAACGGCCTGCTGCAGTCGGCCGTCTGGCCCTGCGTGGTGGCCGTCATGGGCAACTGGTTCGGCAAAACGGGGTGCGTGATGAGCCACGGACACTTAAACATCCTGAAACGCGTAGTCAGAGACGGACAGTGATGCCCATTCATAGTCGCTCAAACATAGACTTCATTTAGATTCAGTTTTGTCTGCAGGAGGAAGTATTAACACAAGTTAGAGACTTGTCTTTTTGAGTTACAGCTGCTTTATTTGTAGAAGGTGAATGACAACAAAGAAGGATTCAGTTTTTTGATACATCCGTGTTGTTTTCCAGGCGCGGCTTTGTGTTTGGACTGTGGAGTGCCTGCGCCTCGGTGGGGAACATACTGGGTGCCTTTCTGGCCTCAAGTGTGCTCAAGTACGGATATGAGGTTGGTCTTTTACAGCGTCAGTATCAGCTTGTTTCTTTAACTTCTGACACTTTTGAAGTTTTAGCGACAGTTTTTTTCTTTTTAAATGAAAATATAAAGTCAAACTATTTTGAGAAATACAAAAATTTCTTTGTTCGCTGCTGAATAAAGGGAGAACATATCTAGATATCGCATGTTTCTAGTGTCTGAAGCACAGCAAACACGTACCACGTCTGTTTTTAATCTTAGAAATTTGGTATTTCAAAACAAGTGTGAGATCAAGTCTCTTTATCCCATTATCATCTGCTTCCTCTAGCACTGCCTGACTTTAGATACTAATGTCAAGTATGTGGTATTCCTGTTTGTAGTACGCCTTCCTGGTGACTTCTGTGGTGCAGTTTGCTGGCGGGGTGGTGGTGTTCTTTGGCCTCCTAACCTCGCCAAAAGAAGTCGGTAAGAGCCGAAAGAAGTACGAACGATTGCAAAGAGTCACGTGACAAACTCCGTCTGCCACGACTAACTCTGACTGTATCTACTACACCTTCGATGAGACTTGCTTGTGTTTGCGTGGCAGGTTTGCACTTGGAGGTAGAAACCGGACTGAGCCCGGTGGAGACGGACACGGACAGCCACAGGCCGCTGATGAGTGACGAGGAGGAGGATGAACAGGAGGTGGAGACGTACAGCCAACGATGCCGCGCGGATCAGCCACCGGAGGAGCCTGTGGACGAGCCTCCTCACGCCATTGGCTTTTTCCAGGCGTTCTGCCTTCCTGGAGTCCTGCTAGTGAGTCTGATTTGATTGGTCCAAACAAAGATACCTAATCACCTAAAATAGGCTTTGAATCAAGCATTCGAGGTTCCTGAAATCTCTTGACTCTGATTGAAGGAGTTTCTTGCTCCAGAGAACAGACTTCTGCTTTTGATTATGACGTAAATCTCCTCTGCTCACGTCTCAGTACTCCTTGGCGTACGCGTGCCTGAAGCTGGTCAACTACTCCTTCTTCTTCTGGCTGCCGTTCTACCTGAGCAACAACTACGGGTGGAAGGAGGCCAAGGCCGACCAGCTGTCCGTATGGTACGATGTCGGCGGAATCGTGGGTAATGACACCATTTTGTGTTGGTCGCTTGGTTTGGTTTCGTGATTTCTACTTGAGTGCGTGACATTGTGCGTCTGTGGCAGGGGGAACCCTTCAAGGTCTGATCTCTGACTTTATGGGGAAGAGAGCGCCTGTGTTGGTTTTCAGCCTCGTAATGGCAATGGGCTCCCTGGTGGGATACAGCCGTGAGTTTTTTTGCACCCACAGCATCTACTACTGCTTCCATGTGAAACGTAGGGTCATAGTTTATAGTTCTGCCTCTGAACTCCTCAGGCTCTCCTAACGACAAAGTGATCAACGCAGTGATCCTGGCGATCACTGGCTTCTTCATCGGCGGCCCGTCCAACATGATCAGCTCGGCCATTTCTGCAGATCTGGGGAGACAGGACATCCTGAGGGGCAGCCAGGAGGCCCTGGCAACCGTCACTGGGATAGTGGATGGAACCGGGAGTATAGGAGCTGCTGTAGGACAGGTGAGCCGGAATGAGGATTGGGAGAAAAATCACTAAGGCCATTCCTGGAGGATTAACCAAACAAATGCTTTTAAAATGCTGATGTTGCACTTAGATGGGCATTTCATCAAAACAGGTTTGGAGAAAATTCACCATGTCGGCTCCTCCTTAAAAATTCTTAAATTTATGTATCTAAAATTACAGTCTTAAAAAGTCTTGAATTAATTGAGAAGAAATAAATGTTAATCACAGGTCTTAAATTTTGTTGTGGCACACTATAAAATCTCATATAGTCTATGTAGTTTTCTTTTTCCTGACAGAACTTTACTATTGAGCAAAGATTTGAGTCTCACACGGTTGCGGCTATTGGTAGCTAGCTGCTAATGTAACCTTGCCAGCTACTTAGCTAGTAGCAAGTAGCTACTTGGCTAGCAAGGTTACATTAACCTACATTAGCAAGAGTATATTATTAGCCAATATATCTTTAGCTTGCTTGCTAGCAGGCAAGCTAGCTAAGGGTATATTAGCAGATAGTTACCAGACATGAAAAGACTAACTAGCTTTACCTTTGCTAAAGTTTATCACCAGTTGGCTGGACAAAGTTCATATTAGTCATTGGCTTACTTCCGTTTCCAGCCAATGCAATTTTTTTTATTTTCTTTTATTTACCATTTTCTGTCATGTCTGTGGTCAATTTTGTTAATAATGGTCTTAAAAAGTCTTATATTTGACTTGGTGATACCTGCATTTCCACACCATGTGGAAGAAGATACTCTGGTCACATAAGAAACAAAATGTAACTTTTTGGCTGACATTTAAAACACATTAAGAGGGTAAAAGATCATCACAGATAGAAGACTTTATTATTGTTTTTGGGGGGTTTTTTATATGAAAATCTGAATAGTGCAGCTTGAATATTTACCCTTCATGGTCACCGTTCCATTTCTAATCCTGCAGTACCTGGTGTCGCTAATTGAGAGCAGACTGGGCTGGATGAGTGTTTTCTACTTCTTCATCGTCATGGTAACCCAACTTTCCAAGTTTCCACATAAATGACTATTCATCTCAATAGCTTTTCATGTTTGTTTTGTTGTTTTTAATGTGCATTATTTTGTTTGTGTAACGACAGACAGGGGGCAGCATTGTCTTCATCGCGCCGTTGCTTGTTAGAGAACTGCGAGACATGTGGAGAGACAGGCAAGCTCTGCGCCACCAGCTCTGAGAGCCCGACCGTCGGCTCCGGTTCTGCTCATTAGGTCGGTACCAGGATCCAGAAGGTTTGCTGTCAGCCAGAACAGAAACATGAAAACGTACTGTAAGACTTCACTGAGCTCAATACAGGGAGGGTTTAGCTGAAGTGCCTGAGGCGTATGAAGGGATTTGGCCTGAGCCATACTGGTGTACATATTTTAACGCTGTAAATTAATGTAAATACTTCTTTTTCCTTATGCACTTCAGTTGATGTGAGTCTTAAATCAGGAACGTAAACGTGAGGCCTGAGGTTAAAATGAAGAATGTGAATAGTGATTGTAGTTTTGTAATCTTGCACTCAGATTTGAGTTTCCTTAATCGGTGTGAAAATACTTCAGTGAACCACTTTAATCTTCGTCTTTGTTTACAATCAGGGGGGGACTGGTCCTATCGTTCGCTTACGCCACCGACTCGTTTTGTTTTCGCTTTCTTTTCTCAGAAATGTTTACAATTTTAGTTTCTGTTTCTTAATTTGTGACTAACTCACACTCTCTAAATGTGGCGTGGCATGCTCTGTAGGTTTAAACTCACAGCGGCCTCCACATTTATCTGAGCCCTCATAAAAAACCCTAAAATAAATGTATGTTTGCACCATAAAAAGATGCTTTAGCTCTCTCTCAGTGAGGGTTGGGTATATTCCCCTACATCTTTTATTGGCTTTTTACAAACCCAATAAAAGTATTTAAAGCAACAAGCTGTTCTTTAAAGAATCACCCAGATTAAAACAATTTAATTTTATAGTTTTTTTTTATTTTTTTTATTGGAGTTAATTTGAGTGGAAAAAACTTGAAAAGAAGTAAAACAATACTTTTTTCAGAATCAGAAGCTAATTTTAGCATTTGGCTACATGGCCTTTGGAGCATCCAGCTAACAAAACTCCACTACGTAGATGTTTGGTGCCTAAATATTTATAAACCGTTTTTTATATTTCAATAAAGATTTCCGTATAAATTTGGGCCCTCATCCTAATTTATCATAGTTCTGGTTGTTTTCAATATTTTAAATTATTGGCAGTATGGACATGTGAAGATGATCAGGGCTTTTGCTATTTTATGACAGATCTTCATCAGTCTTTATAAGACTGATGAAGAACCTCTGTGTCATCTCCTAATCAAAAAAAAAAAATGGACAAATTAGAAACTTCTCAAATTTAAGTATTCTTTTTTTTTTTTTTTTTTGAAAAAATATGTGGTTAAATTGTATATATTTCTTATGTATTTCGGTCCAAAGAGCAAAGAAATTTTGTCAAGACCCACTAAACCTTTTTAACTCTTGGTGAGAAAAAAAAAATCTGTTTGTCCACCAAATAAAACTTGGTTTTATGAAAACAAATTAATTATTTTTTTTACATTTAAGAGTAAAAATTGTTAACATTTTTGCAAGGATAAAAGTCTTTGCCTCATAAAATGAGGCCATTTGAGTCCTGTCCAAATATATAAACTGTAGAAAAGCAGTCGGCTGCTTAAAAATACAGGACAAGCTTGAAATTGAATTTCTACAACAGAAGGAAACTAACGCTAAAATTATTTTAGATTTTTTATTTTTTTTTTCTGTCATTAGGTTGAAAACCGCTTTCCACAAACGTCAGCATCGCATGGAGGAAAATGTTTCCTTAATTACTTATTTCAAATTAATTACTTCGGAAGTAATTAATTTTACTTTTAAGTAAAATTTCCCATCATTACTGCAGAGAAAACAATTAGCTGTAACATTTTGTGTATCATTTGATCAGGGATGCAAATAAATGTGAAGAGAGTTGTATCTTTATCCAGGCTGTGCCATAGACTTTACATTTATTTTTGGCTAAGTGTAAAATCAAACCTTTATAACCAGTGCAACCAGAATATAAAATTTTGCCAGTTGCCAACTTCTTTTCATGACTAGAAGTAGATATCGTTTGTCAAAAATGATTTTTTAATTTTTTTTGTTGCATTAATTTTAATGCCCTCTGATATCAGGTATATATTCAACTGTAACTCTGTTTATGGGAGGAGCCAAACACATGTAATAGATTGTAAAAATAATTAGGTGTGAAATTTCTCTTCTGTATTTTTTTTTAATGGTTTCATTTATGTGCATCTTTTAACTGTAACTTCTACTTCTGTTTGAAATAAATGTAAAGTCGCCTTCAAGCTACAAGCAGTTTTGCGTCAGGTCCGCTAGGGGGCGCAGGTTAAACTTCAAATTCCACCTTTTCCTTGGATTCTCTCAAAGCCAGTCATGCGAGATCTACAACGATGTGATTTCTCTTTATATTTATTTATTGATGAAACAAACCAAATGAAATGTCTTATGAAAAGCAGGAGAGCAACAATTACAAATATCATCCAAAAAGATGGCGACACAAAGATACATGAACCAGCATTAAATTACAGTAGAATTATTACAAAATGGTGTACAAATATCTTACATTCATGCATGTACAAAATAAAATAAACACTTTTGCTAAAGCTGCAAAATAATAGTTTGCAGCCTCTGGAAACGGATTCATTGTTTTATTTTATTTTATTTTTTTCCAAAACACTTTAACAAGGAATAATGTGGATACAATAAGCTGAAAGTCTCTGCTGCCCTGTGTCTGTTTTCCGCAGATTTCGCGATCACAATAAAAGTAGTTCTTAGATAAATAGTGCAAAGATATAGTTTGTTTTTTTTTAAAGTAATCTGACTTTATAGTTAGGGGAAAAAAAGATAAGAAACTTTGAATTATGTCCTTGCTGTTTGAAAACTCAAAGGATGGAAAAATCCTTTGATGGAGATTTAGGGGTCTAGGTGTGACATTTTCTCAGGACGGTCTGTATTTTTTAACCCACTCCCTCCCCCCTCAATGCTGCTCCACTCGCTCGATCTATTCTGGGAAAGCAGTCACACGAAAAGTGAAGCAAAACGAAAGCAGTCAAACCCACCCGCCCACCCCGTGTTCTGACACACTGACTCTTTTACCTGATGCTTTTTCACCACAACAGAGCACGACTTAATCTTTAGTCTTCGCTTTCATGGCTGCCAAACACAAACAAACTCAGCTTTTTACCTTGTCTCTGTATTGTTGAACAACCTTATTGAGGTAGTAATAGAGGATAAATCCAGCATATGGCTATTTATTTTTAATTAGTGCTGCAATATCCTGTTGAAGAAACAATCCAGTGGTGTGAAGTTTTTTTTCCCCCACTAATGTTCACTAGAACTGCTAATCCTGCTTTGTGTTTGAATGACATCACAAGGGGCACAAGACATGAAAACACAGGAATAGATGAAAGAATATAATACAATACAGCGTAATCAAAACAACTTGCATCTGTGGTCTAATGTGATGCCTTCAGGGGCATGTCTGCATTAAACCTGTTTTTTTTTCAGGAGTATCTAGATTTTAAAGACATTTTACAACAAAATGGTAAAAAAAAAATGGTGACAAATTATTGGAAATTCATTTGATTTGACTTTGCTGTCAGTAGTTTTAAGTCTAGGCTCTAGAAAAACTGAAACAGATGCAATTTGGTATTTTAAAGCCCCTTAAGCAATTTAAAGTGAACTAGTTTGGGATCTGTAGCTCTTAGTTGCCAACATATCGATTGCTTTGGTCGATCTTTTAACAACTTGCGTCACAAACCCCTCGCATGCATGCAGAATCGAGGAACTGGATTGCAAAAGAACAGGCGAGCTGGACTCTTCATATAAAAACTCTTTCGAAGGAAAAAAAAAACAAAAGCAGAAGTAAAAAGTTTTGACTTCTCTGAGCTCTGAAAACAGAAAACGCTGCGTTCCCTTAATGAGTAAAAAAAAAAAAAAAGTGGAAAATGCTACATATTACAAGCAAAATGCTGACTAAATCACAGCAAACAGGATTTATCATCACGTTTCCAAAAAGCCTCTATAATGCAAATATTACTTAGCAAAAATAGAAGTTTACCTTTTGTACATTATTCTGACGTTTAAATGACTTCTTGAGTTAAAGTATGCAGTACCTCGCAAAGGACTCATAGATTTTGAATTTGGAGTTTTCTTGAGATCATTAGACAGTTTTTACTATTTTAAGTAATTTCTGACTGCATCATTTTCCATTTTTCCCAGTCGCATACATTTAAGTTTTAGGTTGTAAGTGAAATATGTTGAACGCTATTGCAAAGCACTGCAGTTCAGAGAGTTATTTATTTTTACCTCGTTTTGCACAATGAACAGTCATGATCTTTTTTCTTTTTCATTTTTATCTTGGACAATGATCTTAAAAATAAATAGAAAATACCTAATACTCAAAATGGAAGTCTCTGTCGTACAGCATTTAAAATGCTTAGCCTGCACCCGCCGACCTCCGACCTGGAGCTAATGACAGTCGTGCTGCCACGTTTTGAACCCTGGCTGAGGTTTTGACCCCTGCTCCGACTCCAGCTTTAAGAGTCTCGGGGTGAATCCAAAAGGCTAAGTGTGCTGAGGCAGTAACCACTCGGATCAGAAACCTGGAATGACTTGGAGCAAAAGGAAAAAAAAAAAAAAGAAACGGGGGTCATGGGCTGAGGTCAACCTCCTTTTTGCTGTTTTAGTATCCTGAATGAGTGCATTTAAGATTATTTCACAGTATTAAAAGAAGCTGAATAAAACAGTATATAAAATATACAGTGTGTACATATATATATATATTTATCAAATATTTATCCACTGAAAACTAGAGTCTGAGCTTGACTGAATAAAAAGAAAGGTAGCTTCCTTGTACTGAAAGTTAAATGCGAGTTGGCGTCTGAAGTTTTAAGGCCCAACATTGGATAAGCTTATAAACAGTCTGTTATAAATTGCTACATATGTACATATGAACTATATCATGTTGAGTGTAGAGGGCTGGAGGCCACTTAGTGATGATTGTTGAACTTTTCTACTGCTGAGAGGAAGCTTTGCTGGGCATGGGTTTCCTCTTCTTCACCTTAAAGAAATCTGAAAGGGAAAATATATATATATATTTCAATGCTTCCTAAAAGTTAAGTGAATTTTACAAAAGTAAAAATACATATAATGCATATGTGCAGCAGGCTGACCTGTGATTGCAGATTGTCTGCGTTTTCCCAGCCGCCGAATTGGGTAGCTCCCTCTAGTGGTCACTTCCAGGTATTCTTCCCCAGACGAGCTCTCAGAGACAGGAGAGCTGTCTTCCTCCATGGACGACGTTGAGGTGCTCCTCGTGATTTTTCTGGCCAACACCCCGGGCCTCACCAAGCAGGTCCGGTAAAACGCCGGCACGTCCTGGCACCCGAGCTCCACCCACTCCACGTTGACGCCCTCTCCTGGCATGTCTCTCTGGAAGTCAAAGTTCCAGCGCTTGTTGGCGACCTCCACGCTCATGCGGAGCAGCTGCTGGAAGTCCCGCTGGAGCTGCTGGTGGTCAACAGGGCCGAAGAGGTTTCTCCGCACCGGCCCTACCTTCAGCTTCAAGGCGTCAATGCCTTGGAGAGTCGAGGTCTCGGACTCAGACGTCATGGTTCCTCTGGACGATGCTGACGTAGAAGCCATCATCATATCCCTGTTAGGAGAACAAGCCGTATATAAGCGCTGCATGCATTCCGTTGCGACTCGAAGAAAGAGTAAACTGGATTTTCTCCCACTAGCAAGCATTATTTGCCCCATTTATGGATCAGAAACACATGTGGTCGAACCTGCTGAACAATTACTGCACCAGCAGGTTCGTGGAATAACACCAAATAAATCTCCAACAATGTTCAACGCCTGCCCAGCTGTGTCAGAAACGGCCAGAGTCTCCACCTGCTCTGGAGCCTGCCAGTCAAAGGTCACGCAGGAGAGGTCCGTGAAGGCTTTTGATGAGGAATGTTTCCTGCATTCCCCCCCTCTGCCACAGTTAATTAGAGCAATGCAGCTGAATTCCTAGATGGAGCTCCAACTCTGCGTTTTCAGCTCTATGTTAGCAAAGCTCACTTATATCTGCAGTTTATTAAATTAGTTCAGAAGAGTCAGACAGAAAGATGAACCATCAACCAGATCGAGCCACTCTGAGACGCCCGAGTTTCCATCACTAGTGTGTGCGAAACTTTGTCGATAAGGTCGAAATACACAATTTCACAATTGGATGTTGGTGTTTCTATTAAATAAGAAATTAAAATCATGTTTGTTCACGCAATAATTTATTGAAATATATGCATCCTCCTACCACTTCCTGACGTATTTTGTCTTTTCCGCCAGTAGTAATGTCCGGTTGTTGATCACATGACTCGTGTTGCAAATAGTGTTTCCATCGTAGTTTTGCGAAATAACAAATTTCGGTGCATCTGAAAAACCACCTCATGCTAGCGCAAAATTTGTCACAAGTGTCTTTTTTTTTGTGTGTTTTTTTTATTTAGTGTTTCCATTAAGCAAATATGTTTCTGTAAATCCAACCATATGATCAATGGAAGAGCAGCCTCTGTCTCTCCAGTAATTTCCAGATAGGCAAGTACAATTATTGAAATCCAATAAATAATATCCACTGGCAGGAGGTTCATTGTAAACAATCATTTCATAATAGAATGAAGTCTTCTGCACAGTTTTTTAGAAAATAACACCCAATTAGATTGTTATTTAAGATGGCTAAAATGGATAAAGCAATGGATGAAAGCATAAGAAGGTAATCAAACCAGAACTGGATTGGGTTAAGCAGGTTCTTGAAACGTTGTTTTTGATTTGTGAAACTTTTTCTCTGACGAAACTCACTTAAATATAAAATCTGGATTTTCTCTTTATTGAAAAAGTATCTAAATTCTACTAGTTGAAACTGAATCTTCTCTGGTGAGCCAAACGTTTTTTCGCCCCAGTCAATAAACGATGCCATCTTGGATGAGCAGTTGTTTTTGTAAACCTCGCAAACTCCCAACTTTGCACAAGCTCTTCTTGTCGTTTAGTTGTGGAGCTTAACCTGAACTGGTGAGCTGAAAAAAATACCAAACAGGGACCACGATAGTGTGAGCGCAGAAATTTGGGGCCCCTGAGGGGCTCGTGGGAGGTGAATTAAGCAATGCTTCCGTGGTTTGACACATCCAGAACAAAATGTACAGAATTGGTAAAAACAGCTGTCAGAAACCCACACCTCAAAGTTAACACTGCATCCCCTAACGAGCCTATACAGGCCAGTTTGGAGTCTTTTAGTTGAGGTAAAGCCGCTTTTTTTTTTTCTAAGTTGTTTTTCTCGTTGGAGGCTTAACAGCGCGAGTGAAAGTTGTTTGCGGAGAGTGGAGTGGGCGCGGTGTGCGTGCGGCTCAGGTTTCCACTGCGGTCGGTGTCCCCGCTTCCAGAATAACGGCGAGAAAATTCTCGAGCCTCCGGAAAACCAACACAAGTAAATATAACAAGCACATATATTCCAATATCCAACTTTTTTATTTTTTATTTTTGTGTGCCCACGCTGAAGAAACGCAGTGAAAAGTAGCGGTGAACGTGTTGCAATAACGGGAGGTCAAATCTCGGGCTGTACGGAGTGACGCAGTTAGATTCACAGAGGATGTGGGTTAATGAGATGCGACACAGAAACGCTCCGCATCGTGTCAACATCCACTTTGCTGCACAACACACGCAAATTCATCTTGTACAGAAAAAGAAAACAAAATAAAGTTAAAAAAAAAAATGCGTGTCAACACATTTTAAATCGAAAAACGATTAGACAAAAAAAACAACGTGCGACTATCAAAATTCACTCGTTTACTTGTTAATGCGCAATGAACTTTTACATTCACATGCAAAGAAAAATAAAAAAACTTCCTCTTACCATCAGCTTAAGTATCTTAATATGAAGTTTTCCCAAGACGAATGACGGAAAAAATAATCACCGACTCCCGTGGAGTGAGCTGTGTGACAACACCCCGTGGATACAAACACCGTCACGTTGTCAAGTTCCAGGAGTCAGTGCCCACGAAAGGGGTACTTTTAGCCTTCTTATCGGTGTGACTCTTGTTTGTTGTGGACTCAGGAGACAGGAGGGGACGTCCTACGAGAAGGAGACGGTCACGTGGTTTCCGTCAAAACAGTCTTTCTCGGTGCCGAGACCCGACCGAGGTGGAGCGCGACTCTGGACTCTCAGCGTCAGTGAACGCAGCGCAAAGTGCCTGCAAGCTAAGCTGCGAGAAGTTGGTGCGTGCAATACTGCTCGTGCATTTATTTCATGAGTCCGTGAAGCGAAAATGCTCTCCGGTTTTAGTCTGCTTCTTGTTTTAGCTGCAGCTCTCACTGCTTTCTCTCCTCCCCTCTCTCTCTCTCTCTCTCCTCCTCTCTCTCTCTCTCTCTGAGCGGCTGAAAGTAGGTCAAATATTTTGGCATGGACCGCCATTTCCCTCCTTTTTCCTCAAATGTGACACACATTCTCGTGTAGCCCTGGAATCACGTTTGATTTTGGCTCCTCGCCAGTACCTCAAGTCACGTTGAGCTGCAACGTGAGCAGGAACACTTTCTCCTCTCCTTCACATCCCAAAGAGGGGAAATTATTTTAGTATTCCCGCGTAAAGAGGAAGGGGCAGTGAAACAAGCTGCACAGCTACTGAAAACGGTTTTTTTCCCCCAGCTGACCTACTGACCTGACCTCATTAAGTCTGAATAAAACCAGTGTAGTTTTAACTCGTCACCTTCCACCTTAGTCTCCCAGCTTTACACATTCACAGACTGAAACCTTTGACCATTTGTCTTTGATAAAAAATAGATAAGTCTTAGACTAGAGACAGAGGGCAGTTTTCTTATCTTGAAACTGATCCTCGATTGGTTTTAGGTCTGCATTTTGACCCAGCGAGTTGTGGTTTGTGATATGGGCCTGATGGGCAGTCGCCCAGGGCGGCATAAAGCACCACACACGTAGGATGAGAACTGAAACGGATGCACAAAGCATCAGATAAGAAACAACGTACAACTTATGTCAGTTGTGTCTCGAACAAGGTTTCTATTGCTTTACAGCCATCGGAAAGTTACAGAACTTCAATGCATTTTAAAATGCAAAGCATACTTTTTTGGATTTTTATTAAAAATATATATATGTATATATACGCATCCATTTCCATGTACTTCCTAATCATGCAGTACTTTATATCCAACATAAAAAAACCAAATATAATACATTGAGGTTTGTGGTTATGACAAAAGAATTTAAAAGTGATGAATACTGTTGCACTGGCTGCATTGCCAAATTTATTTTTGCACTTTCAGCAGACCAAATGTTTAACTTCATGGCTTCGTTACCGTTTTATTTTCAATCTGCTTTTTTCTTTTTTTTTTATCGCCCCGCAAGGGGTCTTTTTGTGGGCTCTAGTGTCCCTTTTTTCAAAGTAGGCTGACAGGAAACGGGGAAGGAGAGGGGGGGAAGACATGCGGTAAACGTCGTCGGGTCCGGGAGTCGAACCCGCGACAGCCGCGTCGAGGCTACGTTTGCCTGAACGTGGGTCGCGCTAACCCCTCCGCCACCACGGCACGCCCTTCAATCTGCTTTTAAATAATAATAATAATCCAGATGTTCAGCATGCACATGCTTTTAAAGAATCACACATACAAATCCTACAATAGAGCAGAAATATCCTTTACTGCTCTAAAATAGAGCAGTAAAGGATATTTACTTTACTGCTTTTGACTCCTCGCCAGTACCAGTACCTTGGTATCTGCCCCTGAGTACCGGGCAGATACCAAGAACCTGCCCGGTATTCAGAAAATGGTTTCTTTCATCAACAAAAAAAGTGTCCTATTATGTCCAGGAAAATCAATTTGATTCCTATGATGATTAGCAAAATAAAGCCGTGTGTAAATACATTTCAGGAACAACCGGGAAATGTTGCTTTAATAGGAGCACATTTATGCAAAATGAAAATTGTGCTCTATTGTAGAGCAGTGAAGGAAATTTCCCCCATCACACAATGGGGAAACATCTGTGCAACATCAGCAAAAGCAGCAAATACTCACACAAACATAATATATATACATATATACTTAAACTCCAGTGACGATGAAAAATGTCATTAAAGTTGCACAGATACCAGCATGAATGTAAATAAAGCCACAATCTGATGAAATCACCTCGCGTGCAGCATGAGCGTGAACTGAAACGGATCGTATTTCTATTGTTTAAGCGCAGATGTGCAGTAACGGCCTGCATCAAGTCCTGCGCTAAAAGAGTTGTTATGTGTTTGAAGCTGGTCAGTCACGCAAACTTGCATTAACCGAAACTTGAGGTTGTAGCGAAACAAAAGAAAAAAATACTTTAGCAAAGCACTGGAATGTCTACGTCTCTAAAAATAAACTAAACATGCTTTCACTGGATTTTAGTGTCGGAGTAAGAGAAGGGAGATAATTCCACAGACATCGTTTTCTTTTTTTTCATGATGCATGAAAAAAAAGATTTCATGATTTATCTAACTCTGTGATAGTTAGACAAATAATTGGGTTAAAAAAAAAACCAAACAAACCCAGAAGCACATTAGATTTTTCTTTTCCGCTCGTTCTGATGTGCTATTAAAGCCATCTGAGTCATCTGAGCGACCCGCTGACCAGACAACGCCCCTCACTCTGCAGCTCTGCTCCCACTTTTTACCCAGAAAAAGCGAACAGCTCTATTCGGCGTCTGGAGATCCAACAAGCTCCGTGTTGTTCCAAAGACACTTTATTCACGTAGAGCAAGAAGAAACAATGCGTGTTTTGTTTTGTTTTGTTTTTCGGGCCATAATCCCTCATGAGAAGACGACTTATTATTCAGGGTTTTTAGGCCTCTCTCGTGAAAATAAATAGCGTGTGTCCCTGCTTCCTAATGCTCCACAAATCTGTGTGTGGAGTAGCTTAATGAGGCTGTTTTGACCTGTATTTACAGTCAGCTTGTTGTTCCATGTTAAATGCCTAATCCTCTTGTTCTCCACTGCGCTACGTAGGTTTCTGGTGGGCTTCCCCCCCCCTCCTCTCTCCATCCCTAATCCTGAGCTGTGTGTTACATGTGGCTACGCAGTCATTAAGCCCATTGTTTGGCCACTTTTGAATACATTAGCAAGCTCGTAAGAAACGACAGTCACACAGCGCAATGTGACTCTGGAACTGTCCTGGTGGGCCTCGTGTTTCCCCCGCATTACTTCTAGTCAGAGGATAAAAGAGTTAGAATGGGCCAGTCAAAGTCCCGTTGGGAATAAATGGCAGCATTTGAAATCTAATTGAGCTAAATTTCCAACTCCCTTCCCACATTTCTGCATCGTCGACATCATTTTTTTTTGGCAAAAAGCCGTTTTGAGGAAAAAGTTGCGACTCAAAGGCCCGCCACCGCCACCGCGAGATATCTGGAGCCGAAGACGCCTCAGGAAGACGCTTGACACGTACTGTGAGTCAGTTTCCTCTCGGCAGGAAGTGGAAGGAGAAGAAGAAGAAGAAAAGGATCACAGTAGAGAGCAGGTTTTTGGCACACAGGTGCGGCGTGGGGGTTTCCACGGTCCTCTTGCCCTTCAGCTGCGGAAGCCAAGCGCTGCAGAGAGTCTCGCCGCAAGACCAGAGCTTGTTTACGTCAGCTCCTTGTTTCCTGACGCGCCACGACAAAACGCAAACAATGCAAAGACGCAGAAATGCGATGCGCAATATGGCAAAAGAGGAAAATGAGCAATTTCAGACGCTTTCTGACGTTTAATGTAAAAGGTGCACAGTTTGTAATTGTTATCAAATGCCTGCAAGGATATAAAATGACTCGCCTCCTGCATTATGCATGAAATCAGTTGTTCTGCAGAAAAAGATCTACCCAAGCAAAGGAACTTTGGCCCACCTGCATTTCAGCTCAAGATGGTCGACGGCTTTTCCTTCCAGAATTTGTGGTTCCACCAATTACAGCAGGTTGTCCACGTCCCGAAGCAGCAGAGCAACCCCAGACCATCACACTACCACCACCATGTTGGTCTACCATGTATGCTTGTCTGAACCTCTTTAGATCTTCACACAGATCCTACTCGATTGTTTTCTTGATCCTGCGCGGATTTGGTTTGATGTAGTGAAATCAAACCAAAGAAGAGCATTTCCTCATGTTGTAGCAACCATTCAAAATTGGTTTAAGGATCTGAAACATAAAAGTTTGATAAGACAAAAAAAGGAGAGCAAGGAAGCAAACGGTTTTTCTTTCTTTCAAACTACTTCACTATTTTGCTCTGGGATATAAATGATAGAAATCTTAAAAAAAAAAAAAAACCCACAGCAAGGGAGTGGAATATTAAAAGATGGACGGATGCCAAAATACAATCTAAGCAGGTTTTAACTCTCCAGCCGCCGCCGTCTTTTGGCTTTTGATCAACTTCAATGCGTCAGTGTCAACGTTTTGACTTCAGCACGTCCAACATGGAACAAGAGCCGACTGAAACGTTCAGGAATTTTACTCTGGTAAAAATCTGAAATTTTGAAATGGGGGGGGGAACGATGGGAAGGAGAAACACTTCCACCTGGATACTCTCACAAAACTGTGCAGGATTCCAGGCTGTAACAAGTGGCAAAGCTGTTAGTTTGACTTGTCTCATAAACTTTTATTTTTTTTGTCTCATTTTTACTGAAATGAGACAAAAAGCTACATTTCAGGTCAGATTCTTCCTTCCATTGCGGAACAGAAAATCATAGCTGGAATCAAACGTTAGACACGCTCCAGTTTCTCTTGCCACACACACACACACACACACACACACGAGTGGTTTATTGCATCGACGAGGTGCTGATTTCAGAGCCGCTCACTTTGCGCGTGAAGCCTCTCCTGTTGGCGATCGCTATCTGAAATACTGTTTTTGCAGAGTTGGATTGTGGGCGTGGGGAGCAAAGGGAGGAGGTGGGAGGGGTAAATCAATCCTTTGTTTTTTCTCCTGAGAAGCATTTGTCTTGTTGGTATCTGAAATCCAAAATGAGAACGGAAAACAGAAAATAATCCTCCACTTTCTGATGTTCGCTAGGTTTTTCGTGGCACTCCATCAAAACAGATGCATGTGTGTCAACACAAGCAGCTCCTTCTGGGTCGTTTCTTCTCTGCACAGCTGAGGAGAAAAAGTGGCCTGCTACAGCTGATCTGTGTGGGGGTTTTTTGTTTTTTCCCCCCTTTATCTACATCTTTGCAACATCTGGTTTGCATCAGTCCAAGACCTATTGAGCGGTGCGTGACAGTGCAACAGAGAGGCAAAAGGAAGGCGAAGGGCATGCATGCATGCGGGGCGGGTGGTGGAGTCCATTTGTGGCCCGACTGGCTTCTCTTGTGTGCGGTCATGTTACCTGCACGGCGACCCGGCGTTCTCCATGGTGTTGTTTTTGCGAAGGTTGTGTGCTCAGTTAGAGCCGAATCAGATCATCTCCATGTATTTTCCTTAACGCCTCTTTATCTCTTTTGCATCCTGATCGAGTTTGAGGATTTCTCGCTGTTGCGTCCAGATCCAGATGTCGAAACCGCAGGAGGAGAGGGAGAACTTTAGATCAGTGTTTGAATCCTCCTTGTCGCTGGTGGTATTGGGTTTCTTTTTCTTTTTTTTTGTTGTATTATTTAAAGTTTGCAGCAGTGAATCAGGTCACATATGGAGGCGAAAGATCTTCACACAAACCACATGGAAGATGAAAACTGTGAAAGCTTTCATGTTTTGTGAGCCAAAACTGTGACAAATAAGGCCGAATTGTGATAGGACTTGTTGATGGCTTTACAAAATCTGTTTGGACTTTATATTTTGTAGATATTTCATAACCAGATATTTATCTTTGATTGGTTAGACTTTGTCTGCAATGAAAGACGACGTGTTTTCCCATCGGCTTGTGCCGCAACGTGTTGAAAATGTTGACCTCAGATTTTCTGGAACGGCAACCGTGGAGTTGCCCGAGCTGCAAAGTTCGCGTCCACGTGTCCCCCGGCTTTTTCGCAGCCGTTATTAAAAGTACGTGTGAGTAGTTGCAGTGAGAAAGCAAGAGCATTAGGTGTGTGATAAAGCATGGAAGAGTAACACAGGAAGCGAAGGGGCCCCCCAGTTTTAGCCACAAAGTTGTAGAAGTGGAAGCGTCTCACTGTAGGGCTCGTATCACGACCTTCCCCCTTCTACTGATGTGTGTTCAGATTACTACTACCACTACTAACTAAGCTGTAAATATAGTCGCACAGCTTAATGCGATATTTAGGTAACTTCCTCTTTATGCAGGGGCCCAAGAGTGGAAAATGACTCCAAATCTGCATGCTGCACGTCTGCAGCAGCAACAGAAACGGCCAGAACGAGACGCTGCTTCTTGTTGGACGGGATATTTACATAAAGACTCGTTTTATTATTTGACCCGCCCAGAAATCCACTCTGACCAGCTGCAATGGGCTTCCAAATGGGGACACGGCAATCCCCATTTTGTTGGGGATTGAAACAATGAGCTCATGGAGATTTAGGCCGTGATTTAGGGGGGGATCACACGTCTCGTGATGTAACGGAGTCATGGGTCCGCTCCTGCAGGCTCTATCCCCGGGACGCTGACACAGAGCGCGGCTCGTCCGTCTCCGCAGGGAGTAAATTCTGTCCCCTTATAGCCAAAACCTCTGCAAAATGTTTGTATCTCGCCCCTTTTATTCTGACAAACCAAATGAAAAAATTTCATCCAACTGCAGTCTAAAGCAGGAGCGTTTGTGGCACTTGAACTGATTTTTGTGGTGCCCAACTGCAATTCAAGAATGACACAGATTTATTTAACTTTTTTTTTCTTTTTTTTTTTACTGAGAATCAAATTATTACTGTTCTTGCAGTTGAAAGTGTTAAAGTGCACCACAAATCTGGAACAAACCTCCAGAAAACTGCAGAGCAGCCGAACCACTGATTTCCTTTAAATCAAGGTTAAGATCTTTGAGGTGCTTTGATGGTTTTGAAGATGGCATTTGTCAAAAAGTGTCGTTTCTTCCACAACTGGTGACTGTACGATGTTTTGACGACGCAAAGAACTTTGAACTGCCTCGTCGCTGAAATGTGCTTGTGCAGATAAACTTGAACTTAAAAGTAGTTGTTTGATTAGAATCAAACTTTTATCAGCAGAGCCATGTCTACCCAGAGACTTTTACTGAGAGACTGAGCTTTCTGCACCCAGATCAGCTGTTATTTAATTTATTAAACCCTGCTAAATATAGGAGGCGTCTTGGAAGAAAATAACCCAAATCCTGTTTTTAAAACAGAATAAATTTGTTCAACCGAGCGTAAAAGAATTTGAAAACTAGATGTACTTTATAAGTAGCAACTGGCATCCACCTACACTGGGATTAAATAACTCACAAATGAATCTCAAGGAAGCTGATTACGCTGAATTATACTGAAAGAATTATTGTAAAAATATATATATCTTAAACTGTGTCATTTCTAAATGAACATCCCACCATCTCGAAGAAAAAGACCCTTAAGAGGCAAGGTCATTATAACCAATGTAACCGTTTAGATTAAAGCACATTCACAAGACAGAATGGCCTAGTCAAAGTTCAGATGTAAATTTGATTTAAAATCTGTGCTTGAGCTGTTTTGCAAAAAAAAAGAGTAGATGAGATTCAATCTATTTCAGCTGGTAAGAAGTTCTACAAACGTCATAAAGGGATGAATACACTTTGTAGATTGTTTTTGGTTTTTTAGAATAAAATGTTACCATTTGCTGATTTCCCCCATAAAATAAAGGAAACAAAATGGTACCTGTAATGTAACAAACAGTGAAGGTGATTTCAATAAGTCTAAATGGTAAGTGTCTGTATGTGAAGTTGACATTTTTTATCTTTTTTTAATTTATTTTAATTGCTTTAATTTTGTATGTTTTCACATCTAAGCACGTTTTGAAAACTGTCTGGTCTGACCAGAGAGGTTCAACCCAACTGTGTTCTCGCTGTGTTGCGCCACCTGGTGTTTCACGGAAGTCATAGCCTTTACATTCCTTTAGAAAACAGCCGCTGTGGAAGTTTGCTGCCTTCAACAAGCAAGGCCCACTGCTCCCCCTGCTGGTCGACAGCCAGAGCTGCAGCTTTAACGGACTCAAAATTGCCTATAAAATTTCAGAGACGATTAAAATGTTTTTGCAGTAAACTGTGTGTAATAGTGGAACGCCCTGCAAAAAGAGAGATGTGTTAACATGTTTAACTGTCAGTAGAAACTGGCTCAACCGCAACCTTTGTAACATTAAACGTACTTAATGCTGAATGTGCAGCTTATTTGGAAGATGATGTGAACATTCTTGTAATGTGAGTGTTTTCAGATGTACAGATCAACATCCACTGATTAACATGAAGCAGCTTGACATCCACATCCAGCAGGGGGCGCTGGTGCTTTTCCGCAGGGGTCAATGGGTGGAAAGCACGGAACGCACGGATACTTGGCAGTCTTGTGACTGTTGTGTTTATTCTTGTTAAAATAACACTCTTCAGATGTTATTTTAAACTATTCCGAGATTACAAACTAGTGCCAAATAGATTTTTAAAATATTTTAGTTGCTCCTTACCTTAAATTGCTAATTTTGCTTGAACATGGCTATGAGTTCACTGTAGTCCAAACCATGCAGTCATTAGATGTCACTCCAACAGAGCATCTTTGGGATGTGGACAAATCTGCAGGAACCGTGTAAAGGTACCATGACGGTATGAACTTAATGAACTATGAAGAGTCGAGGAAACTGTCGGTCAAATCTCACTTCAGCCACCAATAAGAAACAGTTTGTTTTTTGTTGTTGTTTCATCCTCAGATGTTATTGCAGGTGAGTAAAATCTTCTGTACTTTCTGTTCTGAGTTCATGTTCAAAGCAATATAAACATATACAGTATCTACATGTTTTATTCTGTACCCTTTTCCTCCTCAGGTTGTGTCGCATTCCTGGAAGCATGTCGGGACAGAAGGCGCATTAAAATAAGAAACCAGTTACATGTGCTGTTTTCGTTCAGCGGCACCGGCGCGGGAATGCTTCATGCGATACTTGGAAACGTCTGCCAGTCCTGAAACAGAGGAAGACGGATACAAGAGACCGAGACTCGTTTTCCAGCCTCAGTGGAGTTTTGATTTAAATCCAGGAGTGACACTGAGGCTCCAAAACACACCAGTCCACACCCTTAGAAATCTGCCACCTTTCATGTTTCCTGCTCTAATTTTTATATTTTTTATACTGTTGTGTTTTCTGTTGCATTCGCTCGGGCGCTCTCCACCCTGCTGATGAACCAGTCATAACAGTGACATGAGGAATTTACCTCGCCCTCGGGGCGCCGTGGTGCCTGTTTGTCCTTCTGCTTTTTCCCCTCTCTCTCTCTCTTTCTCTCTCTCTCCCTTTTTCTCCGTGTGTGTGTCTCTCAAGCAAACACACCACTCACTCTTTCTCTGAAACAAACCAGTGTAGCTCAGTGGTTTGTTGTAGGAGGTGCAGGCAGCTGTATGGGGTAGCCCTCAGTTCGTGACCTCCTCTCCATGGCCTGTCGTCTCTCCGCCTCTGGCTCCTACGCCGTAGTCATCATCCCACTGAGGACCAGCCTTCACAGCCAGGAGGCCCTTCGCTTCTACCTATGGGTGAGGGCCTGTATGTGTATGTTGTCTCCGTGTGTGTTTTATGGTCAGATGTGATAACTAGATCACAATTTACTTCCTCTGGAGTCCATAAAAGTGTCACAAAGTTGATGCATTTGGCTGCGGTACATTTTCTTGACTTTTTCCCGAAGCTTGGAATTTAGCACATATTATCTAACTATATGTCTTTCTGGAGAAGCAGCTGTCACGTACGCTTCAAGAGTGGCTGCAAGATGTTAGTTCGCCTTTAAACTCATATAGGGTCCTGATTATGGATAAATAACTTCTGTGAATGCATTTCTTTTTTACCCATTTCAGACAAACATAATCTTAATAAATGCTAAGTGCAGTGTTGTCAAACTAAAATCATTTTACTGTTGAATTAATTGTAATTAATCACATTGTTTTGGATCAGCTGTACTAGCCACACCCAGGTCTGATCATTGTGTAACCCGAGTTACATTTTAAGATTATTAAAAAACCCAAATCAACGTCACTCTAAGTGAAAAACTAGGTTCCAGGTTCGTCTACTGGAGGTAGTGGCAAATTGCAAGACACATACAACTGGAGAGTGCAAAATCAATGAGGTGTATTTATATTTACAATATATACAAATTGTTTCACAGCTTTAAAGTCCAGTTCCTTAAACCAAGGAAGTCTCTGTCGGTGACGGAAGGGAAAAAACAAAAATAGTCATTTAGTTCCAGCTGTGAAGTGGTTGGTTGAATTTCCCTTCCGGTTTGGAGATGTTTCCTCAGATTATGGGTGACTTTCTGAATCCGCTATGGTTAGCTCGCCAGTCCGGTCAGTATACAAAAACCAGACAATTCTTAATGTGTCCCAGATCCTTCAGTTACTGGGGGTGGGATCTGGAACACACCTGGCCAGTTCCTCTTTTGACAAACAGAGATCGTTTCAGCGTTCAGATGAGCGACCATATGTCTGCACGTCAAAGTCCCACAGCGTCTGCTACCCAAGGTGCGATTTAGCAGCAATATAAGCAGTGGCTGTCAATTTAGGACTGACGTGCAGCTGTCACATGACGTTAAACCCTCGCGAGAACAACCCTGCTCTCGCCCGGTTAGTGTCGAAAAAGTAAAACAAAGGAGGATTTTTTAAATTAGATCTTTAAATAAAACAAAATAAAATTAGATTTAACAAAATAGAAAATGAAATAACTAAACTACATCTAATATAGAAAAATTATCCTGGTTACATCCTCCCCTCTTTAATTCCTGCACGTCCCGTTGCATGGTTACTTGAATTAATTTTTCTGAATATTTACATTAGAAACTTGCCTGAGAGCCTCAGTGTACACATTTGCCAAACTATGCAATAGAGTCTGAACTACTGAAATGAGTGGCTTACCCAACACAGGATATGTTAGACGACTAGGAGGTTGACGCTGTCTATCTGATCGCCTGGGCAATATTTCAGCCTCAACTGAGTTATAGGGTGAGCTGACATTTGCAGGACCTGTGGATGACTCAGATTGAACGACCAGATGACCCTCAGCGTCAGGTTCTTGAACTTCAGGTAAGTGTTCGTCAGGTACTTCTCCCTCCATGTGTACTTTCACAGGCTCAGCTACATGTGGTTCAGAAAGTTCCTCTGTCTCAATCAGTTCCACAGGTAGCTTGTCTTCATAGTGAGACAGTGATGAATCAGTTGTTAAACAGGATTCTTCATTTTCAGATGGACTAGCAGTCTCAAGGTCTGTGCTCTGAATTAGAGGTACAGGATGCTCTGGTGCTTCAGCATCACTTTGAACCAAAGGTGAAATAGGCTGCAAAGTAATGGATTCCGGTGATGACTCGAATTTTCTCACCTTCACACTGAATCTGGTTGGGGATGGGATGGAAACTTCTGGCACATATGGCTCAGCATCCTCATCCTCCTGCATCGCATCAGGAACATCTGGATGGTAACCATCCTGGCTGCGAGTCTTTCGTTGTGAGGCAGGCATGGAGATGGAAGGGTCTTCTGTGGAGCAAACTGGCAGGAAACCACAAGGAAGCAACAGGTCTCTATGTAAAGTACGAGTTGGTCCCTCTTTGTGTTCAGGTTGTACAGTGTAAACTGGTACATTTTCAGCTCTGTCAACAACTTTGTACACCCCTGGTTCCCATCTATCTGCCAGCTTGTGCTTACCCCTCAGACGGATGTTGCGAACCAGTACTCGATCTCCTATCTCCAAACTGCATGGTGTAATTTTCTGATCAAAACGGGTCTTGTTCTTTGCAGCTGATTTGAGGGCATTCTCAGAAGCTAGTTTGTAGCTTTCTTTCAGGCTGGATTGCAGATTCTTAACATACTCTGAATGAGAGATGGATGATTGTTCTCTGACGGGTAAACCAAAAGCCAAATCCACAGGAAGACGAGGACAACGACCAAACATGAGTTCATAAGGTGTGAACCCTGTTACCTCATTTCTTGTACAGTTATATGCATGTACTAAAGGTTTGACATACTCTCGCCATTTTGACTTTTGTTTCATTTCCAGGGTTCCAAGCATATTGAGCAGAGTGCGGTTGAAGCGCTCGACTGGATTCCCTCGGGGGTGGTACGGGGTAGTTCGGCTTTTCTTCATGCCTACAACTGCACAGAGCTCTTTAATGAGCTTGGACTCGAAATCTGTACCCTGGTCTGAATGTATACGCTCTGGAATTCCATAATAAACCATAAATTCATTCCAGAGGTACTTTGCAACAGTCATTGCCTTCTGGTTGGGGGTAGGAATGGCAACTGCAAATTTGGTAAAATGATCAGTAAGAACAAGAATGTCCTTAGTATTACTGCTGTCAGGTTCAATGGTTAAAAAGTCCATACATAGCAGTTCAAGTGGTCGGCTTGTCTGAATATTTATTAATGGAGCTGCTCTTTCTATTTGAGCTTTACGCCTTATGCAACGACCACAGGTTCTGACAAAAGTCTCCACCTCTAATGTCATTTTGGGCCAAAAGAAGCGTTGGCGCACCAGATCAATTGTTCTTTCGATGCCCATATGCCCCATATCATGGTGCAAGCTCTTTAAAACAGTTGGTCGTAACTTGGGCGGTAGGATTAACTGGTAGATAAGTTCATCTCCATCATGTCTTCTCCGATATAGGATTCCATCCACCAACTCTAACCTGTTCCACTCTCTCAGGAGCAAAGGAAGGTCAGGTAGCTCCTCTCGAACCGATGGAAGGACCTTCTCCCCAGTCTCCAGCTGATGAATGACCTCACGAATAGCAGGGTCAGCTTGTTGTTGTTCTTGGAGATCGACCTGAGATAGAGAGGGGATTAGAGGCAAGCCATGCAACTCTTCATTGCTGAACCCATCAGGGATGGAGTTAACAGAGACAGATAGAGACTCAACCAGTGCGACAGATCGACTTAGTTCAGTTTGGTTCTGTGTTCGGATTATACAACTCTGACAGATGGCATCCACAATTTCAGGGGAAATGTCATGTGTTTCTTTACCATTACCCAACTGACTGGTCAGATGTTGAATGAGCTCCCTCTCTCTGCAGTGCTGATCACTAGAAGTATCTTCATGTGAGCGTCGGGACAGAGCATCAGCATCAAAATTCTGTTTTCCAGCACGGTACTGCAGCTTGAATGAGTAAGTGGACAGTGCTGCTAACCACCGGTGACCTGTAGCATCCAGCTTGGCTGAAGAAAGAACATAAGTGAGAGGGTTGCTATCTGTGACAACTGTAAAGTTAGTCCCATAGAGGTAATCATGAAATTTCTCAGTAACACTCCACTTCAGGGCCAAAAACTCCAGTTTATGCGCAGGATATTTTGACTCACTGACAGACAGGCCTCGACTAGCATAAGCAATAACACGCAGCTTGCCCTCCTGCTCTTGGTACAATACTGCTCCCAACCCATTTGTACTGGCATCAGTATGTAAAATGTATGGCAGCTGTGGATTTGCAAACCCAAGAACAGGTGCTGTAGTCAATTTGGAAATGACTGTTTCAAAGGCAATCTGCTGATGGCTAGTCCATTTATTTCCAAAGGATTGCTTTGGATCCGAGTACTTTCCTTCTGGTTTCTTCAGTTTTGCAGGGCTGCGGGCAGGAGGATAACCACGGGTTAACTCATTAAGTGGTTTGACAATAGCAGCATAGTCTTTAATAAATCTTCGGTAATATCCAGCAAAACCCAGAAAAGATCGCAACTCTTTAAGGTTGCGGGGGACTGGCCAGGATTTTAAAGAATCAATCTTTTCTGGATCAGTTTCAACTCCTTTTTCAGAGACAATGTGTCCCAAATAACGTACAGAAGACTGAAAGAACTTACATTTCTCTGGAGAGAGCTTTAGTCCAAACTGCTTCAACCGGGAGAGCACACGCAGCAGCCGTTCCTCATGTTCTTCCAGAGTGGCAGAAAAGATGATGATGTCATCGAGGAAGACAAGGACTTCTTTAAGATGCAGATCTCCCATGCATCTCTCCATTAGCCGCTGAAACGTGCTAGGTGCATTTGTAATTCCTTGCGGCATCCTGTTCCACTCCCAAAATCCAAGGGGAGTTACAAAAGCTGTTTTAGCCTTATCTTCTTCTGCCATCTCTATTTGATAATAGCCAGATTTTAAATCCAACACAGTAAACCATTTGGACCCTGTCAAAGCACAAAAAGATTCTTCCAAATTAGGAAGGGCATATGCATCTTTGATAGTTTGAAGATTCAGTTTCCTGTAATCTATGCATAGCCGGACGGAACCATTACGTTTCCGAACAACAACTATTGGAGAGGAAAATGGTGATTTAGACTCTCTTATGATGTCAGCTTCGAGCAGGTCTTTAAGATGTTCACGGACTGCCTCCAGATCTTTGAGATGGATTGGCCTTGCTCTGTGTTTAAAAGGCGTTTCATCACTAAGTTTAATGGTATGTTTAACTGCATCTGTACAGCCAAAATCCATATCATGATAAGAGAATACTTCAGGCATGCTGTTCATTTTGTTGATAATATGTTCCTTCCACTCAGGTGGAATGGGAGAGTCTCCAAAGTTAAACTCCAAAGTGGTTTGTTGTGAGGTTTGAGATGCGATTTGTTGTGACAAAACAGTAGGTGCTGACCCAATGTCTGCAATAATGGTTAATGGTGATATGAACACCTCTTGCTCTGATTCATTCTTCATGATCACTGGGACTTTATATGGTGGATGCTGTGGCAGTGTAATTAGACAACTCTGAACACATAAACCCCCTGGTAAAGGCGAGCTAGGGTGTTCAACAATGGCCCACTTATTGGCAGATGGAGAGGTGTTTTTAACAGAACCCTCCAAGACAGTGGTTTGTCCAGGTGAAATAAGGACTGGAGTGGTGCTTAACAGCCTGACAGTCCCTGCATTTCCTAATTGATTTTGCTGGTGCCTTAACTGTAGCAGTTTCAGGACCGCTCGATATCCTTGGGCCATGGGTTGAAATTGTACATGGTTACTGCTAAGATGTTGTTCATACAGTGGCTCCAGTGTGTTCATGCCAATAAGTACATTAGATGGCCTGTCAGGACTAGTATCTGGGACCACAAGAGCGAGAGTTGGTACCTCTGTGTTTACTCCTATGAAGTCTTCAGGGAATGTGATGACCAGCTCCACGTACCCCAGATACGGAACAGACTGTCCAGCAGCACCTTCAACCTGTAACAAATTATCCAGAGGCAGTACAGGTTGGTTGCTTAGCTTATCATTATAGAAAGAAACTGGGATCGTTGTCACCTGTGAACCAGTGTCTAAAAGGCAGTTACACACATGACCAGAAATGTCAACAACAGCAGCACACTTTGATCCAATCAAACCTTTGGGTAGCTGAGTGGGTAGTTTATTAGCTTGGGCTTGCAGTTTTGTACATTTAACAGTCTTTTCTTTAATAAGGGGACCGGTTTGGCTGGGACTGGTTCCGGTTTGTCCCGCAACAGGAACCATGCCTAGTTTAACTTCTTCTGAAAGATGTTCTGCTGTCACTGAGCAAACTGTTTCCTTTTTCTGGCAACAAGAGCAGGGTTTGGTTCATTATTACATTGTGGCTTAATATGACCATTTTCACCACACCTGAAACAATAACCAGGTTTAACATGGACTGGTGGAGACTGTTTGGATGTCACTGTATTGCCCCCTTTTTCACCCGGCTTACTGTGTGTTACTTTAGGTTGTGATGTAGTCCTGGGCTGGGTGGTTGTGGATGTTAGCTTAGCCAGCTGCCGCTGTACATCTGCCAGTTGTTCTGCCAACTGCTGAGTCAATTTGGTTAAAGCAGCAACTGCTCCACCATCACCTGCGTCAACAGAAACCAATTGTGCATGATTGACTACTTTTTGTTTGTTGGACCCCAGATATTGTCTCATCCGGGAAGTTTTAGCTGCCTCCCTGTCCTCTTCAGTACGTAGAAGTAGTAGCAGTTCAGAGAAAGTAGGTGGGACCAATTTCTTTTGTTTTAATTGGAGTTCAGCAATCAAAGTATTGTCCCAACAACCCCTACAGAACTGGCTTATGAGATGCCGGTTTACATCCTTGGCTAACACACCACCTCGTTTCAGGGCTAAGTTTAATGCTACCTGCAGCCGCTGGAGGTATGAAGATGGCTTCTCCCCTGCATCCTGGAAAGTGTCCATGAATTTTGCAAAGAGTTCTTCTCCATCTTGCACCGTGCCATATGCCGAATCCAATATGTTCAGATATACAGTAGGTGGAGTATCTGAACTTAGATGCTTCAGCATATCAGCGGCTGGGGGAAGTAAACTCTCCACGATCCTCCTTGATCGTTGCAGCTCAGAAACTGATGGGTCTTTTAGTAGCAGATCCACTCCTGAATGCCAGGTCTCGTAGTCTGCTTCATGTGCTGGTCTAGGCAGCCGTCCAGAAAACACTCGGAGCCTTTGTAGATGGTAAGCACTTTCCTCAGTTTTCATAATGTGTTCCACCACGTAGCGCTGGACTTCGGGTGGTTGGATGTCATCATCATGAAGAGAAGGTCTCTGTCGTGAGGTAGGTTGCTGCTCAAGTCTCTGTCTGGAAACTGTAGGATCAGTGGCGGTTGACAACGTTGGCTCTTCCTTCATTGTTGGATCTGCAGCTGCTGCCATAACCTCAGACTTCTCATCAGGATCCTCCATCTTAGCAGCTGAGTGAAGTTCAGCAACTGATTGTCCAATCTGAGTCATCGTGGATTTTAACACCTCTGCAAAATCCATGCCAGAGAGCTTTGCAAGTTTCTGTAACTCAAGTAAATAAGAATGAGTTTTACTCTGTGAAACATGTTCTGCATATACAACAGCTAATTCAGAGATGAAAAATGTGTCTGACTTTTCAGATGATTTGAATGAATATGGTAAAATGGAACGCAATTCAGCTACTGCTGTACCACTGCTAAATTCAACCACAAGCTGGCCCTCAAACTCAGAGTCAGCTTCAGAAATGATTTCAGTCGTTGTTATCTTCCCATATTGTTTCAAAAAGTCAAATACTTCCTCTTTACCATCTTCATCTGAAATGCCTTCAACCAAAACAGAGTTGGGAATTTTTATGTCGAGTTTTTGAAATTCATCCATATTGTTGATGACAAAAAAAAAAAAGAGGAAAAAAAAGAGAGAAAAATAAATAAATTTGTGTTTACAAAATGCCAACAATCTCCTGGCTAGCTCGCCAAGCTATGTAACCCGAGTTACATTTTAAGATTATTAAAAAACCCAAATCAACGTCACTCTAAGTGAAAAACTAGGTTCCAGGTTCGTCTACTGGAGGTAGTGGCAAATTGCAAGACACATACAACTGGAGAGTGCAAAATCAATGAGGTGTATTTATATTTACAATATATACAAATTGTTTCACAGCTTTAAAGTCCAGTTCCTTAAACCAAGGAAGTCTCTGTCGGTGACGGAAGGGAAAAAACAAAAATAGTCATTTAGTTCCAGCTGTGAAGTGGTTGGTTGAATTTCCCTTCCGGTTTGGAGATGTTTCCTCAGATTATGGGTGACTTTCTGAATCCGCTATGGTTAGCTCGCCAGTCCGGTCAGTATACAAAAACCAGACAATTCTTAATGTGTCCCAGATCCTTCAGTTACTCCGAGCGGGGGTGGGATCTGGAACACACCTGGCCAGTTCCTCTTTTGACAAACAGAGATCGTTTCAGCGTTCAGATGAGCGACCATATGTCTGCACGTCAAAGTCCCACAGCGTCTGCTACCCAAGGTGCGATTTAGCAGCAATATAAGCAGTGGCTGTCAATTTAGGACTGACGTGCAGCTGTCACATGACGTTAAACCCTCGCGAGAACAACCCTGCTCTCGCCCGGTTAGTGTCGAAAAAGTAAAACAAAGGAGGATTTTTTAAATTAGATCTTTAAATAAAACAAAATAAAATTAAATTTAACAAAATAGAAAATGAAATAACTAAACTACATCTAATATAGAAAAATAATCCTGGTTACAATTGCTTGAACTGCAGAATCAAGAAATCACTTAAACAGCGCCTGTCTGACGACACGAAGTAGGCTAAAAGTTCAAAAAGCAGCACTCCACGCCGTGACTCAAAGAAATTCAACAACACATGAAATGCATAAAGTTGAAACCAGAAGTTTATTGTCATTGACACTGAATAAAAAGACAAGCAAACATTTTCTTCTGACTAACTGAAGTCAAATTGCTCTTGTTTTAGAGCTAAAAACTAATTCTTGTTAGTTTCTCTAACTAAAATATAGCCATTTTAGTTAGAATTACTAAAATAGTTTTTATTTGCTAAATGTCACAATAATGAGAGAAAGAATGTGTCAGATTTATGTTTTTAAAGTCCAGTAGTGTTGTTTGCTTCAAAATCTTCCCGCTAAACTTCTTCAAATCTTTCCTCTATATTTACCTTCTGATTGGTGTCGTCGGTGTTTTCAAATCTATGTATTTAAAGCATACAAATAAGCTAAATGTAAATATGGAAGAGTTAGTTAGAAGGGCATAGTTTTGGCTGCTCAAACTACGTGAGACAGTTAGCTTTGTGTGATAGTTAGCTTCATATCTACCTGAGGTGGTAGCGTTAGCTTTACTCTAGTTTTATGACTGAGTTGTCCACGTCCTTGTTGCTGCATGTGGGTCCTCCTCTCTGGAAGGATTCAAGTTGAACTTGTTGCAGTACAGAAAACACCCTAAATCTCACCCAGTTACTTTAGGTTAGTAACACTTGCTCTTTTTGTTAGGAACTGGTTTGAAAAGCTGGTGAACGCTGAAACTTTGGAGCCAGTCCAGACAGGGATGGACTCTAGCAACTGTTATGGCAACGGCACTGGCCCTGAGGATTTAAAGGGCTTGGGTATTTTTATCACTTTGGATGTATTTTAAGGATTTCCCAAGAAGTTCAGTCTCATAGAAAATAAGAATCCATTGGGTCTAACCTAATGCTGGACCCTGAAGCATGATTATGACACAAATTCAATCCATTGTTATGGAAAGTGACAGAACATCGGCAAAACCTAAAGTTATGTATCGATTGTTTGGAGCAAAAACACACTGCTGTCATTATAGGACCACAGTGGCCAACAGCGAACTGTCCTTGAAATCTCCATTGATTTATTTACTTTTTTGTGTGTGTGTCCATAAATACATCAGCATGTGTGCCTGGAGCCAAATCTGTGAAATAAAACCTTATGTTAGCGTGATGTAACGTTGTGATGAAGGTTTTTTGCACAAGGCTGCTCTGAGTGTGATTGGTGTTTGTCTATATATGTAAAAACTTTATTATTTAGCACTTGTGGGACACAAGTGATAATCATGGTAAAAGCTCCTATTTTTCTGGTACATTCTGAGCCTGTAATTTTGCTCCTTTAGACCCGAGTCCACATTGTAACGTATTATTATTTTTTTCCCTCCTATCATCAGTCAGCATTTCCATTTTGGTGTAATTTGTCTGAGTGACAAATCCCCACATGTCCAGTTTGTTCTGCAAAGTTCCTCATTTAGACGTCTGTACAATTGGGGAGACTCAATATTTTCAGATGTGCTTACGTTGTTACTATTGTTCATATTTTCTGATGTTTTTCTGTTTTGTCATAGTTTTAATTACTTTTTCAATATTAAAGTGACCTCAGTACGTTGTACATCAGTTCATTATCTTCTTGTGATATATATTTGAATCTTTTTCTACCAAACACTCCAGTACCACTGGACGTAAGAATAATAGTGTGGTTCTGATTACTATTCATGAAATTTGTAGTAAAACTGCCATCCAAATGAAGAGTTTCTACATTTTGATTTTTCTTTCTACTAGATTAAGCGGATGAAGGACCTGGAACAGGAGAAGGATGCTCTGTGGTCGGGTCTGGAGGTTCTGGAGAAGGGTCGGCTGTGGTACTTCCAGCGGCTCGAGGAGAACAGGGCTCTGCGGTGCGTCGAGACCAGATACAGCACCGGCGCTTACCACAAACGTGCAGCAGAGGTACAGGGTCAATGCGCTGTTGAGAAAACAAACGGTGGATGAGTCGGCCTGAGAATGAACTGGACATTTATTTTTCGTTTCATGTATAGCATTGGGAAAACGTTGTTAGAAAAACAAAAACTATCACCAACTATCACCCGGCTTGTCCAGCCGCCCACACGGACAAGCCCAAATGTCTTGATCAGATGAGACAACAATTGAGCTAAACTAGCACTGAAAAAAATAATAAAGCAATGATGAGGGACTATCTCAAAACTCTTATGGCTTAACTTAAGATCAACAGATTTATGGTTGAAACTTAGAGACATTTGTGTGTTCTGAGAAACTGACTGAAATTCTTTGGCTGAAGCAGTCAAAGAATTTTAATCCTTTTAAAAATTTACATAGTACGCTTTAAAAACAAGGAAACCAAATAAAATAATATGTTTTTGCATAACCAGCAAAAACATGCACCAAAAGCTTCTGGACTACTACAAAAACCTCGTGTTGAAAGTGTAACTTGGATAGCTAGCCAGATAGCTAGATGGATAGCTAGCCAGATAGCTAGATGGATAGCTAGCCAGATAGCTAGATGGGTAGCTAGCCGGATAGCTAGATGGATATATCTAGCCGGATAGCTAGCCGGATAGCTAGACGGATAGCTAGACGGATAGCCAGCCGGATAGCTAGACGGATAGCCAGACGGATAGCTAGACGGATAGCCAGCCGGATAGCTAGACGGATAGCCAGCCGGATAGCTAGACGGATAGCCAGCCGGATAGCTAGACGGATAGCTAGACGGATAGCTAGGCAGATAGCCAGCCGGATAGCTAGATGGATATATCTAGCCAGATAGCTAGCCGGATAGCTAGATGGATATATCTAGCCAGATAGCTAGACGGATAGCTAGCCGGATAGCTAGCCGGATAGCTAGACAGATAGCCAGTCGGATAGCTAGCCAGATAGCTAGACAGATAGCTAGATGGACAGCTAGATGGATAGCTGTCTATCAAGATAGCTATTCAAGATAAGAGAAAGCAAGTTTGGAAATTATGATGTTGCATCAAAACAAACTTAATTGTGCACGTTTGCATTTAGGAACTCATCATCCGAAACGTTCAGTAATTATTTCATAATTACATAGTTTACATTATAAGGTCTATTCTCTTTAATTGTGGTGAAGTGTTTGTTTCTCTGTAGGCTCGGTCCTGCCTCCCCACACACATCCAGCGGGTTAACGGCTCCCTCGGCTCTATAATGAGTGAACCCAACGTCAGCAGCAATCCCTGTCTCTGTGATCCACTGGCGGACAGTGACCTCCGCTGGCGAAACACGGTACTGACTCAGGTAAATATAAAGCTGAATAAGTTTTAGCTCCTTTCTCTCAATTCCTCAGTCCATGCTCTCACACCAAGTTCAAAATAAATCCTCTCGTAGAAGGTGAGTGAGAAGAACCATCGGATCTCCGTGTTGGAGCTGGAAAAGGAGGCTCTCCTTGATGAGCTAGAGGATCTGCAATTCTGCTGAGTGCCTGAATTCAAATGAGATGATCCGCACACCGTCGCCTCCCAGATCGACTCATTCTGAGGCGCTTAGTCATTTGTAAATATATAAATCTATATTTAAAAGAATAAATTGCTATAAATTCTGCCTACTCTTTTTTTCTGGTATTCTTTTCAACATCCTAATCTTGGCCAACGGGTTTTCTTGCCTAACATGTTGTTGGCAAAATTCACCAGTGAGTCACTCACAATTTATAAAAGCCAAACCCTACAGTATGAAACCTGATTTTACAGCCGTTTCTCATGATCCAACTCACTTTGTGATTAACTTTTTCCTGACTTCTGTATTTTGGATCCTGTGTTTTGAGTTATTTGTGTATTTTCCCCACTTAGCTCTGTTATTTAGTGTTTATTGATCTCATCATAGCCATCCCATGTTCCTGTGATGTCTTCAGTGTAATCTCAATTCTTTTCAACTTTGCTCCCCATTCATGTAGTTTCGGGGGTGGGGGAGTAAAATTACCTTCTTTGCAGCTGACACTGTCATTTTTAGTACACGGTATCACCAAACTGGTGTACTGTTTTTTTCTTTTGTTTACCTGAGGTGTAGAGAGTACCCTGCATCATTTTGGGTCCCAGTTCTTCCGTTTCCGTCCCCACATGAGGGCTCCCTGTCCGGACACGTCGCAGGAACCTCCTCTGGTGGTCCCACACTGATCTTACAGCAACCGATAAAACCTTATCGCACGCAGTCATCTTTAACGTTTGCAGGAATTTTCTCTGGTGCGTAGCACAACTGTAGCTTTGTGCGCACAGGAAAAGAAGGTTGGATTGTTTACTGCCTTTAGACGGATGGTGATGTCTGATCAGAGTCAGCATCTGTTTGCCCATTTCGACAGTAGCTCCATGCACAGACATGACTGTTTTTTATTTTTAGCTTTTCATATCGAAATTTTTCCATCAACTTCTCATCTTCCCTGAGTGTTTGTTGACATCAAGGCTTATGGTGGCCCTCTGTCGCTGCCTCTGTTTGGATAGGTTGATCAGATCGCCGCTGCTGTACTCTGATTGTATAAGCATGAGAAGAGCACTTTGATTAATCTTTTTTTTTTTTTTGTACAGTCTGTGACATAACTTGATGCAAAAAAAAAAAGTGGAACTAAACCAAATACTCCTGCTCAAACTATGCAATGTAAAAGAAGCGCCTCCTGAAAGAAAGAAATCGGGGCAGGAACCAGATTACAATCAACTTATTGCACATCCGGAAACAAAAACATCCATTATGACGGAGGCTTGCCTTTAAGTAGCTTCATGCTTTCGGTCTTCAGAGCACCGTTGAACCGTCAAGCCCGGGGCTACCAGCACTCCGCTAATTATTGGGTCTAATTCGTACACAGCGCTGCCAAACTCCTTTGGTGAGGGATTGTCACGCTTCCAGGCTGTCAATGCCGCTGTTCCATAACAGCACGGTTCACCTGAGCTGCACTCTGCTGGTCTTTCCTAATCCCTTTTACTTGCATTAACGGTTTTGTTTACTCTTTCAAAAAACGGTGGGTCTGGCACTACAGTAGTGAGAATCGGAAAGGAGAATATGGAGCTAAACACAGGTCAATGCTCGGAGGTTCACCTTTCAAGACCACACCAACTCGAAAGAAAGAGTCAGAGATAGAGATGGTCTGTCACAAAAAATTGATATTAATGCACTAAATTCACAAAATGTGAAGAAATTGAACAGGTATAGTTATTTTTGCCGGTGTTGGATTGGGATTTCAGCACAAGGATTTATATGCAGTCCCATATAAATCAAACGATGTCAGCTTGCTCTCAGTGGCAAAAGAAAATAACAATGTAGTTCAAACAAAGATGATGAAAGTCGTGTCTATTTGGTCCGTTCAAATTTTCTGAACCACATTTGAACATAAATACAGTGTTAAAAATTGGCAAAAACAAGAAAATAATTGGTTTTATGAAATTTATTTTAGCAGATACTGATCACTATTTCTGACTCGAAGTAATTTATTGCCAGATAAAAATCACGCGCAAGTTCCACCCAATTTTAATAATGTACTATAGATCAGTTCACATTTCTTACAGATTTTTATGATCATTTCCCTTTTGCATTTGCATCTTTTGGTTTATCACTAAAGCATAAAACATTAGTAAATATGTTCTACCTAAGTGGCACGGAAACAAGCTCAACTTGTTTCACAGTTGATTTAGCATTAGGGCTGTAGCTAAGCCAACTGTAGGTGGATGCAAATTTAAACTCTTGCTACAAGATGTAAAGTTTCTCAACCACAACACTTACAACAGCTCTTAACTCTTACAACGTTCAATTAATGTCTGATCAAAATTTGAAGATATAATTTGACACCATCAAATTTAGCCGTTATTAGACAAGAAACTTACAAATTAACATTCCATTAAGAATCATTTAGTGTAAAACTTTTATCTTAACTCTTTTTGTCTTTTACTCTCCAGTTACATTTTGCACTGCTTAGAGACAAAGCATCGTCTTTTCCTACTTTTTTTTTTATTTAAAATTTGCTCAGAAGATTAAATGCACCACCTTCTTGTGTGGAATAATTTTTTAATATTACAAAAACAGTTTTAGCTGAATTTGAACAAACTTTTGCAATTAGCAAAAGTTTATTATTTGTTTATTTTGCAGCCTACACAAAATATTAATTTATTTGCAAAGGAGAATGTGTTTTTCTGTTGTGATGTTGACATAATTGCACAGTTAGGCCCTGACGGATTGAAGTCTAAAGAAAACTTTTAATTTAATTTGTAAATTATATTGATATTTTGAAGTCAAAGTCACATGAAATTGACAGAGAAACTGTGAAGGGAGATAAAAAATGAAGGTGATGGTAAGAAGGTTTGGACTTGGACCTCATCCCCAAAGTTAAATAAATAAAAAATGCCAGCTAAACATGGAAAAATATTTCTCACTATTAGGGGGTTAAAAATAATTTTCAACATGTCATGTTTTAAACTGTAATAAAATAATTTTTGTTTACCTCATTATATTGTCTCAATCCTATCAAAAAATAAACGTTTTTTAATGAGATATACATTATAAAATACTTGCATATTTTAAAATTCACAAGGGATAGCCTACTAATAATTAGTTTTGTTTTGATTGTTTTTGTTAACTATTTGCCAAGGCTTCTTTTGACATATTAGACAGGTCACTGCCATAATACATATGCATATAGTTTTTATTTTTTGTTACTCTGCCAGGCAATCCCTGGTAATGTGACAGCCTACATAAATAAAGAAAGGTTTTACTTTAAGCAGATTTTAGACGACATTTAGAGAAGTTCAGTGGACAGTTGTGTATATAAATTCCAGTTGCATAAGATTTTTCTAAACCTAAATTTAAATTTGAATACATTAACTTGCTTCGTAAAACAAGAAAAACACAAATACTGCTGCCCCTGAAATCTCACAAAGTATTTTTTCATTATTGTCAATTCATGCTCGGCACAAAATAAGGTGAAGGATCTGTCATGCTGTGGACGTGTTGCACATCTTGAGTGATATTATTAAAACCTATTTTATTTTTTCTCAACTGAATAAATGTATTCAGTTTTGAGATTTTTTTTCCCTTTTTTGTCAGATTAAAGTAATTTCAACACTTTTTTTTTTATCCCTTTACCTAAACTATATTTTAGTTTGTGGAAGTCTTCAGTAAACATTGTCCCCGCTGTCGCTCATGCTAGCTTTGGACTCTCCGTCACTTCCGCACTCCGTCCTCCGCCGCAGAGCCTCGCAGTCGCGCGCCTCATTGAACGACATCTCCATCCGGGAGACGTCCGCGTCCAGCAGGCCCTGCAGGTGCTTGATGTAGTCAATGGCCGCTCGCAGCGTCTCCACTTTACTGAGCCGCTTGTCCTCAAACTCCTGCGGCAGGTGCTCTCTGAGGCGCGCGTACCCCTCGTTGACGCAGCGCACCCGGTGCCGCTCGCGCTCGTTCCGCTTCTGGATGAACGCGGGCTCGAAGGAGGAGTACTCGCACACGCCGAAGGGCGCCGGGAAGGGGAAGCAGGGCAACCGCCCGCAGGGGAACCCCTGGTCGAAGTAGGCGGCGTCGATGTGGAAGGGCATCCCCAGCCGGAGCGCATCCTTGTGGCGCGCGGAGCCGCCGTTCACGGAGATCCCGCGGAGAGCCAGCGGAGGCACAAAGATATTCTCCATTAACTCCTTATTATGAGATGTATTTCTGAAAAAAAAAAAGCAAGCATTTGTGATGAACAGAAAAACACGGATAATTCAGGTGAGTTAATGCGAGGATTTCTTTCTTTTTTTTTCCAAAGGCTAATTTCTCACCCGGTCAGACTCTCCTCATCTGTCCAACGCTTTTCAGGAAAAGTTTCCTGCTGATGGATGAAGGGACAGAAACAGCCTGGTTCTTGCTGGAGAGCTCTGAGGCGCTTAACCTATAGGGGTGTGATATGTGGCGGAGACGGTCTTGGATCGAGATAAAACTACAAAACATGTCCTTCCTTCCGCTCGGTGGGAAGTAACTCTCACCGCAAAGGAGAAAACAACAAACTGCAAGAAAAAAAAACAAACCTTATCGTTCATCAGTACTGAAAAGACCTGTAGTGTACCAATGTGGGTATACTTTGAGATGACAGATAAGTTTGTCACAGTTTTTTTTTTAAGCTCAAAAATAACCTCTAATGACTGTTTTCAACCCAGAGTCTAATCTGTAAAATATAAATTAAACATACAATTGATAGCAAATTATTTTCCTTGTGTAAAATACTTAATTGATGCCAACATGATACAAGAAAATCTAAAACTAACTAGAAAAAAAGACAAAAACACAGCAAGAAAATAAAAAATACATCATAGCGCTATTTATGACATTTTTCAGTTGTATCTAGTAGTTAATAAATCATTTGTTTTTTATGGCAACTCTAAATAAATAAAGACTAAATAAAAAATAAACATTTTAACCTAATTGGTTTTAAAGTTTGAGTTTTTAAAGATTGGCATCTGTATTGTTCACACAATATGCAGATGATTGTCAGATTTGTTACTGAAACTATTTTTAGCTTCTTTTTTTCTTTTTTTTTTAAACCCACATTAAACAGGATAACTTAATATGCTGAGGTGTTGGTGTTGGTATCCTTGATGTAGAAATACTTGAGTATAAAAATAACAACAATAAACCTGCAACCGAATCTCAGCTAACTGTTCCTGGTCAGGAAGCTAGTGTTTGCACTGCAGCACAGCTACTGGTTAGAGGAAGTTAGAAAAGTTGAAATGCCAATAAACCTTAATATTTACAACTAATTATCCCAGAAAAAAATGTACAAAATGTATTGCATTAGTTATCTTTATGTTGTGTTGCAAACTAAAGGCAAATTGTGTAAAGTTTTAGATCATTTGGTCACAAATGAGCTAAGATTTTGTGCCCATCTAAAGTCATTTGGACTTTAGATGCCCAAATGATCTAAAATCTTAAATCACTAATTTATTTATTTATTGAATATGACTATATATCTTCATGTCTGGTTATAATCTGGCCTGAGTTTGTCTTGCGAAATTGAGCTCAGCTTTCTAAAAATTGTTCAACTGCAGTTAGTTTGTGTTTTAAAAAGATGGATGACATTTTTACATAAGGTCAGGTTAAACTGGATGAAATTCAGCATTTGAAAACCTCTTGTGCACATTTTTGTTATTTAAATACACAACCAATGAAAAAGAAATATTAGGTTTTTTTCCAATAATTCAGCAGTTTGTCTGATTCCTAGAGTTGCCATGGTGAATTGCCATGGAAACCAGAAGAAACCCAGACTTACTTGTTTTCATTTAAGACATTCGGACTTCTAAACCACCTGGTGTCAAATGTATCTGCCAAAGTCAGCAGGCCAACAATCTGCTGAGTGTGTGAAGAAGAAATGTCGTTTGAAGACAGGATCGTACATTTACTCGCATATCTAAGAACCGATTTTAGGAGTCCAAGGTAAGGAAGGATTTACTGGATATTTATGAAGGAATTGCAGATATATTAGTTTATAAGTTAGAGTAAAATGTAACTGTCAATACATTACTCTGGGTTGCAAAATTGATGTTTAAGAAACCTGGGATTGGAAATGTAAGAACTAGTTTTTATTTACACCATTTAGACTAAGTACCTTTTTCCTTCCCCTGAACTGATTTTTGTTGGTCTAGTAAACATGTGTCAAACTCGAGGCCCCAGGGCCAAATCAGGCCCGCCTTATCTTTTTATGTGGCCTACTAGTCTCCAGATGTGAAATTGTATCCATCATTCCCTCCAATTCAAATTCATGCAAAAATCAGCAAATGTCTGCATTGTTTTTTTTTTTTTTTTGTCTTTTTTTTTTTTTTTGCGCTAATGCATAGCTGTGAGTTTATTGCAAATTCTCCACAAAAATAGTCAAAAGCATTTAGTTTAAATGACTGGTAACTCCAAAATAATTAAAAAATCACAAAAGCAATCATGGAATCCGAATGTGATCAATGTGAAAAGATGTTGAATACTTATCAAATGCAGAGGCAGCTGTTTATTAATATGGTAAAGGTTTTTTAAAGGGTCTTATCAATGCATTTTGGGACCTTGAGAACATCCAAATGTGGCCCAAATTGAAAATGAGTTTCACACCCTGGTCTGTCTCATTAAAATATGCTTAGGGCGGCGTGCCGTGGTGGCGTAGCGGTTAGCGCGACCCGTATTTGGAGGCCTTGAGTCCTCGACGCGGCCGTCGCAGGTTCGACTCCCGGACCCGACGACATTTGCCGCATGTCTTCCCCCCTCTCCTTCCCCGTTTCCTGTCAGCCTACTATCATTTAAGGGACACTAGAGCCCACAAAATGACCCCCTGAAGGGGTAAAAAATAAAAAAAAATGCTTAGGGTCATTATGTTTCAAAATGTGGAACATTTCTGAGGGCATTGCAACTTTACGCTAGTTTGTTTAGCTACATCTGAGTGAGCTTGGTTCTCTTTTTGTATTTGTTGTCAGGTCTGGTACCTACAGGACCTCAGTAACTGAACATGGACCTGAGAACAAAAGTGCTGCCATCGTCGAGCTTAAGAGGATACTGAAACCCATCTGGCATCTTGTTTTGATCGGAATTCTGAGCGGGATCCTCGCCATGGTGGTATTAATCATCATCATCGAGTGGAACACCAAGCAAAACGTGATAATGAGTATAGAGCAGGTCAAAGAGGAGATGAAGAGCAACACCGAGAAGCTGCTAGAGGAGAAAAGCAGGATTTCAGAACAGCTGAACTTAACCAACGCAAACTTCTCCATTCTGGTGGCGGAGTATGAACTGCTGTTGGGCAGAATTCCTTGCAATCTTACCCTGCTGGAGCGGGAAATCAACAGGCTGAATGGGGTCTTGAGCAATGCTTTAATAGCTAGAGAACAGGCTCTCAGGAAAGTCAACCAGGTGAAATCCCAACTAAAGTCTACCCAGAATAATTACCAGCTTACGGAGCTGGAGAACAAGAAACAGCGTTCGATCCTGTCCTCCAAGCGGCTCGACTACATCTGGAATCGTTGTGACCGGACCACGCTGCAGTGCTCCCGCTGCCTGCGGGGGTGGACGGAGCACGCTTCCCGGTGCTTCCTCCTGTCCAACGTGGAGAAGACCTGGGAAAATGCTCGCGTCGATTGCCTCAACTACAAAGGGGACCTAGCTGTCGTCCTGGACGCCGCAGACCAGGCGTTCCTGACGAACCTGACGTTCCAGTTTAAAAAGGCAAATCCCCGCATGACCTTCCACTCAGCGTGGATCGGGCTGCAGGACATGGTCAATGAAGGAGTCCACTTCTGGGTCAATGGAGAGCGAATCAAATGGGATGTCATATACTGGAGACCTGGCGAGCCCAACAACGCCGTAGCTGCCTGGGACACTGAGCAAGCCGGTCAGGACTGCGTGTCCATTCTACCACCAGATGAGGTGGGACCTGAGGGCTGGTTGAACAGCTGGGATGACATTACTTGTGTTGGGAAACGTCACTACATCTGTGAGACTGATGCCCTGATTTTGACCTAGGATGGAAGAAGTCCTGTTTTAATCTGGCCACAAGACACATGTGGGAGGAAATAGTCGGGTCAGAGAGTCTGAAATGTATCTTTCTTGTTAAAAAAGCACAAAACTCTGCACTCTGAGTGAAAGATTGTGGGGGCAGCATCATGCTGTGGCGATGGGATGGGGTAATGAGATGGTAGATGGAGATAAAAAAAATCATTCTATACTCTAAGAAAATCTAAAATTACAGAAGAAGTAAAAGAGAACAAATTAATTTTAAGAATTGTTAGTTAGGTTATACATTGGGACCTGTATGGTTCACACAGTATGCAGATGACTGTTCGATTTATTACTCAAAAATTTTTTTACTCCCCTTAATTGACAATACAGAAATGTTGCTGTTGGTATGTCTGATGTACAAATGTGGGAATACACAATTACCAACAACAGATCTGCAACCAAATCCCAGCTAACTGTTCCTGATCAGGAAGCTAGTGTTTGCACTACAGCACAGTTACCGGATACAGGAAGTTAGAAAAGTTGAAACACCAATAAACCTTAATATTTACAACTAATTATCCCAGAAAAAAAATTACAAAATGTATTGCATTAGTTATCTTTATGTTGTGTTGCAAACTAAAGACAAATTATGTAAAGTTTTAGATCATTTGGTCACAAATGAGCTAAGATTTTGTGCCCATCTAAAGTCATTTGGACTTTAGATGCCCAAATGATCTAAAATCTTAAATTACTAATTTATTTATTTATTGAATATGACTATATAGGCCTGTCACGATAGCAAATTTTGCTCAACGATTAATTGTCTCAAAAATTATTGCGATAAACGATAATATTATTTGAAGACCTTTTTACACTGATTTAATGGAAATGACGTAATAATGCATACGATTTCCTGCCAAAGATAGATACACTTTATTTTCAAAAGAACACTAAACACTTGAGCTGATAAACAAATAAACAAAACAACCAAAAACAAAAATAAAATGGATTCTCAGTCTCCATTAACAAAAAACTCACTTGAAAAAAAAAACCTAAACAACATAATGCCAAAGTGGAAATAAATACTGCATTCAACCAAAAGATTATGAAGTCTGTATATTATGTTGCCCTTCAGAAATAATTAGATTTAAATAGAGAAGATGGGCACATCGACTACCTGATGCAATAGTTCACACTACATGATTTTTTGCTCCTATTTTTCCCCTTCCAACAATCTTAGCACGTTGGTCTTTCTAAGATTGTGTGGTGTGTTATGGTAAATCGTCGTTGCCGCTCCGATCCAAATCAGGGGTTTTCTCCGACTGGGATCTTAACGTAGCCTCTTGAATGTGACAGGCAGCCAATCAGAAAGCGCGGATTCTCCTCCGTGTTTTCTGAGGGGAAATTACGGAGGGGAATCCCAAACAGCTGACACGACGCAACCCGAAGTCCAGCGGACATTGGAGATGATATGTGGAAACAACATTAATGTTTATTTAACGTGCAAAGAATATAGAAATGACAAGGGGAGGAGTTGGAGCGAAATTGCTACAGCAGTTGATAAACCCGGTAACTTTTCAGCTGTTCTTCCTTAACGTGACATAAATAGGTTATAATGATTTTCATTCAGTCAGAACTGACACTAGCCACATGCATTGCAGGTAGATTGTAGTAAAGCATTGATTAATGCCCGGTTTTAAAATTAGTTAACTGAACTTGTAGCCATTATTTTGTGCCCATTGTTGGACACCACACGGCAGGACCGAACCCGATCGAACCGTTATATCTAGGATTTCTGTCGGGTAATGTGTGATCTGTCAGGTTTTGAAAATGGGCCGACAGCTCTAAGATCGTGTCGTGTGCGCTGGGCTTTACACTAAGTAAAATGAGGAAGGGGGGGTCAGTGGAGAGCACCGGAGTTGAGCCTTTTTTCATTTGGTGTCATCAACAGAAAGAGAAAAAGGCCGGAAGAGACATAATGCCGATAATTAAAATGACGTCGATAGTTTTAATTTATCGTACGATTAATTGATTTACCGTTTATCGCGACAGGCCTATGACTATATATCTTCATGTCTGGTTATAATCTGGTCTGAGTTTGTCTTGCGAAATTGAGCTCAGCTTTCTAAAAATTGTTCAACTGCAGTTAATTTGTGTTTTAACAAGATGGATGACATTTTTACATAAGGTCAGGTTAAACTGGATGAAATTCAGCATTTGAAAACCTCTTGTGCACATTTGTGTTATTTAAATACACAACTAATGAAAAAAAAAATTGTTTTTTTTCCAATGATTCAGCAGTTTGTCTGATTCCTAGAGTTGCCATGGTGAATTGCCATGGAAACCAGAAGAAACCCAGACTTACTTGTTTTTATTTAAGACATTCAGACTTCTAAACCACCTGGTGTCAAATGTATCTGCCAAAGTCAGCAGGCCAACAATCTGCTGAGTGTGTGAAGAAGAAATGTCGTTTGAAGACAGGATCGTACATTTACTCACATATTTAAGAACCGATTTTAGGAGTCCAAGGTAAGGAAGGATTTACTGGACATTTATGAAGGAATTGCAGATATATTAGTTTATAAGTTAGAGTATAATGTAACTGTCAATACATTACTCTGGGTTGCAAAATTGATGTTTAAGAAACCTGGGATTGGAAATGTAAGAACTAGTTTTTATTTACACCATTTAGACTAAGTACCTTTTTCCTTCCCCTGAACTGATTTTTGTTGGTCTAATCCACACGTGTCAAACTCGAGGACCCGGGGCCAAATTCGGCTCTCCTTATCTTTTTATGTGGCCTACTAGTCTCCAGATGTGAAATTGTATCCATCATTCCCTCCAATTTTTCGCAATAGCGAAAATTCACGCAAAAGTCAGCAAATTTCTGCATTGTTTTTTTTTTTGTTTGTCTTTTTTTTTTTTTTTTTGCGCTAATGCGTAGCTGTGAGTTTATTGCAAATTCTCCACAAAAATAGTCAAAAGCATTTAGTTTAAATGACTGGTAACTCCAAAATAATTAAAAAATCACAAAAGCAATCATGGAATCCGAATGTGATCAATGTGAAAAAATGTTGAATACTTATCAAATGCAGAGGCAGCAGTTTATTAATATGGTAAAAGTTTTTTAAGGGGTCTTATCAATGCATTTTGGGACCTTGAGAACATCCAAATTGAAAATTTGGGCCACAAGTTTCACACCCCTGGTCTGTCTCATTAAAATATGCTTAGGGCGGCGTGCTGTGGTGGCGTAGCGGTTGGCGCGACCCGTATTTGGAGGCCTTGAGTCCTCGACGCGGCCATTGTAGGTTCGACTCCCGGACCCGACGACATTTGCCGCATGTCTTCCCCCCTCTCCTTCCCCGTTTCCTGTCAGCCTACTATCATATAAGGGACACTAGAGCCCACAAAATGACCCCCTGAAGGGGTAAAAAATAAAAAAAAATGCTTAGGGTCATTATGTTTCAAAATGTGGAACATTTCTGAGGGCATTGCAACTTTACGCTAGTTTGTTTAGGTACATCTGAGTGAGCTTGGTTCTCTTTTTATATTTGTTGTCAGGTCTGGTACCTACAGGACCTCAGTAACTGAACATGGACCTGAGAACAAAAGTGCTACCATCGTCGAGCTTAAGAGGATACTGAAACCCATCTGGCATCTTGTTTTGATCGGAATTCTGAGCGGGATCCTCGCCATTGTGGTATTAGTCATCATCATCGAGTGGAACACCAAGCAAAACATGAGAATGAGTATAGAGCAGGTCAAAGAAGAGATGAAGAGCAACACCGAGAAGCTGCTAGAGGAGAAAAGCAGGATTTCAGAACAGCTGAACTTAACCAACACAAACTTCTCCATTCTGGTGGCGGAGTATGAACGGCTGTTGGACAGAATTCCTTGCAATCTTACCCTGCTGGAGAGGGAAATCAACACGCTGAATGGTTTCTTGAGCAATGCTTTAATAGCTAAAGAGCAGGCTCTCAGGAAAGTCAACCAGCTGATGTCCCAACTAAAGTCTACCCAGAATAATTACCAGCTTACGGAGCTGGAGAACAAGAAACAGCGTTCGATCTTGTCGTCCAAGCGGCTTGACTACATGTGGAATCGTTGTGACCGGACCACGCTGCAGTGCTCCCGCTGCCTGCGGGGGTGGACGGAGCACGCTTCCCGGTGCTTCCTCCTGTCCAACGTGGAGAAGACCTGGGAAAATGCTCGTGTCGATTGCCGCAACTACAAAGGGGACCTAGCTGTCGTCCTGGACGCCGCAGACCAGGCGTTCCTGACGAACCTGACGTTCCAGTTTAAAAAGGCAAATCCCGGCATGAACTTCCACTCAGCGTGGATTGGGCTGCAGGACATGGTCAAGGAAGGAGTCCACTTCTGGGTCAATGGAGAGCGAATCAAATGGGATGTCAAATACTGGAGACCTGGCGAGCCCAACAACGCCAAAGCTGCCGGGGACACTGAGCAAGCCGGTGAGGACTGCGTGTCCATTCTACCACCAGATGAGGTGGGACCTGAGGGCTGGTTGAACAGCTGGGATGACATTACTTGTGTTGGGAAACGTCACTACATCTGTGAGACTGATGCCCTGATTTTGACCTAGGATGGAAGAAGTCCTGTTTTAATCTGGCCACAAGACACATGTGGGAGGAAATAGTCGGGTCAGAGAGTCTGAAATGTATCTTTCTTGTTAAAAAAGCACAAAACTCTGAACTCTGAGTGAAAGATTGTGGGGGCAGCATCATGCTGTGGCGATGGGATGGGGTAATGAGATGGTAGATGGAGATAAAAAAAAAAAATCATTCTATACTCTAAGAAAATCTAAAATTACAGAAGAAGTAAAAGAGAACAAATTAATTTTAAGAATTGTTAGTTAGGTTATACATTGGGACCTGTATGGTTCACACAGTATGCAGATGACTGTTCGATTTATTACTCAAAAATTTTTTTACTCCCCTTAATTAACAATACAGAAATGTTGCTGTTGATATGTTTGATGTACAAATGTGGGAATACACAATTACCAACAACAGATCTGCAACCAAATCCCAGCTAACTGTTCCTGATCAGGAAGCTAGTGTTTGCATTGCAGCACAGCTACCGGATACAGGAAGTTAGAAAAGTTGAAACGCCAATAAACCTTAATATTTACAATTAATTATCTCAGAAAAAAAATTTACAAAATGTATTGCATTAGTTATCTTTATGTTGTGTTGCAAATTAAGCCAAATTATGTAAAGTTTTAGATCATTTGGTCACAAATGAGCTAAGATTTTGTGCCCATCTAAAGTCATTTGGACTTTAGATGCCCAAATGACCTAAAATCTTAAATCACTAATTTATTTATTTATTGAATATGACTATATATCTTCATGTCTGGTTATAATCTGGCCTGAGTTTGTCTTGCGAAATTGAGCTCAGTTTCTAAAAATTTCTAAAATCCACTGCAGTTAATTTGTGTTTTAAAAAGATGGATGACATTTTTACATAAGGTCAGGTTAAACTGGATGAAATTCAGCATTTGAAAACCTCTTGTGCACATTTTTGTTATTTAAATACATAACAAATGAAAAAGACATTTTTTCCCCCAAAGATTCAGCAGTTTGCCGGATTCCTTATAGTTGCCATGGTGAATTGCCATGGAAACCAGAAGAAACCCAGACTTACTTGTTTTTATTTAAGACATTCGGACTTCTAAACCACCTGGTGTCAAATGTATCTGCCAAAGTCAGCAGGCCAACAATCTGCTGAGTGTGTGAAGAAGAAATGTCGTTTGAAGACAGGATCGTACATTTACTCACATATCTAAGAACCGATTTTAGGAGTCCAAGGTAAGGAAGGATTTACTGGATATTTATGAAGGAATTGCAGATATATTAGTTTATAAGTTAGAGTAAAATGTAACTGTCAATACATTACTCTGGGTTGCAAAATTGATGTTTAAGAAACCTGGGATTGGAAATGTAAGAACTAGTTTTTATTTACACCATTTAGACTAAGTACCTTTTTCCTTCCCCTGAACTGATTTTTGTTGGTCTAGTAAACATGTGTCAAACTCGGGGCCCCAGGGCCAAATTAGGCCCGCCTTATCTTTTTATGTGACCTACTAGTCTCCAGATGTGAAATTGCATCCATCATTCCCTCCAATTTTTTCCAATAGCGAAAATTCACGCAAAAGTCAGCAAATCCCCGCATTGTTTTTGGGGGGTCTTTTGCGCTAATGCATAGCTGTGAGTTTATTGCAAATTCTCCACAAAAATAGTCAAAAGCGTTTAGTTTACATTACTTATAACTCCAAACTCAAAAAAAAATCACAGAAACAATCACGGAATCCGAAGACTGATCAATGTGAAAAGATGTTATGCAGAGGCAGCTATTTATTAATATGGTAAAAGTTTTTAAAGGGTCTTATCAATGCATTTTGGCACCTTGAGAACATCCAAATGTGGCCCAAATTGAAAATGAGTTTCACACCCTGGTCTGTCTCATTAAAATATGCTTAGGGTCATTATGTTTCAAAATGTGGAACATTTCTGATTGCATTGCAACTTTACGCTAGTTTGTTTAGCTACATCTGAGTGAGCTTGATTCTCTTTTTGTATTTGTTGTCAGGTCTGGTACCTACAGGACCTCAGAACCTGAACATGGACCTGAGAACAAAAATGCTGCCATAGTCGAGCTTAAGAAGATACTGAAACCCATCTGGCATCTTGTTTTGATCGGAATTCTGAGCGGGATCCTCGTCATGGTGGTATTAATCATCATCATCGAGTGGAACACCAAGCAAAACGTGATAACGAGCCTAGAGCAGGTCAAAGAGGAGATGAAGACCAACACCGAGAAGCTGCTAGAGGAGAAAAGCAGGATTTCAGAACAGCTGAACTTAACCAACACAAACTTCTCCATTCTGATGGCGGAGTATGAACGGCTGTTGATCGAACATCCGTGCAATTATACCCAGCTGGAGAAGAAAATTATCAGCCTGCATGGGGTTTTGAGCAACGCTTTAAAAACTAAAGAAAGGATTGAGGGGGAAGTCAACCAGCTGACGGCCCAAATAAAGTCTACCCAGAAAAATGACCAGCTTACGGAGCTGGAGAACAAGAAACAGCGTTCGTTCCTGTCCTCCAAGTATCTTGACTACATTTGGGATCTTTGTAACCAGACCACGCTGCAGTGCTCCCGCTGCCTGCCGGGGTGGAAGGAGCACGCTTCCCGGTGCTTCCTCCTGTCCAACTTGGACGAGAAATGGGAAAATGCTCGCATCGAGTGCCGCAACTACAAAGGGGACCTAGCTGTCGTCCTGAACGCCGCAGACCAGGCGTTCTTGACGAACCTGACGTTCCAGTTTAAAAAGGCAAATCCCGGCATGACCTTCCACTCAGCGTGGATCGGGCTGCAGGACATGGTCAAGGAAGGAGACCACATCTGGGTCAATGGCGAGAGAATCAAATCGGATGTCATATACTGGAGACCTGGCGAGCCCAACAACGCCGTAGCTGCCTGGGACACTGAGCAAGCCGGTCAGGACTGCGTGTCCATTCTACCACCAGATGAGGTGGGACCTAAGGGCTGGTTGAACAGCTGGGATGACATTACTTGTGTTGGGAAACGTCACTACATCTGTGAGACTGATGCCCTGATTTTGACCTAGGATGGAAGAAGTCCTGTTTTAATCTGGCCACAAGACACATGTGGGAGGAAATAGTCGGGTCAGAGAGTCTGAAATGTATCTTTCTTGATAAAAAAGCACAAAACTCTGAATTCTGAGTGAAAGATTGTGGGGGCAGCATCATGCTGTGGGGATGAGATGGAGTAATGAGATGGTAGATGGAGATTTAAAAAATGCATTCTATACTCTAAGAAAATCTACAACTACAGAAGAAGCAAAAGAATAAAAATTAATTTTAAGAATTGTTAGTTAGGTTATACATTGGGACCTGTATGGTTCACACAGTATGCAGATGACTGTTCGATTTATTACTCAAAATTTTTTTTACTCCCCTTAATTAACAATACAGAAATGTTGCTGTTGGTATGTCTGATGTACAAATGTGGGAATACACAATTACCAACAACAGACCTGCAACCAAACCTTAATATTTACAACTAATTATCCCAGAAAAAAATGCACAAAATGTATTGCATTAGTTATCTTTATGTTGTGTTGCAAACTAAAGGCAAATTGTGTAAAGTTTTAGATCATTTGGTCACAAATGAGCTAAGATTTTGTGCCCATCTAAAGTCATTTGGACTTTAGATGCCCAAATGATCTAAAATCTTAAATCACTAATTTATTTATTTATTGAATATGACTATATATCTTCATGTCTGGTTATAATCTGGCCTGAGTTTGTCTTGCGAAATTGAGCTCAGCTTTCTAAAAATTGTTCAACTGCAGTTAGTTTGTGTTTTAACAAGATGGATGACATTTTTACATAAGGTCAGGTTAAACTGGATGAAATTCAGCATTTGAAAACCTCTTGTGCACATTTTTGTTATTTTAATACACCACAACTGAAAAAGACCCCCCCCCCCCCCCCCCCCCCCCCCCCAATAATTCAGCAGTTTGCCGGATTCCTAGAGTTGCCATGGTGAATTGCCATGGAAATCAGAAGAAACCCAGACTTACTTGTTTTTATTTAAGACATTCAGACTTCTAAACCACCTGGTGTCAAATGTATCTGCCAAAGTCAGCAGGCCAACAATCTGCTGAGTGTGTGAAGAAGAAATGTCGTTTGAAGACAGGATCGTACATTTACTCACATATTTAAGAACCGATTTTAGGAGTCCGAGGTAAGGAAGGATTTACTGGATATTTATGAAGGAATTGCAGATATATTAGTTTATAAGTTAGAGTAAAATGTAACTGTCAATACATTACTCTGGGTTGCAAAATTGATGTTTAAGAAACCTGGGATTGGAAATGTAAGAACTAGTTTTTATTTACACCATTTAGACTAAGTACCTTTTTCCTTCCCCTGAACTGATTTTTGTTGGTCTAGTAAACATGTGTCAAACTCGAGGCCCCAGGGCCAAATCAGGCCCGCCTTATCTTTTTATGTGGCCTACTAGTCTCCAGATGTGAAATTGTATCCATCATTCCCTCCAATTTTTCGCAATAGCGAAAATTCATGCAAAAATCAGCAAATCTCTGCATTGGTTTTTTTTGTGTTTGTTTGTTTGGTTTTCACGCTAATGCAAAGCTGTGAGTTTATTGCAAATTGTCCACAAAAATTGTCAAAAGCGTTTAGTTTAAATTACTTATAACTCCAAACTCAAAAAAAAATCACAGAAACAATCACGGAATCCGAATGTGATCAATGTGAAAAGATGTTGAATACTTATCAAATGCAGAGGCAGCTGTTTATTAATATGGTAAAGGTTTTTTAAAGGGTCTTATCAATGCATTTTGGCACCTTGAGAACATCCAAATGTGGCCCAAATTGAAAATGAATTTGACACCCTGGTCTGTCTCATTAAAAAATGCTTAGGGTCATTATGTTTCAAAATGTGGAACATTTCTGAGGGCATTGCAACTTTACGCTAGTTTGTTTAGCTACATCTGAGTGAGCTTGATTCTCTTTTTGTATTTGTTGTCAGGTCTGGTACCTACAGGACCTCAGTAACTGAACATGGACCTGAGAACAAAAATGCTGCCATAGTCAAGCTTAAGAGGATACTGAAACCCATCTGGCATCTTGTTTTGATCGGAATTCTGAGCGGGATCCTCGTCATGGTGGTATTAATCATCATCATCGAGTGGAACACCAAGCAAAACATGATAATGAGTATAGAGCAGGTCAAAGAGGAGATGAAGACCAACACCGAGAAGCTGCTAGAGGAGAAAAGCAGGATTTCAGAACAGCTGAACTTAACCAACACAAACTTCTCCATTCTGATGGCGGAGTATGAACGGCTGTTTCTCAAATATCCGTGCAATTATACCCTGCTGGAGAAGAAAGTCACCAGCCTGCATGGGGTTTTGAGCAACGCTTTAAAATCTAAAGAAAAGGTTGAGAGGGAAGTCAAGCAGCTGACGGCCCAAATAAAGTCTACCCAGAAAAATGACCAGCTTACGGAGCTGGAGAACAAGAAACAGCGTTCGTTCCTGTCCTCCAAGCATCTCGACTACATCTGGGATCTTTGTGACCGGACCACGCTGCAGTGCTCCCGCTGCCTGCCGGGGTGGACGGAGCATGCTTCCCGGTGCTTCCTCCTGTCCAACGTGGAGAAGACCTGGGAAAATGCTCGCGTCGATTGCCTCAACTACAAAGGGGACCTAGCTGTCGTCCTGAACGCCACAGACCAGGCGTTCCTGACGAACCTGACGTTCCAGTTTAAAAAGGCAAATCCCCGCATGACCTTCCACTCAGCGTGGATCGGGCTGCAGGACATGGTCAAGGAAGGAGACCACATCTGGGTCAATGGCGAGAGAATCAAATCGGATGTCATATACTGGAGACCTGGCGAGCCCAACAACGCCATAGCTGATTGGGACACTGAGAAAGCCGGTCAGGACTGCGTGTCCATTCTACCACCAGATGAGGTGGGACCTGAGGGCTGGTTGAACAGCTGGGATGACATTAGTTGTGTTGGGAAACGTCACTACATCTGTGAGACTGATGCCCTGATTTTGACCTAGGATGGAAGAAGTCCTGTTTTAATCTGGCCACAAGACACATGTGGGAGGAAATAGTCGGGTCAGAGAGTCTGAAATGTATCTTTCTTGTTAAAAAAGCACAAAACTCTGAACTCTGAGTGAAAGATTGTGGGGGCAGCATCATGCTGTGGGGATGAGATGGAGTAATGAGATGGTAGATGGAGATTTAAAAAATGCATTCTATACTCTAAGAAAATCTAAAATTACAGAAGAAGCAAAAGAAAAAAAAAAAAAACAGACCTGTAATCGAATCCCAGCTAACTGTTCCTGGTCAGGAAGCTGGTGTTTGCACTTCAGCACAGCTACCGGATACAGGAAGTTAGAAAAGTTGAAAGTTTCTATAAACCATTGTATTAAAAAAATGGATTAAAACCTTCACATTTACAGCTAATTATCCAAGTCATAACAGAAAAATTGTATAAAATGTATAATTGTATAAAATAAAACATTGTAATTGTATATGATGTATAATTGTATAAAAGGTTACAAACTACAGATAGTTTGGATAGAGTAACTTTTCAGTCTTTCCCATTTTAAGACAAATAAAGGTGAGAAAGAAACTGGTTTGATTTGATTTTGTGACCCTTTCCAGACTAAATTAATGCCAGGGACTTTGATTTCTACCGTTTTTGAAATTATCTGACGACTTTAGATGGCACTATAGCTTTTCTTTTACATTTTAAATTGTTTGTTCTTAGCTGCTGCGACATGTAAATTTTCCCCATGGCGAGATTCATCATATCTGCCTGTCACTCTTTTTCAATGAAAACATTACATTTGAAATTACAATATTAAATCAGACCATTAAAGAAACATATTTAATACAAAAATGTGGGCTTCATGGAAAGCTCAGTACTTGCTTATAGATTATCTCCAAATGGTACTTTTAACCCGACAGTGGGGCTCGCTTGAGTGCATTCTGATTTACTAAATATGTCTATATTTTCACCTCAGAGCCTCAGTTTGGCTTACTTGCAGTTTTGTGCTTTAACAAGATGGCTGACGTTTTCATGTAGACTCAGGTTGGTTTGGATAGCTTTTCTTTCTCCATTACTGAATGGAATTCAGCATTTGAAAACTGACTGTATTTACTCATCTTTATTCAAAATTGTGATTATCAAGTAGCACATCTTATGTGTTATTTGAATTCACCAGAACTCAAAGTAATGTTGGGGTTTTTTGTTGTTGTTTTGTTTTTCCAATGATTCAGCAGCAGGATTCCTAGAACTGGCATGGAGAGATTGCCATGGAAACCATACTGCCTTGTTTTCTTTTAAAACATGCAAATTTTTGTCCTTTTAAAATCACCCGGTCAAATGTATGCTGCCAAAGTCAACAGACCAATGCCATGTCATTGCTCACGTATTTAGGAAATGGCACAAGTCTTTCCAGGTAAGGATGAAATTACAGGATATTGATGAAGGAACCGCAGATATGTTGATTTATTATATTAGCTGGTTAAGATGCAAAATGTAAAATAGTCTGTCTGGGCTGCAGAATTATTCCAAAGATCTGAAATTGGAAATTTAAGAGCTACTTTTTATTTGCACTATTTAGACCAGTTATTTTTACTTCCTCTCCACTTCACGAAGAGATTTGTGTTGATATATATCACATTGTCATGTTGTGGCAAAATGTGGAAATATTTTAAGGGCACTGCAGCTTTAGGTAGTTTGTTTAACTACATCGGGATGAACTTGATTCCCTGTTTTTTGTTTGTTGGCATGTCTGCTAACAGCTCACCTTCAGAACTTGTCCATGCACCTGGGGACCTAACGAGCAGCATCTCTAACAGGAACGGGAAACCCAACTGTTATCTTGTTCTGATCGGAATTTTGAGCGGGCTCCATGCCATACTGATATTAATCTTCATTCGCGAGTTTGTCAACAGTAAACACACGAGGACGAGACTAGAGCAGATACAGTTAGCAGTGAGCAATGCCGAGAAACTACAAAAACTCCTGTCCTCCAAGCGGCTCCACTACATCTGGGATCTTTGTAAGCGGACCACGCTGCAGTGCTCCCGCTGCCTGCCGGGGTGGAGGGAGCACGCTTCCCGGTGCTTCCTCCTGTCCAACGTGGAGAAGACCTGGGAAAATGCTCGCAGGGATTGCCTCGACTACAAGGGGGACCTACAGTAGCTGTCGTCCTGGACGCTGCAGACCAGGCGTTCCTGACAAACATGATGTTCCAGTTTAAAATGGAAAATCCCAACAGTATGTTCCACTCAGCGTGGATCGGGCTGGAGGACATGGTTAAAGGAAGGAAGCTTCTTCTGGGTCAGTGGAGACAAACTCAAATATGATGTCGTATACTGGAGACCTGGCGAGCCCAACAACACCAAAGCTGCCTGGGACACTGATGAGTCCGGTCAGGACTGCGTGTCCATTCTACCGCCGGATGAGGTGGGAATTGAGGGCTGGATGAACAGCTGGGATGACATTATTTGTTTTGGGAAACGGAACTATCTCTGTGAGACTGACGCCCTGATTTTGGCCTAGGATGGAAGAAGTCCTGCTCTAAACCAGAGAAAGAAGATAGTCAGATCAGAAAGACTGAAATGTTGTGAGGGCAACATCATGCTGTGCGGATGCGTTTGCTTTTATGAACATGTCAATCTTGGAATAAAACCTTGTAGAATCTGAAAAAGACCGTTTTGTCTTGATAATTCACAGTGTGTGCCAAGACTTAAACCATTGCTCACAGATTCTCTCCCACCAGTCTGAGAGACCTATGTGTCAATTTCTGTCTCTAATGTGCAACGCTACTACTTTGTGTTGGTCTTTTCCCATAAAATCAGAACATAAAAAAATTTGAAACGTGTGGTTAAAACTAAACAAACGGTGGAAACGTGGTTTTGCAAGTTTCTCTACAATTATGCAGATTTTTATTAGTTATATTTGTACGTTTTCAAACCTCCTACGCTATCAGAGTTGCAAAGTTTAATATCCTAACCATATTTAAACCGAATGGCGCCATCTAGTGGAACAACAGGTCATTTACTGTTAATAGGAAGTAAAAGAGAACAACAGTTTGAGATTACTTCAACATTTGTGGTTGATTTTATACATTAATAGTATATTGGCATTCGAGAATGATAATTACCCATGTAATATATAAAAACTAACCCAAACTGACACCAGGCATAATTAAGTGATAATGAATTTGCACAGATCCCTGAATATAAGCAATTGCACGTTGACATATTTTTATTAGCACTGTACTGTGGAGAGCCATTTCATATATAAACGAATAAATATAAATGTGAATAAAGATGCCAATTACTCATTTATTTATTTGAAATAAATTATTTCCCATTCTGCGGCTCTCCAAAACAACTAACCCTAAATCGACGTCAAACTGCGTGTGTGGGGAAAAAAAAATTATAATGCGCATGCGCAATAGAGGCAAAGTTGCTGTCATGGCCCCGTTCATGGAGGCGTTGTGTTGTTATGCTGTTCTATTTCGACAAACTAGCAACATTTCTGGAAGGACGCCGCTTTTTCAGCCACGCGGAGATATAGCCGAGTTTCTGTTCGGTGGAAACCCGTCAGCCTGCTCCGCTTTTATGTGCTGCGAAGACGTAAGTGTTCAAGGCTAACGCTAGCTCAAAAGCAAAACCAGAGCTGGTGTTTGTTTTTGTTTTGTTTTTTTACGGCTAACGAGCTACATTACATTGTCGCCTCTTATCGTTATTCACCAAAACGGTGATTATTATTATTCTCGTTTTGTCGCAGAGGTTCCCTGGAGACGTTCATATTTAAGCTGAAGGGGGGGAAACATGTAGCAGTCACGTTGGATTCTTAAAGGGACAGCAGTTGTTGAATTCAGGTAAGCTACAAAGGCTACACGTTCAACATGTAGTTTCATGAAGAAATGTAGACCTGGACACAGCTAAATGTGGACTGAAACATCTGTAAATGATGACTTCTTGTACGTAAAGAGGTCAAGTGGCTCGCTTGACTCTGATGTTGCCTCTTCAGGATGAATGACATGAACCTGAGTCCTGTGGGCATGGACCAGCTGAGTGTGCCCTCAGTGAGTGCCAGCCACCTGGGTCTGCCCACTTCTCCCACTCACAATCCCATTCCCACCCCAGGTATGGAAACAGTTGATCGAGTCGGAGATTGTTTGACACCCTTAAATCAGCATAAACGAGGATTATAACTCAATATATTGCCACTGTTGCCAAGAAAAGTAAAAAAATAAAATAAAATAAAAAGTATAAAATTCCGAGAATGAAGTTGCAGTAGTAAAACAAGAATATAGTCACTGCTTGCTACTGATAATAATCTGATGCTGATGTGTTGGTAGTTTAAGTGATTCCTTAGTTGTAAAATAATAAATGACATAAAGTAATGTTATGGAAGGGTTATGACACTATTCTGCTCAGTCCTTTGACTTCATCCTCATAATAATATGACTTTTTTTGTCATATTACTATGATTTTATTCTAGTTATATTTATGATTATTCTGGTATTGTTACGCCTTTGTTCTCGTACAATTTTATTTCCATAAAAGTACAACTTTATTCTGGTAATATTGTGAGTTTACTCTGGAAATATTGTTACTTCTTGTAGTATTACAACTTTATTTCCATAGTGCAATGGCTTTATTCTCGTATGACTTTTTTTCTTGTTATACTATGACTTTATTTTGGTAATATTATGACCTTTTGAAATATTATGACTTTATTCTCGCAGCATTATAGTTTTATAACTATATTCTCGTCGTTTAATTTAATGTATTTATTTCTGTCTGAGCCCTGTTCGTTCGCATGTTTGATTTTCTCAGGCATGCCGGTGGCCATCCCCAGTCTGGGCCCGTCCCTCGGCTCTCTCCCCTCTGCTCTGTCCCTGATGCTGCCCATGGGTCCTCTCAGCGACAGAGGGGTGATGTGTGGCCTGCCTGAGAGGAATTACTCCCTGCCTCCTCCGCCGTATCCCCACCTGGAGAGCAGTTACTTCCGACACCTACTGCCAGGTGGGTTTGTGATTTGTATCTGTTGTTATTAGACATAAAAACCAAACAGTAACTCATATTTCATCCCAGTATCTACGGTCTCTTTCTTTTTATAAGGTATTTTGTCCTACCTGGCAGACCGTCCACCTCCTCAGTACATTCATCCCAGCAGCCTTAACATGGACGGGACGCTGTCTGTGGCCAGCAACAACCCTTCCAGTCTGGACCCCTACAGCGGGCCTGGGGGCCCTCTGGAGCAGGGCCTGGTGCCCTTGGACTCGAGGCAGGTCAGCGGTCAGGCTGGCCCTCATGAGCTGGACTCCACAGGGCTGGCCATGGAGTCACGCGTTAACAGCCCGCTGTCTCCTGACCGGATGGGGGAGGAGCTAGCCAGCATGGACCGGGTGGTGGCGGTGGCGGTGTCCGACGCCCAGCAGCTCGGCGGAGGACGGCAGCCTCAGCCTCACGAGGGGGGGGTGATGCCTCTCCACGGGCCCCCCGTGCTGGAGCTTCCTGTGGTGATGGAGCCGGACCACCTGGGAGCCAGAGTGGGAAGCTCCGGGACGGGAGGAGCTGGAGGCGGGGGAGCGGGAGGCGGTGGAAACGGGGGGCTCGGGGAGCAGCTCCACGGGAACGGAGAGATGAACCCGAGCGTGGTGAGCGTGGTGCTCACCGGCTCCATGTCCAACCCCAGCCAGCTGGAGCCCGTGTCTCTCCACGGACATTCGGGGATGGGGCTGGAGGCGGTCAACGTGTCCTCCATCACCGCCGAGGTGGCCCTCGGCCCCGAGAACAACCTGGTCCTCGTCAACTCCACCCTGCAGCTGGAGGATCCGGCTCCCAGCAAGGAGAACATGGCCGCCCCCTGCTCCATCTGTGAGTATAAGCGGACGATTACAGACGGCTTGTTAAGACCAGAAACAATCACGCGGTTTGTACAGATGCCTGGGTTTGGAAAGTGCTTTATTTCTGTATAAAGTCCTTGAAAGTGCTTGATATTGAAACTTCATAGTTTTCTAATGAAGTGCAATCCAACGCTTTATTAAAAGCCAATGTTTGGAAAATGTGATTTACAGTTGAAACCAGGTACCTAATAAAAAGACATGCACATTTTCTTTCCCACTGTCTGAAGTTAAATCAGACATTTTTCTTGTTTTAGTTTAGGTAGAGTGACCAAAACTATTTCTATTTGTGAAATGCCAGAAAACTGAGCAAGAACATTTTTTGTAACTTTTTTTTGTATATTATGTTTAATTTAACGTCTCATTTAATTTGAGCAGGAAGGCAATTTACCTTAACACAATTTGTTTGGATTCTTTCAGTGCAATCACTATTTATTATTCGTAATCGATCATTGACTTATTGATCCGTCACTGAAATAAAGACTGTCTCATCTTTTATGCGCTAGTTATTGGAATTGGGGAATTTTTGTTAAGTTAGTGTTTCGTTCTGGGACCTGTCAGATACGTAGGGCGTGTGAGAGAGACATTTCGAAACATAGCATTTTCTATTTGTTGTATTTTAAGTGTGATGACGCTGGAGAAGTTTGAAAACTTACTTTAAAAATGCCTGAATTTTACTGTGTAAAAAGTGTACGAATCCTGAAATGAACAATTTGAAACATTCGAAGGTACATTTCTGACTCTGACATCTGCTGATCGCTGTTGATTTCTCCTCAGGGTGCACACTGTGTGAGCGCTCATACGCCTCCGACTGTCCGGAGCACGGTCCGGTCACCTTCATCCCCGACGCGCCGATCCAAAGCCGGGCTCGCCTCTCTTTGCCGCGTCCGCTCTGTCTTCGCATCTCTGTAACCGATGAACCGCTTGGTAAGAGATCAAACACCCCTTAGCTACGGCTGGGCGATATGGCTTAAAAATGGAATTTATGTAAATGTTATAATTTTAATAAATGATTTCAAAAGAAATTACAAGTGACAGAAAATATTTTCAAAAAGTGGTTTTTATTTCAAACGATTGAGTTGCGGGACAAACTATTTAGTACAAAGCTACACATTTTTTGGATTAATCATAAAGACAATCAATAATATTAGCAGAAAGTGTGTTTTTGCCAGAAGAACTTATTAAAATGAACAAGATAAAATCATTTTAATGAGAAAAATCTTCTAGAATTATAAAGGTCACTCGTAGCTGTGGAAGCAAGCGGTGCATTGATGTAAAAAAAAAAAAAGAAATCCAGATTTTCCAAAAATTAAATCTTCAAAACCAAAAATTGGATTAATCAATAAAATCGACTTATCACCCAGCCCTGTTTTAGGTTTTAGAAATTCATTTTTATTTTATCAAATGTTTCCCAACATGTTTACAGGAGTGTTTGCGCGGGACGTCATTCCTCCGAGGACCTGCTTCGGGCCAATGGTGGGGCAGCACTGCAGCAACGTGGACCTCTCTGATTGGCCAGAAAAGGACACGCCTCAGATCTGGAAGGTCTGTTGACACGCACCTGTCTAAATCCACGAGCAGTAGCGCTTTTTACGTCAAAAGTAACGAATGGAAATGCATGTCCGTCGCCGTAGATGTACCACAACAACGTGCTGGAGTTCTACATCGTGACGACCGATGAGAACGAGTGCAACTGGATGATGTTTGTGCGCAAGGCGAGGTAGATTCCCCGATCACTCCCACGCGCCGGAGGCGGAAAACGGTGTGCTGCCTTTACAAACGAAATGCAACGTTTTGGTGTTTCAGGACCCATGAAGAGCAAAATCTGGTGGCGTACCCCGCCAACGGGAAGCTGTTCTTCTGTACGTCCACAGAGATTCACCCCGACCAGGAGCTGCTCTTCTACTACAGCCGAGACTACTGCAGGCTGATGGGTGAGGAGACGACGCAGCATGTGGTTATGATTGGCTGAGCCAGTGGGGACTTATTACAGGGTTTCATCACAATCTGGGAAAGCGTGGGATTTGATTTCGGAGAAAGAAACAGTTATTATGATACTTGTCATTCTTTATTTTGTTACTTGTGTCCATCTTTTCTCCCAGGTTCAGGGTTCATATGGGTACTTGAAATCCTTGAACATGATAGAATTTCAAGGCTTGAAAAGAGCTCGACTTCTGTATAAAGTCCTTGAAAGCGCTTCAAATTCAAACCGCATCGTTTTGTAATCTTAACGCTTTCTGAAAAGCCTATATTTTTGGAAAACATTATTTCTAGTTGAAACCGTATTTTCACAAGACACACATCTTTTTCTCGCTGTGTGAATTTGATTTAGACGAAACTTCCCTTGTTTTAGGTCGTTTAGAATTACCAAAATTATTCATATTTGCTCATTTGCGCCCTCGCCCATCCCCAAAAAATGTATTTTGGAATTTTATTATTCCCAATGGCTCAAAGGCTTATTGGTCTGTGTAAGTACAATGAAGTATATATATAAATAAATTTTATAAATAAAATATATTTTAGATGTCAAACGAGGTTATTAAATTGGGAGATTTTTTTTTTTTGGGTCAAATTAGTGTTTTGTAAGGTGTATTTATGAGACATTTGAAAACTTAACACTTTGTTACATTTTAGTTTACTTTGTCTTTGCTGTAGGTTGTACAGCAAAGACGATGTCTATCACAAGACATTAAAAACAGTAATACATATCATATATTGTGTATGAAAATAAAAGTGAAATTGAAACGGTCTTCTTTAGTTCATTTGGATTATTTTTATCTCCAAAGTGCGGCAACGGAAAAGTTTGAAAACCGACCTTGAAACTGCTTTAAAAGCGCTTAAATTTTACTGTGAGAAAACTGTAGATGTCTAGATGCAGAGATGTCTCCCATTGATTCAGACAACTTTAGGTTTTCAATTTTTTTTTTAAACGAGCTCATTGAACTGAGAAATTGATGACCGTTTTTATTCTTCCAGGTGTTCCTCAGGTCCCCGACGGCCAGATCTGCCAGTGTGGCAAAGAGTGCTCGTCGTTCTCCGAGCTCAAGTCTCACCTCAACAGCCATAGCAGCAACCACAGCCATAACCAGCCTGCACACAGTCACAGCCCATCGCTGCAGGACCACGCCCAGACGCAACAGCAACAGCCGGCACCACCTCAGCAGCAACAAGAGCTGCAGTCACAGCAACACGTTCCACCCGAGGAAAAGCTTCTCAACAGCAGCTCCAGCGCCTCGTCCTCCCCCTGGCCTTGTAGCAACCCCGCCGCGGGACAGGCAAACGGCGACAGCCGCAGCGCTAACAGGAACTCCAACAGCGTTACCTCCAGGGGGAGAGGCCAGGGCAGCGTGCGGGAGAAGAAGTACAAGTGCAGCATGTGCTCTCGGGCTTTCATCACTTCCACCAAGCTGAACGTGCACTTCATGGGGCACGTAGGGATGAAGCCGCACAAGTGCGAGTACTGCAGCAAGGCGTTCAGCGATCCCAGCAACCTCAGGATGCACCTCAAGATTCACACAGGTACTGTAAGGATTTTGTCGAGCATTGAGTTACCCAGTTTCACTGAATTTTTCTTTCCTTGCACCGGGTGTCTGTGCATCCTTAAAAAGTCCTAAATTTATGTATCCAAAATTATGGTCTTAAATGTCTTGCATTTCCTTTTTATTATTATTAATTTGACATTAGATAAATTAATAACAGGTCTGGAATTTTGTCTTGTATGTGTAGTGTTTCTTTTCTTGCAAGACTGTTTTGTCTAGCAAAAAAAAAAGAAAGTTTGAGCCACACACAGACATTGTCTTTACCTTCTGTGACTCGAGGCAGTGGAGGCTACCGCTAACTACCTGCTAACACATCCCTTGCTGGCTGGCAAGTTTTTCTGCCTCTATGTGAAAGTGCAAATTTATTGTCCGTTGGCTGGATAACGCTTGTTTTCGTCACTGGCTCACTTCTGATACTAACCTTCGTTTAGGGTAAGGAAAGGATGTTACAGTTGAGTTATCCTTCAGTGTAGCATCAGTAATAACTGCAATCCTGAATACATCGCCTACCTTTTTCTGTTTGGACAGGTCAGAAGAACTACAAATGCACAGTTTGCGGGAAGTCGTTCACTCAGAAATCTCACGTGGCTTCCCACATGCTCATCCACACCGGCGCAGAGAAGCTCAAGTGTGACCTTTGCGACAGATCGTTCATCAGGAAACAAGATCTGAGACAACACATGTTCTCTCACACCAAGTACGTGTTGTTTTCTTCATTGTTGTTTTCATGTTTTGTTTTTTTTATATTAAATACCTTGTATATATATATATATATATATTCCTATGTTTTGATAGTGAGCGCCAGATTCAGTGCACAAAGTGCAACAAGCACTTCCTGAAAACCAACCACCTGAAAAAACACATGAACTCTCACGAGGGCAAGAGAGACTTTGTCTGCGAGAAGTGCCACAAAGCTTTTCTTACTAAATACCACCTCACACGTCACCTCAAGATCTGCAAAGGGCCCAAGAGAGACAGAACCACTCGAAAGGAACAGAACGTTTTCAAGGAAGAGGAGGAAGAAGAAGAGGACGAGGAGGACGACGACGACGAAGAGGAGAGAAGAGGTGGAGACGAACTGAATGATGAGGACTATGGTTTAGATGTTGGAGGTTATAGCTCTGAAAAGTCCCTGTCCCCTCCTCCTTGAAGACAGTGCCTCTTGAGATGATTTTATTTATTTATAGTATTTGCAGTACTATTACTTACTTATCTGATTTACCGCATACTTCTAAAATGATCTGTCAAACCGATGCCACATTTTATAACATGACATAAAAATTCTTTTCATTTTCTTTTGCCATATTAATGCTGCTACAGTATTTGTCGTATCTGTAAAATGATGTTTCCTATGCCCAACTTGTTGTTTAATATCTATTTTTCCAGCTAGATTTTTTTATGATATCCTGACATGGTGGGAACTGTTATCCTATTGGATTTGCAGGAATAGCCGTTTTTTACTTGATGATTTAAATTGTTGTATGTCCTTGTTACGTGAACTGTTTTGTATTAAATCTGTCATTTTGCTTGTGCTTCCAAGAATGCAGATAAAGTTGTCATTTATCAGTTGGTTGGTTGATGGATTTGTAATAAATGACATTGGACAACAAGCACATGCCACAAATAACTAAACACCAAACTGACATTAAATCATACCAGTTTATTTAACTATAAAACTGACTTTTCCTCTGAATATTTACATTCATTACACTTGTCTGTTCTTAATTTTAAAAGTAGAATATTTTTTTATTAACCCAAGTAGATATTTGAAAACATGATCTCCAAATCGAGGGCTCTTTGTCGCCCCTGGTTGGCACTTTTCTCACGTCCTTTGTTAGCTTTTGTAATATTTTGTAATAGCTTTGACTATTATTTTATAATAGTCGAATTTAATTTTAATATTTAACTTCATTTCTGACTATTACCCCACGTAAACTGACAGACCTGTAAAAATACTGTATTTAAATACATAATTTATTACAATATTTTAAGTACCAGTAAAAATACTATATTCTCTTAAAAAAAAAAACGCATTCAAGTAAGTTGCAGTAATTCTACCAAAAGCTCTTACTATGAAAACCCTGTACCGGAAGTGCTCATGAGACTTCCGTTTAGAAATACAAAAATATTCAGCGCCGCTGCTTTCATTCATTTCAGCGTGGTATGTGGTTTGTTGCATTTTTCACGTTCTGTTTCTCATTTTTTGCCTTTGTAAACGGCTGTTACTTTTAAAGATAACGGAGTTTTAAAGTAAAACCAAACTTCTGGAGCACTGTTACCGTTGTTTTGATTGTTAGCTAACCGTTCAGCTAACAGCTCTGCTGACATTCATGTTCCACAGCACTATTTCAGGTCAAACTACTTTAAGTTCTGTAGCTAAATAAGTTAAACAAGTCCGCGTACTGTTGCGCGAAGTTCACGTTTGACTTCTTTACTCAATGTTTTTAACTTTTTCCAGCCTGGTCTGAGTGACAGCCATGCTGACCCCACCGCAGGAAGGGATGCCCAGCATGATAGACAAGGCGCTGAGGATGAGGAGGGAGGAGCAGGCTCGGCAGATCGTTCTCGCCTGGGCTGTGCTCAACGTCTCTTTAGCTGGCATGATTTACACGGAAATGTAAGAAATCATAGCTGTGAAGCAATATGTAGCATTTTCTGTAGCTCATCATCTTTTTGGCTGTGTCTTTGTTACTTCATTGTAGGTCAGGGAAGCTGCTGAGCAGGTACTACAACATCACCTACTGGCCAATCTGGTACATCGGTGAGATTCCACTGCACTGTTTTTTTTTTCTTTCTTACAAAATAAGAGCGCTGCTTACCCATCGTCTATACAAGGGTTTCTTAAATTAGGCCTCTAACTCCAGAGACGCTCAAAATAAATTCCTAAAATTAAATCCTACACCTAAGTTCTTGTTGTGTTTTTTTTTCTTCATGTTCTTGCAGAACTGGTCCTCGCCTCTCTTTTCAGTCTCAATGCTCTTTTTGACTTCTGGAAGTATTTCAAATACACAATGTCTCCGTCCTCCATTGCTGTTACCCCTCAGCAGCATCACCTTCTGGGTCTGAGGAACACAAGTACGTTTCTCTTGACGTCTGCACAGAATTTCAGATTTTGGTTTTGCTTTCTGCCTAGTAGTTGTTTTTAAGCTGTCTTAATACCGTTATCAGAATATTGAAGTGACTTCTTGTCACTTCCCTTGCAGATATCCAGCCCTCTCCTCCACAAAAGCCAGAGAAGAAAGAGACTCCAGCTCCCACCCAGTCCTCTCCGCTCCAGGGCCAGAGTGTGCTGAGCTTCAGTCCCTCTCGCCCCGCCTCCAGCAGCCCCAAGTTCTCCCCGAGCTGTACACCGGGTTATAGCCCCCCTCTGGGCAGCCCATCCCCACCAAGCAGCGCAGGAGGACCTTTTACCCCCTCAGTGGCCTTTGGAAAGGTGCATGTTTTTCCAGAAGCCAAGGAAAACAGAATGCATCTAAATTAGTGTTACATATTCTACGTCGTCTGATTCCTAGGTGCTGAACTACAGTCAGTCTTCAGGCTCGTCTCCCTATCAGAACAGCATTGGGTCAGCAGAAGGCTCTGGCTTGAGAGCTCGGTATCGCACATCTCCTTCGGTGTTTAACTCTCCAGGAAGCAAGGAAGACTACATGGAGGATCTGAAGAGTCTCGAGCGGTTCCTGCGTTCCGAGGAGGAAAAAAGTCACCGCAGTCAACTCGGTGGGAAGGAGTTCTTCGGCTGAAACCAGTTCCTTTTACACATGAACTGAAGTTTCAGCAGAGTACCAGTCGATGTGCTAATAATCTTTCTAAGCTTAATTTCATATATATTTTATGAACGTATATTTTCTGTTGCTTCATTCCATCTGCAGGCAGTCCAGAGTCCGTGTCTCCAAGCCACAGCCCTACTTTCTGGAACTACAATCGTTCTGTGGGAGATTACGCCCAGAGCTTGAGGAAGTTCCTCTACCAGCCGGCGTGCCGCTCTCAGGCGCCGTCGGCGCACAAGGACGAGACGGACCTGGGTTCTAAACACGCTGCAGAAGAGGTCTATTTTGTTGATTTTATGTAATACACTAATGCTGTTTTGCAGTTATCTTCAGAAGAACCCGATTAGTTAAGAAAAAAAGGCTACCTGTGTGCAATTTGCATTCACAATGCACAGAATCAATATTTTGTGGTATCTCAATACCAACTTTTGTACACATAGAGATGAAAATGCTTCCCTGTTATTTGCAAACGACTCCAGACTGTTAGAATGATAGGAAAAAACATTTTTGAACATCTATTTTCAAGTTATGCCACATTCCTAATTGGATTTAGATCTAGGCTTTGACTAGACCCCCACATCACTATAATTCCACCACCTTTGTTTATGTTGTAGCGAAAATCTGAGATTGTACTGAGATTAAATGAAAACACAGGTGGACATAATTTACCAACAAGATGCCTTCTTAATATGTTTGTTGCACTGGATTTCATTCAGGGGAACCAGATTAAATGTGGCTAAATAAAGATGCGGATTTTAATTTGTAGAAACAATCATGGAACCGTGTATATCCCTCCAATATCTTTATATTTAGGTGTGGGCCAGAATCACCACCAGCAGAGCCGTAGCGGATCACGTGGACAGCTGGACAGCCAAGCTTAGAAATGTGAGTCCTGATGTTTTTCACTGGACGTCTTTCTCTGTATGCCAGGGTGTCTGCGCATCCTTAAAAATTCTTAAATTCATTTAAAAAGCAGGTTGACCTTTAATATGTTATTCCCAGGTGCTAAATATTGTCTAAGCGAAACTATTAAATTTAATATATTCTATGTATTTTTTCTCTCTTTGAGTCGCACTCAGACATCTTAATTGCTTCTGAGAGTCGAAACGTTTGAGGCTACCGCTAATTAGCTGCTAATATACTCTTGCTAGCTAACGCGCTAACATGGCGTCTGTCATGGTTAAGTGCAAATTAATTACCAGTTGGCTGGACGAAGTTCGTACATTTCTGTGGAGATGCAGGCCTCAACGTCTACTCGTAATAGTGTTAAATTTGACAGAAAACCTGTTACGTCCTTCATAAAGTCTCCAGCGCTTGACTGTAAAAAGCAGACGTCAACTCCGACTAAATAACATTTGTGTCCGCAGTGGATCAGTGACACCATCTTGGTCCCTCTGGTCAAAGAAATCGACTCTGTCAACAGCCAGCTGAGGAGGATGGGCTGTCCGGAGCTCCAGATAGGAGGTTAGACCAGCTGGAAATGTTTAATAACTGTTGGAATTACTGCAACAAATCTGCTAGCAGCTTTCCCGCTTTCCTCCACTAGAGGCCAGCATTAGCAGCCTGAGACAGGCAGCACTGATGAAAGCTTCCTTAATCCCCACGCTGACCTCTATTGTCCAGTACCTGGACATCACATCCAACCAGGAATATCTAGTGGATCGCATAAGAGGTTGGTTCTACTATCCAAATTGTGTCTTTTTTTTTTTTTTTTTTTAAATTGCCGTATTACGCAGAAAAAACACACCAGTGTGTATACGTTTTTATTATTTCAGAGCTGTCTCACAGTGGCTGCATGAGCTCCTTTCGCTGGAACGGTGGCGGTGATCTGAAGAACAGGAAGTGGGACACGGATCTCCCGACCGACTGCGCCGTGAGTCTGCGTCCAAACAAATATGAATGAATTGTCACGATTGCTCAGATTTTTTCTTTGTCTGTTATTTTAGTGGGTGTTTAGAACTCTTTGTGGTATTTTTTGAATCTCTCTCGCCTTCTTGATGTTAAACTGGCACTCTCTTAACGTGTGTGTCTGTAAAGACTCTTTGCGTTGCATCAATACAAAATCTTGCTTTTTTTTCCCCTTCATCTCAGATCCTCATGCATATGTTTTGCACATATTTGGACTCCAGGCTGCCCCCACATCCAAAGTACCCAGATGGGAAGACTTTTACTTCTCAGCACTTCAGCCACACTCCGGACAAACCTGGTGAGAGCTGGTCTGTTAACTGCGAGGGAAACAAAACTATAAAAACAATCACAACTTTCCTGGTTTCTTTTTTTGATACCATTGTCTGTGTTTTTAACTCCTGTAGATGTTACCAAAGAGAACCTCTTTTGCATCCACCAAAGCAGCACCACGCCCCCTCACTACCAGCTTATATACCAAGGACACATCTATAGTCTCCCTAAGGTGACTGAAAACAAGATATATTTTTTTTTCAGAAATGCTAAATGTTTATTATGCTTAATTTTATTTTGTAATTGTTTTCTGTGACAAATAAGTGTTTTGCAAGTATTTCAGTTTCATTCAACACTGCTTGGGATTATGACCTTTTATGGTCCATCACATCAAATCTCAAATGAAATAAAGTGATGTGTGTGGTGTAGTGTGGCAAAACTATTTTAATAAGTTTTTTTTCCCAAAGCATATTATATATTTTTCTGGCTCAACACATAATTTGTGGCTAACTAAGAACACAGTAGCAGTGAGATGAAACCCATCTTGATTTCTGTCACAGGGAAGGAACAACCTATTCCACACGATCCTCATGTTCCTCTATGTCATCAAGACCAAGGAGTCAGGGATGCTGGGGTGAGCTCGTTTTGACATATTTATCATGTATTGTGGCTAATTCTTGGATGTTGTATTCAAAACTTTACTGGTCCTATGTTTTGGATTGGTTTTACTGTATTCACGTTGATTTTGTTTTCCTAGGAGGGTAAATCTGGGCCTCTCTGGAGTGAACATTCTCTGGATATTTGAGAAGTGATGCATCGTGTTTTAAAAGCAAAAAAATGGCTGCAAATGGTGTTTTATTTTCTATTTTATTTTCCTTCCAGTTCTTAAGCTGCAAGGATCAGCTTAAGAACTCTTCCAGGGTTCTTAAGCTCAACCCTAAACAGTTGTTTTGCTTTGAAAAGAGAATTGCATGAACAATAATGGACACTTCCACTTCTGTAAAGATAGATGCTGTATTTTCGTTGACTATTTCTGTTACATCTTTTAGACCTGATTGATTATTTTTTTTCTTCCTGATTGTCATTTAACAGCTTGGCAGCCTTGTAAATTATATACCTCAAATGTATCTGAATGATGGCAAAAAAGGGCTCAAACCCACTTACCTGAATGTAAATATTTTTATTTCTTGTAAGCAACTTGCAAAAAGTGTCACTGGTTTGCTCATTGTTCAGTAAAAACAAAAATGCCTTGCAGTGTCAAGGAATACTGCTGACATCTACTGGAATCAACCTGGAACCATGAATTTGGAGTAGATGCAGCAGTGCGACATCAGAAAACTTGAAATGCACTGTAAATCATATGTTTACTATGATATTGAAAGGCTATAATGCTCCAGGTGGGTATGGAAAAACATAAGATGTGCTTTAGAGAACTGATAAGTGACCTTTTGACGTGATTTTAAATAAAAAAAAAAAAGTTATCAATTTGTTTCAACTTCCTTATCATTCACTGCTGTTCCAAGTCTTTTGCGCAAAATTCTCAAAAGATGTGTTGACTGTTGCTGTACTAAAATGTTTTCTCTATCCTGTTATGTATTTTAATGCCAAACTAATCCGCATGGTGGCAGTGTAGCTCCGTTTTCCGGTTTGACCTTACCGCTGTACTCGTTTTGTAATGATGTGCTGCCACAGATGCTCTGCGATGCTGTGCCATGTAGTAACTGACTTAATCTGGTGGAAAATACAGCCGAGCAATTCAGTGGGTTGATCACATTAATTTGTGGAATTTCTTTTTTTTTTATTTTATTGAGAACGTGTGAGCTTATTGTATCTTATGGCGAACATTGTATGGGAGATTATTTTTAAAACCGCATTATCTAGCAAGCAGTATGTTTTGTATTTTTCAGAGGTTCCAATACGAAGTGCATTGCCACGTTGCTGTTCTTTTTGGGAAATGTAGGCAAAGTCTCGATCAGAAATGCCTCCTTGATTGTTTCATAAATTTCTGGTCGTGTAACATTTGTTTATTATGTTTAGAAATGTTTTGGAGATATTCAGACCAAGAGGTTAAAACTGTCGCAAAATATGCCCAATAGGGTAGTGAAAAGGAATATGGCAGTGAAACTACAAGTCCCATAATGCATTTGGGTGCCGCTGCTCCTGCATTCACATCCGCTCGCCTCGCTATCAGCGCTGGAGAAAGGACTTTGAGAAACTGCGGCGATGTCAGTCCAGGTTGTGGCAGCGAAAATGGCAGAGGTCGAACTCAAAGACGTCTCCGCCGGCAAAGCCCTGCCGGCCGAGTCCCCGGTGACGCCGACCTCGGAGGAGAAGACCCTCGCCAGAAACGAGCCGCAGAAGGAGGCCGGTTCCTCCGCCGCAGCCGCTACGTCTCCCACCGCGGAGCCCTCCGCGAAAGCCGGGGAAGGCAGCCGGGGCTTGCTCACCCCGAGCGCCGCCAAGATGCCACAGGCGTCCGCTTTGAAGCACTCGGACCCGCAGCAGAACGGCGGGGACGCTTTCGTGAACCGTGACGGCACGGTCGCCGAGGCTCCGCGGATGAAAAAGGTGAGCGACGAGGACGCTTTTCTCGGTTGGAGCCGCGGTAAACGGTGCGGCGAGAGCTGACTGGGAAAGCTGGCATTGTGTGACGATGCTAGCAGGCTAGCTGGTCCCAGAGCTGATTCAGCGGTGACCGTTAACGCGTTTAATCACGGCGTTCCCCTCTGAAACCTACCGTGTCATTAATGAGGTCGAAACACCACATTATATCCACTTTTATAGTAGGGTGAGTTTCTGCTGCTGTTTTCGTTTGTTTGTTTTTTTGGTCAAATCGGTTTCATAAAGACTTGAACACATCCTAGAAGTTTCGCTGTTGTAAAAGTTTTGCTGAGATCAGATTTGTGAATTTAAAGAGGTCCGGAAAAACACAACTTGTTTACGGCATGCAGGTCTTTATGGTGCCATTTTCAGATCTTAAAATAATTTGGAGGAAAAAAAGGGCAATTAAAAAAAATTTAGTTCATCGATTTTCTGATAGGTTGTAGGTTATTCTTAATCCGGGCCAGTGCTGTACCATCCAGCCACAAGGAAGATGTTTATTCGTTGCCTCGTGAAGTTGAAATCTCACGCATTATTGCATTTTTGTTTCCTGTTAAAGTTCTGCTCGGGGGAAAAACCCCCCATCTCCACAGCATAATGCTGCCTTCCCCATGTTTTACCTTGGAGGCTATGTGTTTTGTTGTATTCAGGGTCACCCATTCATAATGTCGTTTTGATTTGTTAGCTGCTTTAAAAAAAACATCTTACTGCCTTTAGTTGTATTTTTAGGCTTATTTGTATGGCTTTCAACTTCACAACTATGAAGTGGAGGTGATATTATCTCCACCTCCCAGCAATAGTAAATAGGTCCTTCTGTTGAAACACGAACCTGACAACTCATACATTTTTGTTGTCTGTAAAGATGCTCCTCTCCTTAACTTGATACTTCAGCTCTTTATGGTCTGTCGGCTGTTGTTTTGCTGAACGTTGTCGTGTTTTTCATGCCACGGTTAAGATCGGACATATTTTATTATTTCATCCATCCCAAACAACTGCTTAGCATGTACGCAGCATGTGATGTCTTTTATCTTGTTGGAAGAAACAAATGGACTTGGTGTTATATATGCTATGGCTGTTAATTTGCCCTCTCATTTTAGAATCCCAAATTCAACCAAGCTGATGCAGCATCTGGTCTGTAGTTCATAAAGTCAAATAACAGGCAACCGTTCAGTAGCTGCAGCACAGAGCAGTGGAGGAGTTTCGCGAGCGTCCTCCAGCAGCGGAGAGTATTAGGCGATGGAGATAAATCATGTTTTGGGTTTTATCTCCAGATTTACAGGTCAGCAACATCTGGATTATCGCGTTATTAACATCAGGGCCATGCTAATAAAAAAATAAATTTACAAAATTATGAGAATAGTGTTGGTATTACAAGAATAAAGTCATAATACATTGGGACTAAAGCTATGATCTGAGGATAAAGTTATAAACTGAAAATGGTCATGAAATTTAGAGAAGTTGTAATATTTCAAGAAACGAAAGTCATATTACGAGAATAAAGTCATTTTCCGAATAGTCGTAATTCTCATATTATCCCAACTTTATTCTCGTATGCGTTTTGTAATCTCTTTTTTTTTTTTGTTGTGGTCGCTCTTATCTCCCCCACCCACCCACCCACATGCAATGTTTCTTCAAATAAAATTAAAATATCTTCCAGTTTCCCCCTCCTCCCCCCAAGCACATGGGCTGTTAATATCTAATGTTGATTGCAATCATTACATAACTTTTGTCCTCCAACCTGTGCTCAGACATCAATGATTATGTCGATTTATAGGGCAATCTGTGTAATTCACGTTGATACGAGGAGATCATTGCAATAAAAATAAAGCCAAAGTGCTCTTCGGGGATCAACATAATCATAGAGAGTTGAGGGGGGTTTTTTTTGTTTGTTTTTTTTTAATTTTCAGCTTCGCTAGTCAGCAAATCCATCGGAGCGGAAATCTGTCCAGGTAAGCAGTTTGTTCATGTAAATACCCGGCTGTGGACGTCCACAGGCTGTATTTATAGGTGCAACAAGCTCCCTGCAACGTCGTCGACGTACACAAACCCAGCCCAGCCTTTTATAATCTGCTGAGTTCTGCTGGTCCGGCTCTGCAGCTGATGATGCAAGTGTGTGAGCAGGCGGCGTGGACCGAGTGAGCGAGTTTCTGGCTAGCATTTAATCCCCGCCTTCATCATGTCACCACATGGGATTAAAAGGCCATCTTTCTGTCGTAGGTGAGGACAGATGTAAGCTTTTTTTTTTCCTTCTGAGCTGCCGATGAGCAGAATTCACAACCAGCGTGGTTTGGCACGAACGGCTCCGATCTCCGGGAAGTCCAGTGATCTTTCCTGAAAGAGCTTTTTTTTTGCCCCCCCCCCCCCCATTGACACCGGCTTACGCTGTCATTATCACCGTTTGCGGTTATTGTGGGAAAAAAAACCAAAAAACGCCGCGTACGTATTCGCCAAAGAGGCCACCTGCCGGAGCGAAGTGGATACCGATGGTGGCGATATTTCTGTGGAGTCATTTCTGAATGACTCCACAGAAATGCAGCAGTTGAGAAAGCTCTTCCCCGTCTGAAAGAAACGTTATGTCATGCACTAAGCTGTTGTTCCTGCTAGCGCTTAATGGTTTATAGGCTTACAGTGACCTGTGGCTGCTCTGCTTGGGAAGAGAATGGTCTGGAGGAGATTTAAGGCAAATTAATTCTGATTTCATTCTGTGCTAAATTGCGTTAATCACAACACAGTCTCTTTGGGATCAGTGTGACAAATAATTAACTATATAAAAGAAATAAAATAAAAGATGAGGGGAATAATTTAACAGCCCAATTAAAGATTTGAAGATGTGCTATAAAAAGTGCACACCACTTTTCATGTTTTGGATCAGTTAGGTTTAATAAAATGGTTTTTATGTGCTAAAATCTAGAATTAGGTGTGTGACCTTTTTTTTTTTTTTTTTTTTTTTTTTAAACATTAATCATTTCCTTGGTATTTCTTAGAATTCCTTCTAGGCTGTATGACAACCTTGTCAAACATTTTGGGTTTCCTCCCACAAGCTTCTCACTGTGATTTACTGGAGCTTTGTCCCTTTAAATCTTTCAGAACTGGTGGTACTGAGTCACGTTTGTAAGCAGACTTCCTCGTACACACCTTTTTGGTTTGGGCCACTTTTTCCTTCACGTGAAATGACAATCATTATGGCCAAAACACTTAAGTTTTAGTTTTACATGGCCAAAATATGTTAACGTGAAACCTTAACATTTTTGTTTCTGAGTACATTTGCAAACTGCAACATGTTTTTTTTATTTTTTTATGGCTTCTTCTCTCTAAGTGGTGTTTCATCCCATAGTAGTACATGTCTTGGATCAAGAAAAACATTCTGGTTGGGTTTATAGTTGGATGTAATTCTAACCATTCTCTTCCAGATGTCTTTCAACTGTCTTACCATGTAGCTACGGCTAGTTGATTATTCCTACGATTAATTGATTAATCGGTTTAAAAAATTGACACACTGCGGATTTTTCATTTAGCCACTTAAGCCTTTTTAATACAATACTAAAAATACACTAAACAATTCAATTGTTTGAATGCAGTAACATAACATTACTTAAGTGAATTTGATCATATCTTTTTACTCAAAATTTATATACATTTTCTACAGTTTTGGTTAAATAAAACTGAATGTGCTGGGTTTTTTTTTTTCTTCAGCTAATTACTTTTCTTGAGTTTGCATTATACAGTTAACGGTTAATCAGTTACTAAATTGGTTGACAATTATTTCAATAATCGGTTCCTCATGATTAATCCGATTAATCATTTCAGCCCTACGTGTAACTCATTCTCCAGAGTACCTTGCAAAAATGTTCACTTAGCTGTAAGGAATTGTCAACTTCAATTTCAAAGGTCATTCTGAGAGTTGCAGCCGTTACGCTTTGTTTTTTGTGTGTGTTATGGTGTTGGAATGTCTTCTGGTTCCTCACTTAAGAAACTGGGATGAAGATGATGGCAAGACGTCCTTAAAGAAAGTTACTAAATGATGAGTTTGTGTTCAATATTTGAATAAAAAATGAAGTACTATGTAACGTCACACAAAAATCTGGAAGGTTGATTCATCCTATCTGAGCCCAAACTCTTCCGGGGCTTGCCCTTCAGGTAGAGGAGTCGTGATGAGGTACTGATCAGCCAATCAGAAGTAAGCTCGGACTATCATGAGAGAAGCATCACATTAGACATGTACACTACAACATAACAGCCTTGGCTGTTGTTTTTTTATGTGGTCTGGAGATACAGATCTCCTCCCGTCACAACATTGGAGTCCAGTGTGCAATTAAAATCAGACCAATGGAGCATTAATCTCAGATTATTTTATGGCGGTTATGGCATGAAAGCCACAACCGCCATTCCAAACTGTGAAAACATTTAAATGGTTTGGATTGTAAACGAACTGCGGCGGTTCTGATGGAAGCTTTTAGTTGCCGTGCATTCAGGCCTGTCGAAGGTTTTTATTTAAGTGACGTCATCATGGTGAGCTAAAGCAAACCTAACTTGCTTGTGTATTAAACGGCTTGGATCATTATCATAGCTATTCAAGTATCTTCTTGGGTCTATAGGAGAATTGCTGCTCTTTGGTTTGCCTTGGAGTGTCTTCATGTCTCTAAAACATTAAAGGAGGGACGTGTGGCCGTCTTTCCGTCGGGCACCCGATCGTTTGTGAGTCACTTCAGCAAACACGAGCTCATGAGTGCGCGCGTAGCGTTAACGACATGCATTACCTCGAGTAATACTACTCTGTCCTTCATTAATGTTACATTATCGTATGTCCAGCAAATACTTTTAGCAGATGGTCAATAAAAGATTAAGCATTACCTGTTATTTATTTAGTTATGTATTTAACTTCACCTGTTGACTCTGATATTTTACCGCTGTGAGGTTGCAGGAGCTCTGTGGAATGCAGTGTTGGCTGCTCTAAAGTGTCACAAATTCACACCTTGTTGTCACACTTTTACATATCGAGCCTGTTGGATGGAGGCTCACGCCACCAAACCTGACAGCGAAGATGGCGCTTAAGTAGCTGAAAGCCTCAGAGAGAATTGAAAGCAGCATAATGGCTGAGAGAGAGAGGACTGATGAAAATAATATTTAATAATACCACAAATTCCATGATTTTCTTGTTCTGTTCAGCCCGATTTTTTATACAGTAACAGACTTATAAGTCACTCTAGTGGGTATTTCTTCACTAAAATACATTCACAAAATGACAAATCAGTTGTAACTGGGAATATTGATGGAAAATTGTGTGGAAGGAAAATATGTCTATAGCTATGATTTTGTTTTCAACTTTTTCTTTAAATGTTGGAGTACTTGGAGTTAAAAAATTCACTCTTAAGAGGTGGGCATTATGTAAAGTGTAATTTTTTAAGCGCTTTATGTTGCTTTATAATGTAATTCCTTCATCAAAATCATGCCTGAAGTGTTGCTTTGATTTATTTATTTATTTTTTATTCATGTTTGAGAAATTATTGAATCTCATTCAAGATTGCCAAAACACTTTCTCTCACAAAGCGCCATCTTTTCCACAGAGCACCCCTTCCCATTCAGCTCCTCTAGACTAGCGGCAGCAGCAATTAGCAAACACCTACAGGAACTGTGACTCTGAGCTCATCATATGAACTACTTCTCAGTGCAACTCTCCTAAGAACGTTTGTAAATGGCATGTTGGAGAAGCGTTGTTGTGACAATGATCTGAAGATGAAGTGTTGGAAAGAGCAGGAGCTTCTTAAAGAGACAGAGACCCAATTTCAAAGTGTCAAATTTCGAAGTCAATTTTATTTTGAGTTATGCTTGATATATACAGCATTTTTAGAACTCCTGAACGTGATTTAGTTACTTGATTTTGCTATGATATGCCCAAAAAATATATAATACCCTAACCATTTAAGGAGCTAGTAAATTTGAAAGTATAATACCAAGCCAAACTGTTATTTTACAGAAGTTTGATGGAGCATCTAAAACATGCAGTACAAGGTCTTCAATGACCAGAACTACCAACCTCTGTTACAGAAAGTAATTCTTAGCTGCCTTTGCTCATCAAATCTGCACTTCTATTTCCTTTATATTCCCTCTTGGTTCAGCTCAGCCTGTTAATCTGATGTCAAATCGCTCTGTAGTGCTTTCCAAATGATGGCGGAGACTTCTGAAAATAAACCCGACACTTCCTCTGTCTGTCCTCCTCACAGTCTTATTGTGTTCCTAAACACAGCAGACTGTGTGTCCTCTCTCTCTCTCTCTTTTTCTTTCTTTGTGTAAACAGCCAGGTGTCAGTTCACACCTCCCAAACCATCTTTATCTGTGCCACTTGGAGCCACTCAGTGAATTGACCATTGGTACTTTACTCCAGTTAGTTTCTCTCAGCCTGCGTCGGCAAATCACAGTCCGTATTTAGTTGATTTTAGTGGCTCCAACAGAACATTTGATCTCGGGTTTAGAGGACGCCAAAACACATTTCAAAATAAAAATAGAAGTCTGACCACTTGACATGGTCAGAGCATAAAAATCCAGCTGTAAGTGGTACAAAAATAAATCTGGGTTGAGTCATAAAAACCTGTTAAGAAATGTTTTAAAAATCAAACTGATGTACATCTAGATCTCTTCTTTCTTAAATCTTCCCTGTTTTTTTGTGATTTGATGAACTAAGCTACCAGCACTGGTCTAGACTTTGACTAGGCCCTTTTTCTTTCTTACACGGTAGCCGTGCATTTCCATCACACATAGCAAGGCCAAAATGTGATCTTGCCTAACCAGAGCACCGTCTTCTATATCAGCTGTCTTTCTGGCATGGCTTGTGGCAAAGTTTTAAATGTGACATCTTATGATTTCCTTTTGGTTTGATTTATGTTTTTTTGCAATTCTCCCATAAAAGCCAGATTTGTGGAATGCACAACTGAGGCCTTGTTTACATTTGGCATTTCTGCCATCACCTGAATGGCATTGAACAACAGGAGCATATACACGCATGGGTTTTTACAATTATTTGCATGCACAAAAAATATGCATATTTATTTATTTTTTAATAAGTGTGAAAACAGAGAATAGTTATGTTAAAATGTCACTAAAAGAAACACGGATGAGCTCTAATTGGATAGTTTGAGTTGTCTACTAGGAATTCATATCCTCCTTAGGTTCTTTTTCTCCCACACTGTTGTTGAATATTGGCAGATTTGATCTGCTGCAACTCTCATTATTTAAAATTTTCTGCACCTCAAGCAAGGGGGCAAAGGTCGAAGGGATGTTCCTGACGTGCAAAGTCCACAGAGCGAACTGTTAGAGCTGTAGATTAAAGGATGTTCGATCAACAATTCACCAACGTAAACTTAAGGACCTCTGCAGCTCCTTCAGTGTTACCATGGGCTTTTTGGATGAATCTAACTAATTCCACCTTCTTCCCTTATCTGTCAGATTAGGTTTATGGTCGTGTTTTAGTATGTTTGCAGTTGTGTCGCACTCTTTCTATTTTCAGATAAATGATTGAACAGAGCTCTGTGAGACATTCAAAGCTTGGTTTATTGTTTTATAACCTTACCTGCTTTCTCCCTGACGGTGTGTGCGCATCCTTAAAAAGTGTTAAATTTGTGTATCTTAAATTAAAACCTTAAAATATCTCAAATTTATTAAAGTATGTTGGCTTTCATATGCTAATCATAGGTCTTAAATTTAGTCTTGACAGAACTATTTAATCTTGTACAGTGAACCCTCGTTTTTCGCGGGGGTTACGTTCCAAAAATAACCCGCGATAGGCGACTCTGCTCTGTAGTGTTTTTTTTCTTCTAATGCCCGCGGTACAGGTGTGTTTTTTCGAGAGAAGAACATAGTTATCGGTAGCTGTTGTCGCTCTTTTTTCTTCTGGGCAAAAAGATTCTTATAAACTGACATGCCACCATCGATTATGTTAAATCTGGCAAGCTGTTTTACGTACGTGTACATATTAAACCGCAACGTTGTTGACACACAGGTAGAGAAGAAGCGGAGAGACTGTTTAGCCAATCAGAATGCAGAACACAATGCAAGAAGCAACTCCGTGAAGCACGAGACTGTGAAAGGTGAACCGCGATATAGCAAGGGTTCACTGTATACTCTACGTATTTTTTTTTCTCACTGGACTTTTCTGTCTGCAAAAGTTGCACTCAGACATCTACTTGAGATGGTTGAGGCTACCACTAACTAGCTGCTAACATACCCTTGCTAGCTAGCTGGCTTTTTTTTTTACATCTATCATGGCTATGTGCAGGACAATGTTTGTACATTTCTGTGGAGATGGAGGTCTTCAATTCCATTCAAAATGGTCTTAAAAAGATCTTGAAAATTCTTAAATTTGAATTGGTAAAACCTGGAGAAACGCTGTTGTGTTTTTTAGGTCTTCGTGATGCTGTTTGTTCACTAATGTTACCTAACAAACCTCTGCGGTAGTACATCTTGCATTTATGCTGAAAGGAACTCACACACAGGTAGACTCAATTTGCTAATCGAATAATGATTTCATTATGGTTGTAAAGGTATGTCACACTCGCATCAGTTTCCAAAATAATTGAGTGTGTGTTGGAAACACGTCAAAATGTGAAAAAGCTACAGGTACAAATTTTTCAGAACATTGAATGCAGTGGTGTGTTGTTAAGACAACCTGTTGAAATCAAGCTTAACTATAAGGAACCTTGAACTGCAGTAAAACTTATTTTAAAGTTTTTTTTTAACGGAAAAAGCGGGTGAATCCTATGCGTGAGTCTTCCATCGGAGCGGATTGGGTGCAGACAGGCAGAAGGCAGGAGACGGCAAACTCTTTATAATCTTTGCTCTAGTATCCTGTCATTTGCTGGTGTCTGCACATGGAGGAAAAATTTAGCGGCGTATAAAAAGACTTAAAAAAAAATAAAGAAGGCAGCAGAATGTTCTGTACAGGCTTTGAAGCGGTCGGTGTGCCTCACACAGAGCAGGCGGCACATTGGTGGCGGCGGTAGCTGGAGACGAACCCTTTGAAAGAAAACGTAAAGAGAGTCGCTAGTACTGGCAGTAACTGTGTCTGTGCTTCCCTGAACCTCCTACATACATCTACAACTCTGACTTCCCTGTTAGATTTCCTGGCTCGTCGTTACAGCTCATTGAGTTACACATCTTTCCATCAAAATTCTCCTACAGCAAGTTTCAGCTCCCTGAAGCAAAAAATGAGCAGCGAAGGTAGGGAAAGGGGGGATTCTAAGGCTCCAGCTTATTGGAAACCGCCATAGTTTCAGTTGAACAAGTGTGTGCCGACCAGGTTGTTGTGTGTGTGTGTGTGAGAGAGAGCTTCGTTGGCCCTGGTGTTGAGATACACGAGGATCAGGAAACATTATCACTGAACTCCCTACACAGGACGAAGAGGAATGCAGCCACGTTCTGAAGCGATGCTTGCGAACAAAGAGGCGACATTATGTGCAAAAAGTGCTGCCTCACAAAAGAGGCCTCACAAAGCCTGAAACAAACCCCCACACCCCTTATCCCCCACGCATCCATCTGTCTGCTTCACTTCCTATTAGTCAGGCCTAACCAGTAGCTCCTGGCACATGGAGAGCGTAGCTGCTCATGCCTGAATACTGCAGAGCTTTGAAAGAGATGTTTATATTCCCTAAACTGGGTCAAAATTAGGCATACAAGCTGAGATACACCACATTCCCACTTCCATGTCCAAAGGTTTGTAAAATCTAGCACCTTGGCATGCAAACTGGTTTTACAAACTGGTGAAAAGTTCATTCATTGGTGAAAGAATAAGCTGAATGAACTCCAGGGTGGAACAGACTAGTTATGAAGTCATGAAATGTCTTTGGGCTTCTGGAAGTGTGGTGAAAATTACTCTTTTGTAATAAGTGAAGGTTGCAGAAAGTATTTTGATGAGTTCAAGGTATATGACGCTTTTAATAATGGTCAGGATTGAGGAAAAGTGGTGGTTTTGATGTGGCAGCTTAAAGCAGATTGGTTTTAATGGTTCTTCCTGGATTGCCTGAAACTCGGCGTATTGGGGAAAGTTGGGAACTTTGTAAAGATCAAATATGAAAAATTGTGGCTTTACACAAATTGAGAGAAGGCTTTTGGAGTCATTTCAAAACAAATGCAGATTTCAAGAAAATCCAGTATGTATGTAATTTAAATTATGACTCGCTACTTTGCAGTGGTCTGGTAAAAGAGCTAAACTGTAGTTTAGATTCAGGTCTGGTAAACCTGACTAGGCAACAGCAAAGATGAGAGAAAATTAATTTGGAGACATAAAGATTAAAGGATGTGATACAATGGACATTACTGGAGGTGTTCAAAGTGTGTAAAATATCAATATCTTCTTGCTCTTATTCACACTTGACCACATCTACATGTGATTGTTCTATAATTGAGCTATTTGGCCAAAGATGTTACAAAAACAGAAGGCTAGTCTTTCTAATCTTAGAGCCTTGTACCAACGTGTTAAGCTTATTTTTCTGCTCCACTGCTAAACATGCTAGCAGTAAAGGATTTTAAAAACTATAAAGGAAGCAAAACCCTTTTTTTTTTTTTACAGATATGTTTATTAATTTTTTGTTTAATAACAACAACATAACACAGAACAAAAGCTCAGCAGTGCAGTCCACAAGAGACAAAAAGAAAAGATAAGATAGGGGGCATACATACAGTACTTCCATCATTATATAGTCCACATACAAGCATCTGTAAATGCTCGAGACAGGATGATGGACATGTGTCCTTCAGCATAGTCCATAAAAGGGCTTCCATATGCGTCCAAAAATGTCACTCTTAGAGTGGACGAGACATGTTAGAAAGTCGAGAGGGATATATTCCAAAATAGGAAGCAAAACTCTCTTATTAATCTGTAATTGTTTGACATAGGTGGTTACAACAAAAGAAAATGAATAAATGAAAGCTATAAACCACTGGCAAATTACTTCACACTCCCAATTAAACATAGACCACTGACCCAGTAATGGCTTTGTTCAGAAATAGAGCAGAACCTCCCCTTGCTGTGCACCTTCGATGTAATCATACTTCCCCCTCAGGGAATGACTGATGCTATTTTTGGCAACTCGAAAGAGCAAAATTAGAAAAAAAAAACAATAAGACTGACTTATTATTTTTCCTTTTCTTAATTAATTACAGTTAATCCTTTAATATTATAGAAATTAATAGCTATATTTAGCCTAATAATATACATTACCAATCCATTTGTGTCTAATTCTAGATGAGATTTGTTACCAGTGGTAAAATGCAGTGAAAAGCATAAACTGGTGGAAGTGTTGTATATGCAGGTCTGACTTTATAAGTTTATACAAAAGCCAAGTTATCTTGGGTATGAATTATTGGCGATTTGATCTGAATACAGAACTGGAATCTGAAGACAGGCAGACGGGATAACCCTTTTAAAGGACTGGGTCGATGGGAGCGATGAGCGATCACTTTGCTGTCTGTGTAAATGGAGCTTATTTGACCTCCATCACTGACTGTGATCATTGGGTTTCCAAATTGTGCCCTGGTTTGGTCTACACGAGCAACAGAACGCGGTTATGCAACTGAGAGAAGTAGCAACTGGAATATACCGCTCAATTTATAAAGGAATGTAAAAAATTCTATAAACTATGAAATGAATGGAAAACAAACTCTGTAAGTGTTTTGAGGATGGCCGAAACTTTCAGTTTTGGCCATCGTCCAGCTTCTGCAGTGGGGGGGGCGGGGAGGAAACCAGTGGAAAGTTTTGAATGTAATTGCTGATGTACTCTTCCCCGTCTGTGTCAAATAATCAGGGTTTAATCTGTTACTAAGCCCATCATTCATTGCCTGGTATCAGTGTCCCAGGCCTCTCTGCTGTGACTATCGGACCATATCGGAGGAACTGGGATTGCTTCGGCACGGAGTGCTCTTTGCAGATCACTCTGCATACCATCCGCGGTTAGAAAGCATTGTTGGAGCATCACGGCTGAGGCAAAGCTGGACATGTGTTGGGCCGGTGCTGATTGAGCCTGGGCTCTGCGTACGTGTGGTAACGGGTTATGTGAGGGCATGTGAATCGTGACTTGAGTTTCTGTCCATGTGTGTCATTATGTAGAGTCAGAGGATGTCTCTGTATATAAATCAGGAGGAAATGTTCTTATATCCCAGCTTTCCCTGGGGCAGCACGCTTGATATGGAAACACGCTTCAACTCACGCTAGCTCTTTTTCCCCCCTCTCTATTATTCCCTTTATTGGTTCTGGTATTCAGATATCAACCCGTCCTGATGGAGCTGGATTGTTTTATTACTCATAATGGCTGCCGCATAAACCCTTTTATACAGGAGATACTTGTTGTATGTGGACCATTGTTGGAATGTAGCGCCACATTTGCTTTGCTAGGGGTAAATGTCAGGTCAGGGTCATAACAGCAGGATCACTGTTGCCTCCCACTGCTGCTCTTCAACACGGAGGCATGTATTTGCAGGTTGTTTTTTCCCTTTCTGTGTGAGAGCTCTAGCTATGGAGTCTTTTTATCGACTGCCAAGTGTGTTTTTGCCAAAGTCCTGCGCTCGTTTATGTCTATGTCCAGAAATGTGTCTGGTCTTTTTTCTCTTAGTTCAGGACCATTGTCTCTGCTCGGAAGATTTTCCAGAATCTGTTTGGTTGTGTGCAGCAAAGCCTCCCATCTGTGTTACTTCCAACTTCAGAAACAAAAACAGTTTTGATTCTTCTATGGAAATGTAATTCACTAAACTTTGACCTCACTTTTTACTCAGACTGCCTCTGACCTTCACAGTCGCACACTGAGGGTGTGCATGGGGTGGTATGAGAGTCTCTCAATATAATACAACAACATACATATTTTTCTGGATTTTGTAAACTACTGAAAGGCAAAACAGTCTTGTTATAATAGACTGCTGCTAAAAAGCACATTTTCTTCACATTGTTTTATATTAGAAAAGAAAAGATATAAAATAGATGTTGTGTTTTGTGCAAATACTTAGAGTAGTGGGAGTTAGGCTTGTGACAACTTTTTACCACTTTGCGTTTTATGCCTTAATACTCCAATTAATAATGCAACTTGACTGCAGAAGCCTTTTTTTAAACTCTTTTTGTCTGGTATAACATAATGGAATTACTTTTATTTAAACAGAAAATCAATAGCTATTTATACTGTTGCTAAATAATATTGTTTTGATTGTTGCAGCCTTATTACAGTTGGGAAGATTTAATTAGTTAGTTTTTAAGTCGCTGTAGACAATACAAATAGATTAATGGTCGGTAGATTTAGTTATGGTTGTAGGTGGTACAATTTGTGTCGGCAACACAAAATATTGTTTGTTGATGCAGATGAATGCTTTTTCACCTTTTTTTTTTTTTTACATCTAAAAATATATAAAGTGCAAAAAAAATCCTATTTATTACCAAAGTTGTTGCGTTCATTTTAATTTTGGAGTAACTACAACCACAATTGTTGACCTGCTTTTCCTTGAAAGCAAATCAGCCCAACTGGGGGGAAAAAAAATCAACCCAAAATATTTAGAAACTGTTTGCCTGCCTTACACTGATGCAATCTTGTAAGACGTTTTTAAAAAATTTTTGTATCTCTGATGATTTACTGATCAGTTTTTATATATAAAAAAACCATTCAGTTGCTTTTCAGTAAAATAGTAATTTTTAGTTTATTATTGAGCAGAAAATTAATGGCACACTGTTTTAAAAGTCTTGTTAAAAACAATAAAATAAATTTTGGCCAGCATGTGCTTTCAATTTAACGATTTTCACCCCCACTGCAAAACGTTTGGCTGCCACTGCCTTAAACAGCCCATAACTAACTTGGAGGTGGACGATCTGAATGCAGAACGCTTTCTACTCTGATTTACTCAGATTTAAAACAATACAAGCCCTTCACTGTCTCTGGTGATATATATGTATATATATATATATATATATATATATATATATATATATATATATATATATATATATATATATATATATATATATATATATTACGAAATTATACGTATATATATATATATATACGTATAATTTCACAAACACAAAAATGGTAAACCAGGAATAGCATTTGGAAAAACTTGAAACGGCCTAACCAGTCTTAGATGTGGCATCCGAGAGGTTGTTAAAAACATGGTCAAAATTAGCTGTCTGCTCGCTACTTTTAGTTCAAGTAGAGGGAGGGAGAGGCTGACGTGACCAACATGAAAAGAAAGCCTGAATAAGTCCTCCACAGAGCACTGTGGCAGAGAGCTAAAGAACAAGACGTCTGCTGTTTTGTCTTGTGAGACCCTCCTGCAGGCCTAAAAGATTGGAGAAACTAAAAGGTCTTTTTGCCAAGGCCGAGTGTGCAGGTAACAAGATGTCCCGACAATACGCTTTTGCGTCAGTGGGTCTGTTGAGCACCTTGCTGCCACCGGCTAGTACGTTTTTGGAAAAAGGTGACGCATTACTGAGATTTATTTGCGCACCAGGAGTAATTTGTATATTACGTGGCTTGGATTGAGAAACTGAGCAAAAATAATTGGGAAACTATCAAGATAATTAAGCTAAACCAGTTGGTAGGGACTAAATGTAAAGTGAATTATTAGGTAAGTTGAAGTGAGTGGTACAATTTCCGACGGCGGCCGATCTCACAGGTGCAACTTTGTCGTAATGTTACTTCAGTGTGAGGGAGTTTGGTTTTTCTCATATTTGGGGGAACAGGATAAGGAGCAGATGGTAACATAGTTGTGTTTCCTGACATCTCTTTTCTCAATTCCTAAAAGTTGTTTCCATTTATTCATCCATTTGTCCATTGATCCACCCTTCCACTTCTGCTATGTGGAAGGGTGTTCCTCTATGTAATCATCCCTCCAATCATCCTGTTGTCCATTATTCATTCTTCCTTTATCCATATCATCCTTCTATCCATACGCCCATCATTTGTTGATTAGCTAGCCATCCATCCATCCATTTGATTCAGCAACCATCCGTTTGGTTAGCCATCTATCGATCCATATATTAGCCAGCCATCTATCTACCCTTCCACCCATCTGTCAAATATCCATCACACCATCTTTCTGTCCAACATATCCACCCATAAATTTCTAGAAAACTGAGTATAGAAATGTGTCATGATAATGTTGTGGGAACCTTGTACTATAGATATTATTGCAACAGGCCCCTAACCCTAAATTATTTAAATTAGATTGACACCCATAGTGTCATGCACACAGTTTGGCCATGTTGTTCGTCTTTTACAGTGCGATATTGATTATGATGATCTGTTTCATTTTCTGACCTGCCTCTCGTTGGCTTCACTCTCCATTTAAAGTCTCCGTCTCAGATTAGAGATAGTCTGACAGAAGCTCTGTTAGGATTTAGCTTTCAGGATACTTTGTGATTTTTGTCTGTGGCGTTAGGCTTTTAACTGCTATCACGCCATTTCCAGGCTTTTTGGCTAACGCCATCCAAACAGACAGAGCTATTAAGAGTCCATTGGCATTTTGATTCTGGAGCACTCATCCTTCCACTCAGCCTGCCTGGTCTACTTTTAACTTTGTTGGCTAATCTCGTGTAATTGCACTGCACTGAAACTGAGCTTTTGTCAGCTTCCTAGTTTGTCAAAGAAGAGTGGTTAGCTGTTTCTTTGTCTATGCTGCGAGGAAAAATATGAACTGATTTCCTCGTTCAACCGTATGCACCTGTGTCTTGTCGCCCAGCATCTTCTTATTTCAGCTCTCTGGTGGCCCAGCTGTGCTCTGGATCTGTTTAGACTGACTGTAGTTTTTTTTTTTTTCAACAAATGATGGGGTGCAAGCACTTGATGTTGCTCTTGTCAACTAGGACTAAAACAAGCAAGCAATTATCGACAGAGACGTGTGACCCAGTACAACATGTACTCTTATAGTCTCGGTTCTCTCGGCTTGTTTGTCCACTGATTCTGTGTGTTAGGAAACTAGATTAAACACATTTTGCCTTTTTTTTTTAATGTGACTGTGAGGTGTACATGTTGTGTAAGTGACTGAGGATTTTAAACAGAGGTGGAAAATTACAATTCTCCCCTCTCCCTCTTCTTCTGGCCGCTCTCTTTTCATGTTCTCCTTTATTTGGTTCGTGGGGCTTTACTCATACACAGGAATGCTTTAAAATGCATGAGCTTGTCATCTCAACTGGACTCAATTTTACTGCCTGTTGGGGGGCCTTGTATCTGTGGCACAAGCATTCAGGTTGTCCTTTATGTGATGGCTCTTTGCTTGGAATATATGAGGAGTTGAGTGACCATGTTCCTAATCCTCTGTGGAGCTTTTTGTGCTGGTCTATAAACAAGAGTCTTTAAAGCAGATGGAGTGGTTATTCATTTATCATTATTGCTGTTGTTGCCCTTTAATAGTGAACTACTGATGTGATTTTGAACTTCTTTTTTTTTTTTTTTTTTTTGCTTTTAGGACTTTAACACGATAGACACTTGATCTTGATCAATGTCAATCGGTAATACATCTGAAAGATCATATAATTTCACTGATCCGCTCAGCATTCTGGGGGATGTAGGAAAACTTTAGCTGTTCAATGTTTTATGACCAGCTAAGCAAGGTTAGTGGCATCAACTAACTCACTCTTTGGTTACTTAGCAACAACCTGTTTAGTAATTTCCACAGCAGCAGTTACTCAACGCCTTCAAAAAAAAAAAAAAACAGCATGGAAAACGGTGGATATAACAGGAAAGGTCCAATCACCAGTTTGGTAGTATTTCACATATTTAAAACATTAAACGAATCAATAATTATCTATCCACTGTTATGAAATGCTTACATTGAGATGCTTTTTTCAGCCAATGTGTCCATCCCTACATTACAGTAGCAATGAAAAGTGGAGCTGAACGATATTAGCATTAACTTTGGTATCAACTGACGTTGGTAATTTTCTCAGTATCAGACTGCTAAGTAATACTGATATTAATAACTGTTTATTTCCATCTTTTCGCCTGTTTATGTGTGAAGTAGCAGAGGGGGCCGGCCAAGTGGTGTTTGTTTGTTTGGTGTATGTAGCTAAAGCAGGGAAGCAGCATTTGGTGATAATCTTGGCGAACCGAAAAGATGTTGCCATTAACAACAAATATGGTTTAATACCACAGCCAACTTTGGTGAATTAAAGTATAATAAGTTTTTCATTATCGTGAGACAACTCGATGTTCTCACAATGTTTATAGTTTCAGCAATAATGGAATACATATAGATTATTGCTCATCTCTAATAGGAACTCATGAAATGCATTCATTTTTTTTTTTTCAGAAGATTGGGGGTATGTTGGGGGCAATTGTAAAGGGTTTTAATTCACAAAATTTCCTTCTCTGCTTCATATATTTAGTTGTTTGCTTTGAACACTGTAAAATTTAATGACTGCTGTGCTTAGGCCTTTCCAAACCACGTGACTGAGCTTAGACATACAGTCATACTTTGCTCTTTTACTGTGCATCTTATTAAGACTGAAAAACAAGTAAATTTGAGAAAATTTACTTTCCTACTGTCAGCAAGTATAATAGTTTTTACGGTAGTACTTGACAAGAAGACAAGAAATGAATGATTGTTTTCAAAACTTGGTTTTCTAAAACGCATCTGCATAGTGAGTTGACAATTATTGAGTTTCATGTTAAAATGGGAGTGCAATCTAAACAAATTTGTTTCTAACCTTTTTTTTTTTTGGCCAACGCTGTATGATTGCAAATTGCTCAGCAAGAGACTAAAACATAATTTAACAGCAGTGTGCATAGCAGCAAACAAAGTTAGAACAGATTGGCCATTTTTGTATTTTGAGCATCACCATCTAATTGCAGATTAGTAATTTACCACATCATCTTTCATCCTGCTGGTGCATGCCACAATTTCCCTGTTGGGCTGTCCTGACAATTTCATCTATGGTAATTTTCATCTGATATCATAGATGCACGTTTTGTAAATGTTCTGAGAAACAAATAGATTGAAACTCTGAGATATTTGTGGGGCCTCAGCTGTCGCGCGTTTGATTCCCACACCTTTCCACTTAAGGTGAATCATTGTGGTTGTGGTTTAAAAATTTGCCATTTTAACAACCACAATCCTAATTTTGATTGTAGAAGGGGGAAAAAAAAAGCTAGATGGAAGATATTTGCACAGAAAGCCAGCAGGAATCACAGCTGTGAAGACATTTGCACTTTTGTTTTTCATTCCTTTTTATTATAAAGGCCAGCTTGTCTCCAATTGTTGCAGCTGAACATACAGTCTCACACAGATGACTGTGGATCATTTGACAAGCAGACCTTCCTCTTCCTGCTTGAAATATCCTGTAGTAATTAAATATACTTTAGGAAAGTAAGAAAATAGAATTTTTTGCATGATCAAACCAGGAAGCAGTTATATTTTTTTATACTTTTTAATGTAAAAAAAATAATAATTGTGGTCTGTGTTTTGATAAGCGGCACATTAAGCTATTATTGAAAGGTTTTAATTATCAGGGTTTTCTCTACAATTGCTATGAAATTACAGAAAATGAATAAAGCTTTATTAACTTGTCAGTCTTAACGTGTGTGTGAATGATGTCCATTGTTTGCAGAACTCCTCCTGTGTTTAATGGCAAGTTTTAACCTGAACTGTTGAATATCTGATTTCATTTTTTCCTTCCTTGTCCAATCCTCTTTGAGATTCACTGTCAATAGCTGAATATGAGTCTGTCTGTAATTAAAACCACTGTTCAGGCTCTGCTGTTTTTATGTTGTACGGACGAATCAAAACAAAGTATCATTTAGTAGTAAAAAAATTTATTAAAAACTTTGCGAGTCATTCTGAAACCTTTTGACTTTATCCAGAAACAGATTTTGACCTTTTGAATATCAATTTCAAATTCAGTGGTCCAACACTGATTGCTGCCCCTCTTGTTTTTGTTTCCTTTGAGATCTTCTCGATTTTCTCTATTTACTTTTAAGAAGAAAAAAAAAATCTGAGTAATCTGAAACCGTTTATTTGAGCTTCATAGATAAATGCTAGAGCATGTCGGAGCAGCATGTTCAGTCTCTGGAGGTAGACACCGACACCACAGAGAGAAACCAAGTAAAACGTTTTGGTTGTGTTTTTTTAAATTTTATTTAAAGGGCAGCTTCCTGAATTAGTCCGCCCTGCCTCTGCCAGTACTGGGTCACGGGAAACACCTTGCAGCATCATATCACATCGCAGCTGCATCTGTGTCTGTTTGTTTTCGTTTTCCTTTTTCCCCCACTGGGGGTTTCTGGTTTTTTGGGGGTTTTTTAACACTGCCAAGATGGGATACTTGCTTTGTGCTGCGGGTCTTTTTGCTGCTCAGCTGGTCTGAATGTGTCCAACCAGCTCTGCTGGATTCTGTCCTAAAGCGTTTCCACCCAACCAGGGACTTTCTAGTATTTCTAGTGGCCTAATTTAGAGCATCCTTACATAATGTCGTGCCGTTAAATAAGCAGATGGGACATGAAGCCCCTGGATGTTTAAGTGAGTAATTGACCATTTTTTTCTATGGGTGCTTTAAGGCATCCATTTAGAGTTAAAAGGATATAGATTTATTGCGGTCGCGCTCGGATGTCAACCTTTTGTTTCAGCTCAAAACACAACTGCGGGTTATTTTTAAATTTCTCCTGCAGCGCGAATAAAAATATCTTGAAAGCCAAGCTTTCCTGGAATGAACTGACCCAATTGATATTAAAGAGGTTATAGAGGTCCTTTGATATAAAGAAAATCAAACCCATAAATAATCAGAAACTTGTATGACAAACGTATGTAGTATTTGTTGCTAGTTTCACAATTGGTTTCTGTACTACAGTAACTTTTGCCCACCATTTTTACTACAAACTGCTAGATAAAAGTAGCAGGAGGCCTAATCATCCTCCCTGAGTCATAATGTCACCCAGACCTCACAGCAAGCCATATGTCCGTTGTCCTGGACACACCGGTGTGTCCCGCGGGTCCTAATATTGCATTAACATGCAGGGTTTCCACGCCAACAGCCTCATAAATACACAGCGTCCATATTGTAAAGTAAGGACAAACAGGTGGGGGAGAAATCGAAATGAAAATCACTTGAATTCCCATCAAACAGGTGCATTATTTTCTCCATTAGTCATAAATGCACACATGAAACACACAGGTATCTTGGGAATTTCTTTTTTTTTTTTTAATCTACCTAAAATTAGTTCTCTCAGGATTTATCCTTTACAGATGCCAAACATCCACACAGTGGAACTGGGCAGAGAAAGGGTTAGTTTGGTCAGACCCAGAAAAGCCAATGTGCTGTTCTCTCTGGCAGTACCCCCCGTTCTAAATCGTAATCTAATCTGTGGTAATCTTGTCCCAAAAAAAAAAAAAAGCAGAAAAAAAAAAGCATGTGAGCACTTGATACACTCCCCACGAGCTCATAAAACGACCTTCAGTCCTTTAGTGTAATCCAGAGCTCTTGCCAGACAACATCCATCTAATAAACCTGAGCTGATCAAAAGCCTCGCTGTGGCCCGTTTAGGGAGGAGGTCAGGGAAACCGAACCGCGATAGAAGCGAGCAGCGTCTCAAACTCCCGCAGCTCCTGATGCATCAATAAAATTCCTTCTAATCTTCTCAGTGCTGTGATACTTCTTCTCTCTGATCCAGAGAATAAAGTCAACATCAGCTAAAACACAATTTTAAGGATGTCTTGATTTGATGAGGATGTTGAATTTGTAAAACTTTGGACATCATCAAGTTTCTAAGGGACTCCAGTCTTTATAAAAATTACCTGGAAGAAAAATGTGGGAAAGGAGAGGAAGAAGAATGGCTAAAAGAATATTTGACCTTCCTTAAAAAAAAAGAAGAAGAAGCTGACCTTTAAAGATTTGAAGTTGGTATGAATCAGAAGCACATTATGCTTTTACTCTTTCACACCCACACTTGTGACCGGTCTGAAGAAGAGGAGGAGGAGGAGAGCATTGAGCCCTGTGTGAAAAGGGTAAGGAGAGAATAATGGCTGTATTAGCCAGGACTATAGAGTCCTGTTGGAACCTGATCCTGTTATGTTAGCATCTGGATGAGAAGAGAGTCAGTCGGTTTGTCAGAGCAGCTGAAATGACGACAGAACGCTCATCAGCTAATGGCGAGCGTTTGCCAACATTCAGCTGGCTCTTTGGGGGTGAGAGGAGGGATTTTTGTTAAATGGCTCAAATTGGGTTTGGACAAATTCGGGATCAAAAGTTTTGTTTTCCATGCGTGCATCTAAGTGTGTGCGCGCACGGGCTTGTTTTCTGCACACCGTAACGTCGCGCAGTAGACGTGTCTGTTCTGTGGCCTGCATTGTAGCGACAGGACTCAAAACAATCGAGTAGCTGGAGTTATTTAGCTCCGCTGTGTTTCATAAACCTGTCTTCAAGGACAGTCTTTTTTCAAAGACGAACTGACGGAGAACCAGGGGAGGAAGTATGACGCACGCTGCTGCTATTTATCAACTCTCCAAAGCTTCTTGCAACTTTTGTCATTTGCAGAATTGGCAAAAACCTCTGCCTTTTATATAAAAAATAATAATAATAATAATGCTCTAAATTCTGTTTGGCATTCAGCAATGGTTTTTTTTCAGTCTCTGGCATTTAATTCTCATCCACTCGGATGTTTAGTCCTTCTTGCAGGATTTATTACCTAATAGGTTAGCCATTTGTTCTCTGAACAACTATCAGCATGAATTATGATGCGTCTGGCTATCAGCTCTGATGCAAGAGTGGAAAGAAAGTGATAGGATCATGCTCGGTTTAGTGGTCTGGCTGCAGAGCGTGGCCTCATTTCAAAGAGCTAGTATGACTGTGCTACCTTGTGTGGCCTTGTTTGATTTGATAATAAAGTTATTGTTTGCTTTATCTTTCAAAGAGAGAGAAAACTCAAAGCTAGGCTCTCTGTACGCACACCGACATTGCTGCTGTTCTGTCATCTCTGGTTGACTTTTATTGTTTTGATTTTGTAACTTTTTATTTTAAAAGCTGACATTTATTGATTTTTAAAAAAAAGTCTCAAGAGTTTTATAACTTTTCCTTCACAAATTTGTTCAAGCTTGTAGCTCACAGTAGTTCAATGAAAATAGCATTTTGCCAAACATACATGAGAGGAAAAAACCCCTCCATAAACCAGTGGCCAACCAAGACCAAACTTTTGAATGAAAAGTATAATAAGGCGCAGATTAGAAGTTCCCAAATTCCGCCTTTAGAAGCAGTCCGATTTATTTTAAAACCAAGAAAATTTGTGTAAATCTCACTTTTCTACACATAACCAATGCCTTTTATTTAGTTTAGCTGCACTAATGTAACTTTTAAAACCTTTTTGGGGTCTTTCTTTTTTTTTTTTTTGAGGGCGTTCATCTACAATGAATTTTCTTGCAGCACAAAAATCACTTAAAGCTTAAAGGTACATATATGGTGGTTGGAGGGGAAGTTAAAACACTAAACATCTCTCTCATTTGGCTCAGAGAAAAAACAAGTCGTTTCTGCTTGTCCCATCATTTTTATGGGTAAATTGTGCTGAAAGACCCCTTGAAGGGAGCGGTTATTGATAGAATTAGCATGGTCTATGGATAAAAAAAAACAAACTAGAATCTGTGGTGAAACTATGCTTCTTTTTTTTTATACCCGAAAAAGTTTATGCTCACAAACAACACCTGTAGTCAACAGATTCCACTAGAGCGATCTGTTATGTTGTGAACTCTAGAACTTTGCGTGTTTGCTAATGAGTAGCCATACACTCATTCCACATAGTTCCACCAAAGACGTTTTCTAATTTCAAGATTTTGATGTTTTTAATCTCTAACGTATGACAGCACTTGAGCTTTACATGCGTCTCAAGTGTCATTTTAGTTCTGAATCCCTGTTCTTTGTCTTCTCCTCAGATCCAGTTTGCAGACCAGAAACAGGAGTTCAACAAGCGCCCGTCTAAGATCGGCCGGCGCTCTCTGTCCCGCTCCATCTCCCAGTCCTCCACCGACAGCTACAGCTCAGGTAAACAAACAGCCTGGCAGTCACTCAAGTCACCGCAACTCGCCGCTTATCAGACATTCCTGACTTTACAACACTTTTCCTTCTAATTCCACCTGGATGAATGGTTGACTAGCCCCCCCCCCCGTCTCCTCATCGACTATCTCTGTCCTTGCTCTCACAGTCTAACCCTGTGGTTTTCATGAGACTGTGGGCTCTGTGTTAGCAGATTAGCTGCCGGTGGTCTCCAGAGCGCACGCAGGTTTTTTTAAAAATAGGAATCCAAAAAAAAGCTAAAATCCTGTATCTTATGCTATAGCAGGAAGAGGCTACAGAGTTGAACTTTAGATTGATTAGTTGTTGAAATGTTAATTAGTGAAAGAGGAGATGACTTAGAAAATTGATGCACAAACAACTGTTGAAATATTAACTATTCAACCTACTTTCTGTAGTTTATAAGTAACGGGAACAGCACCTTTGTGAACAATTGCTGTGTCCTTTCGGAGAAAAGGACAGAGTATATAAACACTCATTTTACATAAACACTCATTTATCCGATTTCCTAGAACGATGACAGAGCGGAGAGGTTGCAAAGTCTGAGGAATGGCTAACATCAGAACCCTGTTCTCATTCTTGATGCTCACTGCTCTTAACCTTTTGACCTCTCCCCTGATCCTCGTGTTTGTAAACGTTTAAATGCTTTTCTGCGTAATGTGCTCTGACTTGTGCTTTTTGATACCCCGCTGTGTGTCAGGAGTCAGAGCCTCCAATGAAGCCATTAACGTAATGAATTAATCTGCACCGTGGTCCTCTGCTTTGCCAAATGGACATTTGGACGCTGAGTCACACTTAGAGGAGGGGAAGTGATGGACGCCCCAGGATCAGAGGCGATTTAAAAACAGTTTTTGCCGCTCTGCGCTTTTAGTGAGACAGTTTGTCATGTTAGAGCGACAAAACCTTTGAGTTTTGTCACAGTGGTAGGATGATGGTGCACAGATTAAAAAGGTTTGCTGAGATAAGAATCTGTGTATTCATCCCCATTGAGTCAATATAAAACTATTTTTTGCTGCAATTAGAGCTTCAGATTATTCTGAGGTTATATCTATTTTACATATGGGGACATATTTTATTCATTGTTGTCAATTTTTCATTGCAAAATAGTTCAAACTCAACTCTCAGGCTGCATGGAGTGCCTCTGACCATCAATTTTCAACCCACAGATTCTCAATTAAATTTAGTCTAAATTTGATTAGGCCATTTTTATACACAAACTTTACTCGAAAGCAGGTTTTCTCCAACCTATGGCTCTTGCAGCCTTTATTAAGACTGACTCTTAATAAAGCACTTTGAAATGCCTTGCTGCTGAAATGTGCTATACAAATAAAATTTGATTGATTGATTGATTGATTGACTCTTAATAACTTTGGCGTAGAATTAAAAAAAGAACCAGCCAATATTGTTGAAATTTAGATGGGAAAACTGTTAAAAACCTGCATTTGTTGTTCTCCTTTTTCCCACAATAATCAAATTTTCACAAAAGTACCAATAATATGTTCTTGGATCTGTTTTTATTGTTGTTAGGTTGGAATATGTGAATTTTAAGTATCATTTTTCATCCTACAGAAAAAAAATTAATCCTCTTTCTTGTTGTTTTTTATATTTATCTTGATTTTAAATTGTAAAAATATAAATAAAATGCCGGTTCTTCAAAATAAATTGTCTCTTTATCAAAAAGTTGTGACTTTTTGGGTAATAAATGAGATTAATTAGGTTATTATTTTCTGTAGATCTAATGGGTAAAAGGTGATTGTTTTGTCATTTTGTCTTTAATCAGAGCAAATATCTCTATACTTTAAAACATAAAAGCCAACAGAGTAACACTTGGTATAATTATGATCCTGCACAAACAGCACAGAGTGAAAGTTTAACTCTGAAAAAGCAGCCGCAGCATGAAGTCTGGCAGACGCGCTGTCTCTCTGTTGTTGCTCGGTAACGGGAGAAGCTGTGCCAGACAGATTTATTGTCACTTCTACTGGGTGATCCAGAAAGCTTGGCCTGGTCAAGTTTGAATTACAGGGTATTAAGAAAAAAAGGCCAGTGCTGCGAAACCTTTCTGCAAAGCCAGGTTTAGGTTTGCTGAAAATAAACGCGTTGTGTCCTTTCCCTTCACTGACGTTCTCACGTGCGATCGCTTGCAGCGGCGTCGTACACCGACAGCTCCGACGATGAGACCTCACCCCGGGACAAACAGCAGAAGAACTCCAAAGGCAACGGAGATTTCTGCATCAAAAACATCAAGCAGGCCGACTTCGGGCGCAGAGAGATCGAGATCGCAGAGCAAGGTAAAACCAACACACTCGGAAGGAGTTTGATCACATCAGTGCGAAGCAGTGCAGGGCTAAACACACTGATAGCATCTTTTAGCATCTGTAACTCCTTCATCTGGACGACTGGATGGATTAGAGCTCAGCTAATGAGATTAAAGCTGGGAATTCCTTTTACCTTCCCGCTAATTCCAGCTTCCGCTTTGTGTGTGTTTCCCTCTCCGCCAGAGATGCCAGCACTGATGGCGCTGAGGAAGCGAGCTCAGGGGGAGAAACCCCTCGCCGGTGCCAAGGTGGTGGGCTGCACACACATCACCGCGCAGACCGCTGTAAGTGACACGACAAAAAAAAAAAAAAAGGCAACGTGTTGACGTCTTTAGTCTGGCACAAAAGCCAAACTCTGCAGCTTTGTTTTTTTTTTTTTTTTTTCTCAGGTGCTGATGGAGACTCTGTCAGCTCTGGGCGCTCAGTGCAGGTGGGCAGCCTGCAACATCTACTCCACCCAGAATGAAGTGGCTGCAGCTCTGGCAGAAGGAGGTGAGAACAGTTTGAAAGCCTTCTAATCTAAAATCTTTCTATCTTCTCCTCCTTGTCACGTTTTTGTCAACCCTGCGCTCTTCGCTTCCTTCCACTCTGCAGGTTTCAGCGTGTTCGCCTGGAAGGGTGAGTCAGAGGATGACTTCTGGTGGTGCATCGACCGCTGCGTCAACGTGGAAGGCTGGCAACCCAACATGGTAGCAACCGTGTTTTTTTGTTTGTTTGTTGTTTTTTTTACATAGTTTTCGACACATGTTCAACGCAATAAAATTTATATTTTCGTTATTAAAAAGGAATTTAATTATTTGTTTATTCATCTTTAATGTATTTGTTACTGTATGAAATGGCTTAAGTAGTCGAATGAAAAATCTGCTGAATTTGCCAAATTCTTTTCAATTTTAGCCAATTTATCATTAGAATAATCGATTACTAAAATAATTATTAGTTGCAGACCTAATCATGTCGGACTGTCTCCAACCAAACACAAAGGCCTTTATATTGTTTTTTTTACCCCACATAATCATGTGTTACTATGTGTTGGTCTGTCTCATAAAATGCATCTTTGTGACCAAAAACACTATTTTCTTTCCTTTCTTTTAATTTATTCTTGACATCTTTTCCTATTTTTTTTCCTAACCTCTTTATTTTAACTCCATTTTTCTCCCCAGATCCTGGATGACGGTGGAGACCTGACGCACTGGATTTATAAAAAGTACCCCAACATGTTCAAGAAGATCAAGGGCATCGTAGAGGAGAGTGTTACTGGTGTCCACAGGTAGGATAAGCAGCGTCCACATGTCCTCTTCTTTTTGCATGATTTTTTTTCTTTATGCTGAATATTACAGACATGTTTTAGTTGAAAGATGATTAAACTGATTCTCTGTGTCTTTAAAGATTAAAATATTTGCAAAAACCTGCACAGTAACAGAATAAGGCCCTGTTTGCATCCATTGTCAAGTTTGGCAACATTGCCATCTGGTGGTGGAAAGTGGTACACATTTTTATCTGCACTCACAGTTTGATGCAAACGATTTAAAATAGAAAATACATTTGGATCTCTTTATGTTTGGATTCTATTTTTAGTTGTGCCATCAAAAAGATCTAATAAGAAATTGTGTGTGTGGGCGTGTGTATGTGTGTGTGTGTGTGAAGGTTGTACCAACTGTCCAAGGCGGGGAAGCTGTGTGTTCCAGCCATGAACGTCAACGACTCTGTTACCAAGCAAAAGTTCGACAACCTTTACTGCTGCAGAGAATCCATCTTAGACGGGTATAAAACATGTTTTCTTTCCGTACAAATTGCTTCCAGTCTTAGAGAAGCAGCAGCACTGAAACATGCATCTGTGTCTCCAGCTTGAAGAGGACCACTGATGTGATGTTTGGAGGCAAACAGGTGGTGGTGTGTGGATATGGAGAGGTAAGGTTAATGGTTTTGTTTAAGTCACATGTGTTCCTGCTGGTGTTCTGCTAAAATTGAGAAAAAAATCACGCTAGAATTGAAATAAGTATTGGGTGAAAAAGTTTACATTTATTGTGGATTTTCTGTGATCAACGCAGGTATTGAAACATAGGTCAAACACGGCTAATATTTTCACAGTGTCACTTTGCTTTCTGTCACCAATAACAGCAGGATGTTTGAGCACTTTTTGAGAAAAAGTTCATTTAAATTGCCAGCGAACCTCATCTTTAAGAATGGTCCTGAAATGTTCAACAAGTGGCAGTCAGAGATTTGGGAAGGCGGTTCAAACAAACTTAGCCTGATTTATACATACCTAAAACACATTTGATGCATGTTTTGGTTTATAGAAATGTTGGAACGGCCAATTGTGTCCAATTTTTAACCATCTGACTCAAACTGTTGGTTTTGATTGAAAGAAAATTGAGAACAACCAAGCAACTCAACTCTGCCCAAAACTGGAAGTTACAGAAACTTCAACTCTATAAAAAAATTCACAGCCTGTGAGAATGAGAGAAAATCCACAGCAATCAAACGTGCCCACCCAATTCTTGTTAAAAATCAATGCATCATCATCTGAGGTGTCAGTGTCTGTGTTATTATTACATCACAGTAGACCGCGACTGCTCTGATCACAGCTCTAGCTCTGGCCTGCTATCTGGGAATGCTGTGTGCATTTCTGGCTGCGTTTCTCTGTAACACACTGAATGCACCCCTGTTAACTGTAAATTACCAGTCCTTCTGTTTTCACCACCCTCAGGTTGGAAAAGGTTGCTGCGCTGCCCTCAAAGCCATGGGCTCCATCGTCTACGTCACAGAGATCGACCCCATCTGTGCCTTGCAGGCCTGGTAAGCTTTAGTTTTTTCTTTATTTTGGCTCACTTATATTGCAGGAAAGTCACTTTTCACTATTAAGCTAACGATTATTTTAGTAATCGATTATTCTAGCGATTAATCAATTAATCGGATTGAAAAATTGGCACTTTCTGCGCAGTTTTTGTTTAACATCTTCATCTTTTATACAATATTTAAAAAAAAAATACAAACAAATATTTCCTTTTTCAAATGAGAAAATAAACATTGCATTGCCTAAAAGGAAAAAGATGTATCTGCACCTAAAATATAAAAATACTTCTAACATCAACATGTGAAAAGCTCAGCCCTTTCTACTCAACTTATCAATACAGTGTAGGGCTGCTCTGTTGATTAATTCTTTGGATTGACTAATTAATGATTACATAGCAAAAAGTGCTTTGTTGTCTTATAGTATTTGAAGCAGATGGAGCTAAAACTGTGCCATTTGAATTCTGGGTATAATATATTCACAGACATAGAAGGGTTTTTATCTTAAATGCACAACTTGTATATTTCTTGTACAGTTTTGTTTTAGTTGCTGCTCTGAGTAAATGGCCGTAACTGAAGGAACGATTAATCCATTCCTAAATTAGTTGGCAGTTATTTCAATTAATTGATTAATCATGATTATCAGTTAATCATTAGTGATTAATCATCTTTCTTTTCTTTCTTTTTTTTTTAAGCATGGATGGCTTCAGACTGGTGAAACTCAACGAAGTCATCAGACAAGTGGACATCGTCATCACCTGCACAGGTTGGCTTGCTGCTTTCACCCTCGGCTGCTGATCTTGACATCCTGCTAATCTAGTCAGGGTGCAGACGTTCACAGTTTCTGTTGCGTCTTGTTCAAGGTGACTAGACGGGTCATTGAGTCGGCGAAATCATCTGCAGTGGTTGCTAATAAAGTTCTGAACCTCGAGGGCGAGGGAGCCGACGCTGACCTTTGGATTAGAGCAGAGAATTACTGGTCACCAGTTTGTTACCAAATACCGCCCGTCAGGGTTGAAGCGGAGGCTCTGCAGTCGTAGCGAGTTGCACAGGAACAAGGCAGCCTTAAAAAAACAACTAAACTTTAAAAAAAAAAAAAAACATACCTTCACGTTTTTTTCCCCCCCCTGAATGAGATCTGCACCTTTAGGTAAAAAGAGTGATGTTGACAATTCAGCTGTGTGGAAGATTAGTGTAAAAATTCTCTTTTTTTGGCAAATATAGAGCACATTGAGAAAGTTTTGTTTCTTTTGAGCATTTTCATATGATTCAATGTATTTAGGTCCATTTCCATATAGTACACCAACAAAAAGATGTGTATAATCACAAAGTAAAAAGGAAAATGATGTGCATCTACCACCTTTGAACATCAACAGGTTTTGGCCATTCTTCTTTGCTTAATTGCTCAGTCTTTATCAGATGAGATGGATAATTTAAGTCTTTTTTTAAAATTCTTTGTTTATTTTTTTTACATATTTTCAATTTGATTTGTTTTTGCGCTATGACTGCTCTGTTCCAACATGTATGTGTGCTGTTCATGCTTTTCGAGCCTGTAAGAAGTCTTTCTTTTTTATGGTTTCCAGCGTTTAGTTCAGTCCATCCTGCATCAACATGACCAGCTTCAAGTCCCCACCCAATCACACTAAATCCCACTAAAATACAGTTTAGTTTCTAGTTGTGAAGGACAGAAATAAAGTTCAAGGGATGCAAATAATTTAGAAATGTTTGTCGGCTCAAAAAAAAAAACGCCATTTGAACTTTGACCCCTCTTACTTTGTGTTTGTAGGTTTACAAAGTAATGGGTAACTGTTAAAATATTTCATAAAGAATATTTGCTCGTCGTTTTAATCCGAAAACAAAATTCTTTAAACCTTCAGATCCTTTCGACATGTTGAGCCAACTCTTAATTGAATTCTATTTCCAGACCTAATTAATTTTGCTCACAATCTAAGATAAGTAATTAAATTATAAGTGATAGAGTCAGACTTGGTTGTCTTATCCTGACCTCATATGATTTTTTTTTGTTTTGTTTTAAAGTGTGCTCTTTTCCTGCACCTTTTCGCAGATTGAATCACGCGTTCACCTCTTCTTTTCTTCTTCACTAGGTAATAAGAACGTTGTGGTGAGAGAGCACCTGGACCGCATGAAGAACGGCTGCATTGTCTGCAACATGGGGCACTCCAACACCGAGATCGATGTGGTCAGTTTGCAACTCTTAATAACGACATCAGACGCCTTTAACAATGCCTGCTGCTCTTGCTGTTTATGTTGCAAGGTTTTGTAAGAAATTTGGAAACGTGTTTTAATTTTTGGGGCTTTTAAGTCAAGTAGGAGCACAAAGGACTAAGTGTTCTTAATTATTTGATCCATCATGATAGCTGGGGAAAAGATCATCTTCCGCATGTAGAGGCTAAAATGGCCTTAAATTGTTTTTGTTCCGCAGGCCAGCCTGCGGACCCCTGAACTAACCTGGGAGAGGGTTCGCTCACAGGTGGACCACATCATCTGGCCGGATGCCAAGAGGATAGTCCTGCTGGCAGAGGTGCTTTACTCTCCGCCTAAAAATGTCCAAACAAATCCTATCGGCCTGACTTATTGTTGTGAACTGCACTGCAGATTGAGCTGATCGATGTTAGTCGGAGAACAACTAAAGATACAGAAAACGGATCTGGTTGCATCCAAATCTATGAAGTTAGTGGGAAATATATATCAGGGCACATGTGTTGCCTGGATAAGAAGCGGTGTATTTGTGAGTGAATCATGAGCCATGACAGAATGAGAGCAGCTCAGCAGGGCCGGCCGAGCTGCCAGCTCCTTGGAGCCGACGATTCTGAGCCCGTTTGATCTGAAGCAGGTTGGAACCACATCAGCGAACCTGGAATTAAAAGCTTGTCTTGTTTTATATTTCTATTATGATTTGCAGGCTTTCCTCTTAAGACCTTTTTTTTTTTTTTTTTTTTTTTTTTTTTTTAAACAAAAAAAAAAACAACTCTACTTCAACCTCTTTAAGTGACTAATTCGTTTCAGTCACCAATATCACTCAAGGAACGTTGGGAAGTGTCACGGTACAGAACACTATAATTTCTGCATTCCTCAGAAGTTGAGGGAACTGTGGCACAATAAAAAAAACATTGAGCATCTCCATCTGACATCCCCTCTGCTGAAAATATTTGAATATATTTAACTGAAAATGCAACCAGACATGAGTCTAGATGGGGGGGAAAAACTGTCCGACACTAAGCCAAACTATATGAACTAGCTTCTTTGTTCAAATGCAACGTAGTTTAACGTTAGGGTTGCTTTTCACAAGCTTGAACTAAAAGTACATGAAACTTAACCTCCTTTTGGCAGCTTTCTATTGTGTTTTCTTTCCCTCTACTTCACTACTGAGAGCAGCGCAGCACACAGTAGTTGGCTTTGCAGTCAGACAGGAGCCAGCATGATGATGATGATGATTATGGTTAGTTTAAGTGTGCAAATACAGACTAGATATGTAGGTAAACATCTCGTATGCTTTAATCGTTTTAGCATATGTTTAAACATCTTCATTCTGAAGGTGTGGCGGCTGTTATTTTGCCTCGGCAGTGCACTGTAGCCAGTTACATGTAGAGGAAACCCTGATATGTAAAATATAGGTTTTTACTCAGTTTGGTCTTGGTAAAAGCTTGAGCAACACCAAGCTAGTAGAAGTGTGTTTCTAATGGGGTTTTTTTGTGTGTGTGTGTTGTTGTTAATTTTCTCTCCAGGGCCGTCTGCTGAACCTCAGCTGCTCCACTGTGCCCACGTTTGTGCTCTCCATCACTGCCACGACCCAGGTACATCTCTGTTGTTTTAACTGATTTTGTTTCTCTCTTCTTCCTTTTTTCTACATTTACAGCTTTGTTTTTTTTGTCTGCGACAAACTGAGAAGTCTGCTCAAACATGTTTATGTCATTTGTTTCCCTGCAGGCTCTGGCCCTGATAGAACTCTACAACGCCCCCGAGGGACGGTACAAGCAGGATGTTTATCTGCTGCCCAAGAAAATGGGTAAAAATGTCTTCAGTTTGATGCTATTAAAAATGGATCATGCATTCAGTGCTGAGAGAGAAGCTTGGTAAAGAAAGGCAGATGTAGGTCACGCTGTCAGTGAATGGAAAAGGGCTCGTATGAGAAAAAGAAGACAGTAGTTACCCTGGATTTCCTCTTTTTCCTTCTTGAAATTGTAATTTTTCAGGTCAGAGATCCTGGAAAAATGCTAAGATGTTTACTCTCTCTTTTTTTTTCTTCTCTGCTGTCCAGATGAGTATGTGGCCAGCCTACATCTCCCTACGTTTGACGCGCATCTCACAGAGTTGACTGATGAGCAGGCCAAGTACCTGGGCTTGAACAAGAACGGGCCCTTTAAGCCAAACTACTATAGGTAAACTGCTCCAAAACGGCTGCTTCCGCTCCACATTAGTTGCAACTTTTATTGCATATAATACATGAAAGTTTATGGTTTTTAATTGGACAGAAGTTACTGAATTCTCTTCCTTCTGTTCACTTTCTGATTAGACCTTTCTATTGCTTTGTTTTGTTTTCCAGGTATTAAACCATTGAGTTGAATGAGGAAATATCAGTTCTCCATGAATCGCACAGACTCAGAGGGAGAAGAGGAGGACAGGGGGGAAGGAAGGATAGACGGCATAGTGAAAACATCTGCTTTACATCTGGAGCAAAGAAGAAGCCCTAACTTTTCCTGTTTCCTTCTTTATTTTATTCCCACCCGCCCACAGTAATAATTGTTTTAATAAAACGAATAATCACTCTCGCTCCTCGTCAAACAAGAGTTGTTTTACTTTCTCCCTCATCTCTCTAGATGCGTCGAGTTGTCTGTTAGTGCTCTATCCTCCCCCCACGCTGCCAGAATTTTGATTCTTTATCTCTTAAAAAGATGAAACGAAGACTCTGTAAGCAAAACTTTGATTGTTTTTCTTTTTTTTTTAAAGGTGTGCAAATGAAGATTTAGTCATGGACAGTTCTTCCCTTTTTTTGCTATTATTTTTTTCTCCCTCATCGTCTTTTGTTTTCTACCCTTTGATTTTCAGGGTTTTTTTTTCAAAAAACAAAACAAAAATAGGGCGGGTTGCAGGTCTTGTGTGAGGGCCTCAGGGGTCCAATCATATCTTGTATTTTAATGCTTTTTTTCCCCCATTTGTATAAACATAACTGGATGTTGACTTGCTCTCCTCACCCGTCTCTTAAACCCACAGTGAAACCATCTCTTTGGCTGCTCTTTTGGTCTCCAGCTGCTCAAAACACACCAGTGTTGAAGTCACAACAAGTATTTAATCATTTTCGTTTTTATTTTTCTTTGTCCTTTTCTTTAACGAGAAAGACTATACTGTAGTAGAAGCATGGCAGATTGTCAAATCATTACAAAGGTATACTGTATATTTAGATATTTATATAGAATTTAAGATTTTTCTATCTCTCCATCTAATCTTTCATTTTTGACCGAATCGTCGTGTCGCACAGAGAAGCAACTAAATGTTCTAACCATCTGTAATAAATGTACTCAAACCCTCATTCTGAATACTGTGACAGAGTATTTACATAGCATGAAGCAGTTTGTTGCAGGTACTCCATAAAAAAGTATGGTGCTTGTTTTTTTTTTTTTTTGTACTTGCCATACACATTGAACAGGTTAAGGGTACTGAAATGTGTCAATTACTCGCCAACTTTCTGACTGACGATTGTTTTTATCCTAATCACAGAAGCACATTCATCTTCATGTTTGGAGATCAGATTTTGCGATGACTTTCCATCCACTATTGAAGGACTTTTTTTCTTTTATTATTGTGTAATAAGATGCAATCACTATTAACATCTCATCTGCACAGGCCTCAATGCTTAACCAGATGTAAACCCAAACCAGTGTCGCTATACTATGTAATATAAAAAAAAATCCATCATGCATCCCCTCCAGATTTTTTGACACCCCAAGTAAAGCTACGACCTGAAGCCTTAAATTAATCTTTCATTTCTTTAAAAAAATTTTTTCCCTTGATCAGTGTTTAAATACCTTTTTTTCAATCCTAAAATACGACTTCCTGTTCCGCTGCTGTATAAAAATGATATAGCACAGATGACCATTTCCAGTTTCCTGTGAACATTTCCACATCTTCTTCCATGACACAACAGATTGAAAGCAAGAAATGCATTCGTACTTCCTGTTATCTTCTGTAATTCGTACTCTTTTGCAGACTAAATTAAGAGCAGACGTCTTCCTTTCAAAGGCGCTTCTTGCAGTTTGTTTTTTTTTGCATCTCCCAACTTCATTTGAAACACTTACACTGAAACTAATCTTCTTTCGGTAACAACTTCAACACCGAAGACTATTGTCAACTTGTAACAATGGTATGTTGCGTTCATTGGTCAGGTTAATGATTTAATTTTTGAGTTTCTGACCACCAAAGTTGAATCCAATCGTTCTGAAAATGTGTTTGATTCTAATCAACAGCCAGTTTGTCTGCATCTCAAGTGAACATCAGTGCAATTAGTGAGTTAGAAGCGGAGGCGATGTCACACTGTGCGAGTTAAAGCAAAGTAGCGTCAAAAAGTACTACATTCTTAAAATCAGTGAATTAAAATTAATCATTTTGTCTCCATGAGTATTAAAGAATGTATTCCCTTACCTTTAGTCTAAAATTTCACAAATCCACTATAATGGCAGAAATAGACTGAAAGGATAAAACAGAAATGGTACCACATTTGGTTTAGCCTTCCCATTATCCGCTTTAAGTCTCTCTTGCTCTCACAGCCTGAATAAATTTAGACTCATCTCCTTTTCAGGAACTCTTTACACTTCACTCACATTGAAAACGCCTAACTTTCCTCCTTCAGTAACGACGTCTGCACTGAAGGGTGTTGCTGGTACCACGGCTTGCACTTAATATGGTGTACGACATGCAAACGCCGTGAGGTCAGCGCGTCTTTACTTTAGGCTTTTTGTTTGCATCTTTACCCAGGGTGTCAGTGCTTTGTATGGAACCATAATCAGCCGATGTTTATCCCAACCAGAAAGCATTTCATACTGTGATGCGCATTTCAAGCTTATTTTTCCAACTCGGCGTTTGAAAGAGTTTTTTTTTTTGTTTTTTTTAACTCTTCACCCATCTACAATTTATCTCTGACTTTCATTCAAAACGTTAATATCAAAAAGAGTTGAATGGTGGCCCAAAAGAAGTGTGTAGTATAAAAATCTGTTCCTCCATTCTGTGTCACAGTCGGTGTCTGTGTGTCCTCGTCTCCTTGTGCTGTTGAATCTCCACACAGGATTGTGTGACCCATTGTCTTAAGGCCTATTTTTTCCCCCCTTTAATTCTGTAAATGTGTGCTAATGAATGATGTGCGTATGCGTGTGTGTTTGTCCATGTCTTTTATGTTTTTATTTCTGTCTCGCAGGCCGTAGTTATTTTTTAACAGCTGCCTCAGGATCCTGACCTGCGGGTTTAGGGAGGAGAACTGTTTTAATATACGGTTAACTGGACGAGGGAAGACACCAGCATTGTTTATGTGTATACAAACTATATACAGATCTGACAAAAAAAAAAATGTAGGTGTATAGGAAGGTGTAAAGAAGTCTCCTGTATTTATTGATGTAAATCCTCATACAGTACAAACTGGCTAAATTCTCAGTCATGCTTTAAGTTGTCAAAAACAAAAAAAAATCTGAAGTGATCATGTTAGAAGATGAGCAATAATCTGTAATATTAATGAATAAAACTGTAAAAAGTGGAATGTTTTGTGTGGTTAATTTGTCCTGATGTCACGTAAAGGAGGGTTGGGTTGTATTTGTTTGTTGGGGTGGGGGGGATCCATGTGTGCTGCTGCCTCAGTGAGCTCATCTGAGCCAGCAGCGGTCAGACGGCGCCGTCTCTGACATCTCCAGGGCTGACGCATGACTCCAGTCTGAAGCGGCAGTGTGAAACTGTCTGGCATGCAGTGAGGGGAGGGGGGGGGGGGCAGAATTTGAAGTGTTTTTTTTGTTTGCTTTTTGGAGCCATTTTTTTGTTTTTCTAAAGAAACTTTGACTGCTTTTTAATCATTTCTTTTCCCTCCTCTGAGTGGTCTCAGGCTGCTCACTTCCATTAAAACCGTCTGGATCCAGCCATGAGATGAATCTGTCACTTATAATTCAGTAGTGTTGGCACTTATTTTAGCTTTCAGTTTGATCGTTGAGCTCTTTCAAACAAGGAACTGTTGTCATGATATGTTTAGAATACTGCAAAAGTATTCCTCATCTTATTACTTTTGTGTACTTTCTGATGGAGCAACGGTGTAGTACCTTGTTTACAACAAACAATGTACTATTTAAATGTGATTGTGGCAACAAGGTGTTTACAAAGCTGCTGCCATTCCCAGATTTAAACACGGTGGAGGCGGCATCATCCTGTGGGAATGTCTTTCTTCAGCAAGGACAGAGAAGTTAATAGGAAAATTGATAGACCCTCCAGCTGGTTGATGGCTTGCTTGAAAGTCAACCTCCAGTTCGGAACCAGTTCGATACACAAACATGTGTTTTAATTAATTACTTTTGAAAAATACTAATAATTACTTTGTGAGATAAATTTAATAACCTTCTAGGAAAACAAGTACGGACTTTAACAGATTTATTAGCACTTATTAGCCGTCTAAACCTTCGCTTGCAGAGTAATTCTAAAATTTCCAAGTGTAAGTGAAGGCATCATTGAATTCTACGCATTTACGTATCCTATGGTGGGTTTTTTATGGAGTTAGGGCTGAAGTGAAATGGAAACGGCGCCATTTGTTAGCGATAAATAGTGAAACAGCGCTGGATAAACATGTCTGCGAAGTTAAACGGCGATTATGTGAGTAAAGTTTGTTCAGTAAATATTTCAGAGCTAGCATTTTGGAGCTAGCCCGAAACAAATATAGCTGAATATTATTACATGTCGTCATATCCTGATATCGTCACCATGGCAACTCGGCTTTTTAATGCGAAGTTCTCGGACAAGAATGCAGTCATACTGGAAATATGATGTATGTAGGCAACAAATGTATTTCAGGTGGAGATTTAAAAGTCACACCAGCACCGTAATGAAATAATTTTATCAGAAAACAACAAAAAATGTTACAATTTTGAAATTTTGAGCTGAACATTTGTGTACTGGTTGTAACTTCCGACTGACCACAGTGATATGTTTATTTTCTCAGAGCCGAAAGCAAGTTGGGAAAGCTGAGAAAAGAGTTCACGGAAATAAGAAGGATATTCATTTATTGAGGATTCCTTCCTTGAGAAGAAGAATAAAACAGAACCAGAACCAAGTACTGACCAGGAGAAGAACACAGAACAAGGTAGGAGAATATTATATTAGAAATGCAAGAGTTGCACTTTAAGAGGGTTGCCACTTGTGAATATGAGTACAACTGCATAAGTTTGAGTCACTGAAAATGCAGCAGCATCTTGGCTGAATTTTCTGATGGCAAAAATCATAAAGAAAGGTGTAATAGTTTCCAGAAAAACATCCATTCAAGGCTGGTTCGAGAATATAAAATATGAAGCTGCAGATTTACTTAAAACAAAAAAGAGAAACTTAGTTAAGTAATGTAACTAAATGAAATTAGTTACATTACTTAAAGTAGTATTTATTGAACAATACTACATCTTTCGAGGGGCTTGCATTCAGAAAGCATATTTTAATTTGATCAATAATATAAAAATAATAAATGCAGGTTCTCACAGCGTGTAACTACGATACTGATAAGCTTTCCAACACTGATAAAATGTGTGAGCCTCGTCTTGTTATTGCCATGTGTTCCTCACGACACCAGCTCTACATATGGTTAATTGTACACCCATGTCAGCTTAGGTGATTTTCACAGTACGGACGCTGCTGGTTGCAGCCAACCAAACAGGCCCCACCTCCTTATATCAATAATTTACTTTCTCTGCTGTGGGCAGGTTTATGGGGGGTGGAAAGGTCACAGAGAGGTTTCTCACCAACATCTCGCTGACTGTGGAGCGCTTAAAGCGGACGAGTCAGACGTGTAAACTCCTCTGAGCCACTGAGGTTTAAATATTCTGGTAAATTATGACACTTAAGCTCTGTTGATTACAACATTACTCTCGAGGTACTGCATTTGACCAAAAAAGAAGAAGTAAAAACCAGTTAAATATCTAATATAGCTCTTACTACTGTAAAAAAAAAAATTTTAAAGTTCCTAAAGCAAACAAATTTTCCCCAACAGGCGTCTAAGAGGACAGCATTTTCTAAACCATGTCAGTCACTGAATGTTTAAAGATAAATGATTTTACCACAACAACAAAAAACATTTGTAACAATTTCAGTAATTTGTATAAACAAAACAAATGTAAACAATTTCACAAAAGACTGATATCTGAATGTCGTTTCTGTGCATCTCTCTGAAATTAGAGTTTGATCTGACACGTCTCTTATTTCAAAATATTTTCACTTCCTTTCTTTTTTGGCAGCCCGGCATGGTATTTTATTGAATTTTCTGGTCTTGTATTTTAAAAGAAATCTTGCTCATGAATATTTTGTTGTTGTTTTTCCCTGAAATATGTTGAAAGAAATGTTTTCTCTCTTTTCCTATGCTTTCAGATATGTGCAAGAATATATAGTCCACTTTACTCTGATACCCTGAAATAAAATGTCATTTATGGGTCAAGGCTAGGATGTAACCCCTCCTTTACATCAAAGCAAAATCCTTAAGGTTCGAGAACACAAAGCAGACACAGAAATAGACACAAGCACTGATCCAGGAGTACTTTTTATGTTAAATAAGTAACTACCGTATTTTTCGGCCGCTACTTTTCCCCCCCACGCTTTGAACCTCGCGGCTCATAGCCCGGTGCGGCTTTTCTGTGGATTTTTCTTCAACCGCCAGGGGGCTCTGTAGCAGGAAGTGAATGATTGGAAGTCAAAATCGGAAATCAAAGAAGAAAGTGCTGATTTTCATTTAGAAGGAGCACATGCTAGCAGCAGGCACGATGGAGAAATTTCTTCAAACTCAAACCCCCTCATCATGGAAACCACACGAAGAAGTTCATATGACGGTTTTCAGTTTTTATATATATAAAAAAAAAGCTTTGTGGGTGCGGTTTATAGTGAGGTGCGCTCTACAGTCCGGAAAATACGGTAGTTAATGGAAAAACAGACATTTCACATCTTCTTGAACAGTGACAGAGCCAAGTGTCTCATCTGTAGAAAGAGACCTAGTCAAAGTCCAAACTCACGTAAATCCATTGTGTCCAGCCAATGCGACAGAGCTTGATCTATTTTACAAGCAAGAATGATCAAAACGGATTTTTTTTTCTTCTAGATTTCCAAAGTTGGTAGAGACATAAGCAGAAAGGCATGTAGTTGTAGAATCCACATAGAATATATAAACGAGAAACAGTTCAAACGATTTTAAGACTTTTCTCAGGGCTCTGGAAATAACTGTGAGCCATTTACCTTCTCACTGGCACACTGACATTAATGGGAGGGGGTCAGCTCACGCCCCCCACTCTGCTGTCTGAGGGTAACCCCGCCCTCTCGGGACACGCGGGGACAGCGAATCAAGCAGATTTGTGAAGGGGCGGGGGGACATCATCCGCAGCAAGAGAAACAGATGGAAAGAAGAGGAAGAGGAGACCCTCAACTTGGTTCCCCGTAGTGGAGCAGCTCCTCCTGGTGCGGTGCAGTCTCGGCTCTCCGCCGGACCGGGCATGCACGACCCGCCGCGGAGAGAGTGATCCACGCCGCAGCGAGCAAAGATGCAGGCGGAGGACATGGAGGTACCTATCATTAATAACCTTAACGATAACGGCGACAGACAGAGGCCGAAAGGGAAAGATGTGTTCAAGGATCAGCAGAAAGAGTCGGAGGTAAATGCGAGAGGCGATGTGTACATTGGGGCTGTCACAGCTTGTAGTAGGTGCGTGTGTGTGTGAACGTGTGTGTATGTTGTTGCTGGGGAGCTTTCAGATCAGCTGAATGTCCTTATTCCATGCAGTGTCTTGGCTCGAAAGCGTGCAGGCATGCGGGCAGACGGGGATGTGTTATTTTGGCAGCTGAGTCCTAAAAATAACCCGGTAATCCTACAGTGGTGCTGCATGCAGGTGGTGAAATGTGACTGCTGCTGCCAGGACCACTCAGCAGCCACCAGACACGCATTTACAACAAAACACTAGCCTACTTTACGCTCTCTAAACATCAACCAGTCTTATAGGTTTTATTGACATCTGGACCATCCAATTTTTTAAAAGAATTAGATCATGTGTAATGTGAATAATAATTGAGATGTCTGGTTTAAAGCTTTTTTTTTTTTTTAAATTATATATATTTTTGAAAAACAGTCTTGAGAATAAAAACCCAGTACTGTGGATTTCCACATCAGGATTTCACAAAATGTTTTTTAAAAGCACTTTGAGTAAAAAAAACAAAAACATGCTAATTCTGCTTTGTTTGTATTTGGGTCTGTGACATCACAAGAGGCACGGGAATCAAGCCGATTGATTTCAAATTTCAAAAAAATTACATATCCGAAATATGAGCTTTCAAGTTTGATATGGTCTTGTTTGCAAACTACTTGTATATGTTGTTTTATTTCAAAGTTGTTGTTTTTTTTTTAATTGAAACCTTTTATTATTATTAGGCCCGAGCAGCAAAGCGCTGCGAAGGCCTATTGTATCTGTACTGTTTCTTATTATTAGGCCCGAGCAGCAAAGCGCTGCGAAGGCCTATTGTATCTGTACTGTTTTATTAGGCCCGAGCAGCAAAGCGCTGCGAAGGCCTATTGTATCTGTACTGTTTATTATTATTAGGCCCGAGCAGCAAAGCGCTGCGAAGGCCTATTGTATCTGTACTGTTTATTATTATTATTAGGCCCGAGCAGCAAAGCGCTGCGAAGGCCTATTGTATCTGTACTGTTTATTATTATTATTATTATTATTAGGCCCGAGCAGCAAAGCGCTGCGAAGGCCTATTGTATCTGTACTGTTTATTATTATTATTATTATTATTATTCTTATTATTCTTCCACCCAAATGAATTGCCTTTTTGGGGGCTTTATCATATTCAAAAACTCACCAAACTTGGCGGTCGCGACTAGAAAAATTCAAAATTTTGAATTTTAAGGTTGTCACAAAAATCGCAAAAAAAATTGCTCAACGGCGGCAACTAGCAATTTTCTGTTGACACAATGGTATGAACGTACTTCATCGTAGAGATATGAAATTTGGTACACTTGTAGAGCTCACCAAAAGACTCAGAACTTACATTTAATGTTATAAGCCAACTATCACAGGAAGTCGGCCATTTTGTATTGAAAGTCCATTTTTTACCTCGATTTTGACGTTTACAGCCTTCGTATTTGATCGAACTCCTCCTAGGGATTTTGATTGATCGGCTTCAAACTCGGTCAGTCTGATCATAAGGCATGTCTGATTTAAAGTTATCAAATTGGTGAGTTTTGGAGCATGTTGAAGGGGGGTTAGCAGGGGTCAAAGTTCACCTACTCGCCATGAAACACGAAACTCTTATAGTTCCTATACAAAAACACAGAGAGGGACCAAACTTTCATTGATTGATTGTCATCGGGTGTCCTAAAATACCCTGTGGTGAAATTATTTTTTTAAGTAGGCCACGCCCCCTGAGAACAGGAAGTGTCATGTTTTACTGTGAACGGCCGCTATCTTAGCCCTTTGACCTAATCAACATGAAACTGTGTCCAGAGACAGAAGACATGTTGGTGTGTTGAGTAATCCAACCCCGACCGGCTGCGATGAAGCAGGTGGGCGTGGCGGCGTTGTGAACGCCGTCGAATTTCGTTTGGCTCTGAATTCCACAATTTCGGGCCCCGCTCCTCCTAACTCACTAGGATGGATCCTTATCCACCCACCGACAGGAATTCATAACAAAATTTGGTGGGCGTGGCCTAATTTCTCTATAGCGACCCCTAGAGTATTTTAAATGAACAGCCCCATGCCATGCTTTATCCTAGAATTACGAAACTTGGTACACATGTGTATCTTGTCAGGACGTACAAAAAAGTCTCTTGGAGCCATGCTCTAAACCCAACAGGAAGTCGGCCATTTTGTATTGAAGGTCCATTTTGGACCTCGAGTTTGACGTTTACAGCCTTTGCATTTGATCGAACTCCTCCTAGGGATTTCGATTGATCGGCTTCAAACTTGGTCAGTCTGATCATAAGGCATGTCTGATTTAAAGTTATCAAATTGGTGACTGTATGAGCTTGCTGAAGGGGGGTTACCAGGGGTCAAAGTTCACCTACTCGCCATGAAACACGAAACTCTTATATTTCCTATACAAAAACACATAGAGGGACCAAACTTTCTGGGATTGATCGTCATCGCGTGTCCTAAAATACCCTGTGGTGAAATTATTTTTTTACGTAGGCCACGCCCCCTGAGAACAGGAAGTGTCATGTTTTACTGTGAACGGTCGCTATCTTAGCCCTTTGACCTAATCAACATGAAACTGTGTCCAGAGACAGAAGACATGTTGGTGTGTTGTGGATTCCAACCCCGACCGGCTGCGATGAAGCAGGTGGGCGTGGCGGCGTTGCGAACGCCGTCAAATTTCGTTTGGCTCTGAATTCCACAGTTTCGGGGTGAGCTGCTCCAAACTCACTAGGATGGATCCTTATTGACCCGCCAACAGGAATTCATAACAAAATTTGGTGGGCGTGGCCTAATTTCTCTATATCGCCCCCTAGAATATTTCAAAAAATCAGCCCCAAGCCATGCTTTAGCTTAGAATTACGAAACTTGGTACACATGTGTATCTTGTCAGGACGTACAAAAAAGTCTCTTGGAGCCATGCTCTAAACCCAACAGGAAGTCGGCCATTTTAGATTGAAGTTCATTTGACCTCGATTTTGACGTTTACAGCCTTCGTATTTGATCAAACTCCTCCTAGGGATTTCGATTGATCGACTTCAAACTTGGTCAGTCTGATCATAAGGCATGTCTGATTTAAAGTTATCAAATTGGTGAGTTTTGGAGCATGTTGAAGGGGGGTTAGCAAGGCTCAAAGTTCCCCTGTGATCGACTGTGTAATACAAAGGGCTTTGTCATGTGTAGGGCAATGCTGCCCTCTGGTGTCGAATTACTGAAATAATGAAACTATTTCAGTAATTTCAGTAATTCGACACCAGAGGGCAGCATTGCCCTACGGAATGACAGTTCAATGTTGAATTATAGAGGAAAAAATTAAATAATTTGTAATTCTAACACAAAAACTGACAGAGACACCAAAGTTTGAGTTATTGATCATCCTCGGGTGTAGAATAATATCCAATGGTTAAATGATGACATCACGTAGGCCACGCCCTCTGACAACAGGAAGTCTTGTATTTTACTGTGAACGGTCGATAGCTTCTGCACCAAACTTTGCACGAGTGACCCTGGTGGGATCCTTGACGACCCTATGTCATCATATTATGACGTCATCTAAGCCCCGCCCCCTCAGAACAGGAAGTGCCGTTTTTTTACTTGGAAAGCTCCGTTTATGGCTCTCTTGACCTAATCAAGATGATTCGGATGATAAACTCTGTCAATGCTCGCTGCTGGCTGAACCGTGTGGGCGTGGCCAAATGGCGAATATCAGTCCCTCGCCATATGCATACGTTTGGCTCTTATTCAGGCATGGATCATCCGATTGGCGCCAAACTGGATATGTATGACCTTTGTTCACCTCTAAAGAGCCCAACGGGTTTGAAATGTAATTTGGCTCCACTGCGCCCCCTAAGTTAATACATGGGTTGTATCTCCTCGACGCATCGACCGATCTGCGCCAGATTTTTCGACAGTCGTCGGGGAGCGCCGCCGAACGCATTCACGCCTGTCGCCCGGTGGACGGGCGGGGAAAACGCGCGACAGCTTCTGCGGCGGCTAGCGGGCGGCGATGCTGGAAACTGCGGCAGAGCTTCTGCGGTGGGGAGCGGGCTGCGGCTCTGGAAAACGTGCGAGAGCTTCTGCGCTGGCCGGAACCCCCGCGGTGGCCAATAGGCCGGAGCGGCGCTTGCTGCGAGGGCCGCCCGAGGCTGCTTGCAGCTTTAATTATTAGGCCCGAGCAGCAAAGCGCTGCGAAGGCCTATTGTATCTGTACTGTTTATTATTATTATTCTTCCCACCTCTTCGTGTGCCTTTTTGGGGGCTTTATCATATTCAAAAACTCACCAAACTTGGCGGTCGCGACTAGAAAAATTAAAAATTTTGAATTTTAAGGTTGTCGCAAAAATCGCATAAAAAATTGCTCAACGGCGGCAACTAGCAATTTTCTGTTGACACAATGGTATGAACGTACTTCATCGTAGAGACATGAAATTTGGCACACTTGTAGAGCTCACCAAAAGACTCAGAACTTACATTTAATGTTATAAGCCAACTATCACAGGAAGTCGGCCATTTTGTATTGAACGTCCATTTTTTTCCTCGATTTTGACGTTTACAGCCTTCGTATTTGATCGAACTCCTCCTAGGGATTTTGATTGATCGGCTTCAAACTTGGTCAGTCTGATCATAAGGCATGTTTGATTTAAAGTTATCAAATTGGTGAGTTTTGGAGCATGTTGAAGGGGGGTTAGCAGGGGTCAAAGTTCACCTACTCGCCATGAAACACGAAACTCTTATATTTCCTATATAAAAACACATAGAGGGATCAAACTTTCATTGATTGATCGTCATCGGGTGCCCTACAATAACCTATGGTCAAATGATGACATCACTTAGGCCACGCCCCCTGAGAACAGGAAGTGTCATGTTTTACTGTGAACGGTCGCTATCTTAGCCCTTTGACCTAATCAACATGAAACTGTGTCCAGAGACAGAAGACATGTTGGTGTGTTGAGTAATCCAACCCCGACCGGCTGCGATGAAGCAGGTGGGCGTGGCGGCGTTGCGAACGCCGTCGAATTTCGTTTGGCTCTGAATTCCACAATTTCGGGCCCAGCTGCTCCAAACTCACTAGGATGGATCCTTATCCACCCACCGACAGGAATTCATAACAAAATTTGGTGGGCGTGGCCTAATTTCTCTATAGCGACCCCTAGAGTATTTTAAATGAACAGCCCCATGCCATGCTTTATCCTAGAATTACGAAACTTGGTACATATGTGTATCTTGTCAGGACGTACAAAAAAGTCTATTAGAGCCATGGTCGAAACCCAACAGGAAGTCGGCCATTTTGTATTGAAGGTCCATTTTGGACCTCGAGTTTGACGTTTACAGCCTTTGCATTTGATCGAACTCCTCCTAGGGATTTCGATTGATCGGCTTCAAACTCGGTCAGTCTGATCATAAGGCATGTCTGATTTAAAGTTATCAAATTGGTGACTGTATGAGCTTGCTGAAGGGGGGTTAGCAGGGGTCAAAGTTCACCTACTCGCCATGAAACACGAAACTCTTATATTTCCTATACAAAAACACAGAGAGGGACCAAACTTTCATTGATTGATCGTCATCGGGTGTCCTAAAATACCCTGTGGTGAAATTATGACATCGCTTAGGCCACGCCCCCTGAGAACAGGAAGTGTCATGTTTTACTGTGAACGGTCGCTATCTTAGCCCTTTGACCTAATCAACATGAAACTGTGTCCAGAGACAGAAGACATGTTGGTGTGTTGAGGATTCCAACCCTGACCGGCTTTGAGATAGCAGCTGGGCGTGGCGGCGTGGCGAAGTGACCTGTAACGCCGATGCCATACTTTTGCTTCTAGATTCCACATGTTTCGACCGAGCTGCACCAAACTTGGCTTGAGTGATGCTGGTGTGATGTCTGAAAATTCTATGTCATCAGATTATGACGTCATCTAAGCCCCGCCCCCTCAGAACAGGAAGTGCTATTTTTTTCCTTGGAAACTTTCATCTATGGCTCTCTTGACCTAATCAAGGTGATTCTGTGTTGGATGACAGATAGGAAGTTGATCTCGCTTGCTTTAAAGTGCCAAGAGTTTTCAATGGCGGCAACGCCATTCGTATACGTTTGCCTCTACATTCCACATATTTTGACCGAGCTGCATCAAACTTGGCCTGAGTGATCCTGGAGGCTTGCCCGTCAATCCTACGTCATCACATTATGACGTCATCTAAGCCCCGCCCCCTCACAACAGGAAGTGCCGTTTTTTTTCCTTGGATAGCTCTGTTTATGGCTCTCTTGACCTAATCACGATGATTCGGATGATAAACTCTGTCAATGCTCGCTGCTGGCTGAACCGTGTGGGCGTGGCCAAACGGCGAATATCAGTCCCTCGCCATATACATACGTTTGGCTCTAATTCACACATGGATCATCCGATTGGCGCCAAACTGGATATGTATGACCTTTGTTCACCTCTAAAGAGCCCAACGGGTTTGAGATGTAATTTGACTCCACTGCGCCCCCTAAGTTAATACATCGGCCGTATCTCCTCGACGCATCGACCAATCTGCGCCAGATTTTTCGACAGTCGTCGGGGAGCGCCGCCGAACGCATTCACGCCTGTCGCCCTGTGGACGGGCGGGGAAAACGCGCGACAGCTTCTGCGGCGGCTGGCGGGCGGCGGTGCTGGAAACTGCGGCGGAGCTTCTGCGGTGGGGAGCGGGCTGCGGCTCTGGAAAACGCGCGAGAGCTTCTGCGGTGGCCGGAACCCCCGCGGTGGCCAATAGGCCGGAGCGGCGCTTGCTGCGAGGGCCGCCCGAGGCTGCTTGCAGCTTTATTATTAGGCCCGAGCAGCAAAGCGCTGCGAAGGCCTATTGTATCTGTACTGTTTATTATTATTATTATTATTATTATTCTTATTATTCTTCCACCCAAATGAATTGCCTTTTTGGGGGCTTTATCATATTCAAAAACTCACCAAACTTGGCGGTCGCGACTAGAAAAATTCAAAATTTTGAATTTTAAGGTTGTCACAAAAATCGCAAAAAAAATTGCTCAACGGCGGCAACTAGCAATTTTCTGTTGACACAATGGTATGAACGTACTTCATCGTAGAGACATGAAATTTGGTACACTTGTAGAGCTCACCAAAAGACTCAGAACTTACATTTAATGTTATAAGCCAACTATCACAGGAAGTCGGCCATTTTGTATTGAAAGTCCATTTTTTACCTCGATTTTGACGTTTACAGCCTTCGTATTTGATCGAACTCCTCCTAGGGATTTTGATTGATCGGCTTCAAACTCGGTCAGTCTGATCATAAGGCATGTCTGATTTAAAGTTATCAAATTGGTGAGTTTTGGAGCATGTTGAAGGGGGGTTAGCAGGGGTCAAAGTTCACCTACTCGCCATGAAACACGAAACTCTTATATTTCCTATACAAAAACACAGAGAGGGACCAAACTTTCATTGATTGATTGTCATCGGGTGTCCTAAAATACCCTGTGGTGAAATTATTTTTTTAAGTAGGCCACGCCCCCTGAGAACAGGAAGTGTCATGTTTTACTGTGAACGGTCGCTATCTTAGCCCTTTGACCTAATCAACATGAAACTGTGTCCAGAGACAGAAGACATGTTGGTGTGTTGAGTAATCCAACCCCGACCGGCTGCGATGAAGCAGGTGGGCGTGGCGGCGTTGCGAACGCCGTCGAATTTCGTTTGGCTCTGAATTCCACAATTTCGGGCCCAGCTCCTCCTAACTCACTAGGATGGATCCTTATCCACCCACCGACAGGAATTCATAACAAAATTTGGTGGGCGTGGCCTAATTTCTCTATAGCGACCCCTAGAGTATTTTAAATGAACAGCCCCATGCCATGCTTTATCCTAGAATTACGAAACTTGGTACACATGTGTATCTTGTCAGGACGTACAAAAAAGTCTCTTGGAGCCATGCTCTAAACCCAACAGGAAGTCGGCCATTTTGTATTGAAGGTCCATTTTGGACCTCGAGTTTGACGTTTACAGCCTTTGCATTTGATCGAACTCCTCCTAGGGATTTCGATTGATCGGCTTCAAACTTGGTCAGTCTGATCATAAGGCATGTCTGATTTAAAGTTATCAAATTGGTGACTGTATGAGCTTGCTGAAGGGGGGTTACCAGGGGTCAAAGTTCACCTACTCGCCATGAAACACGAAACTCTTATATTTCCTATACAAAAACACATAGAGGGACCAAACTTTCTGGGATTGATCGTCATCGGGTGTCCTAAAATACCCTGTGGTGAAATTATTTTTTTACGTAGGCCACGCCCCCTGAGAACAGGAAGTGTCATGTTTTACTGTGAACGGTCGCTATCTTAGCCCTTTGACCTAATCAACATGAAACTGTGTCCAGAGACAGAAGACATGTTGGTGTGTTGTGGACTCCAACCCCGACCGGCTGCGATGAAGCAGGTGGGCGTGGCGGCGTTGCGAACGCCGTCAAATTTCGTTTGGCTCTGAATTCCACAGTTTCGGGGTGAGCTGCTCCAAACTCACTAGGATGGATCCTTATTGACCCGCCAACAGGAATTCATAACAAAATTTGGAGGGCGTGGCCTAATTTCTCTATATCGCCCCCTAGAATATTTCAAAAACTCAGCCCCAAGCCATGCTTTAGCTTAGAATTACGAAACTTGGTACACATGTGTATCTTGTCAGGACGTACAAAAAAGTCTCTTGGAGCCATGCTCTAAACCCAACAGGAAGTCGGCCATTTTAGATTGAAGTTCATTTGACCTCGATTTTGACGTTTACAGCTTTCGTATTTGATCAAACTCCTCCTAGGGATTTCGATTGATCGACTTCAAACTTGGTCAGTCTGATCATAAGGCATGTCTGATTTAAAGTTATCAAATTGGTGAGTTTTGGAGCATGTTGAAGGGGGGTTAGCAAGGCTCAAAGTTCCCCTGTGATCGACTGTGTAATACAAAGGGCTTTGTCATGTGTAGGGCAATGCTGCCCTCTGGTGTCGAATTACTGAAATAATGAAACTATTTCTGTAATTTCAGTAATTCGACACCAGAGGGCAGCATTGCCCTACGGAATGACAGTTCAATGTTGAATTATAGAGGAAAAAATTAAATAATTTGTAATTCTAACACAAAAACTGACAGAGACACCAAAGTTTGAGTTATTGATCATCCTCGGGTGTAGAATAATATCCAATGGTCAAATGATGACATCACGTAGGCCACGCCCTCTGACAACAGGAAGTCTTGTATTTTACTGTGAACGGTCGATAGCTTCTGCACCAAACTTTGCACGAGTGACCCTGGTGGGATCCTTGACGACCCTATGTCATCATATTATGACGTCATCTAAGCCCCGCCCCCTCAGAACAGGAAGTGCCGTTTTTTTACTTGGAAAGCTCCGTTTATGGCTCTCTTGACCTAATCAAGATGATTCGGATGATAAACTCTGTCAATGCTCGCTGCTGGCTGAACCGTGTGGGCGTGGCCAAATGGCGAATATCAGTCCCTCGCCATATGCATACGTTTGGCTCTTATTCAGGCATGGATCATCCGATTGGCGCCAAACTGGATATGTATGACCTTTGTTCACCTCTAAAGAGCCCAACGGGTTTGAAATGTAATTTGGCTCCACTGCGCCCCCTAAGTTAATACATGGGTTGTATCTCCTCGACGCATCGACCGATCTGCGCCAGATTTTTCGACAGTCGTCGGGGAGCGCCGCCGAACGCATTCACGCCTGTCGCCCGGTGGACAGGCGGGGAAAACGCGCGACAGCTTCTGCGGCGGCTAGCGGGCGGCGATGCTGGAAACTGCGGCAGAGCTTCTGCGGTGGGGAGCGGGCTGCGGCTCTGGAAAACGTGCGAGAGCTTCTGCGCTGGCCGGAACCCCCGCGGTGGCCAATAGGCCGGAGCGGCGCTTGCTGCGAGGGCCGCCCGAGGCTGCTTGCAGCTTTAATTCTTATTATTCTTCCACCCAAATGAATTGCCTTTTTGGGGGCTTTATCATATTCAAAAACTCACCAAACTTGGCGGTCGCGACTAGAAAAATTCAAAATTTTGAATTTTAAGGTTGTCACAAAAATCGCAAAAAAAATTGCTCAACGGCGGCAACTAGCAATTTTCTGTTGACACAATGGTATGAACGTACTTCATCGTAGAGACATGAAATTTGGTACACTTGTAGAGCTCACCAAAAGACTCAGAACTTACATTTAATGTTATAAGCCAACTATCACAGGAAGTCGGCCATTTTGTATTGAAAGTCCATTTTTTACCTCGATTTTGACGTTTACAGCCTTCGTATTTGATCGAACTCCTCCTAGGGATTTTGATTGATCGGCTTCAAACTCGGTCAGTCTGATCATAAGGCATGTCTGATTTAAAGTTATCAAATTGGTGAGTTTTGGAGCATGTTGAAGGGGGGTTACCAGGGGTCAAAGTTCACCTACTCGCCATGAAACACGAAACTCTTATATTTCCTATACAAAAACACAGAGAGGGACCAAACTTTCATTGATTGATTGTCATCGGGTGTCCTAAAATACCCTGTGGTGAAATTATTTTTTTAAGTAGGCCACGCCCCCTGAGAACAGGAAGTGTCATGTTTTACTGTGAACGGTCGCTATCTTAGCCCTTTGACCTAATCAACATGAAACTGTGTCCAGAGACAGAAGACATGTTGGTGTGTTGAGTAATCCAACCCCGACCGGCTGCGATGAAGCAGGTGGGCGTGGCGGCGTTGCGAACGCCGTCGAATTTCGTTTGGCTCTGAATTCCACAATTTCGGGCCCAGCTCCTCCTAACTCACTAGGATGGATCCTTATCCACCCACCGACAGGAATTCATAACAAAATTTGGTGGGCGTGGCCTAATTTCTCTATAGCGACCCCTAGAGTATTTTAAATGAACAGCCCCATGCCATGCTTTATCCTAGAATTACGAAACTTGGTACACATGTGTATCTTGTCAGGACGTACAAAAAAGTCTCTTGGAGCCATGCTCTAAACCCAACAGGAAGTCGGCCATTTTGTATTGAAGGTCCATTTTGGACCTCGAGTTTGACGTTTACAGCCTTTGCATTTGATCGAACTCCTCCTAGGGATTTCGATTGATCGGCTTCAAACTTGGTCAGTCTGATCATAAGGCATGTCTGATTTAAAGTTATCAAATTGGTGACTGTATGAGCTTGCTGAAGGGGGGTTACCAGGGGTCAAAGTTCACCTACTCGCCATGAAACACGAAACTCTTATATTTCCTATACAAAAACACATAGAGGGACCAAACTTTCTGGGATTGATCGTCATCGGGTGTCCTAAAATACCCTGTGGTGAAATTATTTTTTTACGTAGGCCACGCCCCCTGAGAACAGGAAGTGTCATGTTTTACTGTGAACGGTCGCTATCTTAGCCCTTTGACCTAATCAACATGAAACTGTGTCCAGAGACAGAAGACATGTTGGTGTGTTGTGGACTCCAACCCCGACCGGCTGCGATGAAGCAGGTGGGCGTGGCGGCGTTGCGAACGCCGTCAAATTTCGTTTGGCTCTGAATTCCACAGTTTCGGGGTGAGCTGCTCCAAACTCACTAGGATGGATCCTTATTGACCCGCCAACAGGAATTCATAACAAAATTTGGAGGGCGTGGCCTAATTTCTCTATATCGCCCCCTAGAATATTTCAAAAACTCAGCCCCAAGCCATGCTTTAGCTTAGAATTACGAAACTTGGTACACATGTGTATCTTGTCAGGACGTACAAAAAAGTCTCTTGGAGCCATGCTCTAAACCCAACAGGAAGTCGGCCATTTTAGATTGAAGTTCATTTGACCTCGATTTTGACGTTTACAGCTTTCGTATTTGATCAAACTCCTCCTAGGGATTTCGATTGATCGACTTCAAACTTGGTCAGTCTGATCATAAGGCATGTCTGATTTAAAGTTATCAAATTGGTGAGTTTTGGAGCATGTTGAAGGGGGGTTAGCAAGGCTCAAAGTTCCCCTGTGATCGACTGTGTAATACAAAGGGCTTTGTCATGTGTAGGGCAATGCTGCCCTCTGGTGTCGAATTACTGAAATAATGAAACTATTTCTGTAATTTCAGTAATTCGACACCAGAGGGCAGCATTGCCCTACGGAATGACAGTTCAATGTTGAATTATAGAGGAAAAAATTAAATAATTTGTAATTCTAACACAAAAACTGACAGAGACACCAAAGTTTGAGTTATTGATCATCCTCGGGTGTAGAATAATATCCAATGGTCAAATGATGACATCACGTAGGCCACGCCCTCTGACAACAGGAAGTCTTGTATTTTACTGTGAACGGTCGATAGCTTCTGCACTAAACTTTGCACGAGTGACCCTGGTGGGATCCTTGACGACCCTATGTCATCATATTATGACGTCATCTAAGCCCCGCCCCCTCAGAACAGGAAGTGCCGTTTTTTTACTTGGAAAGCTCCGTTTATGGCTCTCTTGACCTAATCAAGATGATTCGGATGATAAACTCTGTCAATGCTCGCTGCTGGCTGAACCGTGTGGGCGTGGCCAAATGGCGAATATCAGTCCCTCGCCATATGCATACGTTTGGCTCTTATTCAGGCATGGATCATCCGATTGGCGCCAAACTGGATATGTATGACCTTTGTTCACCTCTAAAGAGCCCAACGGGTTTGAAATGTAATTTGGCTCCACTGCGCCCCCTAAGTTAATACATGGGTTGTATCTCCTCGACGCATCGACCGATCTGCGCCAGATTTTTCGACAGTCGTCGGGGAGCGCCGCCGAACGCATTCACGCCTGTCGCCCGGTGGACAGGCGGGGAAAACGCGCGACAGCTTCTGCGGCGGCTAGCGGGCGGCGATGCTGGAAACTGCGGCAGAGCTTCTGCGGTGGGGAGCGGGCTGCGGCTCTGGAAAACGTGCGAGAGCTTCTGCGCTGGCCGGAACCCCCGCGGTGGCCAATAGGCCGGAGCGGCGCTTGCTGCGAGGGCCGCCCGAGGCTGCTTGCAGCTTTAATTATTCTTATTATTCTTCCACCCAAATGAATTGCCTTTTTGGGGGCTTTATCATATTCAAAAACTCACCAAACTTGGCGGTCGCGACTAGAAAAATTCAAAATTTTGAATTTTAAGGTTGTCACAAAAATCGCACAAAAAATTGCTCAACGGCGGCAACTAGCAATTTTCTGTTGACACAATGGTATGAACGTACTTCATCGTAGAGACATGAAATTTGGTACACTTGTAGAGCTCACCAAAAGACTCAGAACTTACATTTAATGTTATAAGCCAACTATCACAGGAAGTCGGCCATTTTGTATTGAAAGTCCATTTTTTACCTCGATTTTGACGTTTACAGCCTTCGTATTTGATCGAACTCCTCCTAGGGATTTTGATTGATCGGCTTCAAACTCGGTCAGTCTGATCATAAGGCATGTCTGATTTAAAGTTATCAAATTGGTGAGTTTTGGAGCATGTTGAAGGGGGGTTAGCAGGGGTCAAAGTTCACCTACTCGCCATGAAACACGAAACTCTTATATTTCCTATACAAAAACACAGAGAGGGACCAAACTTTCATTGATTGATTGTCATCGGGTGTCCTAAAATACCCTGTGGTGAAATTATTTTTTTAAGTAGGCCACGCCCCCTGAGAACAGGAAGTGTCATGTTTTACTGTGAACGGTCGCTATCTTAGCCCTTTGACCTAATCAACATGAAACTGTGTCCAGAGACAGAAGACATGTTGGTGTGTTGAGTAATCCAACCCCGACCGGCTGCGATGAAGCAGGTGGGCGTGGCGGCGTTGCGAACGCCGTCGAATTTCGTTTGGCTCTGAATTCCACAATTTCGGGCCCAGCTCCTCCTAACTCACTAGGATGGATCCTTATCCACCCACCGACAGGAATTCATAACAAAATTTGGTGGGCGTGGCCTAATTTCTCTATAGCGACCCCTAGAGTATTTTAAATGAACAGCCCCATGCCATGCTTTATCCTAGAATTACGAAACTTGGTACACATGTGTATCTTGTCAGGACGTACAAAAAAGTCTCTTGGAGCCATGCTCTAAACCCAACAGGAAGTCGGCCATTTTGTATTGAAGGTCCATTTTGGACCTCGAGTTTGACGTTTACAGCCTTTGCATTTGATCGAACTCCTCCTAGGGATTTCGATTGATCGGCTTCAAACTTGGTCAGTCTGATCATAAGGCATGTCTGATTTAAAGTTATCAAATTGGTGACTGTATGAGCTTGCTGAAGGGGGGTTACCAGGGGTCAAAGTTCACCTACTCGCCATGAAACACGAAACTCTTATATTTCCTATACAAAAACACATAGAGGGACCAAACTTTTTGGGATTGATCGTCATCGGGTGTCCTAAAATACCCTGTGGTGAAATTATTTTTTTACGTAGGCCACGCCCCCTGAGAACAGGAAGTGTCATGTTTTACTGTGAACGGTCGCTATCTTAGCCCTTTGACCTAATCAACATGAAACTGTGTCCAGAGACAGAAGACATGTTGGTGTGTTGTGGATTCCAACCCCGACCGGCTGCGATGAAGCAGGTGGGCGTGGCGGCGTTGCGAACGCCGTCAAATTTCGTTTGGCTCTGAATTCCACAGTTTCGGGGTGAGCTGCTCCAAACTCACTAGGATGGATCCTTATTGACCCGCCAACAGGAATTCATAACAAAATTTGGTGGGCGTGGCCTAATTTCTCTATATCGCCCCCTAGAATATTTCAAAAAATCAGCCCCAAGCCATGCTTTAGCTTAGAATTACGAAACTTGGTACACATGTGTATCTTGTCAGGACGTACAAAAAAGTCTCTTGGAGCCATGCTCTAAACCCAACAGGAAGTCGGCCATTTTAGATTGAAGTTCATTTGACCTCGATTTTGACGTTTACAGCCTTCGTATTTGATAAAACTCCTCCTAGGGATTTCGATTGATGGACTTCAAACTTGGTCAGTCTGATCATAAGGCATGTCTGATTTAAAGTTATCAAATTGGTGAGTTTTGGAGCATGTTGAAGGGGGGTTAGCAAGGCTCAAAGTTCCCCTGTGATCGACTGTGTAATACAAAGGGCTTTGTCATGTGTAGGGCAATGCTGCCCTCTGGTGTCGAATTACTGAAATAATGAAACTATTTCAGTAATTTCAGTAATTCGACACCAGAGGGCAGCATTGCCCTACGGAATGACAGTTCAATGTTGAATTATAGAGGAAAAAATTAAATAATTTGTAATTCTAACACAAAAACTGACAGAGACACCAAAGTTTGAGTTATTGATCATCCTCGGGTGTAGAATAATATCCAATGGTCAAATGATGACATCACGTAGGCCACGCCCTCTGACAACAGGAAGTCTTGTATTTTACTGTGAACGGTCGATAGCTTCTGCACCAAACTTTGCACGAGTGACCCTGGTGGGATCCTTGACGACCCTATGTCATCATATTATGACGTCATCTAAGCCCCGCCCCCTCAGAACAGGAAGTGCCGTTTTTTTACTTGGAAAGCTCCGTTTATGGCTCTCTTGACCTAATCAAGATGATTCGGATGATAAACTCTGTCAATGCTCGCTGCTGGCTGAACCGTGTGGGCGTGGCCAAATGGCGAATATCAGTCCCTCGCCATATGCATACGTTTGGCTCTTATTCAGGCATGGATCATCCGATTGGCGCCAAACTGGATATGTATGACCTTTGTTCACCTCTAAAGAGCCCAACGGGTTTGAAATGTAATTTGGCTCCACTGCGCCCCCTAAGTTAATACATGGGCCGTATCTCCTCGACGCATCGACCGATCTGCGCCAGATTTTTCGACAGTCGTCGGGGAGCGCCGCCGAACGCATTCACGCCTGTCGCCCGGTGGACAGGCGGGGAAAACGCGCGACAGCTTCTGCGGCGGCTAGCGGGCGGCGATGCTGGAAACTGCGGCAGAGCTTCTGCGGTGGGGAGCGGGCTGCGGCTCTGGAAAACGCGCGAGAGCTTCTGCGCTGGCCGGAACCCCCGCGGTGGCCAATAGGCCGGAGCGGCGCTTGCTGCGAGGGCCGCCCGAGGCTGCTTGCAGCTTTAATTATTCTTATTATTCTTCCACCCAAATGAATTGCCTTTTTGGGGGCTTTATCATATTCAAAAACTCACCAAACTTGGCGGTCGCGACTAGAAAAATTCAAAATTTTGAATTTTAAGGTTGTCACAAAAATCGCAAAAAAAATTGCTCAACGGCGGCAACTAGCAATTTTCTGTTGACACAATGGTATGAACGTACTTCATCGTAGAGACATGAAATTTGGTACACTTGTAGAGCTCACCAAAAGACTCAGAACTTACATTTAATGTTATAAGCCAACTATCACAGGAAGTCGGCCATTTTGTATTGAAAGTCCATTTTTTACCTCGATTTTGACGTTTACAGCCTTCGTATTTGATCGAACTCCTCCTAGGGATTTTGATTGATCGGCTTCAAACTCGGTCAGTCTGATCATAAGGCATGTCTGATTTAAAGTTATCAAATTGGTGAGTTTTGGAGCATGTTGAAGGGGGGTTAGCAGGGGTCAAAGTTCACCTACTCGCCATGAAACACGAAACTCTTATATTTCCTATACAAAAACACAGAGAGGGACCAAACTTTCATTGATTGATTGTCATCGGGTGTCCTAAAATACCCTGTGGTGAAATTATTTTTTTAAGTAGGCCACGCCCCCTGAGAACAGGAAGTGTCATGTTTTACTGTGAACGGTCGCTATCTTAGCCCTTTGACCTAATCAACATGAAACTGTGTCCAGAGACAGAAGACATGTTGGTGTGTTGAGTAATCCAACCCCGACCGGCTGCGATGAAGCAGGTGGGCGTGGCGGCGTTGCGAACGCCGTCGAATTTCCTTTGGCTCTGAATTCCACAATTTCGGGCCCAGCTCCTCCTAACTCACTAGGATGGATCCTTATCCACCCACCGACAGGAATTCATAACAAAATTTGGTGGGCGTGGCCTAATTTCTCTATAGCGACCCCTAGAGTATTTTAAATGAACAGCCCCATGCCATGCTTTATCCTAGAATTACGAAACTTGGTACACATGTGTATCTTGTCAGGACGTACAAAAAAGTCTCTTGGAGCCATGCTCTAAACCCAACAGGAAGTCGGCCATTTTGTATTGAAGGTCCATTTTGGACCTCGAGTTTGACGTTTACAGCCTTTGCATTTGATCGAACTCCTCCTAGGGATTTCGATTGATCGGCTTCAAACTTGGTCAGTCTGATCATAAGGCATGTCTGATTTAAAGTTATCAAATTGGTGACTGTATGAGCTTGCTGAAGGGGGGTTACCAGGGGTCAAAGTTCACCTACTCGCCATGAAACACGAAACTCTTATATTTCCTATACAAAAACACATAGAGGGACCAAACTTTCTGGGATTGATCGTCATCGGGTGTCCTAAAATACCCTGTGGTGAAATTATTTTTTTACGTAGGCCACGCCCCCTGAGAACAGGAAGTGTCATGTTTTACTGTGAACGGTCGCTATCTTAGCCCTTTGACCTAATCAACATGAAACTGTGTCCAGAGACAGAAGACATGTTGGTGTGTTGTGGACTCCAACCCCGACCGGCTGCGATGAAGCAGGTGGGCGTGGCGGCGTTGCGAACGCCGTCAAATTTCGTTTGGCTCTGAATTCCACAGTTTCGGGGTGAGCTGCTCCAAACTCACTAGGATGGATCCTTATTGACCCGCCAACAGGAATTCATAACAAAATTTGGAGGGCGTGGCCTAATTTCTCTATATCGCCCCCTAGAATATTTCAAAAACTCAGCCCCAAGCCATGCTTTAGCTTAGAATTACGAAACTTGGTACACATGTGTATCTTGTCAGGACGTACAAAAACGTCTCTTGGAGCCATGCTCTAAACCCAACAGGAAGTCGGCCATTTTAGATTGAAGTTCATTTGACCTCGATTTTGACGTTTACAGCTTTCGTATTTGATCAAACTCCTCCTAGGGATTTCGATTGATCGACTTCAAACTTGGTCAGTCTGATCATAAGGCATGTCTGATTTAAAGTTATCAAATTGGTGAGTTTTGGAGCATGTTGAAGGGGGGTTAGCAAGGCTCAAAGTTCCCCTGTGATCGACTGTGTAATACAAAGGGCTTTGTCATGTGTAGGGCAATGCTGCCCTCTGGTGTCGAATTACTGAAATAATGAAACTATTTCAGTAATTTCAGTAATTCGACACCAGAGGGCAGCATTGCCCTACGGAATGACAGTTCAATGTTGAATTATAGAGGAAAAAATTAAATAATTTGTAATTCTAACACAAAAACTGACAGAGACACCAAAGTTTGAGTTATTGATCATCCTCGGGTGTAGAATAATATCCAATGGTCAAATGATGACATCACGTAGGCCACGCCCTCTGACAACAGGAAGTCTTGTATTTTACTGTGAACGGTCGATAGCTTCTGCACCAAACTTTGCACGAGTGACCCTGGTGGGATCCTTGACGACCCTATGTCATCATATTATGACGTCATCTAAGCCCCGCCCCCTCAGAACAGGAAGTGCCGTTTTTTTACTTGGAAAGCTCCGTTTATGGCTCTCTTGACCTAATCAAGATGATTCGGATGATAAACTCTGTCAATGCTCGCTGCTGGCTGAACCGTGTGGGCGTGGCCAAATGGCGAATATCAGTCCCTCGCCATATGCATACGTTTGGCTCTTATTCAGGCATGGATCATCCGATTGGCGCCAAACTGGATATGTATGACCTTTGTTCACCTCTAAAGAGCCCAACGGGTTTGAAATGTAATTTGGCTCCACTGCGCCCCCTAAGTTAATACATGGGTTGTATCTCCTCGACGCATCGACCGATCTGCGCCAGATTTTTCGACAGTCGTCGGGGAGCGCCGCCGAACGCATTCACGCCTGTCGCCCAGTGGACAGGCGGGGAAAACGCGCGACAGCTTCTGCGGCGGCTAGCGGGCGGCGATGCTGGAAACTGCGGCAGAGCTTCTGCGGTGGGGAGCGGGCTGCGGCTCTGGAAAACGTGCGAGAGCTTCTGCGCTGGCCGGAACCCCCGCGGTGGCCAATAGGCCGGAGCGGCGCTTGCTGCGAGGGCCGCCCGAGGCTGCTTGCAGCTTTAATTATTATTATTAGGCCCGAGCAGCAAAGCGCTGCGAAGGCCTATTGTATCTGTACTGTTTATTATTATTAGGCCCGAGCAGCAAAGCGCTGCGAAGGCCTATTGTATCTGTACTGTTTATTATTATTATTATTATTATTATTCTTATTATTCTTCCACCCAAATGAATTGCCTTTTTGGGGGCTTTATCATATTCAAAAACTCACCAAACTTGGCGGTCGCGACTAGAAAAATTCAAAATTTTGAATTTTAAGGTTGTCACAAAAATCGCAAAAAAAATTGCTCAACGGCGGCAACTAGCAATTTTCTGTTGACACAATGGTATGAACGTACTTCATCGTAGAGATATGAAATTTGGTACACTTGTAGAGCTCACCAAAAGACTCAGAACTTACATTTAATGTTATAAGCCAACTATCACAGGAAGTCGGCCATTTTGTATTGAAAGTCCATTTTTTACCTCGATTTTGACGTTTACAGCCTTCGTATTTGATCGAACTCCTCCTAGGGATTTTGATTGATCGGCTTCAAACTCGGTCAGTCTGATCATAAGGCATGTCTGATTTAAAGTTATCAAATTGGTGAGTTTTGGAGCATGTTGAAGGGGGGTTAGCAGGGGTCAAAGTTCACCTACTCGCCATGAAACACGAAACTCTTATAGTTCCTATACAAAAACACAGAGAGGGACCAAACTTTCATTGATTGATTGTCATCGGGTGTCCTAAAATACCCTGTGGTGAAATTATTTTTTTAAGTAGGCCACGCCCCCTGAGAACAGGAAGTGTCATGTTTTACTGTGAACGGCCGCTATCTTAGCCCTTTGACCTAATCAACATGAAACTGTGTCCAGAGACAGAAGACATGTTGGTGTGTTGAGTAATCCAACCCCGACCGGCTGCGATGAAGCAGGTGGGCGTGGCGGCGTTGTGAACGCCGTCGAATTTCGTTTGGCTCTGAATTCCACAATTTCGGGCCCCGCTCCTCCTAACTCACTAGGATGGATCCTTATCCACCCACCGACAGGAATTCATAACAAAATTTGGTGGGCGTGGCCTAATTTCTCTATAGCGACCCCTAGAGTATTTTAAATGAACAGCCCCATGCCATGCTTTATCCTAGAATTACGAAACTTGGTACACATGTGTATCTTGTCAGGACGTACAAAAAAGTCTCTTGGAGCCATGCTCTAAACCCAACAGGAAGTCGGCCATTTTGTATTGAAGGTCCATTTTGGACCTCGAGTTTGACGTTTACAGCCTTTGCATTTGATCGAACTCCTCCTAGGGATTTCGATTGATCGGCTTCAAACTTGGTCAGTCTGATCATAAGGCATGTCTGATTTAAAGTTATCAAATTGGTGACTGTATGAGCTTGCTGAAGGGGGGTTACCAGGGGTCAAAGTTCACCTACTCGCCATGAAACACGAAACTCTTATATTTCCTATACAAAAACACATAGAGGGACCAAACTTTCTGGGATTGATCGTCATCGCGTGTCCTAAAATACCCTGTGGTGAAATTATTTTTTTACGTAGGCCACGCCCCCTGAGAACAGGAAGTGTCATGTTTTACTGTGAACGGTCGCTATCTTAGCCCTTTGACCTAATCAACATGAAACTGTGTCCAGAGACAGAAGACATGTTGGTGTGTTGTGGATTCCAACCCCGACCGGCTGCGATGAAGCAGGTGGGCGTGGCGGCGTTGCGAACGCCGTCAAATTTCGTTTGGCTCTGAATTCCACAGTTTCGGGGTGAGCTGCTCCAAACTCACTAGGATGGATCCTTATTGACCCGCCAACAGGAATTCATAACAAAATTTGGTGGGCGTGGCCTAATTTCTCTATATCGCCCCCTAGAATATTTCAAAAAATCAGCCCCAAGCCATGCTTTAGCTTAGAATTACGAAACTTGGTACACATGTGTATCTTGTCAGGACGTACAAAAAAGTCTCTTGGAGCCATGCTCTAAACCCAACAGGAAGTCGGCCATTTTAGATTGAAGTTCATTTGACCTCGATTTTGACGTTTACAGCCTTCGTATTTGATCAAACTCCTCCTAGGGATTTCGATTGATCGACTTCAAACTTGGTCAGTCTGATCATAAGGCATGTCTGATTTAAAGTTATCAAATTGGTGAGTTTTGGAGCATGTTGAAGGGGGGTTAGCAAGGCTCAAAGTTCCCCTGTGATCGACTGTGTAATACAAAGGGCTTTGTCATGTGTAGGGCAATGCTGCCCTCTGGTGTCGAATTACTGAAATAATGAAACTATTTCAGTAATTTCAGTAATTCGACACCAGAGGGCAGCATTGCCCTACGGAATGACAGTTCAATGTTGAATTATAGAGGAAAAAATTAAATAATTTGTAATTCTAACACAAAAACTGACAGAGACACCAAAGTTTGAGTTATTGATCATCCTCGGGTGTAGAATAATATCCAATGGTTAAATGATGACATCACGTAGGCCACGCCCTCTGACAACAGGAAGTCTTGTATTTTACTGTGAACGGTCGATAGCTTCTGCACCAAACTTTGCACGAGTGACCCTGGTGGGATCCTTGACGACCCTATGTCATCATATTATGACGTCATCTAAGCCCCGCCCCCTCAGAACAGGAAGTGCCGTTTTTTTACTTGGAAAGCTCCGTTTATGGCTCTCTTGACCTAATCAAGATGATTCGGATGATAAACTCTGTCAATGCTCGCTGCTGGCTGAACCGTGTGGGCGTGGCCAAATGGCGAATATCAGTCCCTCGCCAAATGCATACGTTTGGCTCTTATTCAGGCATGGATCATCCGATTGGCGCCAAACTGGATATGTATGACCTTTGTTCACCTCTAAAGAGCCCAACGGGTTTGAAATGTAATTTGGCTCCACTGCGCCCCCTAAGTTAATACATGGGTTGTATCTCCTCGACGCATCGACCGATCTGCGCCAGATTTTTCGACAGTCGTCGGGGAGCGCCGCCGAACGCATTCACGCCTGTCGCCCGGTGGACGGGCGGGGAAAACGCGCGACAGCTTCTGCGGCGGCTAGCGGGCGGCGATGCTGGAAACTGCGGCAGAGCTTCTGCGGTGGGGAGCGGGCTGCGGCTCTGGAAAACGTGCGAGAGCTTCTGCGCTGGCCGGAACCCCCGCGGTGGCCAATAGGCCGGAGCGGCGCTTGCTGCGAGGGCCGCCCGAGGCTGCTTGCAGCTTTAATTATTATTATTATTATTCTTATTATTCTTCCACCCAAATGAATTGCCTTTTTGGGGGCTTTATCATATTCAAAAACTCACCAAACTTGGCGGTCGCGACTAGAAAAATTCAAAATTTTGAATTTTAAGGTTGTCACAAAAATCGCAAAAAAAATTGCTCAACGGCGGCAACTAGCAATTTTCTGTTGACACAATGGTATGAACGTACTTCATCGTAGAGACATGAAATTTGGTACACTTGTAGAGCTCACCAAAAGACTCAGAACTTACATTTAATGTTATAAGCCAACTATCACAGGAAGTCGGCCATTTTGTATTGAAAGTCCATTTTTTACCTCGATTTTGACGTTTACAGCCTTCGTATTTGATCGAACTCCTCCTAGGGATTTTGATTGATCGGCTTCAAACTCGGTCAGTCTGATCATAAGGCATGTCTGATTTAAAGTTATCAAATTGGTGAGTTTTGGAGCATGTTGAAGGGGGGTTAGCAGGGGTCAAAGTTCACCTACTCGCCATGAAACACGAAACTCTTATATTTCCTATACAAAAACACAGAGAGGGACCAAACTTTCATTGATTGATTGTCATCGGGTGTCCTAAAATACCCTGTGGTGAAATTATTTTTTTAAGTAGGCCACGCCCCCTGAGAACAGGAAGTGTCATGTTTTACTGTGAACGGTCGCTATCTTAGCCCTTTGACCTAATCAACATGAAACTGTGTCCAGAGACAGAAGACATGTTGGTGTGTTGAGTAATCCAACCCCGACCGGCTGCGATGAAGCAGGTGGGCGTGGCGGCGTTGCGAACGCCGTCGAATTTCGTTTGGCTCTGAATTCCACAATTTCGGGCCCAGCTCCTCCTAACTCACTAGGATGGATCCTTATCCACCCACCGACAGGAATTCATAACAAAATTTGGTGGGCGTGGCCTAATTTCTCTATAGCGACCCCTAGAGTATTTTAAATGAACAGCCCCATGCCATGCTTTATCCTAGAATTACGAAACTTGGTACACATGTGTATCTTGTCAGGACGTACAAAAAAGTCTCTTGGAGCCATGCTCTAAACCCAACAGGAAGTCGGCCATTTTGTATTGAAGGTCCATTTTGGACCTCGAGTTTGACGTTTACAGCCTTTGCATTTGATCGAACTCCTCCTAGGGATTTCGATTGATCGGCTTCAAACTTGGTCAGTCTGATCATAAGGCATGTCTGATTTAAAGTTATCAAATTGGTGACTGTATGAGCTTGCTGAAGGGGGGTTACCAGGGGTCAAAGTTCACCTACTCGCCATGAAACACGAAACTCTTATATTTCCTATACAAAAACACATAGAGGGACCAAACTTTCTGGGATTGATCGTCATCGGGTGTCCTAAAATACCCTGTGGTGAAATTATTTTTTTACGTAGGCCACGCCCCCTGAGAACAGGAAGTGTCATGTTTTACTGTGAACGGTCGCTATCTTAGCCCTTTGACCTAATCAACATGAAACTGTGTCCAGAGACAGAAGACATGTTGGTGTGTTGTGGACTCCAACCCCGACCGGCTGCGATGAAGCAGGTGGGCGTGGCGGCGTTGCGAACGCCGTCAAATTTCGTTTGGCTCTGAATTCCACAGTTTCGGGGTGAGCTGCTCCAAACTCACTAGGATGGATCCTTATTGACCCGCCAACAGGAATTCATAACAAAATTTGGAGGGCGTGGCCTAATTTCTCTATATCGCCCCCTAGAATATTTCAAAAACTCAGCCCCAAGCCATGCTTTAGCTTAGAATTACGAAACTTGGTACACATGTGTATCTTGTCAGGACGTACAAAAAAGTCTCTTGGAGCCATGCTCTAAACCCAACAGGAAGTCGGCCATTTTAGATTGAAGTTCATTTGACCTCGATTTTGACGTTTACAGCTTTCGTATTTGATCAAACTCCTCCTAGGGATTTCGATTGATCGACTTCAAACTTGGTCAGTCTGATCATAAGGCATGTCTGATTTAAAGTTATCAAATTGGTGAGTTTTGGAGCATGTTGAAGGGGGGTTAGCAAGGCTCAAAGTTCCCCTGTGATCGACTGTGTAATACAAAGGGCTTTGTCATGTGTAGGGCAATGCTGCCCTCTGGTGTCGAATTACTGAAATAATGAAACTATTTCTGTAATTTCAGTAATTCGACACCAGAGGGCAGCATTGCCCTACGGAATGACAGTTCAATGTTGAATTATAGAGGAAAAAATTAAATAATTTGTAATTCTAACACAAAAACTGACAGAGACACCAAAGTTTGAGTTATTGATCATCCTCGGGTGTAGAATAATATCCAATGGTCAAATGATGACATCACGTAGGCCACGCCCTCTGACAACAGGAAGTCTTGTATTTTACTGTGAACGGTCGATAGCTTCTGCACCAAACTTTGCACGAGTGACCCTGGTGGGATCCTTGACGACCCTATGTCATCATATTATGACGTCATCTAAGCCCCGCCCCCTCAGAACAGGAAGTGCCGTTTTTTTACTTGGAAAGCTCCGTTTATGGCTCTCTTGACCTAATCAAGATGATTCGGATGATAAACTCTGTCAATGCTCGCTGCTGGCTGAACCGTGTGGGCGTGGCCAAATGGCGAATATCAGTCCCTCGCCATATGCATACGTTTGGCTCTTATTCAGGCATGGATCATCCGATTGGCGCCAAACTGGATATGTATGACCTTTGTTCACCTCTAAAGAGCCCAACGGGTTTGAAATGTAATTTGGCTCCACTGCGCCCCCTAAGTTAATACATGGGTTGTATCTCCTCGACGCATCGACCGATCTGCGCCAGATTTTTCGACAGTCGTCGGGGAGCGCCGCCGAACGCATTCACGCCTGTCGCCCGGTGGACAGGCGGGGAAAACGCGCGACAGCTTCTGCGGCGGCTAGCGGGCGGCGATGCTGGAAACTGCGGCAGAGCTTCTGCGGTGGGGAGCGGGCTGCGGCTCTGGAAAACGTGCGAGAGCTTCTGCGCTGGCCGGAACCCCCGCGGTGGCCAATAGGCCGGAGCGGCGCTTGCTGCGAGGGCCGCCCGAGGCTGCTTGCAGCTTTAATTAGGCCCGAGCAGCAAAGCGCTGCGAAGGCCTATTGTATCTGTACTGTTTTATTATTATTCTGCCCCCCTCTTCGTGTGCCTTTTTGGGGGCTTTATCATATTCAAAAACTCACCAAACTTGGCGGTCGCAACTAGAAAATTTAAAAATTTTGAATTTTAAGGTTGTCGCAAGAATCGCAAAAAAAATTGCTGAACGGCGGCAACTAGCAATTTTCTGTTGACACAATGGTATGAACGTACTTCATCGTAGAGACATGAAATTTGGTACACTTGTAGAGCTCACCAAAAGACTCAGAACTTACATTTAATGTTATAAGCCAACTATCACAGAAAGTCGGCCATTTTGTATTGAACGTCCATTTTTTACCTCGATTTTGACGTTTACAGCCTTCGTATTTGATCGAACTCCTCCTAGGGATTTCGATTGATCGACTTCAAACTCGGTCAGTCTGATCATAAGGCATGTTTGATTTAAAGTTATCAAATTGGTGAGTTTTGGAGCATGTTGAAGGGGGGTTAGCAGGGGTCAAAGTTCACCTACTCGCCATGAAACACGAAACTCTTATATTTCCTATATAAAAACACAAAGAGGGACCAAACTTTCAGTGATTGATCGGCATCGGGTGCCCTACAATACCCTATGGTCAAATGATGACATCACTTAGGCCACGCCCCCTGAGAACAGGAAGTGTCATGTTTTACTGTGAACGGTCGCTATCTTAGCCCTTTGACCTAATCAACATGAAACTGTGTCCAGAGACAGAAGACATGTTGGTGTGTTGTGGATTCCAACCCCGACCGGCTTTGACATAGCAGGTGGGCGTGGCGGCGTGGCGAAGTGACCTGTAACGCCGTTGCCATACGTTTGGCTCTGAATTCCACAATTTCGGGCCCAGCTGCTCCAAACTTACTAGGATGGATCCTTATCCACCCACCGACCGGAATTCATAACAAAATTTGGTGGGCGTGGCCTAATTTCTCTATAGCGACCCCTAGAGTATTTTAAATGAACAGCCCTAAGCCATGCTTTAACCTAGAATTACGAAACTTGGTACACATGTGTATCTTGTCAGGACGTACAAAAAAGTCTATTAGAGCCATGGTCGAAACCCAACAGGAAGTCGGCCATTTTGTATTGAAGGTCCATTTTGGACCTCGAGTTTGACGTTTACAGCCTTTGCATTTGATCGAACTCCTCCTAGGGATTTCGATTGATCGGCTTCAAACTCGGTCAGTCTGATCATAAGGCATGTCTGATTTAAAGTTATCAAATTGGTGACTGTCTGAGATTGCTGAAGGGGGGTTACCAGGGGTCAAAGTTCACCTACACGCCATGAAACACGAAACTCTTATATTTCCTATACAAAAACACATAGAGGGACCAAACTTTCAGTGATTGATCGTCATCGGGTGCCCTACAATACCCTATGGTCAAATGATGACATCACTTAGGCCACGCCCCCTGAGAACAGGAAGTGTCATGTTTTACTGTGAACGGTCGCTATCTTAGCCCTTTGACCTCATCAACATGAAACTGTGTCCAGAGACAGAAGACATGTTGGTGTGTTGTGGATTCAAGCCCTGACCGGCTGCGATGAAGCAGCTGGGTGCGGCTGCATGGCGAAGTGACCTGTAACGCCGATGCCATACGTTTGCTTCTAGATTCCACATGTTTCGACCGAGCTGCACCAAACTTGGCCTGACTCATCCTGTTGTGATGCCTGACAATACTATGTCATCATATTATGACGTCATCTAAGCCCCGCCCCCTCACAACAGGAAGTGCTATTTTTTTCCTTGGAAACTTTCATCTATGGCTCTCTTGACCTAATCAAGGTGATTCTGTGTTGGATGACAGATAGGAAGTTGGTCTCGCTTGCTTTAAAGTGCCAAGAGTTTTCAATGGCGGCAACGCCGTTGGTATACGTTTGCCTCTACATTCCACATATTTTGACCGAGCTGCATCAAACTTGGCCTGAGTGATCCTGGTGGGATTGCCGTCGATCCTACGTCATCATATTATGACGTCATCTAAGCCCCGCCCCCTCGGAACCGGAAGTGCCGTTTTTTTCCTTGGAAAGCTCCGTTTATGGCTCTCTTGACCTAATCAAGATGATTCGGATGATGAGCTCTGTCATTGCTCGCTTCTGGCTGAACCGTGCGGGCGTGGCCAAACGGCGAATATCAGTCCCTCGCCATATTCATACGTTTGGCTCTAATTCACACATGGATCATCCGATTGGCGCCAAACTGGATATGTATGACCTTTGTTCACCTCTAAAGAGCCCGACGGGTTTGAGATGTAATTTGACTCCACTGCGCCCCCTAAGTTAATACATCGGCCGTATCTCCTCGACGCATCGACCGATCTGCACCAGATTTTTGGACAGTCGTCGGGGAGCGCCGCCGAACGCATTCACGCCTGTCGCCCGGTGGACGGGCGGGGAAAATGCGCGACAGCTTCTGCGGCGGCTAGCGGGCGGCGATGCTGGAAACTGCGGCAGAGCTTCTGCGGTGGGGAGCGGGCTGCGGCTCTGGAAAACGCGCGAGAGCTTCTGCGGTGGCCGGAACCCCCGCGGTGGCCAATAGGCCGGAGCGGCGCTTGCTGCGAGGGCCGCCCGAGGCTGCTTGCAGCTTTAATTATTATTCTTATTATTCTTCCACCCAAATGAATTGCCTTTTTGGGGGCTTTATCATATTCAAAAACTCACCAAACTTGGCGGTCGCGACTAGAAAAATTCAAAATTTTGAATTTTAAGGTTGTCACAAAAATCGCAAAAAAAATTGCTCAACGGCGGCAACTAGCAATTTTCTGTTGACACAATGGTATGAACGTACTTCATCGTAGAGACATGAAATTTGGTACACTTGTAGAGCTCACCAAAAGACTCAGAACTTACATTTAATGTTATAAGCCAACTATCACAGGAAGTCGGCCATTTTGTATTGAAAGTCCATTTTTTACCTCGATTTTGACGTTTACAGCCTTCGTATTTGATCGAACTCCTCCTAGGGATTTTGATTGATCGGCTTCAAACTCGGTCAGTCTGATCATAAGGCATGTCTGATTTAAAGTTATCAAATTGGTGAGTTTTGGAGCATGTTGAAGGGGGGTTAGCAGGGGTCAAAGTTCACCTACTCGCCATGAAACACGAAACTCTTATATTTCCTATACAAAAACACAGAGAGGGACCAAACTTTCATTGATTGATTGTCATCGGGTGTCCTAAAATACCCTGTGGTGAAATTATTTTTTTAAGTAGGCCACGCCCCCTGAGAACAGGAAGTGTCATGTTTTACTGTGAACGGTCGCTATCTTAGCCCTTTGACCTAATCAACATGAAACTGTGTCCAGAGACAGAAGACATGTTGGTGTGTTGAGTAATCCAACCCCGACCGGCTGCGATGAAGCAGGTGGGCGTGGCGGCGTTGCGAACGCCGTCGAATTTCGTTTGGCTCTGAATTCCACAATTTCGGGCCCAGCTCCTCCTAACTCACTAGGATGGATCCTTATCCACCCACCGACAGGAATTCATAACAAAATTTGGTGGGCGTGGCCTAATTTCTCTATAGCGACCCCTAGAGTATTTTAAATGAACAGCCCCATGCCATGCTTTATCCTAGAATTACGAAACTTGGTACACATGTGTATCTTGTCAGGACGTACAAAAAAGTCTCTTGGAGCCATGCTCTAAACCCAACAGGAAGTCGGCCATTTTGTATTGAAGGTCCATTTTGGACCTCGAGTTTGACGTTTACAGCCTTTGCATTTGATCGAACTCCTCCTAGGGATTTCGATTGATCGGCTTCAAACTTGGTCAGTCTGATCATAAGGCATGTCTGATTTAAAGTTATCAAATTGGTGACTGTATGAGCTTGCTGAAGGGGGGTTACCAGGGGTCAAAGTTCACCTACTCGCCATGAAACACGAAACTCTTATATTTCCTATACAAAAACACATAGAGGGACCAAACTTTCTGGGATTGATCGTCATCGGGTGTCCTAAAATACCCTGTGGTGAAATTATTTTTTTACGTAGGCCACGCCCCCTGAGAACAGGAAGTGTCATGTTTTACTGTGAACGGTCGCTATCTTAGCCCTTTGACCTAATCAACATGAAACTGTGTCCAGAGACAGAAGACATGTTGGTGTGTTGTGGACTCCAACCCCGACCGGCTGCGATGAAGCAGGTGGGCGTGGCGGCGTTGCGAACGCCGTCAAATTTCGTTTGGCTCTGAATTCCACAGTTTCGGGGTGAGCTGCTCCAAACTCACTAGGATGGATCCTTATTGACCCGCCAACAGGAATTCATAACAAAATTTGGAGGGCGTGGCCTAATTTCTCTATATCGCCCCCTAGAATATTTCAAAAACTCAGCCCCATGCCATGCTTTATCCTAGAATTACGAAACTTGGTACATATGTGTATCTTGTCAGGACGTACAAAAAAGTCTCTTAGAGCCATGGTCGAAACCCAACAGGAAGTCGGCCATTTTGTATTGAAGGTCCATTTTGGACCTCGAGTTTGACGTTTACAGCCTTTGCATTTGATCGAACTCCTCCTAGGGATTTCGATTGATCGGCTTCAAACTCGGTCAGTCTGATCATAAGGCATGTCTGATTTAAAGTTATCAAATTGGTGACTGTATGAGCTTGCTGAAGGGGGGTTACCAGGGGTCAAAGTTTACCTACTCGCCATGAAACACGAAACTCTTATATATCCTGCACAGAAACTCACAGAGATACCAAACTTTAAATTATTGATCATCAATAGGTGTCCAAAAATACCCTGTGGTCAAATGATGACATCACTTAGGCCACGCCCCCTGAGAACAGGAAGTGTCATGTTTTACTGTGAACGGTCGCTATCTTAGCCCTTTGACCTAATCAACATGAAACTGTGTCCAGAGACAGAAGACATGTTGGTGTGTTGTGGATCCAAGCCCTGACCGGCTGCGATGAAGCAGCTGGGTGTGGCGGCGTGGCGAAGTGACCTGTAACGCCGATGCCATACGTTTGCTTCTAGATTCCACATGTTTCGACCGAGCTGCACCAAACTTGGCCTGACTCATCCTGTTGTGATGCCTGACAATGCTATGTCATCATATTATGACGTCATCTAAGCCCCGCCCCCTCAGAATGAATTAGAGAGATCTTCTGTGTAATTACATAATAAACAGTCCATGTTCGTTGTTTGTAGGGCAATGCTGCCCTCTGCTGCCCACTGAAATAGTTTCATTATTTCAGTAATTCGACACCAGAGGGCAGCATTGCCCTACGGAATGACAGTTCAATGTTGAATTAAAGAGGAAAAAATTAAATAATTTGTAATTCTAACACAAAAACTGACAGAGACACCAAACCTTCAGTTATTGATCATTATCTTGTGTCCAATAATATCCAATGGTTAAATGATGACATCACGTAGGCCACGCCCCCTGACAACAGGAAGTCTTGTATTTTACTGTGAACGGTCGATAGCTTCTGCACCAAACTTTGCACGAGTGACCCTGATGGGATACCTGACGACCCTGTGTCATCATATTATGACGTCATCTAAGCCCCGCCCCCTCAGAACAGGAAGTGTCTTTTTTTTCCTTGGAAAGCTCCGTTTATGGCTCTCTTGACCTAATCAAGGTAATTCGGATGATGAGCTCTGTCAATGCTCGCTTCTGGCTGAACCGTGTGGGCGTGGCCAAATGGCGAATATCAGTCCCTCGCCATATTCATACGTTTGGCTCTAATTCACGCATAGATCATCCGATTGGCGCCAAACTGGATATGTATGACCTTTGTTCACCTCTAAAGAGCCCAACGGGTTTGAGATGTAATTTGACTCCACTGCGCCCCCTAAGTTAATACATCGGCCGTGTCTCCTCGACGCATCGACCGATCTGCGCCAGATTTTTTGACAGTCGTCGGGGAGCGCCGCCGAACGCATTCACGCGTGTCGCCCGGTGGACGGGCGGCGAAAATGCGCGACAGCTCCTGCGGCGGCTGGCGGGCGGCGGTGCTGGAAACTGCGGCGGAGCTTCTGCGGTGGCGAGCGGGCTGCGGCTCTGGAAACCGCGCGAGAGCTTCTGCGGTTGCTGGAACCCCCGCGGTGGCCAATAGGCCGGAGCGGCGCTTGCTGCGAGGGCCGCCCGAGGCTGCTTGCAGCTTTAATTATTATTATTCTTCCCACCTCTTCGTGTGCCTTTTTGGGGGCTTTATCATATTCAAAAACTCACCAAACTTGGCGGTCGCAACTAGAAAAATTAAAAATTTTGAATTTTAAGGTTGTTGCAAAAATCGCAAAAAAAATTGCTCAACGGCGGCAACTAGCAATTTTCTGTTAACACAATGGTATGAACGTACTTCATCGTAGAGACATGAAATTTGGCACACTTGTAGAGCTCACCAAAAGACTCAGAACTTACATTTAATGTTATTAGCCAACTATCACAGGAAGTCAGCCATTTTGTCTTGAACGTCCATTTTTTTCCTCGATTTTGACGTTTACAGCCTTCGTATTTGATCGAACTCCTCCTAGGGATTTCGATTGATCGACTTCAAACTCGGTCAGTCTGATCATAAGGCATGTTTGATTTAAAGTTATCAAATTGGTGAGTTTTGGAGCATGTTGAAGGGGGGTTAGCAGGGGTCAAAGTTCACCTACTCGCCATGAAACACGAAACTCTTATATTTCCTATATAAAAACACATAGAGGGACCAAACTTTCAGTGATTGATCGTCATCGGGTGCCCTACAATACCCTATGGTCAAATGATGACATCACTTAGGCCACGCCCCCTGAGAACAGGAAGTGTCATGTTTTACTGTGAACGGTCGCTATCTTAGCCCTTTGACCTAATCAACATGAAACTGTGTCCAGAGACAGAAGACATGTTGGTGTGTTGTGGATTCCAACCCCGACCGGCTGCGATGAAGCAGGTGGGCGTGGCGGCGTTGCGAACGCCGTCGAATTTCGTTTGGCTCTGAATTCCACAATTTCGGGCCCAGCTGCTCCAAACTCACTAGGATGGATCCTTATCCACCCACCGACAGGAATTCATAACAAAATTTGGTGGGCGTGGCCTAATTTATCTATTGCGCCCCCTAGAGTATTTTAAATGAACAGCCCCAAGCCATGCTTTAACCTAGAATTACGAAACTTGGTACATATGTGTATCTTGTCAGGACGTACAAAAAAGTCTCTTAGAGCCATGGTCGAAACCCAACAGGAAGTCGGCCATTTTGTGTTGAAGGTCCATTTTGGACCTCGAGTTTGACGTTTACAGCCTTCGTATTTGATCGAACTCCTCCTAGGGATTTCGATTGATCGGCTTCAAACTCGGTCAGTCTGATCATAAGGCATGTTTGATTTAAAGTTATCAAATTGGTGACTGTATGAGCTTGCTGAAGGGGGGTTACCAGGGGTCAAAGTTCACCTACTCGCCATGAAACACCAAACTCTTATATATCCTGCACAGAAACTCACAGAGACACCAAACTTTCAGTGATTGGTCGTCATCGGGTGTCCTAAAATACCCTGTGGTGAAATGATGACATCACTTAGGCCACGCCCCCTGAGAACAGGAAGTGTCATGTTTTACTGTGAACGGTCGCTATCTTAGCCCTTTGACCTAATCAACATGAAACTGTGTCCAGAGACAGAAGATATGTTGGTGTGTTGTGGATCCAAGCCCTGACCAGCTGCGATGAAGCAGCTGGGTGTGGCGGCGTGGCGAAGTGACCTGTAACGCCGATGCCATACGTTTGCTTCTAGATTCCACATGTTTCGACCGAGCTGCACCAAACTTGGCCTGACTCATCCTGGTGTCATGCCTGACAATGCTATGTCATCATATTATGACGTCATCTAAGCCCCGCCCCCTCAGAATGAATTAGAGAGATCTTCTGTGTAATTACATAATAAACAGTCCATGTTCGTTGTTTGTAGGGCAATGCTGCCCTCTGCTGCCCACTGAAATAGTTTCATTATTTCAGTAATTCGACACCAGAGGGCAGCATTGCCCTACGGAATGACAGTTCAATGTTGTAATGGAGGAAAAAATTAAATAATTTGTAATTCTAACACAAAAACTCACAGAGACACCAAACGTTCAGTGATTGATCATAATCGAGTGTCCAATAATATCCAATGGTCAAATGATGACATCACTTAGGCCACGCCCCCTGAGAACAGGAAGTGTCATGTTTTACTGTGAACGGTCGCTATCTTAGCCCTTTGACCTAATCAACATGAAACTGTGTCCAGAGACCGAAGACATGTTGGTGTGTTGTGGATCCAAGCCCTGACCGGCTGCGATGAAGCAGCTGGGTGTGGCGGCGTGGCGAAGTGACCTGTAACGCCGATGCCATACGTTTGCTTCTAGATTCCACATGTTTCGACCGAGCTGCACCAAACTTGGCTTGAGTGATGCTGGTGTGATGTCTGAAAATTCTATGTCATCAGATTATGACGTCATCTAAGCCCCGCCCCCTCGGAACCGGAAGTGCCGTTTTTTTCCTTGGAAAGCTCTGTTTATGGCTCTCTTGACCTAATCAAGGTGATTCTGTGTTGGATGACAGATAGGAAGTTGGTCTCGCTTGCTTTAAAGTGCCAAGAGTTTTCAATGGCGGCAACGCCGTTCGTATACGTTTGCCTCTACATTCCACATATTTTGACCGAGCTGCATCAAACTTGGCCTGAGTGATCCTGGAGGCTTGCCCGTCGATCCTACGTCATCACATTATGACGTCATCTAAGCCCCGCCCCCTCGGAACCGGAAGTGCCGTTTTTTTCCTTGGAAAGCTCCGTTTATGGCTCTCTTGACCTAATCAAGATGATTCGGATGATGAGCTCTGTCATTGCTCGCTGCGGGCTGAACCGTGTGGGCGTGGCCAAATGGCGAATATCAGTCCCTCGCCATATTCATACGTTTGGCTCTAATTCAAGCATGGATCATCCGATTGGCTCCAAACTGGATATGTATGACCTTTGTTCACCTCTAAAGAGCCCAACGGGATTGAGATGTAATTTGGCTCCACTGCGCCCCCTAAGTTAATACATCGGCTGTATCTCCTCGACGCATCGACCGATCTGCACCAGATTTTTTGACAGTCGTCGGGGAGCGCCGCCGAACGCATTCACGCGTGTCGCCCGGTGGACGGGCGTGGAAAATGCGCGACAGCTTCTGCGGCGGCTAGCGGGCGGCGGTGCTGGAAACTGCGGCAGAGCTTCTGCGGTGGGGAGCGGGCTGCGGCTCTGGAAATCGTGCGAGAGCTTCTGCGGTGGCTGGAACCCCCGCGGTGGCCAATAGGCCGGAGCGGCGCTTGCTGCGAGGGCCGCCCGAGGCTGCTTGCAGCTTTAATTATTCTTATTATTCTTCCACCCAAATGAATTGCCTTTTTGGGGGCTTTATCATATTCAAAAACTCACCAAACTTGGCGGTCGCGACTAGAAAAATTCAAAATTTTGAATTTTAAGGTTGTCGCAAAAATCGCAAAAAAAATTGCTCAACGGCGGCAACTAGCAATTTTCTGTTGACACAATGGTATGAACGTACTTCATCGTAGAGACATGAAATTTGGTACACTTGTAGAGCTCACCAAAAGACTCAGAACTTACATTTAATGTTATTAGCCAACTATCACAGGAAGTCGGCCATTTTGTATTGAACGTCCATTTTTTTCCTCGATTTTGACGTTTACAGCCTTCGTATTTGATCGAACTCCTCCTAGGGATTTCGATTGATCGACTTCAAACTCGGTCAGTCTGATCATAAGGCATGTTTGATTTAAAGTTATCAAATTGGTGAGTTTTGGAGCATGTTGAAGGGGGGTTAGCAGGGGTCAAAGTTCACCTACTCGCCATGAAACACGAAACTCTTATATTTCCTATATAAAAACACATAGAGGGACCAAACTTTCAGTGATTGATCGTCATCGGGTGCCCTACAATACCCTATGGTCAAATGATGACATCACTTAGGCCACGCCCCCTGAGAACAGGAAGTGTCATGTTTTACTGTGAACGGTCGCTATCTTAGCCCTTTGACCTAATCAACATGAAACTGTGTCCAGAGACAGAAGACATGTTGGTGTGTTGTGGATTCCAACCCCGACCGGCTGCGATGAAGCAGGTGGGCGTGGCGGCGTTGCGAACGCCGTCGAATTTCGTTTGGCTCTGAATTCCACAATTTCGGGCCCAGCTGCTCCAAACTCACTAGGATGGATCCTTATCCACCCACCGACAGGAATTCATAACAAAATTTGGTGGGCGTGGCCTAATTTATCTATTGCGCCCCCTAGAGTATTTTAAATGAACAGCCCCAAGCCATGCTTTAACCTAGAATTACGAAACTTGGTACATATGTGTATCTTGTCAGGACGTACAAAAAAGTCTCTTAGAGCCATGGTCGAAACCCAACAGGAAGTCGGCCATTTTGTGTTGAAGGTCCATTTTGGACCTCGAGTTTGACGTTTACAGCCTTCGTATTTGATCGAACTCCTCCTAGGGATTTCGATTGATCGGCTTCAAACTCGGTCAGTCTGATCATAAGGCATGTTTGATTTAAAGTTATCAAATTGGTGACTGTATGAGCTTGCTGAAGGGGGGTTACCAGGGGTCAAAGTTCACCTACTCGCCATGAAACACCAAACTCTTATATATCCTGCACAGAAACTCACAGAGACACCAAACTTTCAGTGATTGGTCGTCATCGGGTGTCCTAAAATACCCTGTGGTGAAATGATGACATCACTTAGGCCACGCCCCCTGAGAACAGGAAGTGTCATGTTTTACTGTGAACGGTCGCTATCTTAGCCCTTTGACCTAATCAACATGAAACTGTGTCCAGAGACAGAAGATATGTTGGTGTGTTGTGGATCCAAGCCCTGACCAGCTGCGATGAAGCAGCTGGGTGTGGCGGCGTGGCGAAGTGACCTGTAACGCCGATGCCATACGTTTGCTTCTAGATTCCACATGTTTCGACCGAGCTGCACCAAACTTGGCCTGACTCATCCTGGTGTCATGCCTGACAATGCTATGTCATCATATTATGACGTCATCTAAGCCCCGCCCCCTCAGAATGAATTAGAGAGATCTTCTGTGTAATTACATAATAAACAGTCCATGTTCGTTGTTTGTAGGGCAATGCTGCCCTCTGCTGCCCACTGAAATAGTTTCATTATTTCAGTAATTCGACACCAGAGGGCAGCATTGCCCTACGGAATGACAGTTCAATGTTGTAATGGAGGAAAAAATTAAATAATTTGTAATTCTAACACAAAAACTCACAGAGACACCAAACGTTCAGTGATTGATCATAATCGAGTGTCCAATAATATCCAATGGTCAAATGATGACATCACTTAGGCCACGCCCCCTGAGAACAGGAAGTGTCATGTTTTACTGTGAACGGTCGCTATCTTAGCCCTTTGACCTAATCAACATGAAACTGTGTCCAGAGACCGAAGACATGTTGGTGTGTTGTGGATCCAAGCCCTGACCGGCTGCGATGAAGCAGCTGGGTGTGGCGGCGTGGCGAAGTGACCTGTAACGCCGATGCCATACGTTTGCTTCTAGATTCCACATGTTTCGACCGAGCTGCACCAAACTTGGCTTGAGTGATGCTGGTGTGATGTCTGAAAATTCTATGTCATCAGATTATGACGTCATCTAAGCCCCGCCCCCTCGGAACCGGAAGTGCCGTTTTTTTCCTTGGAAAGCTCTGTTTATGGCTCTCTTGACCTAATCAAGGTGATTCTGTGTTGGATGACAGATAGGAAGTTGGTCTCGCTTGCTTTAAAGTGCCAAGAGTTTTCAATGGCGGCAACGCCGTTCGTATACGTTTGCCTCTACATTCCACATATTTTGACCGAGCTGCATCAAACTTGGCCTGAGTGATCCTGGAGGCTTGCCCGTCGATCCTACGTCATCACATTATGACGTCATCTAAGCCCCGCCCCCTCGGAACCGGAAGTGCCGTTTTTTTCCTTGGAAAGCTCCGTTTATGGCTCTCTTGACCTAATCAAGATGATTCGGATGATGAGCTCTGTCATTGCTCGCTGCGGGCTGAACCGTGTGGGCGTGGCCAAATGGCGAATATCAGTCCCTCGCCATATTCATACGTTTGGCTCTAATTCAAGCATGGATCATCCGATTGGCTCCAAACTGGATATGTATGACCTTTGTTCACCTCTAAAGAGCCCAACGGGATTGAGATGTAATTTGGCTCCACTGCGCCCCCTAAGTTAATACATCGGCTGTATCTCCTCGACGCATCGACCGATCTGCACCAGATTTTTTGACAGTCGTCGGGGAGCGCCGCCGAACGCATTCACGCGTGTCGCCCGGTGGACGGGCGTGGAAAATGCGCGACAGCTTCTGCGGCGGCTAGCGGGCGGCGGTGCTGGAAACTGCGGCAGAGCTTCTGCGGTGGGGAGCGGGCTGCGGCTCTGGAAATCGTGCGAGAGCTTCTGCGGTGGCTGGAACCCCCGCGGTGGCCAATAGGCCGGAGCGGCGCTTGCTGCGAGGGCCGCCCGAGGCTGCTTGCAGCTTTAATTATTCTTATTATTCTTCCACCCAAATGAATTGCCTTTTTGGGGGCTTTATCATATTCAAAAACTCACCAAACTTGGCGGTCGCGACTAGAAAAATTCAAAATTTTGAATTTTAAGGTTGTCGCAAAAATCGCAAAAAAAATTGCTCAACGGCGGCAACTAGCAATTTTCTGTTGACACAATGGTATGAACGTACTTCATCGTAGAGACATGAAATTTGGTACACTTGTAGAGCTCACCAAAAGACTCAGAACTTACATTTAATGTTATTAGCCAACTATCACAGGAAGTCGGCCATTTTGTATTGAACGTCCATTTTTTTCCTCGATTTTGACGTTTACAGCCTTCGTATTTGATCGAACTCCTCCTAGGGATTTCGATTGATCGACTTCAAACTCGGTCAGTCTGATCATAAGGCATGTTTGATTTAAAGTTATCAAATTGGTGAGTTTTGGAGTATGTTGAAGGGGGGTTAGCAGGGGTCAAAGTTCACCTACTCGCCATGAAACACGAAACTCTTATATTTCCTATATAAAAACACATAGAGGGACCAAACTTTCATTGATTGATCGGCATCGGGTGTCCTAAAATACCCTGTGGTCAAATGATGACATCACTTAGGCCACGCCCCCTGAGAACAGGAAGTGTCATGTTTTACTGTGAACGGTCGCTATCTTAGCCCTTTCACCTAATCAACATGAAACTGTGTCCAGAGACAGAAGACATGTTGGTGTGTTGAGGATTCCAACCCTGACCGGCTTTGACATAGCAGGTGGGCGTGGCGGCGTGGCGAAGTGACCTGTAACGCCGTTGCCATACGTTTGGCTCTGAATTCCACAATTTCGGGCCCAGCTGCTCCAAACTCACTAGGATGGATCCTTATCCACCCACCGACAGGAATTCATAACAAAATTTGGTGGGCGTGGTCTAATTTCTCTATAGCGACCCCTAGAGTATTTTAAATGAACAGCCCCAAGCCATGCTTAAACCTAGAATTACGAAACTTGGTACACATGTGTATCTTGTCGGGACGTACAAAAAAGTCTCTTAGAGCCATGCTCTAAACCCAACAGGAAGTCGGCCATTTTAGATTGAATTTCATTTGACCTCGATTTTGACGTTCACAGCCTTCGTATTTGATCGAACTCCTCCTAGGGATTTCGATTGATCGGCTTCAAACTCGGTCAGTCTGATCATAAGGCATGTCTGATTTAAAGTTATCAAATTGGTGACTGTATGAGCTTGCTGAAGGGGGGTTACCAGGGGTCAAAGTTCACCTACTCGCCATGAAACACGAAACTCTTATATTTCCTATACAAAAACACATAGAGGGACCAAACTTTCTGGGATTGATCGTCATCGGGTGTCCTAAAATACCCTGTGGTGAAATTATTTTTTTACGTAGGTCACGCCCCCTGAGAACAGGAAGTGTCATGTTTTACTGTGAACGGTCGCTATCTTAGCCCTTTGACCTAATCAACATGAAACTGTGTCCAGAGACAGAAGACATGTTGGTGTGTTGTGGATTCCAACCCCGACCGGCTGCGATGAAGCAGGTGGGCGTGGCAGCGTTGCGAACGCCGTCAAATTTCGTTTGGCTCTGAATTCCACAGTTTCGGGGTGAGCTGCTCCAAACTCACTAGGATGGATCCTTATTGACCCGCCAACAGGAATTCATAACAAAATTTGGTGGGCGTGGCCTAATTTCTCCATATCGCCCCCTAGAATATTTCAAAAAATCAGCCCCAAGCCATGCTTTAGCTTAGAATTACGAAACTTGGTACACATGTGTATCTTGTCAGGACGTACAAAAAAGTCTCTTGGAGCCATGCTCTAAACCCAACAGGAAGTCGGCCATTTTAGATTGAAGTTCATTTGACCTCGATTTTGACGTTTACAGCCTTCGTATTTGATCGAACTCCTCCTAGGGATTTCGATTGATCGACTTCAAACTTGGTCAGTCTGATCATAAGACATGTTTAATTTAAAGTTATGAAATTGGTGAGTTTTGGAGCATGTTGAAGGGGGGTTAGCAAGGCTCAAAGATCCCCTGTGATTGATTGTGTAATATGTTACACAGTCAATTACAAAGGGGATTATTTTGTCATGTGTAGGGCAATGCTGCCCTCTGGTGTCGAATTACTGAAATAATGAAACTATTTCAGTAATTTCAGTAATTCGACACCAGAGGGCAGCATTGCCCTACGGAATGACAGAGTTCAATTTTGATCGACTGTGTAATACAAAGGGCTTTGTCATGAAACTATTTCAGTAATTTCAGTAATTCGACACCAGAGGGCAGCATTGCCCTACGGAATGACAGTTCAATGTTGAATTATAGAGGAAAAAATTAAATAATTTGTAATTCTAACACAAAAACTGACAGAGACACCAAAGTTTGAGTTATTGATCATCCTCGGGTGTAGAATAATATCCAATGGTCAAATGATGACATCACGTAGGCCACGCCCTCTGACAACAGGAAGTCTTGTATTTTACTGTGAACGGTCGATAGCTTCTGCACCAAACTTTGCACGAGTGACCCTGGTGGGATCCTTGACGACCCTATGTCATCATATTATGACGTCATCTAAGCCCCGCCCCCTCAGAACAGGAAGTGCCGTTTTTTTACTTGGAAAGCTCCGTTTATGGCTCTCTTGACCTAATCAAGATGATTCGGATGATAAACTCTGTCAATGCTCGCTGCTGGCTGAACCGTGTGGGCGTGGCCAAATGGCGAATATCAGTCCCTCGCCATATGCATACGTTTGGCTCTTATTCAGGCATGGATCATCCGATTGGCGCCAAACTGGATATGTATGACCTTTGTTCACCTCTAAAGAGCCCGACGGGTTTGAAATGTAATTTGGCTCCACTGCGCCCCCTAAGTTAATACATGGGTTGTATCTCCTCGACGCATCGACCGATCTGCGCCAGATTTTTCGACAGTCGTCGGGGAGCGCCGCCGAACGCATTCACGCCTGTCGCCCGGTGGACGGGCGGGGAAAACGCGCGACAGCTTCTGCGGCGGCTAGCGGGCGGCGATGCTGGAAACTGCGGCAGAGCTTCCGCGGTGGGGAGCGGGCTGCGGCTCTGGAAGACGCGCGAGAGCTTCTGCGGTGGCCGGAACCCCCGCGGTGGCCAATAGGCCGGAGCGGCGCTTGCTGCGAGGGCCGCCCGAGGCTGCTTGCAGCTTTAATTCTTCTTACGATTCTGCCCCCCTCTTCGTGTGCCTTTTTGGGGGCTTTATCATATTCAAAAACTCACCAAACTTGGCGGAAGCGACTAGGCGGTTTAAAAATTTTGAATTTTAAGGTCGCCGCAAAAATCGCAAAAAAAATTGCTCAACGGCAGCAACTAGCAATTTTCAACAGACCCATTGCTATTCACTTACTTCATCGTAGAGACTTGAAATTCGGTCCAGTTGTAGAGCTCACTAAGACGCTCAGAATTTACAAGTAATGTCATAGTGCAAGTATCACAGGAAGTCGGCCATTTTGTATTGAAGGTCCATTTTTTACCTCGATTTTGACGTTTACAGCCTTCGTATTTGATCGAACTCCTCCTAGGGATTTCGATTGATCGGCTTCAAACTCGGTCAGTCTGATCATAAGGCATGTCTGATTTAAAGTTATCAAATTGGTGAGTTTTGGAGCATGTTGAAGGGGGGTTACCAGGGGTCAAAGTTCACCTACACGCCATGAAACAAAAACCTCTTATATTTCCTATACAAAAACACATAGAGGGACCAAACTTTCAGTGATTGATCGGCATCGGGTGTCCTATAATACCCTGCAGTGAAATTTTTTTTTTACGTAGGCCACGCCCCCTGAGAGCAGGAAGTGTAATGTTTTACTGTGAACGGTCGCTATCTTAGCCCTTTGACCTAATCAACATGAAACTGTGTCCAGAGACAGAAGACATGTTGGTGTGTTGAGTATTCCAACCCCGACCGGCTGCGATGAAGCAGGTGGGCGTGGCGGCGTTGCGAACGCCATCGAATTTCGTTTGGCTCTAAATTCCACAGTTTCGGGGTGAGCTGCTCCAAACTCACTAGGATGGATCCTTATCCATCCCCAAACAGGAATCCATAGCGATATTTGGTGGGCGTGGCCTAATTTTTCTATAGCGACCCCTAGAGTATTTTAAATGAACAGCCCCAAGCCATGCTTAAACCTAGAATTACGAAACTTGGTACACATGTGTATCTTGTCGGGACGTACAAAAAAGTCTCTTAGAGCCATGATCGAAACCCAACAGGAAGTCGGCCATTTTAGATTGAAGTTCATTTGACCTCGATTTTGACGTTTACAGCCTTTGCATTTGATCGAACTCCTCCTAGGGATTTCGATTGATCGGCTTCAAACTCGGTCAGTCTGATCATAAGGCATGTCTGATTTAAAGTTATCAAATTGGTGACTGTATGAGCTTGCTGAAGGGGGGTTACCAGGGGTCAAAGTTCACCTACTCGCCATGAAACACGAAACTCTTATATTTCCTATATAAAAACACATAGAGGGACCAAACTTTCTGTTATTGATCATCAATAGGTGTCCTAAAATACCCTGTGGTGAAATTATGACATCGCTTAGGCCACGCCCCCTGAGAACAGGAAGTGTCATGTTTTACTGTGAACGGTCGCTATCTTAGCCCTTTGACATAATCAATATTAAACTGTGTCCAGAGACAGAAGACATGTTGGTGTGTTGTGGATTCAAGCCCTGACCGGCTGCGATGAAGCAGCTGGCTGTGGCGGCGTGGCGAAGTGACCTGTAACGCCGATGCCATATGTTTGCTTCTAGATTCCACATATTTCGACCGAGCTGCACCAAACTTGGCCTGACTCATCCTGGTGTGATGCCTGACAATGCTATGTCATCATATTATGACGTCATCTAAGCCCCGCCCCCTCAGAATGAATTAGAGAGATCTTCTGTGTAATTACATAGTAAACAGTCCATGTTCGTTGTTTGTAGGGCAATGCTGCCCTCTGCTGCCCACTGAAATAGTTTCATTATTTCAGTAATTCGACACCAGAGGGCAGCATTGCCCTACGGAATGACAGTTCAATGTTGAATTAAAGAGGAAAAAATTAAATAATTTGTAATTCTAACACAAAAACTCACAGAGACACCAAAGTTTGAGTTATTGATCAATATCTTGTGTCCAATAATATCCAATGGTCAAATGATGACATCACGTAGGCCACGCCCTCTGACAACAGGAAGTCTTGTATTTTACTGTGAACGGTCGATAGCTTCTGCACCAAACTTTGCACGAGTGACCCTGGTGGGATCCTTGACGACCCTGTGTCATCATATTATGACGTCATCTAAGCCCCGCCCCCTCAGAACAGGAAGTGCCGTTTTTTTACTTGGAAAGCTCCGTTTATGGCTCTCTTGACCTAATCAAGATGATTCGGATGATAAACTCTGTCAATGCTCGCTGCTGGCTGAACCGTGTGGGCGTGGCCAAATGGCGAATATCAGTACCTCGCCATATGCATACGTTTGGCTATTATTCAGGCATAGATCATCCGATTGGCGCCAAACTGGATATGTATGACCTTTGTTCACCTCTAAAGAGCCCAACGGGTTTGAAATGTAATTTGGCTCCACTGCGCCCCCTAAGTTAATACATGGGTTGTATCTCCTCGACGCATCGACCGATCTGCGCCAGAATTTTCGACAGTCGTCGGGCAGCGCCGCCGAACGCATTCACGCGTATCGCCCGGTGGACGGGCGGGAAAAATGCGCGACAGCTTCTGCGGCGGCTGGCGGGCGGCGGTGCTGGAAACTGCGGCGGAGCTTCCGCGGTGGGGAGCGGGCTGCGGCTCTGGAAACCGAGCGAGAGCTTCTGCGGTGGCCGGAACCCCCGCGGTGGCCAATAGGCCGGAGCGGCGCTTGCTGCGAGGGCCGCCCGAGGCTGCTTGCAGCTTTAATTATTATTATTTTTTATTTTTTTACCCCTCCAGGGGGTCTTTTTGTGGGCTCTAGTGTCCCTTATGTGATAGTAGGCTGACAGGAAACAGGGAAGGAGAGGGGGGAAGACATGCGGCAAATGTCGTCGGTTCCGGGAGTCGAACCCGTGACGGCCGCGTCGAGGACTCAAGGCCTCCAAATACGGGTCGCGCTAACCGGCTAACCGCTACGCCACCACGGCACGCCCTTATTTTTATTTTTTTGTATTGTTTTACAATATACACATTTACAAATGAGAAAACAGAACAAGAAGTCACATTTCTAAAAATGTGACATTGTAGAAATATTTCCCAGCAGGCATTGAAGAGGGCACCATTTTACTAAAATGGGTTTCAAATGTAAAATGTTTGATTGAAGTAAATTATCTTACAGGGAATAGGTTTCACAAAAGGACTTTTAAAAGCATGAAATGTTGTCAAACATGTCGCTTAACTGTAAATAAACAAATTTTACGCAACAGATACATGTCAGTGTTGTTTACATAATATGTATCCAAAATTTAAAGACAAAAAAAATTTGACTTTTTATTTTTATTTTTTTAGCTTCAACCAGAATACAGCAATTCCCATTTGAAGAAGATATTTGATTAAAAACATGTAAAAACAAACGATAAAAGTTCAAATAGATGGACTTGAGAATTCATGCCTCTTGTGATGTCATCAGAGTCGTGCATATGGGAGCTTGTTTTAGAGAGTAGATAGTCTATCTTAAGAAATGTTTTATATATATATATGTATAAAAAAATGGCAGAACAGATAGAAAAACTCCATGGCATGTTATTCTGCAGGTGTCCATTCATATCTTAAGACATTTTGGTTGATTTCAAAGAAGAGTCTGACTTGTAACTTTAAGTAATGTGTTAAGCTAAAAGAACTAGCTTCACTTATGCATCGTATTGCTACTTTTTCTTGTGTTTGAACCCTGGAAATCAACTTTGAATGCCTCCTTCACTTTCTCAGCCCTCATCAAGCCAGCACAGCTGAGATCATGTCTATTAATGATTCTCCTCATGCAAAAATAACAAGAAGATGAAGCTGCGTTGCTAGGCCCGCCGAGTCCAGATGTGGTACATTAGAGATTCTGGTTGTCAGTCAGAGCTGTCATTCAGCTCATGCTTTGAAAGCAGCGGAGGGGGTGTTTGAGAGAATTAGAGCAAATTCGTCTCACAGCCGTTGGATTCTGGGATGGGCAGGGCCGAGGAGGGGGTTGGTTGATGGTGTCGGTGGCTCCATGGCTCAGGCGTTGAAAGCTTCTATTGTCAAAGCTGTGTTTAGATGCTCTGCGTATGAAGTCGTGGCTGTGTGGAAGTTAGTTGTTTCTGCCGGTTCCAGTGGTCATCTGTTGTCTCTGTGGCAAGTAAGAAGACAGGATGAAGAAGGTAGGAAACAAAGGCAAAATGGACTTGATGCGAATGCAAGCTCGCACTTTTAGGATGGTGGATAAACATCTCCGTTCTGAACCATGTCTCGTTCAGATACTTAAAGGGATAATTCAGATTTTTCAGAAGATTTTAAACCTGCCTGCTGTTGTCAAGTCTATTAGTGTGTTAACTTGGACAAACAGATCAGGTTTGGAGCTTGTGGTGAGCATTTGTATTCAGCCCCCTTTAGTCTGATACCTTTGATGAAATTTCAGTGCAACACATTGCCTTCAGGAGCCACTTAATTCTCAATTAGACTCCAGCTATGTGTAATTTAATCTGTGAATAAATCCAGCTGTTTAATGAAGGCCTTAGAGAACATTAGTGAACAAACCGCATCATGAAGACCAACACACACAGCACACACATGTCAGGGTGAAAGTGGTGGAGCCGTTTAAAGCAGAGTTGGATTCTTACTCGTATTCCTCCACTGAACCAAATCCTGAACTTTCCGACTGCTGTAGCAAATGATTTCCTTACTTATTTGCACTTTTACGTGGGTCTTTTTTAAGAGCAGTAATGGTATGGAATGGTGTTATTTAGCCAGTCCTACACGATGCTGACTGAGTGTCGGCATGTATTTATAGGAGACTGTTAATGAACGGCAGCAGACGGTTATTTAATCGGGATGGCTGACTCAGAGAGCACGTCCTTATTTACGAATCTGGGCTGGGCCCCTCAGGGATTGTTTTCATAGGGTTAAATGCAGCTAACTCTCCGAGCTCAGAGCTTCAGGTGACGTCAGGATTGTATTTAATCCTCATCCGCATAAAATTAGACTTTTGTTATTAATCTGGTGGTCAGGCTGCTTCCCTTATTTGTTTTTTTGTTTGATGTATTGGTCCATAATGTAAAAGATTTAGAGCACTCTTATTATGATCGGTTCCTGTTTACGTTCCAGTGTTGTCTTCCACTTTCATGCCGTGATGTGTCTTGCACAACCTGTTTTCCTGCAAATTGCTTCCTTGTCACACGCTTGCCTGAGTGTGCAAAGAAATCCGTCAGGCTTGGATCTTGTTACCTCGAAACCAACTTTTAAACTTCTTGAAACCCTTTCTTCCTTGTCCTGAAGGTAATTTTTTTCTTATTTTAATGCAAACACTTATAATATATTTGCTGCAGTTGCATTGAGCTGCTGAGCATTTTCTATCCCATGTGCTAATCACATGTTGGGTCAAAAGGGACCCCCCCTATCCTCCCTTCCTGACCACAGCAGCTAATCCTCTGTGAAACCGAGGCGGCCATATTTGATCGTGTGCTCCTTCCATCCTCTCCTCTTCTCTCCTCTTCTCTCCCCTCTCACTGCTGCATTGCCGCTGCTCTTTGTTGCAACACCAGGCCACTTTGAGGCTCCTGTAACCGTTCAATTACAGGCTGATTAATTCAGGAGCCGCACATGCCCCACAGAGAGCACCTGTAAACTGTGGGGCAAGGATCTGAGGCAAAATATGCAAATGGCTAATCAGCACAGCCTGAAGCCGGAACAGGCAATATTAATAACCTGAAAATCCAAATGAGGAGACAGAATGAACCAGAAGAAGAGAGCGTGTGTTTATGTGTTGTTTATGGGCGAAACAAAAATGCAAGACAAATGGTGCAGAATAATCTCAGGACAATGGAAAACTTTGGTGTGCAATGACACCGTCAGCTGCGTCATGCCTATTCTATACCTGGGTTTAAGTTATAGGGATGAATGAAAGTTCAGAATGATTCATGATGGGCTAATTTGGTTGTTTTTCCCTCAGAGCTCCATGGAGTCTCCAAACCTGGAGTTTGAATATGGAGACTCGGACATGCTCACAGCTGAGCTCTCAGGTAGGAGTCAAAGGTCACTGAAGTCCCTTCATCTGCTGCATGTTGACCTTTTTTCAAGCATTGCCACCCTTTCATATTATTTGTAAAAATGTGTACAAAAGCCTTAAAGGAGATTGGCGTTATGTCAACTTAGCCCAGCGTTCACTTTATGCTGCAGCTCCCAAACTACTGTATAAGCTAGGACGAAGTTTGTTTTTATTTCCTATCTTCTTTGCCTTCCTCTTCACTGTCCGTTGTGGCAAGATGAACTTACGTCCTGTCTTCCAGCCTTGTTTGTCACAGCTCAGCTGTTTCAGACTCTTCGTTTTTGCTCAGGCTATAGAAAAGGGCAACTGTAGGTCAGTAGTTTATTTTCTTGGAGCCACTTCCTGAACTTTGTACCCTGATATTCCATCTTTCCAAGGGTGCATTCACACCAACCCTTTAATCAAATTCTTGTTCATTTGCCTAGAAAGTCCAGTTCTTTTGAGGACGGGTGAATGCGCAATCTAACTCCAAAAAATAAAATCTGGTTTGCATCTGGTTTGTCTCACTCTACTACTTTTTTGTTCACATTTTGTGAAGAAGTTGTGCTCAGAGGTTTTTGTGTTGTTTCCTTCAGTGGTTCGTGGTGCAGCGCCCCAACCGTTGAGGTGGTAACGGGTTTGTTTCATTTGACACAATGCAGTGTGAAAGTGAATCGCACCAGCTGAAAATGCAACAAATGTTGCAATTTTGGTCCCCAATCAAACCAAACCTATCAAGGTGTGTGAACATCCTACTTTTGAAGAGGCTTTTTTTTTTATCAGGGGTGCCAATATAGCAAATCCAACCATATCCAAATTTTTTTGATTGACCTTGAGTTAATTTTGAGTGACTAATTTAGGCTTCCATCCAGCACCAGTCTGTGTTTTGTATGTGTTTGATTTTGAGTCATGATGTTCACAGCACGCGGCGGGCCATTTGCCAGAGTCTTACTCACCCTGGTGAGCATGCAGTCAGTCACAACAGCTCATCTCCTTGAGGTCAGACGATAACGAGTGCTCTGAGAGCAGAAGGAGACTTGTAGCAGTGTGACAAATGGATGGATGCCCACGAAAATGATGTGATCCACATCAATTTAGACAGAAGCTGAGGTCTTTTCTTCTGTAAGTCTAGCCAGAACCAGTTATCCTCTTTTGATTCAGAGCCTGGTCTAATTAGCCTCCTTTAAGGAGTTGACATGCTTTGCCTCGTTCACCGGCACATTTTAGGTCAGTTTCACTAAAGAATTTAAGCCAGGCGTCTTCAGTTTGCTGTAAAGCTTAAAGGATTACAATGATTGTTGACAGGAAGGGGACCCGGAGAGTCAAAATTATGCTCTGGTGAGAGGCTTCGTTTTAAACACCTGCCTGACACTTAATGAAACCAACTTCGAGTTTTCTAAGTACAGACAGAAGGGGGTTGTAGTTACCAGTAGTTACCATCTCATCCCCACTCCCCACGGTTACACATTTCTTCTGTTTTGTCTCGCTTAAATTTTCAGCCCAACTTAAAGAACAGATAGATATAATCAGCGTAAGTTAAACAAAATTCATTTAAAAAATAAAAGTGTTTTTAAATTTGTTGTGGAGAATATTTGGTTCACTTTTCTTTGGAAAATTTGTTTTATTTTCAAGCATAAATTTGAGCCTAGACTTCAATTGAAGTACTTCATAATTTTTCTTTGAAACATACAGGGAGACGCAACTAAAAGTTTTTGACAGGAAAATTGTAATATTTTGTTTCATGTTTTCTGCAGAGCTGTACAGTTACACAGAAGAGCCAGAGTTCGCCCTGAACAGAGACTACTTTGAGGAGGACTTCAGGAGCCATGGTAGTGTTTCTCTCTGTCTTAATGTGTCTGACTTGAATTAAATTGAAATTTATTGAATTTATTTTGGTGATGGAACAAAGATCAGAATTAACACCTACTAACAAGAATCAGGTATCATCGAGCATAAAAACGAAGAGCTTATTTCCATATTTCCCTATAAAACTCAGTAAAAACATACATTAACACACACATTACTACTGAAAACAAATGGAAGGAAAGAGATGGTATAAAACTTATACAGTTCTTAAGATGACTTAAACCCTAAAGAACAGAATATCTGGACACCTACACTTAATTTAGTTACTGTTTTATAACCAGGTAGGAAAGAAAGAAAAAAAAGCTGCTTTTCTCTTTAAGGTTTGGGGATTTAGAGATATCTCTACCAGCCAATCATGGACTTTATGTAACTCAGTGCTAAGCATGTCCTCAACCTAGTCTGCAACCAATAAAACTGAATAGCCAGCAGATAAAGTGACTGGGAGAAAACAGAAGCTTCAAAATTGTTCAGAAGTCACAAATAAAACAGGGAGCTACGGATGGTTCCCTGTGGTGCGCCCAATCCCAGAGCTTTTTCACTTTCAGATTCCAATTTACTTCTACCATTTGACCACCCAAATTGTATTTTTCTTCTTATTTGCTTCTTCTTTCCCCCCCCCCCCCCCCCCCCCGTTATTTGTCGACATTTCATTTTAGCGAGCCAGAGGGTTTCACCATAAAAAATAAAAAACACACAAAGCACTCACTGTGCTCCAAAAAAAAAAAAAAGCATGTACTATTTTCTTTTTAATCAGAAGTGCTGCTCTGTCACCTCGCCTCCGAATTGATGGGTAATAAATAGCAGGATTAGATGACGGCCTCTCTGGCTGCTGCTTCACAGAGATGCAGCTCAGGGCCGCCTGTTTGCACCGTGGTCTTTTCATTAGGATGAGTGCGTTGTGTGTGCAACCGATCGACAGGCTGGTTTCCCTGCTTGACTTGGGCTCTGCAGTGCATGTGAAACTGACAGGCTGCTCATCAATCTTTTACGTTGCTGCCCCATGAATTCTCAGGAAGAGAATTCATGAACAGAAATTACAGTAATAGAGGAGACATGTCTGATTGAGGCCTTTTGCAGTCTTTTTTTTTTTTTTTTTTTTTGAGACAGGGCTGAAATTAAAAATCTTATTTTCATTTCCTGAGAGCACACAGAGTAAGTCTCAGCATCCTTTATAGGCTGTCAGTTCTTCCCCGATGATGATGATGATGCTTAGTGTCTATTAAAATTGATCAAATAAACAGTCTAATAATGGATCACAGTGAAAACAGGAAAAGCATTTTGCTTTGTTTTCCTTCTGTAGAAGTGTACTTATTGTGTGTGCCTCATTTCCTGCTGGGTCTTAATAATCTTTTCTAATTTCTCATAATAACACCATCAGTTCCTGTTAATTAGGGCTTTCTGTGCTTTCAGATACTTCCTGCAGCTAATGCAAAGGGATGGCACTCAATATGCCACTAATAACACACAGACTGGAGCAGGAGTTGGCCTCCCCATTCACATCCGTACTCGCTAAACAAAGTTATTACATAACTGTTATTATTATATAATTATTAAATCAGAAAGTAAGGAAGATGATGGGCCTGATTAGGAGACAAGTAGGACAAATCATGTATTAAGACAATCGGGAGATTACTGGAGAAAACAAATGGTGTTTCAGAGTACCTGGTTTTGACTTCTTAAGTTGAGAAAAAGAAGTGGGCCCAAAACAGAGCCTTGGTGAACCTCGTGATTTGGCTTTTTGTCCATTTCACTCAAAAATAAATGAAAATAATTCCACAAAAAGGGTTGTTGAAGCAGATGTGTTATGGTGAAGAAATTTGTTAAGTCAGGGGATGATGAGCAGTGCAATTTATTAACTATCAATTTGATAAAAATCCTAAAATGTTTAGAGATGTTCTAGAAAATGTAGCACCTCCAGGGTTTTAGGCTTATCTTGTCACAATACCAAAATATTTTCAAACGAAGATTGTAGTTCAGAATCCTTTTTTACTTCGAGTCATGCAGAACCAACATTTTCTTGCTGAAAGAGGCAAGATCAACCATATTTAAAAAAAAATATATATATAATAAATGTAAAATGAAAGTCGGTTGTATGTATTTCTCCAAACAGAAATTTAAATGTTTCAGATCATCAAATTAATTTTAACACCAGACAAGGATAACGTTTTGTAAATACAAAACACAGTTTTAAAATTAGGATTTATTTTATGGATTGAGGGAAAAGGTTCCCATTCATCACTGTGGAGAAGTTTTTTTGTTTGTTTTTTTTATAGAATATCCTGCCATAGCATCGAAAATGGATTTAAGGTTAGACTTTGAATAGGCCATTTCAGTTGTTTCTTTATTTCCACTGGCCAAGCAGTGATCACGCCCCGGGTGTGGCAAGTTCAATTGTGGTTAAATATATTTTCACGCAGGCCAGGTAGTTTTCAGTCGCTTTTTCTCCACCCGAGAAATTGAGTCATCATTTGAAAGCTGTTTTTCACATCACTGGTATGAAAATGTATTGAAAAACGTGGGAAAAAAAGCAAAAATAGAAGCAAACTGTTGCGTTGCAGCTCGAGGCAGAAGGTGGACGGAGCTGACGGTGGACGAGCAGAGGGCGTACGTCATGAGACTGCTGGACGCGCTGGAGGTGACGGACAGGGACAAGAGGCTGAAGGTGGCCAGGGCCATCCTCTACCTGGCTCAGGGTTTGTTCTCCCAGTCCATCACCAACAGCCTCAGCACATTCAGCTCTGGAAAAAAATTAAGAGACCATTTAAAAATATCAGTTTCTTGCATTTTACTTTTCATAGACATATGTGTGAGTAAACTGAACATTGTTGTTTTATGCTATGAACTACTGACAACATGTCTCTGAAATTCCAAGCAAAAAATGTTGTATTAATTTGCAGAAAATGAGGAATGGTCAAAATAAGAAAAAAGATGTTATTCAGACGTCAAATAATGCAAAGAAAACAAGTTAGTATTAATTTAGAAACAACAATACTAATGTTTTAACTCAGGAAGAGTTCAGAAATCAATATTTGGTGTAATAACCATGAGGTTTTCAATGGGACTCAATGCAGTGGGATATAAATTTTTCCAGAAGTGTGTAAGTATAAATGTGATAGTGTTACTCCATCATTTTATCACTTCTGCCTTTAATTTCTTTTCACTTTCAGACCTCGCACTAGCTAAACTACTGACAATCAGTTGGTCTGTGTTTCATTTCCCCCCCACTTCTTTGGCCAGGTGTGTTTGATGAGTGTGACACAGAGGTGGATGTGCTCCACTGGTCCAGACACAACATCTTCCTGCTTTACGACATGGGCATCTTCACAGCGCTGCTGGAGCTGCTCAGCATGGAGATAGAGTAAGCAGGAAACACTAAAGACCAAGAGAAAATTGTAATTTATATATGGATACTTTAAAGGGTACTTCATGCCTCTTAGATTTTCTTGTAAATATGTGGTTAGTGCTGCTGGTGTCAGCCTTCTTGGGAATGTAGTTATGTAAACTTCACCAAGGCACAGTCTAAGTACAAATCTGTACAAGTGAGACAAATACATGTAGAATAGTGACAGATTATGTTGGGAAATAAAAAAAAAAATAACACTCTTGATAAGACTTGTTGCTCCTAATGTAATTATTACTTGTTTTCTGCAAGTTATCTTGTATTCCTTTGCAAGGATTTTCAGACTTTCTTGCGATTTAAAAAAAGAACCAATATTTCTTTCTACAGTAACAGCCAGGCGTGCAGCAGTGCAGTGAGGAAGCCTGCCATCTCTCTGGCAGACAGCACCGAGCTCAGGTAAGTCATTCGAACACACGAATCGCAGCAAACACGACTCCTCGTTTGTTTCAGACGAAAATACTGAGAGATGATAACTAGAGGAAACTGACTCTTTACTGTTTGTTCGTTTTAATTTCTAAGCTTCTGCTTCTTTTGGTGGAAATGATGCTTGACCAAAGTAGGCCGAACGCCACAATCACACTCTTTGCTCAGATGACACACTCAGAGCTCCTTCTGTGCTCTTTCTGGATAAATGTGCACAAATAATTACCAGCTGGAGAAGCAGATTTACACCCAAGTAGTTCTAAAGAACTGATAAGTGTTGAATTAGAAGTACTTGCAGCATATAATTGTCAGTAGTATTTTGTACAGTGAAATATCTGAGGACACCGTACAAGCAAAGCAACTGAATAAAAATAATTCACCAAATAAAATAAAACAATCTAAGTAGAGTATCTAATCTGCCAGCTTTGCACATTTAGAGTCTGACATTTTGTATACTTTGAGCAGAACTGCTCAAAATTAGTCAGATTGGACAGAGAGCACTTGTGAATTGTCCATTTTCAAGTCTTTCCATTGATTTTTAAATGAATTTATATCTAGGTCTAAATTCTAAATATTAAAGATTATGCTTCAACATTAGAGCTTGGCTGTTTGAGGACTTTGTCCTGCTGAAAAGTGAACCTTTGCAAATATATCAAGTTTGTTGTAGATTTTAAGACATTTCTATAATTTAGCTTGAAAACTAGCTAGACCCAGACTTCCTAAACTAGGTTTTAAATTAGATTTTACTCAAATATACTTAGGTAATCATGCATTTTGCTTCATTTGTTGCTTATGTTGATAATTACACTGTCGGTATTTATTTGTAATTTTGCTACAAATCACAAGGAACAAACAGGAAGCTGTAAGCCTGTTGAAATGTGCTTCTGAAACCGTTTTTCTGTGTGTGAAGGCAAATGAAATCCAAACAATCTTGATAGATTTTCCACTGCCTGCTCCTTCATCATGGGAGAGGTGTATGTTCAAGAAAGAATGGCTTGAAAGCAGCAGTTTTAATAGCTGACTAAAACATGTAACCTATGATTGTTATGAACAAAGATGTACCCTGTAGGAACACATAGAAGTTACATGACAAACCATGTAAATGAAGTTGACATAGTTATATTTACTTAAGCTATTAATCAAGCTTCAAACAAATGATTAAAGTAGTAATTTATGTTTTTTTTAAGATTTTGTTTGGTCTTAAAGTTACACCATAATGGTGAAACTGCCTTAAAAAGCCTTAAACCTAGCTTATTGTCCTGTCCCTACTGGTTGGGGGGGAGGGAAGCGTTCCCACATCATGATGCTGCCACCTTCATGCTTCACTGTGGAAGTGTTTATTTTGGGATTTCCACTTTCAGTCCGTCTCTAATATTCCTTCCACTTCATAATTATGCACTCCAATGAGAGATATGAAAAAGTTCAAGAGGTACGAATGCTTCATCAAAATACTGTAACTAAAGAGGCTGCTGAGGATTTGATCTTGTACTAAAACAGAAACGGTTTGCAGAATCACCTGCAGCTTCAAGGACAAAACCACCCTTTGCACGAGCCGTCTAACTGTATCATGTGCTCAAAATCTCAGAGTGCTCCTGAGCATCATGTACCTGATGGTGGAGACCATTCGTGTCCAAACAGAGGATGACCGACCCGAGTGGAGGGCAGCCAGAGAGACCTTCAAGAACGAGCTTGGTGTGTGTACGCAGTGTGTTTGCACAGCTTTTTCCCGACTGTCATCGTTTCTAACCCGCAGACTCTCGTACAACCCTCAGGTTCGCCTCTGTACAACGGAGAGCCCTTCGCTCTGCTCCTCTTCACCATGGTGACCAAGTTCTGCAGCATGAACGCGCCTCACTTCCCTATGAAGAAAGTGCTGCTGCTGCTGTGGAAAACTGTGCTGGTTGGTGCAATAAAGCTACATTTTTTTCTATGGTCTATGAGCTTTAATGTGTTTTATTATGATTTTATGTGATTGACCAAGTAGTTTTAAAATGTTTCTTCAGAAATAAAACTAGTAGTGGCAGCACCATGCTGCGGTGAAGCGTCTGCTACTGCATTCTTTTCATTGACGCAGAGTGGCGAGTAAAGTCTGCCATCCTTAATATCTCTCTGTTTTATTCTATTCATCTTTTCTTTTTATATTCAGCAACCAAAGAGTTTTATGTTTTATAAATACGTCTAAGTTTAATAACGTGAGAAAACTTGAATTTTAGTATTTTGAACAGCTGAGCTGGAAAAGTCAAAAAGTTGCTAGGAAAAAAACAGAGAAACTTTATATTAATCTCAAATTTTCTATAAAAAAAAAACTTGGAAATTTCTAAGTTTCAAAAATCAAAACATTTCAACTTTTGACTCAGAAACTAGAAAATTTGTGAGATCATTAATTTTTTCTTACAAATTATTGACTTTTCAAACTCAAATTTCTCAAATTATTCTAAAATTCCTGAGTTTTTTTTTTAGCAAATTTTAAGCTTTTGTAGCTCAGAAAGTAGCTATAGTTTTTTGGTGGAAATTTACTTTTTTTTTTCTATCCACAATATCCCTAATGCGCCATTGTCCAACCCCCTTCATCCAAGACAAAACTGAGCTTGTATTTGGCTGCTTATGACTTAATCATTAAACAATAAGATTGATTGATTAATTCATTAATAATATCTGAGAATCGCTGCTTTTATGTCCCGCTTCCCAGTTCACGTTGGGGGGCTTCGAGGAGCTCCAGCAGATGAAGGTGGGGGCCCGGGAGCGCCTCAGCTTGCCCCCGCTGCCGGAGGACAGCATCAAGGTGGTGAGAGCCATGAGGGCGGCGTCTCCCCCGGCCTCGGCCATGGAGCTCATCGAGCAGCAGCAGCAGCAGAAGAGAGGCCGCCGCAGCCGCAGGGTACAAGCATCCAGACCCGCTCACACACACACATGCCCCCCCCCCCCCCCCCCCCCCCCCCCCCCCCACCACCACCACCACCACACACACACACACACACCTCAGCTGTTTTGCTAACAGCTAACCCCTCATTAGCATGGAAGAGTAGATCTTCTGCAGCTTTTCTCTAACTGCTTCACCAACATCATCAGTTCCCTGCTGTAAGTCAGTGACCGAAGATGATCTTGGTGGGATTCCCAGCCCTCTGCTTATTATTTATTATTTTTTTCTTTCATTAGAGCTCTAACTGCCCTCTGGTTTCTCATTGCCCCTCTTCCTTCTGTCCCCACAGAGTGCCTTTGTTGATAGCTTGGAAGGAGACAGTCCCTTTCCCAAGAAGCAGGTCTTTACCCACAAATTCCCTTCTCTTTTCTTCCTGCATTTCCTCTTTGCACCGAGCTGGACTTTTTGCACTCCTCTCCCACTTCCCTGCAGTCCCACTTTTCTTCTTCCTTTCTGTTAGTTTCTTTACTTTCTCCTCGTATGTTCTTTTCGACTCTCATTATCCCACTTTTTCTAATTCCTCTTCTCTCTGTCTGTGCTCTGTATTTCCTCCTTCCCTGATATTCTCCTCCTCCTCTGTGGGCAGCAGGGTTGGCGGAACAGGGCTGACTTGCTGGCTGTAACCATCGGCTCCGGAGTGGTCACTCTCTCCACTCTCCCATATAGACAGTTCACTTCAGACATTCACTGTAGGAGCATCTCTCCTGTAGTCTTCATCACATTGCGGCTAGTTTCTTTTAGCTTCAAAACAAGCCACCACTCTCTGTGCTTTTCGGCAAGGGGCCACTTCCTTTAAAATGCATTCATTGAGACTCTATTTTTAGCTTGAACTTCTCCAAGCTCTCAACTGGATGTAATTGAAAGCGGTGGCCCTCCTAACCCCGATAGCAGAACTCCGGCTTTGTCGTTTCACTCAGCAGAGAATGGCTTTTCCATATAGAGAATGGCTCCCCACACAGTTCCACCTGCTCCTCTCTTCTCATCCCCCCACCACCACCACCTTCCCACCACACACACTCTATGTACCCGTCACCTCTAATTCCCCGACTGATGCACCATACATCAGCTGCAGTAGTCCAGCTAGCAGCCAGAAAGCTTACTCATGCCTGATGCTTGCACCGTTGCCATTCACACACTGTGTGAGTTTGTGCGGTTCACACTCGGAATGGGATTGTTTGGACGTGAAAACTCGGTGTTGGCTTGAGTTGTGTGCCTTTTTCTTCTGATGTGCTCCTGTGTGGTAAGTTCAAAACGACACGCTGCGTTTGGTTGCTGTGGAAACGTTCTTTTTGTGTCCCCCACTTAAGTCAGACTACTGCGAGCCGTCAGCCCCTGAGTTTGATTTTTGAGGTTTTAGAAAAACTTTCGGCATTCAGCATTCTGATTTGTATTCCTATGCAAATCAGAAAATATGATGGATTTGAGAATTAATGATCTAATAACAGTAACAGTAAGAGTCTGGGTCTTTTTTTTTTATTCCACCTCAAAATCCCTTGAAGTGATTCTGATTTCTGCCAAGTTCGGTGGTGGTGGTATTATAATGTGGGAATGCTTAGGTTGGCTTAACCTGAAAGGTTATATGCCAAATATTGCAGGATGCTTTCACAAGAAGCCAATATACCGTCAATTGTTGCCGTTTCTGATCAATAGTAAGAGTGATGACAGTATCACAATGTGAGAATGTTATTTTATTGTTTTTTGGGTTTTTTTTCTTTGCTTGGAGCCTAGAAAATAGGGATATATGCAGAATAAAAAGCATAAATATACATTTTCTTCAAGTTCTTTGTGGTCAAAATTTCTTGATTCTAAGCCCTTGCAATTTTTTGTTTAGATTGGACTTAATCCCATAACAAACGGCAACAAGAACATTTAAGGTTTTTTTAAATTCAGAAACATTAAACGATTCTCTGACTTCTTGTTACATCCTCAATCTACATGTAACTACCAACTACTGCCTTTAAGCATGAGCCAGTGAGTGGAATATATATTTTTTCTTTTGTAAACCCAGATAAACTCCTGTGGGTTTATTACACGTGCCGCAGGCAAACAGGTGTTATCGTCGTTTAATCTGTCCTCCTCTCCGGTGTGCGTGGGTGTGTGCAAGTTGCGCTTGACTGACGTGTTCCTCATCCTCCTGTTTGTTTCGTCGCAGCTGTTAAAAGGCAAAATGATGGAAGATTTCATTCGTTCTCATAATCACGACTCAAACTCTAAATTGTCCTTTTTAAAAATAAAAAAAAATCTGCCATTATATTAGAGTACAGCAGTGTGGGCTGGTAAGTTTAAGGAGACCTGTCGATGTTCTTATACGTTCATCCAAAAGGCAACTGAAATAAAGATTAAAAGATGATTAGAATGTTGTTGGTTTTTTCCAAGATGACACATTTGAACTCCCATAAGTACAGTCTCACCTTGTGAGTGTTGACTCCCTGTCCTCTGTCTCCCCTTCCAGCCCCTGGTCAAGCAGGACAGCCTGGACACCTACAATGAGCGGGACCCCTTTAAGAACGATGACGCCCGTGACGAAGAGGATGACCCGGAGGACACCGACAGCGGCATCGAGGGGGAAGTGGACCCCCTGGATCGGGACGTCATCATCCAGCTTCCGCCTCCTCCGCCTCCACTTAGACCCCCAACAGAGAGGGTCAACTTCCCCAAAGGCCTGCCGTGGGCCCCCAAAGTTAGGTGAGCGTCTCACTCACTGAAGGATTTGAAAAAAAGTTGAAAAAGCTGGAATTTTTTGTTGTTGTTGTTGTTGAAGATTTTATTTCAGTATAGGGCTGAAACGGTTAATCATGATGAATCGATTATTGAAATAATTGTCAACTAATTTAGCAATCGATTAATCGTTAACTGGTGAATACAGACAAAAGCTAACTAATATACATTTTGCATTTACAATAATAATAATAATGAATACTTGCCTATAAATATGTTCTACCCAGAACTCAATGACATAGTTTTAGCTTCATCCAGTTAAAATTCTGTGGAAAAAAAAGTCTGTTTAGTATCTTTTGCTATCCAATTATTAACCAGTAAATCCAAAAAACATATTTAACAGATCAGGGCTGAATTGTGTTGTTATTGAATCCAGCAGAAATAACTGAGTTTTTCACATGTTGTTAGAAGGATATTTTTTAGCTTCACATTCATCCTTTGCTACAAATCAAGTGTACACAAAAGCAATGCTATGCTATTGCATGGTAGGTAATAAAATGTTCATTTTCTTTTAGTATATTTCAGATCTTGTATAAAATATGTGTATGTATGTATCTATCCGATTAATCGATTAATCATTGGAATAATTGATTAGTAAAATAATAGCTTGCTATAGCACTATTTAAATTTTTAAAGAGGAAAATTAGATTACAGAAAAAGAAAATCCTCAATATGTTATCGAATTTTTACATAAACACCCACAATTTCTAGTATTAGTCCGTTTTTTTTTTGTTTGTTTTTTTTGGTCAAATCATGAAATTCCTGAACTTCAGTCAGAAACGTGATGTTTGTTTTCCATCCATTTCCTAACGCTGAAGCCTGAAAAGCCGTGTTGTCAGGACTAATTGTCCCTACTTTCATATATGCCAGCATTTAAAAGGTTAAAATTAGGTCTAAATAAAAATTCCTTACAGTTTTCTCTCTTTGCGCTCAAGCAGCAATATGCTCTCCATCTGTTTATTCCAGAGAGCAGCCTGGGTGTTTCTGCAGGGTGCCGCTGCTGCTTCAGTACGCGTGAATAATGTCTCATCATAGCTGTGCATCTTTTATCTCTTATCAGAACACCTCGCTGCTGGGTTTGTCTTTCTTGAGCTGTGCTGATTCCTGCAGGGCCAAACAGGAGCATTTATTCCACCGTCTGATTCTTTGTATTCACAGGGAGAAGGACATCGAGCACTTCCTGGAGACCAGCAGGAACAAGTTCATTGGTTTTACATTGGGAAAGTAAGTGCGCCGCTCCTGAAGGTCAATCAGTTCATCTCTCTGCCAGGTTTAACCCTTCGGTCTCCCATAGTGACACGGAGACCCTGGTGGGGTTACCCAGGCCCATCCATGAGAGTGTCAAGACCCTCAAACAGGTGAGTAGGCAAACGTTTACTGTGTTTTGCTTTCTACAAAAACTTTTTACAGTGCTGTGAGAAAACATTGGGACCCGCAGATTTCTTCTGCTTTTGCTTTTTTTTTTCATGCAGTTTTCAGGCCATAAATCAATCTGGAACATCAAACTTAATAACTGTTTGACTCTCACTTTGGTTTACTGGAGTCCAATCAACTGAGAAATGACTTTGTAATCCTTTCCAGACTAATATATGTCAATGACTTTGTTTCTCATGTGTTGAATTTCGGTAAGACTGAAACAATTAATCGGTTTAATCGTGATTAATCGATTAATCAAAACAGTCATCAACTAAGTAATTGATCAATCGTTAACTGGAAAAATAAAGCTTTCTTTGAGCAGTAATTAAACCAAAATTGTACAAAATATATTTACATTTTGCCTTTCATGTTGAAAACATATTTGTCTGTAAATCTGTTTTCGTTGAAATGCCACAAGCTGCATAGTTTTAGCTTCACCTGGTTCAAATTCACTAAACAAACAATATATTGTTACATTTTAGGCAACAAAATGTTGATTTTCTTATCTAAAAACCAAATTGAATTGTTTGTTTATTGACATCTTTTAATTAATTTCTGTTGCATAAAATGGCTTAAGTGGTTAAATGAAAATCTGGAGAATATGCATATATTTTTTTCCGATTAACCGTTACAATAATCGATTACTAAAATAATCATTAGCTGAAGAACGCGGCCTCATGTTTTGTCATGTGAAATTTGCTACCCTACTTCAACCTGTCTGACAGGTTTTATTTAGATAAATTACTTTTCCACAAAGGGTGAGCTTGGCTTTCAAAGGCTTTTCTATTCAACATACGATTTTTGAAGTTTCTCCGGTTATTTTTGCCTTTGTCGAAAGAAGTCGGACGATCCACAAAAGCAAAACTAAAAAGACACCAAACTTTTTCACAGTCTAAATAACAGAACGGTTATTTAGAACCGTTACAGCAGCTGCCTTGTTCTTCTCTTCTCTAGCACAAGTATGTGTCGGTATCTGAGATCCAGATCAGGAGAGAAGAGGAGCTCCTGCAGTGTCCACTCAGTCTGGTGAGCTGCTGTTTCAGTTTCTCTTCATTCATCATTATACTTGGTTTAAGCTCAAATTAAAACTCTAATTAAAGGCAGCTCTGTTAGAGACTCAACGTAGTAATTGCTTGTCGGATGTGTGTGTTGTGCTGACAGGGTGAGGAGGAGGTGGAGGAAACCCCTGCTGAGATTCTATACGTGGGAATGCTTCCTAATCTCTCGCAGTACGTGGTGAGTGGCTCTTTATTAACTTCTCATTACTCGTACCCCCTCTGTGAAGGAAACCTGAGCACTTTTTTCAAATATAGCTGAAGCATTTCAGCCTTATGAATCAGACTGAAAATGTAATGGTGTAATAGGACCAATAGGTGGTGCTATAATGTGTTACACATGCAGAGGCGGGGGGAGGGGAGGAAACTGAAAGTCAGATACAACTTCTTTTTTACTCAATTAGACTCAAGTTTAAGTTTTAATTCTTGAATAAAGCTGATACAAACCCCATTCTACTGACTACTTGAAATTAGTGATTTTACTGTCACCTATTTAGTCCTTCCCTGTTCCCTATTACTTGTTGCCTGTTTTTAGTAACCATTGGAGCCCTTTTTTGGAATTGTTACAAAACTAGCACAGTTTCTTTCAAAATAAAAGCAGTGTTTTTGTTGTTTGTAAACCAGTAAAGTTCAAAATGCTTATGAAAACTTTTATTTCAATTCACTTAAATGCATTTGGGAATACTGCACACAGTAATCCTAACCAAAACATAAAGATGTATCCAGGCAGAAAGTGGTGAACAAATATTCAACTTCACAAAATCGTTAATATGAAACAGACGCACTTTGAGCTTCATTTGGTAAAACCTGGAAGGGTCTTTCCAGGTTTTTATTAAGCAACCTGTTAATGGATAATATAAAGTTGCCCGTTTTCGTATTCTCGTCAGATCGCCCTCCTGAAGCTCCTGCTGGCAGCAGCTCCGACATCCAAAGCCAAAACCGACTCAATCAATATCCTGGCTGATGTGCTGCCTGAGGAGATGCCGTAAGCGCACACTTCCTACTCCTACTTTCTTTTGTTGTTTGTGTTTATTTTAACATCATAAATACCAACGTTTCCCATGAATTTATGGCAGATTTTTTCACACTGGGTAGACTTTTAAATATGAAGTCCACCCAAACCAGGGAATGCAAGCAACAGGAAATGAAGCTGAGGAAGGAAGGATGGAAGGACCGGCAGGAAAAAGTAATGACAAAAGGAGGGAAATAAGACAATAAGATAGCAAATAAAGTCTACAAATACAAATATTTAAGTTAGTCATTAGGTAGGAGTGACTTATTGATCAGGTGACTTTTACTCCACAGAATTTGTCTGCTTTCGTCACAGTTTGTTTAACCATAAAGACAGAAAGTTACAGTTCTCGTCAGTTTGTATTTTTGTCCAAAGGAGGCGCTGTTGAACATAAACCGCTTTGTATTATTTATATGTTGTTGGATGTCTCTGACGCAGTCAGTGGAAAAAAGAAACATTTCCCACCCAATATGTCACACGTTTGTCTAAGTTATCCTTGACTCCGAAGGAGGAAGAGCCTGGTCTTCCTCCTTTTCTAGACATATTTGTGTCATGCAAATCTTATGGATTACAGTTAGTGTGTGTGTGTGTGTGTGTTTGTCCTGCAGCATCACCGTCCTTCAGAGCATGAAGCTGGGGATTGACGTGAACCGTCACAAAGAAATCATCGTCAAGGCCATCTCCGCCCTGCTGCTGCTGCTGCTTAAGCACTTAAAGCTGAACCACATCTACCAGGTACCAGCCATCAGCGCAAGTGTTCCCCTGACCTTTGACCCCATGCTCACAACTCCCAGCCCCACAGACATCATCACTCCAGTCCGCTATGGAGGGACGCACCGATGTAGATATTTTCTGTTGCTATGAGGAAACGTTTTTTGTAATCTCCTTCAGTTTGCTGCTGAGTCGAGTTAAGATGATGGCTCCCTCTGCTGCCACAAAGAGGAACTGCATTCATTAAAGTATTTTGCAAATATTAGGGCCCTATAACATTTCACAAAATTATCTGAGATCTAAAGAACCACAGTTATTACTTCAATGGCAGGTGGAAGAAATAAAAATAAACTAATGTCTTGATTGTTACGGGAGTGTGCACAAGTTTTTGCTTTTTGCACGTTTTTTACGCGACAAATATTTTGCTGTTCAGTTTTAAACTCTAAAGCATTTTTAAAAAGGAGTCTCCTATGTTAAAAACAAGACTCTTAGTTTTGCTCCTAATTTTTTTATTCTTATTTTAAAAAAATGATGGGGAATCACAAGCATTGGTTCAACAAAACCAATGTTCTGCTGAACCAGCGAAGTTTTGTTATATTTGTGATTCAGAATAACAGCGAGTCTTGATCTCTAGCTATTGTTTTGTTAATTTTGTTTTTCATCCACAGCATAATTACATACTCTACATACTTGCGGTTAATAAATATGATCAAAAAAGGGGAAAAAAGTGGAATTTGTAGAAAAATTTAAGATTTAATATGGCCCTGCTTTTTTCCACTTCACAGTTATGCATTACTTTGTGTTGATCTGTCACATTAAATCCAAATAAAATACACAGGTTTGTGGTTGTAAAGGCACTATATATTTTACATTATTTGACAACAAATAAGCTAAACAATTCAGGTTAGATATAAAAAATGGAAGTTTAACTCATATTTAATCACTTGACTTTTAAATCCTGATAGCCCGCTGCTGAACTGACGCTGTGTGTAATCTTTCTAAAGCTTCTCCAGCAATGTGAAGGATTTATATCTCTGCTGCATGAGAATAAAATCCTCCGACTCTTGACCTTTTCCACAGGCAAAACCTTATTGACGAAACGGGATTATTTTCGATCTTTGAGCATTTCCTTTCCCCGCAGTTCGAAATAGTCGCCCAGCATTTGGTGTTCGCCAACTGCATCCCGCTCATCCTCAAGTTCTTCAACCAGAACATCATGTCCTACATCAGTGCCAAAAACAGGTAGGAAACGTCAGCTCACATACAGAATTAAAAATGTTGCAGAACGTTTCGTTACATGCGTGAAAACATGCGATGTGTCGCAGCATATGCGTGCTGGACTTTCCCCACTGTGTGGTCCATGAGATGCCTGAGCTCACGGCCGAGAGCTTGGTGAGTGACAGAAAGCGCCAGACGAAGATCAGCTAGCATCTCTGCGTCGCTCTGACTCGGCTGAGTTGCGTTTGTTTTGTTTGTTTTTGTTTTTTTAGGAAGCAGGAGACAACAACCAGTTCTGCTGGAGGAACCTTTTCTCCTGTATCAACCTGCTGAGGATCCTCAACAAGCTGACCAAGTGGAAACACTCCAGAACCATGGTGTGTGTGTGTGTAAGATGTCTTGATAAGCCAATAGCACCCCTGATGAAAACGTATGGAAAGCTTCAATGTTTATGTATATTTAAGTGCAGCAATGTCATTTTGCATTGATTAATTTGAGCAATAATTGGAGCTTTTTATCACCTTCTGAGAGTTTTTTGTAATATTTGTTTACATCTTTTATATTCATTATATCAGAAAATATGAGCTTTTCTATTTGCTAAAGTTTTATGCTCTTTTTATTTTAAAACTTAGAAATAGAAATATTACTGTGGGTCATTTGAAATATTTTCTGTAGTAGAAATGTAAAAAAAAATATTGTACTTGTCTGTTTTACTGTAATGTAACATTTACGGCTTTTATTTAGCTACACTGAGACCAAAAATGGCTCTTTAGATTATAAAGGCGGCAGACCCGGGATTTAACCCAGAGGCCTTATACTTCAAAGCTGCGATCAAATTTTTAGTTCAGTGTTTAGATTTTACAACAAACGTTTAAAATGTCACTGTTCATAATGAGAAAGACAAGAGAACATGACTCAAGACAGGACAGGAAATAGCTACGAGAAAATAGCTGCTTACTTAAATTTTCAGTCAGAGCCATAAATAAATGGCTAAAAAAATATAATAATTATATATATATATATATATATATTCCTCCTTTTCAGATGTTGGTTGTTTTTAAGTCGGCCCCCATCCTGAAGAGAGCTCTGAAGGTCAAGCAGGCCATGATGCAGCTCTACGTTCTCAAGCTGCTCAAGATTCAGACCAAGTATCTGGGCCGCCAGTGGAGGAAGAGCAACATGAAGACCATGTCGGCCATCTACCAGAAAGTCCGCCACAGGCTCAATGACGACTGGGCCTACGGAAACGGTAAACATGCGTTTCTAGCGGCTAATATTTTGAGGTTTGAGGTCTAAAAGATCTCAAAAAGCAATGCAACTCCAATTGGCTAAAAAAAAAAAAAAGACAAAGGTTTTTTGGACAGATTTTTAAAAAATGTCATTAAATGTAATTTTGTGTTTATTTCAGGGTTATTCCTTTCCAGTATTAAAATATGTTTGGTTTGTAACATTTAAGTGTGATTAAAAAAGGCAAAAACAGAAAAAATTTGTCCATTTTTTTAACAGCATTTCCCTCCTCACTACGCACAATTATAGCATTATTGTGCGCTCTGAAACATAATCCTGCACCAGTCTCTTGCAATAATCTGGGTGGTGTTGCCATAGCAACATAGATGGGGCAGACTTCTCAGGGTCACTGTTTCTCATAGGAGAGTGATTTGTCACCATGAGAGAAGCACAGATTGATAGGAAGAGGACATATTACATGGAGACGAGCAAATGTGGACACAAATGTCCTATCTGAAAAAGTGGAATTGATTTCAATCGACACATGCTAATACAAGTTCTTCTCCTGCTCTCTGTCCCCAGATATCGATGCTCGACCTTGGGACTTCCAGGCGGAGGAGTGCGCCCTGCGGGAGAGCATCGAGAAGTTCAACAGCCGGCGCTACGACAAGAACAAAAACGGCGACTTCGCGCCCGTGGACAACTGCCTGCAGAGCGTGCTGGGCCAGCGCGTGGAGCTGCCGGAGGACTTCCACTACAGCTACGAGATGTGGCTGGAGCGAGAGGTGTTCTCTCAGCCCATCCAGTGGGAGGGGCTGCTGCAGAACCCGTAACGGCCGAGGCTGGGAGGAGGCGGAGGCGGCGGCAGGGAAACGTGGCACTGCAGAGGTCAATTAAAGTGTGGTTTTTATTTCAGAAGTTAGCTAGGTTTCGCTGAAAGACGACAACAACGGTGTTTGGTCAAATCTCAGGAGGAAGGAGAAACGCAGGTAAGATCAGGTCGATTTGATGCCGCACATATACATTTTCTACGATAACATGTGCCTAAGACTACTGTGAACACGTAAGCACATAAGAATGAAAGTAGCAGCTCAAAAACCTTTCAGATTGTTGTAGCACGACACTGTTTCGGCCAGTTCTACTGCCCCCACACCCCCGCCAGTCCCTCTTCTTTAGTAAGTCGGTGCTCTTCTGATTCCTTCATTATGTTTTATTTATTTTTAACACTTTATGGAAAACATTTTATGATGTTTTTAGAAATACACATTAAAATCCAATTTACTTTTATATTTCAAAACAAATTAGCTGGAGGTACTAGGTTTTAGATTGTAAGCAGAAATTCAAACATTGTTTTATCCATTTTCTTAAAAAAAAAAAAGTTGCAAGATATAAACAAAAAAAAATACGGTTCTGGGAGCTACAGGAAAATAGGGAAGCAAAACCAGCTGTAGGTGTATTAGTTTATTTATGGATGTTGTTTATGAAAGGAAAGCAAAGCAAATACAGTTAAAGGAATGTCAAACAATAATCCGTCTTTAAAAAAAAAATAAATAAAAAAGCTATATGCTGAATGCTTAATATTAAACTACAGAACTGACGGGGAGAATTACTTTCATTTTGAGTTTGGAGTTAAACTTGCAGACACAGCTGTCGTCCATCTGCTATACATATCAAAACCTGTCAGCACTAGAGTTCTGGATGGTTCCACAGGAAAGTTCAGGGAGATGAAATTCAGACCTGTCCTGCATAAAAAATAAATTTTAACAGGTCACGCTTGTAAGATGGGCACAGAATTATGTGGTAATAAAGCTAGCTACTTACTGATATTATGTACAGTAGGGTTAGCATTGACTAAACTGTGGCTTTTCTATGTTGTTGAGGGACATTTTTTGTGTGTCATAAAGTGGTTACAACTGAGAAAGTCTGCAGATTAAATAAGCAACTTCAACACAGTTTTCAACAGCCACTACATTTTCCTTTGTGGAGTTGCTTCCCTGAGCCTTTCCCCTGAACCATCTGGGTTTCTCAAATCTCAGCAATTAGCACTTACATGGAACAGCTGGAAATCTGTAGCGACTCTCATCGACACCATGTTTATCTTTCCAACTACAGCACAATATGTAACTGCTCAGCACACCGATGGTGGGATTTGATTGCTACAATAATTGGTGCTGTTTTTTTTTTTTTTTGTTGCTATTCTTCCTTCACTTTGGAGTACCCAAGCAGGGCACCAAACCCAGTTGTTACGCACACGGACGAGCACAGTGGGATGTTTTGATGTCATTTTTTGGTTTGTAGTGTACTCGCTCTGTGGGACAAGTTCCTCCGTGTCTTTGTATACAGTAGGATGCTCATCTTGACGCTCGGCTGTTTGCCTTTGTGTACAAATTGTGCATGACCAACATTTTCTCTGCACCTGTATTCAGACATTAAGGGGATACTTCAGGATTTCTGAAGCGGAGTTGGGCTAAAAGGTAATAAGCTATCAAAATCTTACATGCAGTGGAAAATACCTTTGGTGTCTACATTAATATAACTCTAAATAAATTGGTTTGATTTATCCTGAATGACGACGTCAAGAACGGTAGCGACTGCAGGTAAGATGTTAACAGCTTGCAACCTTTAAAAAAAGAATCTTACTTCAGAAAACTGTATTTCTAGCTCTATTATCATTATTCTGTTTTCCTGTTAAAGTCACAATTTTCTTCACAAAGAAAATAGTTTGAAAATAGTTTATATATATTCTCAGGTTTATGGAGATAACATATAGCAAGAGTTTTAAAATCTTCCTCACCGTTGTCTAGCTCACTACATGGAGAAAAGTACACACCTCCGTTCTCATAGTTCAGTACAATAAACAGTAACTCCAGAAGGTGTACACAGTAATGAAGTCGCATTTGTCAGCTGCATTTAATTTCTTTTTATATATATATATATCTTGTGCCAAATTTGAGTGCCATCTCCTATTTGTTAATTATGTCGACGCTTTTGCATTGAAATCACTACTGGAGGTTTGCAATACAGTTGTTTTATTTTCTACCTTTTAACTGTACAATCAAAAAAATAATAGCTGTGTCTTGTATCTTGTACAGTGTTTTACATGAGGTGTGTAGGATTCTGTGGAAGTCAGTACAGTATCTATGTGTGTTTGTATTACTCTTCCATATCTGTATATTCTGGATGGTGTTACTTCTCTTTACTGAATTTATTCAGGGGTATGTGCAATTACAGATCCACAGAGGCATTATACAACAGAGTGATAAATTACAATATCAGAGTTACCTATTAAAACCTGTCTAAAAACTTTATTTGCTTCTGATCTGATTTTTAAGCATACTTTGTGCGTTAAGCCAAGTGTATTCGTACATGCTGGAGGTCAGGCGAAACACTTTCCAGGCAGGATTTGGGAGTAAATAAGAGAATAGAGAACTGACTTCATCCACTTTCCATTAATATTCCTGGAGTAAGAGTTGGAAGTGAAGTAGTTAGAAACAGCCGACGCGCCCAAAGCGGAACCCGTCCGATAATGCAATGTGTTAAATGAAGCTGACGCAGGCAGGCACTTGCTGTGTTGAAACACAGAAAGTGACTCTAGGCTACAGACATGAAGCGCTAATTTCAGATATCTGCCCGCTGAACTGCAGATATTCTGCTCATGGATCCTTCCTCTTCGGCTTAATCAAATTAATTAGCTGGCACTTCATTATATAATTTTAGTATATAACAAATCGAGAAAGAATTTATGTGGGATTCCAGACAGACCAGAGTGAAAAATTAAGTGGATAAAACAAAACTACACAGAATGACAAACAAAACACGTTTTAACATCTTGAGGCAGGAAACCATGCAGCAGATTAGTAGTTCTGCTTTCTTGTTGTGGCAGTGTTTGCCTCATGGCGGCAGTTTCAAACGTTCATGCGGTGCGTGTCAAGAGCAGGGCCGGATTTAGAAAAATGTGGCTCCCGTGGCGAGGGCCAGTTTGGCGACCTCACCACACAAGCTTCTTTTACACATGAAAGTGAGAATATATTCATATTCATTCATATTCACATTCATTCACCCCATGAGTGTTTCCAAAACAACCTTCGTGTTTTAAAAACAAAATTCATTATAAACTCTGCATCATTTCTACTAATTTATTCATCCTTGCAAGGAAATAATCCAAAATGTTAATCAATCTGACACAATGTAGCGCCAAAGTCAACATGATGCAAAATAAATTTGAAATTGTATATCTTGGCTTCTTACTCTGCTCATTGGAAATTATGACTTGTTTACACCTTAAATCCTTCACTATGTCATTTATAAACCCATGAAGCAAATAAAGGCCCCTTGCCACATCCGTCATTTCAAAGGTGCCTTAACCCTGCCTGCAACTGCTCTCTGAAGGAGGCTTACGTGTCCAAATTCAGCTTCAAGAGCTGGGAGCTGCCGTGGGAAGGAGTCGTCAACAGGTCCTGATCAGCCAATCGGAGACGGACTGTTTATACTATGTTGTTTAGAGGAAGAGAACAAGAATTTAAATAAAGGATATTTTAGATTAAACTATACCCGTTGACTCTGCTTCCTCAAGATTTCCAAAATCTAATTGTTTTACTGAAAAAATAGAGATGTTTACATTTGAATGTTTAATCAACTTTCAGTGTTGGTGTTTTCCTAAGGCAGTTTAGCTTTAGTACAATGATTCTTTAGTCTGTTTTTTTGTCTAGAGGTTGTGCAGCAGTTTGAGACCAAGCGCTGCTTCACCGTGGAAGTCTCCAGTCCACTTCAGGCCTTGTGTGTCAGTAAAGGTACCCTCTCCCTCCAGCCTATAAAACACCATTCCAGATTTTCAGAACTGTGCTTTGTGACATTTGAAATGCCTGAGGGTAACTCTGGCGACTACCTGTCATTGTAAAATTGGCCCTTATACATAGAGCCGTCCGGAAATGTGTACGTTCCAGAGCCGTTGTACGCGTTGTCTTTGAACTCTCCTTCATACACGGCCCCAGAGGGAAACTGCAGGGTCCCTTTGCCCAGCATCTGGAGAGAGGAAAGACATGCATCATAAACAAACAGATGTTAAAAAGAGGACAGAGAGATGGATAACGCATACTTTGTCCTCTTGCCACTCTCCTATATATATGATGCCACTGGCTGAAGTGTGTTTTCCTGTGCCGCTTCTCACCAGCTCTCCAGATTCAGACTTGCGACACTCGCCCTCTGTGACATGAACAGACAGCTTATGTAACTCTGGCACTACTCCTGATTACCTTAATATTTATTTACTTTATTTTACTCGTAAGTTTTTGTCATCATTTGAATTGTTTTTTATAACTACGTACTCAGGTTATCTTTCTGTGATTAAAAACGTTTGGTCAAACAAATGTTTCCAACTCACAACTTGTGTGACTAAATGTGCTCCACATTGGTGAAATCAGTTGGGCAACCTTTGTAGATTTTTGTTGCATCTTAAGTAAAACTTCATTAAACCTGTGCAGGAAATTACAAAACCTGTGGGAAAAGTCCGAACATTCAAGTGTCCTACATTTACGTCCCTACTCACCATACTTGTCCCCATTTGGAAAAATGAGGGAAACCTTGAATGCAGCGTCTGCAGACAAACAAATCCATTTAACACTTAAATAAAATTGGCCTAAATGTGGATATTTACGTATTCAAACTATGTCCCTTTTGTTGTCTGACAGAAGATATAATCACTTGGGGTTTTTTTCTCTGTGTGATAGTATTTGCACCTCACCAGTCATGCTATGACAGCTTCCCTCAGTTGGCAGATGGCTGTCGGAGTCAACAACAGACGCTGTTTTACTATGAATGGGAAAGAAAAAAAATGTGTAAAGTCGGAAAATTGAACCCAGAAGTCATGGAGAATGAAGAATCAGTCTTAGCAATGCCCAAATTGGTGTAATTGGTCTACAATTTTCACACGTTTTCATTAAGAACGAGCTCCGGCAGTTTACTGCAGGTAGGTGTTGCCATGGTAACAGTGGGGTCTGGCTACCACTGCGGAAGATGACGAGGTTGTACATCGAAAGGGCGTGGCCTATTAAAAATACGGACTGAGCCGAACACCGCCATCCTCTGGAGAGCGGAAAGAACTACAACTACATTTAAAAACTTTACAAAAAAAGTTTTAATAACTTTACCAAAATGTATCAAAATATTTCAATGAATCTAGATGTCTTGGACACGATTAAATTTTAATGGCTTTATTCAAAATTAATTTTGATTTTTTTTTTTTTTTTGTTAGGAATGGCCAGACATGACTAAAATTAAGTTTCAGTTCAAGTTTTTCTTATTCAAAACTTGAAATATGATTTTAAAAAATTGAAGTAATGTACCATTACCTGTGGACTTTGAACCCAACAATGACACACAGCGGATGGTATTATTGCATTTATTACATTGTGGATACAAGAATGAGAAATGTTTTCAATTTATATTATCTGTAGTTTGCCTGTTGTGTGACTTTTTATACATTTAGTGATAAAATGAACAGAAAAGGCAGCCAGACAACATTTTTCTCTGCAGGGAGACATGCAAATAAAAGCATTAGTACTGTACATGCAGCTTTTTATTTGCAGTGATTGGTATGGAAATCACTGCAAATATTACAAGCTGATGATATAACTCTGTATCCATGCTACATTCAAAAAAGGAAATTTAGAAAAGTTTCTAATGCTAGCTTGAATGGAAGAAAGTTTTTTTATTAGTATTTCTCTTATGTTTGCTTGCTTTTTTCTCTTTAACTTAATGCGGTTTACTTATGTAGCAGCAGCGGAAGACTGGAGAATCAAGGACCAATCACAGCAGTTAGGGGGCGGGGCTTGACTTTAAATCCCGCCCACTACTTCCTCTCACGTAGTTGGAAAAATGTATAGATTTCTTTAAGGTATTGTTTCATCAAAATTGATATTACTGCTATGCTGGTGTAATGCCAAATGTTATGAGTAACTTAAGGGTGGTTTAAAAACTACAGTTACGCAACACAAGAACCGGAAAAGAAAGTATGAACTCCGAACTTCGGCCAATGAAAGAGAATGTAGTGTGCCGGGGGGCGCAGGGTGTCGGAGCTGCTGTTTCAGGTATGTTCACATTTTAAAAGTTATTTTCTGAAAGGTGTGTATCGTCGGCGTTATCGGTTATGTCACGTTTCAGACGTTTAGGTTAATCCTAAACTGTGAAACATGAGAGCCTGGCTTGTGAGGAAATCTTTTAACACATAGCCTAGCATGCTACAGTGGAAGTTAAGAGCGTGCTAACTGTTAGCTTGTTAGCTAACAATATGGTCGGGCTCCCGGTACGCTAATTTCGCATTCGTAAACAAACCTTTTCGCACACATGTACCGAGACCTTGTACAGTTTATTTCTCATAGTAGCTACGTATTTTTATGGACTATTACCATTTCATAGTAGTATAAAAGACTCAATTGTCATATCTTCTTTAATTTGTGTACTATTTTCATTTAAACTTTTTTTTCCTACATAATTTTTCAGTTGATAAGTATGATGGTCTTTGTTTTTGACATGTTAACTTGTACGATACACGAAACATTATTATGTCTTCTGTTCCCACTTAAATAACTCCAGGCGACCTCTTGGATGATATTTATTGAAGTCATGTAATCAAGTTCCCTTACATTAAACACATTTTGAGTACATCGTAGAACATTTCCTTAAACCCTCAAACACATTCCCACTCAGTAAATATGATTTAATTGGGGTTAGTCATGAAAAAGCTGAATGTTTTCTCAAATTGGAGTGCTTGGAGTTTTAAATTAATAATGAGGTCAAATTAATTGACCACCAATTGAACATCAGTAGCCTGAGGTTAGTGGTAGTGAACTGGACTAGATGTGTCCTTAAGAACATGATGATTGCTTTAACACATTTTAAAATCACATTAACCTCTGAAATATAGTATATTCAGTATAGAAAGACAATTTACAGATCATATAAATTTTTAGTCTTATTCAGCTACATGTCCCCCAAAAAGAGAACCTAATAATAGGAACTGTAAAAGATTAGAGTGATTCTGTTTTAAAAATAAATAAATTAAAAAATCAAATAAAAAAAACAACATATTCTTAACAACAGTAAAACTTTTGATTAGGACCACTTAAAATTTTTAATTTTTAAAAAAACATATCTATAAAAAAAAAAAACACGAAACTGTTTGAAGACAAAAGCGCTAAGCCAAAGAGATTATATTGATTAAATTTAGCTGTCGTTTCATATTGGCCATGAGGAAAGACAGATTAAGAAATGGTTAATATCTCTAAAATGGCAACCCTAATAATAATAAAATGATATATGGTTTGTGCAATAATAAGAATAGGAAAGATAAATTCTTAATACCTCAGTAGCCTTGAATTTAATACCTTTTCCTAATAATGCTGAAGTGTGACTGTAGCAAATTCAATCTTGATGATGTTAGTTTGATTTTTACTTTGCAGCATTTCTGTACTCAATTTAATCTTCTATAAAAATTTAAGCCACATCTCAAAACAAACCGTTTCAGAACAGCTTTTAATGTATGATTATTGTCTTGTTTTATGCTTATTAATGTGCTATTTATTTAAGTGTTATATTGTTATGATTTTGTTTGATGTACTTGGCGTTCTGTTCGTAATTTTACTTGTTTCCTGTAAAGTGTCTAAGTGTTTAGCAAAGCACCACACAAATAAAATGTATTATTATTATAATTACTATAAAAGCCAATGTAGAGCTGTAAAACAATTAAAATTTGACAAGAATGTTTTAGATAAAGTTTGATAATCGAATTGATTAAAAGAAAAAGTGCAGATAATGTTGTGTACAACGCAACCTGATTGCACTGTGGAATTAAAACTTGGTGTGTATGACAAAATCAGTTTTTTCTGTTTGTGTGTTTGTGTAAAAAAAAAAACCTAAATAATAAAAAAAAGTACAGACTTTATGCGTTAAAATGACAAGCAACCCCCCCATCTGACTTTTCTTAACTCTCTGAAGTATTTCTAACCTTCCCCATGATTGTGCCCTCATGGCTCTTTTTGCTAATAATACGCCTGAGCAGCCGCGTCGCCTCTGGACTGTGCGGCCCTGCTGGGGTTGTTACTCCGCGGTTTGATTGCATAATTGCAGCCAACAGCGTTGTGTGTCAGCCACCATCTCATTGCTTTGCACTTGAATTGAAAATCCCCCCTCAGCTATAAGCCACTCTCCGCTCCGTCGTGCCCGTACAGTAACCGCCTCGCTCCGCGTCTAGCAGCCGTCTCCGCTGCTGTTTCCAGGATTCCAGGCTGCCTTTCCTTTTTTTTTTTCCTGCTTTAAAAGCTGAAAACACACACATCCAATCTGCTCTTTTTCTGTCTCCGTTCACAGATGGTTCGCAGGCATGAAGGAGCACTGACTGAAGGTTTGCCTACTTTGAAGTTTAAGGGAGTTTATTTGGAGAAATCCTGCGTGTTTTATTTTTTGTGTTTTTGCACTGATTGTGTGTGTCGGAGCAGAAAGATGAACGCCAAGAGAAGAGGAGGGAAGCCAAACAGAGGAGGAGGGAGGTTTAACAAGCCCAGAGGAGGCGGAGGTGGCGGAGGTGGAAGCCGGAAGGGAGGAGGAGCCGGTCGCTGGGATGACGACGACGATGATTTCAGCCTCGATTTTGGACCCTCTCGCTCCAGCAGGTACTCATGGCATCACTTGTCACTTTATCGCCTTTGCCTTCCCTGAACTTCTGTCTCTTCAGACCTGGACAAGGACGAGGCGGCATCGGTGGTGCCGGTGGCGGGCGTGGAAGGGGGAGAGATGCGGGACGAGGACGGGGATTTAATGATCGCCAAAGGGACTCGAAGGGCGACAGGAAGCCCCTCCCCAGGTCCCTTGTGAGCACCAGGGTCCCTCTGAAAGCAGGCGACGGCAGCAGGCCCGAGGCGAGCAGCATGCCCTTGCAGAGGATCTTCATGACCAATGAGAACCAAGAGCAGCTCAAGGAGTTGCTGCGGGAGCTGCAGACGCAGGATTTTGACGAGCCTTATGAGTGAGTCTACGCTTCTGTTATTATTATTTTATTAGTTATTGGGCACAAACTTTGACTCTGTTTGCAGCAGGGAGTCTGGCTCTGATTATTCACATGAAGAGGGGGAGGAATATGATGAGTTGGATCCCCGTGAGGAAGGTCAGTTTTGGGTCACTAACGATGAGCCTGTGGAGCGAGATGAGAGCCCTGCTTATTACCCAGAGGAGGAAGAGGAAGAGGAGGAAGACAAGGAGCGGCCCACACCTGAACCCCTTATCTCCTTATTTGCTGTTGGGAAGCTCTGCAGGTGATTGCATCATAAAGTTTATGTTGGGAGGTGAAACAGCGTTGAAACCTGAAACGTGAGCTGCTCCTGAAATTAATCAGTTTCTATTAAAACTTTGGAAAAGTTTGGACTTTAACCAAATTACTTTTTCTAATTATTTGATTTTCCAAATTTTATTTCTGATATTATCATGTGTGTGTTTTTTTTTTTTTTCATTCTTTCCTTCTTTTGTCCTTTCTTTCATCCCCTTTTCCTTCCTTCTACTAACATCTTTAATTATAAATATAATAACAGATACAAGTTTATGCAAGTCTTCAGTTTTTCATTGAATAATTAGTTGAATTTCCACAACAGAATTACATTAAAGGTCCCAGTAACATGATGTAGATCTGTTTTTGTCAGGTTGGACGCTTTTTTTGTTTTTTAGATAATTTTCCATGAATATCAACATCCCAAAAATGAAAACAGATCCATTCTTATTTATCCAAAGTGCTATGTTGTTTATTTTAAACATAATCAAAGTAATATGGTGTTTTTTTAAGTTACAACTAATTTCCTTTACTAGATTTTTATCTAAAGCTCATGTAACACTTGGTGCTCTAAACCAGTTTTATTTATTTTATTATTTATAATTTATTTTCTTGTAACATTTTTGTGTTCCCTTTTGAAGATATGGCTTCGACAGGGAGAGAAGCAAACAGGCTCTGGAGTCCGGCGGAGGAGAATTCGGGTCGACTTTAGAGCATCTCCTCCTCCAGGTCTTCAGCGAACGCTATGGACAGAAAGCGGTTTCCCCCGATGGCCTCCAGGGGGTGCCGATGGACGAATGCCTGAGCCAGCGTCAGGAGGAAGCCCTAGCGTTGGCTGCCATTTTTGGCGACCGTTTCTACGAGCGCATCGCCAATGCCGTGTGGACGGTGTCTCTGGACGTCCCCTTCCTTTCTGACAAACCGGCCCGAAACGGAGGCGATGCCGCGGGCAAAAACAGCCGCAACGTTTGTAAATTCTACCTCAAAGACCGCGGCTGCCGCTTCGGCGACAAATGCCGGTTCAGACACGAGCTTCCGGGTAGAGAGAAGTCCGGGGCGGGTTCCTTGGACCCAAAAGGGCCAAGCCAGCCCGGCTTCACCAGCTACTCTCCTCCTGAGTATGAGCTGGAGGTCCGCTTCCCAAAGGGAAACCGTTACCCTCACCAGGCGCCGATAGTTGCCTTCAGCACCAACGACGAGTCGGTAGCAGCCGCGGGGAGACTCGGTGTCACCGAGAAGCTGTTTGGAGAAGCACTAGCTGCGGCGAAGAGCGGCGAGCCCGTCGTTTACACCCTGATCACCCTCTGCGAGGACGAGCTCAGTATGAAGGAGCTTCTGGCCGTCGGGCATCACAAGTACAGCACGCCGCCTCCTGTGGTGGCACCACAACCGAATCCTCTCGGCATCGCAAAGAGCAGAACCAGCAGCACGAACAGCAGGAGGGCCGCTCCACCAGCAACCCAGAAACCCGCAGAAAGTGAGTCCTCCAGGTCCGCAGACATCTGACATTTGTTGTTTCGCTTTTGATGCCTGTTTTTCCTTTCAGTAAAAGCGACTGGAGAGGCTGAGGAGCCTGAGGAGGAGGCAGAGGTGGAGGCAGAGGTGGAGGTGGAAGCCGTCCCAGTGGAGGCTGAGAGCTACGTCAACCTGAGGAAGAAGATGGAGAGCAAGCACAGTCAGAAAACTGAGAACCTCCTGCAAGAAAACGGCAAGCTGTGTCGAGACTTCCAGAGAAAACGGGTAAATCTGACTGAAAACATCAGGAACTTTACACTGTCCCCTTCGTACAATAATGGCCTAAGTCGTTTTATCCAAGATAACATTTGGAAAGAAAGAGGTGATTTTATTTTGTGCCAAAACCACTTTTGCCATAACTGTAGAAAGGTGTCCATTTATGTACTTTAGTACGGAAGATGATCAGGGCCACTAATAAAAACTGAATTCTGACTTTAATGTGAATATTATGACCTTTTTTTCTCTCCAAATTCTGACTTTTTTTTCTCTTTCAAATTCTAATGGTTTTTTCCCCCCAATTTCTGACATCTTTTTCTCCAAATTCTAAAGTTTTTTTTCTCCAAATTTTGAAAAAAAAAATTCTCTCCAAATTCTGACTTTAAACTCAGATTTCGGACTTCAATCTCAGAAGGCCGATTCTCAGAATTTGGACTCTAAACCCTGAATCCAGTCTCTGAATTCTGAATTTTTTTCCTCAGAATTCTAACTTTTAGACTTATGTTTCTCTTTCATTCCCGGCCCAGTCTTCCCGGCGCTTTAAGTCTATGCTGGAGCAGAGGAGGAACCTCCCGGCTTGGCAGGAGAAAGAGAACATCCTGGATGAGTTGGACAGCTGTCAGGTTCTGGTGATCAGCGGGATGACCGGGTAAGGCGACGCTCTTCATCTGTCGTGTTTCTGTTCTCTGTGCATTTTTAAAACGTCTCCCATCTTTCCAGGTGTGGTAAGACCACTCAGATTCCTCAGTTCATCCTGGACGCCTCTCTGGCCGGTCCCGCCGGACAGGTGGCCAACATCATCTGCACCCAGCCTCGGCGGATTTCTGCCATCTCTGTGGCTCAGAGAGTCGCACAGGAGCGGGCCGAGTGTCTGGGGAACTCGGTGGGCTACCAGATCCGCCTGGAGAGCGTCAGGGTATGCACACATGCTGGTTTATATTCCATTAGTAAGTGCGTGAGCAGGATTTTAACATTTCATGACATTTAAACTCATTTCAAACTCTTGATTACATGTAGAGGAAACCCAAATGTGGATACCTTACATTTGCCGTTATTTCAGCACCTTGCAGAGAAGATAACTCTCTTTCTTCCCTCCAATTTTCCAGACGTCGGCCACCCGGCTGCTGTACTGCACCACAGGCGTTCTGCTCAGAAGACTGGAGGGCGACGCAGACCTCAGAGGAGTCTCGCACGTTATTGTGGATGAGGTGCATGAGCGGACAGAGGAGAGGTCAGCTTACTGAACTCAGATGAATGTCAAAACCTGTGCAGAGTCTTCATGTTTTCTTTACATCTTCTGTTTTTGTTTTTTTGTTTTTTTTTTCTTCACACAGCGATTTCCTGCTGTTGGTGCTTAAGGACCTTATTACAAAGAGGCAAGACCTGAAGATTATTCTAATGAGTGCCACTCTCAATGCCAACCTCTTCTCTGAGTATTTCTACGACTGTCCTACTATCCATATACCCGGTACAGACTCTGGTCCACAGTAAATAACTTGAATGTGGAACTTTAATGTATCTAATCTAAATGTTCCTCTTCTCCAGGTCGTACATTCCCTGTTGATCAGTTTTTCCTTGAAGATGCCGTTGCTAAAACTGGGTAATAATCTCCACTTTTCTTCTAGCTAAACTCATAATTGTTTTATTGCAGCAGGGTTCCTAAGTAGTCTGGAAAAGCCTGGCATTTGATTTGAGATTTTCCAGGTCTGGATGAAATGAAATGTTTGAATTTTCACATTTTACTCTTTATTGCACTTGTCTTCCTTTCTTGGTTTCCGTCTTTGCTCCTTTGTTTCTTTGTCTGTTTTTCTTTCCATTGTCTGATTTTTACTTTCTTTTTTTCTGTTGTTTTTCTTTCTCTCTTTCATTCATTGTTTCTTTTTACTTTCTATCTGTCTTGCACCTTTTTTTCTTGTTTTCTGTCTTTGTTGTTTTTTCATTTCTGTCTGTCCTTTATCTGTCTGTTTGTCCTATCTGTCAATCCATTATTACATCTGACCCCGCCGCCCCCAATCCTTTGTTTCATTTATGTTTCCAGCTACGTCATAGAAGACGGCAGCCCTTACTTGCGCTCAGGAAAGCAGAACTCGTCTTCCGCAAGCGGCCAAAGAGTTACGAGGGACGACTTGGGCGACGACGTGTGGAACTTCATGTCTTTCTGCAAGAAAGATTTTGTCAAAGACTCGACCCCAGACCAGCAGCTCAGCCTGCAGGAACTCACCATTAGATACAAAGGTGAGTTTAGAAGAAATTATTCAGCTTCAAGGTTCTTTTGGCGTTTTAATGATCCACTTTACTCTTATAGACACAAAGAAATCTGTCCTTAAAACTATTGCTGCCATGGACCTGGACAAGATCAACATGGACTTGGTGGAGAGCCTGCTGGAGTGGATAGTGGACGGACAACACAACTACCCACCAGGTCAGAGTTCCTCAGAGCCAGTCAAGACACTTTGTGCTGCTCTTCGTAAAAAGGTGATATTCTTAATATTTTAAACTACTTTTATTGGTTTGATTGCAGGTGCTGTGTTGGTGTTTATGCCAGGCCTTGCTGAGATTAAAATGCTTTATGAGCAGCTGCAGTCCAACAGAATATTCAACAACAGACGCACCACCAGGTTTGGGACCTTTATTACATTTTTTTTTTTTTTTTGAAGTGCAATTATTATTATTTTTTTTTTAAAGTGAGCTTTACAGAAACAAAACATTTACCGACATTAAATCCCGCAGTTTGTGCAGCAAAATAATAATTTTTGGACGTTTTAGTCAGTGGGCGAAATTGTCTTCCAGAAAAATGGCAAGAATCCCTTAAAATAAACAGAAAAATTTACTTACAACTCATTCTCTTTTTTTAAGTTTAGAATTTAGAGTAGTACTGAGTTTAAGATGATTGCTCCCGCAATAAAAGATTCACTTATTCTAAGGCTTTTTGCACATCCTGTGAATTCACTAATTACATGATTCTCAGTTTGTAAAAGATCCACAATGTTCAATTTCTGTGTTTGTCACACACACACACACCAGATGCGTGGTCTACCCCCTCCACTCCACCCTGTCCAACGAGGAGCAGCAGGCAGTCTTCAGCCGCCCCCCCGAGGGCGTCACCAAGATCATCATCTCCACCAACATCGCGGAGACCTCGGTAACCATCGACGACGTGGTTTATGTCGTCGACTCTGGAAAGATGAAGGAAAAGAGGTGGGATTAGATTAGATCAAACAGATGAATCCTTTTTTAAAAACGGTTTTGAGACGAGTCCGTGTTGCGCTGTCTGTTCTCAGGTACGATGCTTCCAAGAGCATGGAGAGCCTGGAGGACTCGTGGGTGTCCCGGGCCAACGCGCTGCAGAGGAAAGGTCGAGCGGGCCGAGTGGCCTCGGGGGTTTGCTTCCACCTCTTCACCAGCCACTGCTTCCGCCATCAGCTGGCCGAGCAGCAGCTGCCCGAGATCCAGAGAGTTCCCCTGGAGCAGCTCTGCCTGCGGTCCGTCCATCTGCTTCCTGGCTTTGCTCTTTTGTCAAAGCGGAGTTTTTAAATTCTAACTCGTATTTCCTACTCTTTCCGTAACAGAATTAAGATCCTGGACTTGTTCGCCGAGCAGCAGCTGGAGTCCGTCTTCTCTCGGCTCATCGAGCCGCCGGCCGAGGGGAGCCAGGACGCCGCCAGGCAGCGCCTCCAAGACCTGGGAGCTCTGACCCCGGATGAGAAGCTGACCCCACTGGGCTACCACCTGGCCTGCCTGCCCGTCGACGTGCGCATCGGGAAACTCATGCTGTTCGGCGCCATCTTCCGCTGCCTCGACCCGGCGCTCACCATCGCAGCCAGTCTGGCCTTTAAATCACCGTTTGTAAGCAGGCCTCGGATTTTCTTTGCAATGTGAATCACAACTACGTGGAGCTAATCTCTAATATGAAAAAAGAAAAACAATCCAACATCCTGATTCCTGAAGCCTTTGTGCATTTGGGCCGTTTCCAGGTGTCACCATGGGATAAGAGAGAGGAAGCCAGTGAGAAGAAACTTGGCTTTGCTGTGGCCAACAGTGACCATCTGGCTTTGTTACAGGCATACAAGGTACTGACTGTTATTTTTTTTTTCTACATGGTATGAACGGCATTACACAGTCTAATTATCTTTCCCACCATCTGTGTGATAAATCTCCTGCTTCCGTGTAAAAAAGCAATCCACTGTCTTATGATACAGCAAGAAAATGTGATAGAAATATCTGGAAATGTGAGTTTTGGAACAGTACAAATTGTGTAACGGATCCTCTCCCTCCTTGGCAGGGTTGGTGCTGCGCTGCAAAGAGCGGTAACCAGGCCGGCTTCCGCTACTGTAGGGAGAACTTCCTGTCCTGGCGCAGTTTGCAGGTCAGAAATCACAAACTTCTTAGATAAAAGTTTGGGATCATGTTGTGAAATAATTCTTTAAACTTTGCTCCCTGTCCAGGAAATCGCCAGCCTGAAGAGGCAGTTTGCAGAGCTGCTGTCAGACATCGGCTTCATTAAGGAGGGATTGAGGGCCAGGGTTATTGAACGCTCATCCTCACAGGGAGCGGATGGTGTTTTGGAGGCTACTGGGCCTGAGGTGAGTCACATGCACACACACACACACACACACTGAATCCATCATTTTGCTTTAAACGTGAAGAACGCCTCTTAAAATCAGTCACATTTTGCTTCCCAGGCCAACCTTAACTCAGAAAACATCCGTCTGATGTCTGCAATGCTGTGCGCAGCTCTCTATCCAAATGTGGTGCAGGTGATTGTCCTTCGATGTTTCCTGCTCCCAATAATTTAAAAAAGGTTCTTTTATGAGCTGAAGCTCAATATTTTTGGTCGATCCAGGTTCGCGCTCCGCAGGGGAATTACAAGATGACCAGCAAGGGAGCCATGAAGATGCAACCGAAAGCCAACGAGCTGCGCTTCATGACCAAGAGCGACGGCTGCGTCCACATCCACCCCTCGTCCGTCAACTACACAGTAAGCTTGAGCCGCACGGAACCGCCGAGGTTGGCTCAGACCAAAAAAAAACCACGATTCTTTCGACTCTGAGGTGCGTCATTACGGCAGCCCCTACCTGGTTTACCACGAGAAGGTGAAGACCAGCCGCGTCTTCATCAGAGACTGCAGCATGGTGTCCGTCTACCCGCTGGTGCTGTTCGGAGGCGGTCAGGTCAACGTGGAGCTCCACAAAGGGGAGTTTGTCATCTCTCTGGATGACGGCTGGATCCGGTTCGCAGCAGCGTCGCATCAGGTCAGACAAACTATTACGGATGAAATCAAATAAATAACTTGATCCCAAATTCTTCTTTTGTTGGGTCGAGACTACCAACCGACCAGCCTGTGTGTGTGTTTGCCAGGTGGCTGAGCTGGTGAAGGAGCTGCGCTGGGAGCTGGACCAGCTGCTGGAAGACAAAATCAGGAACCCGAGCATGGACCTGTGCAGCTGCCCCCGAGGTTCCCGCATCATCCGCATGATCGTCCACCTCATAACCACCCAGTAAGGCCCCGGCTGAGCTCCTCATGATCCGTTTACCCTGAAGGGCTAAAACATGTGGAGCTCTGCTATTGACTGTAATTGAATCTCCAGCTCTATGCAGAGGATCAAGTCTTATTTTTGATATCTCGTTTTGTGTATCAATTCCAAACTATTGCTGCACTAAAGCACACGTGCACTTGATGTCAGATACACTCTTTAAGTGGTCATTGTAGGTGGCGATGGGGTTGTCTGTGTCACAACTTGAGCTTTTTCTCGGGTCCATATTGGATTTATTTTTTTTTTCTCTAATTCTGAAGTGACTGCATGCAAATGTGTATTTATTTGAAATGCATGATTGATTGAGATCCAAGAGTTGTTGCATGGTTTCCAGATATTTTCCAATATGCTGAATGTATTTTTCTGTCGAAATGATGTCAAAACTACACTGTAACAACGTGAACGGAAGGGCTAGAGAGACGGGACGTGATCTACGCTGCCAAAGAAAGCCGTCATCTTTCAAATGACAAACCCCAACTTCACAGTGCCCTGCAAATAAAACTGAAAGTAATACCTGGTTTCAGTATATTCTTTGTCTTAAAAGGCTAATTTTTCTACAAAGTTTCACTTCAATTGATGCATTTTCTATTATTAAGACGTTGTAATGAGGTTAGAGTGGCGCTCCAAGTTGGGTTGGGAGGTTTGCTCTCTTGGATTCAGTGAAGAAATGTAGAGGTCTGTGAGAAAGGCCAGTCGCTTTATTCAGTCCAGTGTCCACGGTCTCCAGGACAACAGGCTATATACAAACGGAGTATCACCGTCTCACCAGGACGCATTTGGTTGCTACTCGGAACCGTGCCAAGACAACCACTGGTAAGAATTATTTTGGGGTTTTTTTTACCTTTATACTTTTAACTTATTTTCTTATTCATCTGAATCTTATGTGTAATGTCTCTTCCAGAAATGTAAAATATCTTCTGCTATGGTGAAGTACCAGTCTATGATTGGTAAAGTTATTTTAAAAAGCCTACCTATCAATCACATATTAAGAAAAGTTACTTTTTATTTTCTTTCTGTAAGCCTATCAAGCCGAGATCCCACAGCTCCAAGTCTGCCAAGAAAACCAGGAGTCCAAAAACTCTAAAAAAAGAAATCTTCTTCCAAATGCAACAAGATGGAGGTGGACATCCTCAGCTCTGCAGCCATGGAGAACCTCTACTACATATCCCACAATGCACCAGACTGTCTGGAGTACAGAGGGTTTGGGTGGCCAAATTCCCAAAGAAGAAGGGAACAAAACAGAAGAACAGATAAGATTTGCCAAACATTAAAAGGGTTACAGCGCCATCTGTTGAGAGAACATTTTTAGTGTAAGAGTTGAGGCTCAAAGGAATGAGAATGTTATTAATGTCATTTTCTGTAACTTTATTGTAGGCTTGAGGATTGAGAACAATGTTTGTGAAGGTGTAGCAAAACGTTTGGCAGTTGTTACTAAAAATTCAGAAGGTAGTTTAATTATGTTGTACATCTCAATGCACTTTAAACATTATCATCACACTGCATTATAAAAAAAAAACAAACAAAAAAACCAGACGACCAGTGCCAGTAAACTTTAAAGTGATCCCACCAGTTAGCTGCATTATTTGTTAAATCGAGTTTCTAGGCAATTTACCCAAGGAGGAAAACTCCAATGGAAACAAGGATTTATTACAGAGAAGGGAAACGAATACTGCTCCTGGATCTGCTTATGCTTTTACTCATGTCAAATAATCCTGTAGCGAATGCACACCCCCGTCCCCTTGAGGCAACATAACCCTGTGGATAAATAATCTCTGCAGAAGATGTCTCCTCTTCCTTGAAGCACAGTCCAGCTTTGCTCACTCAGGGGGCTTCTTCTTGGCCTCCACGTCCTTTTTAAAAGCTTCAATTTTCTTGGCTATGTTGGGTACCTAACCGGGTCAGAATCTAGGTTAATATTGGCAACAGAACATTTAAATAGAAATAGCAATTGGCAAATAAGAGAAACAGCATTTGTCCTTTTTCTTTCAGTATGAGCAGGGTTTCACATTTATAGGGCAGGGGTGTCAAACTCTTAAAGAGCTGCTTGTGCCAGAATGTATTTATAAACCCGTTAAAAATATTACTGAATTCTTATAATTAAATAAAGGCCCACGTAAAAAGCTATGGCGGGCCAGATTTGGCCCTCGGGCCTTGAGTTTGACACATGTGGGATAGGGAATAAAGTCTAGAAATATTACACTTTTAATGAAACAAATAAACAAAACTTACTTCATAATTTTGAGCAAGGTACATTCCCACTACATTCCCCAAAGTGAAGCCAGCCTGCAAACAAAGAAGTAGAGCTGTTATTCATCCCACATCTTTTTGGAGGGTCTCTGCTCACTTTACTGTGTACAGCAGAAAAATAAAAGGTATGACAGAAAACTGTTTTTACACAGAAACACTTTGTTACAGAGCAAACTGTCTTGTAATTGTAGCTTTCTTTTCTTTAGATCAAGGACATTCACCCAGCGTTGACAAAATTACCAACTGATTAATAAACTGACAATATATCCACTCAACTAGACCTTATTCACAAATCATAATTTATCTTCAAACGAAAATTAAGTTGTATTAATGGGGTGTCAATTTTTCACATTTTCAATGTTTTTTGCTCTTAATCTTTTACAATACATACCTAACTTGCTGCCATCTTAGTTAATTTACTTTCAGATTAAATTGTTTATCTAATCTAAATATGGCATAAATATTGCTAGTAGCATACATATTTTGATGTGCCAAAAAATTGTAACAAACTCATTCAATCCTATAAAGACAGAATCTCTCAGGTATTTTCTCATGATTAACTTTTAACAGATATTTTATCAGCATGTAGCGCTAACAGTTAGCATTTAAGCTACTCCGGACTTGGCAAAACTACGGCTGTCAGGCGTCGACGTGGAAGAATAACTCACCAAAAACTGCAACATGACGACGTAAATAAACTTATCAAAGTTCTGCTCCTGTTACATAAACTTTGTAGCTAAAAGCAGGTCGGTGCGTCAAAGTTAAATGATCCAAACCAGCTAGCTAACGAAGCTAGCCGTCCACCAATACGCATGCGCGTGACAGCGAGCTGTTTCCGTCCTGAGCGTCTGACTTGTAGTCTTTTTCCTTTCAGCTGCTCCCGGTGGAAGAAACTGCAACTCCCAGCTCCACGCGGTCTCCGTTGTCGCAATGGTGGTTCCGGGGGGACATTGAATGACTTTGGCTCCATCTCGACATAGAGCCTCTTTAAAACCCGTTGACCAGCAAACATGGAGGCTCTTATCCCCGTGATAAACAAGCTGCAGGATGTGTTCAACACCGTGGGGGCCGATATCATCCAGCTGCCGCAGATTGCAGTGGTGGGGACTCAGGTAAAAAGCTGCGCCTGTGAGCATTTTGGTGATAGCAGCTGTCATGCTAGTCCTATAACCTTGCTTCAAACATGCACGAATGAAGCGGAAGCACTAATATTACAGTGTTTGATTTAATTGCACTTTATTATATCCTTGAAATAAGTGAGATTTGACCAAATAGTTATGACGAAACAGTTTTTACTGGAGCTGATGCACATGATAAAATCTGCACACTGGTGAATGTTATCAGCCCACATTCTTAAATTAGCCCCAGTTGTCTAAAAGCAGGTCGGTTCCTGAGTGCAAACACCCCAGCTGGCTGAATATGTTTCCATATCAGGCTGTGTTTATATTGTCTTCGTGCCTCCAGAGCAGTGGAAAGAGCTCTGTGCTGGAGAGCCTGGTGGGCAGGGACCTGCTGCCCCGTGGGACTGGCATTGTAACCAGGCGGCCCCTCATCCTTCAGCTGGTCCACGTAGATCCTGGAGACCGCCGGAAAAATGAGGACGGAGGTGGGTGCCTGCAAGAAATTCACTTCTTTCCTTGACATATGTGGTGTTCGGTCAATAGAAAAAAATATCCAATGCAGTAATGAACATGAATAAACACACCATTTTGAATTTTATAGAGATTTATATATCAGGATGCACTTTACTGCTACTTTTTCCATTAAATCCAACAAATACAGTAAGGATACACAATAAATGTGGAATCCTGATCCTGTAGAATTAAATAGGGTGGACTTTTTTTTAAATTATCTTTACCTTTAGATAGTTTCCCACATGATTGGAGTAAAGCAATCAGTTTTCTCTCTGTCTGTCACTCTTTTCCGAACCACATGCAGAAGCAAAGCAGAGCGCCTCAGAGTTACAGCGTTCCAGGTGTCTGTATTTTTAATAGCTGAATTTAGCGTCTTGTAGCTCGGCCATGATTCCTCCTCCTCTCCCATATTCTTAGCTGCTTAGATAAACCACAACATTACCTGTGGCCAGATGCTGATCCTTGCATTAGTTGTGTTTGATTTGCCTCTTGTACACAGCAGTTTCTTTCTAGCTTTAATAAGTTGTTACTGTTTTGTTTTTTTAAAAAAATATATGTTTATGACTCAATTTCTCACTGTGTCTCACAGATGTGGAGGAGTGGGGGAAGTTTCTACACACTAAAAATAAGGTATTCCTCCACATAATCCTGAACAGTGTGGTTATCTTGGTCATGACTTGTTGTGAAGCTTTCCTCCTCTTTTTCTTTTCATTTTGCAGATCTACTCAGATTTTGATGAAATCCGACAGGAAATTGAAAACGAAACGGAGCGAGTGTCGGGGAATAACAAGGTGAGATGGAGAGCTACGAGCGAGGTGGTGTGTTTGTGTGTTTCCTGACGGCCAAAAAGTTACTGCGATTGGAAAAACAAAATGAAAAGCAAAATGTTTTAGCCTTTTGTTTGGGTTTAATAAATCCTTGGCTTTGTGATCTTGTACTATTCTACCACGAAGCCTCATTCATCAAAACTTAAATACACCAAACCCTCAGTCTCTTGTGAATTGTTTGTTGTGTCCATCTGTATTTATTAAGTGAGAGAGTAACTTCTTCTCTATGTCGTCAGCATGAATATTGCCATTTGGGGCAACAAAATTAGTGATTTTTGAATCAGTTGTTTAGTCATTATTTTTTGTGAGTCAGGGGGGGAAAAAAAAGATGCTTTAAGTTTCAGGATTAAAACTATAACAGTGAGTGTTTCTCCGCAGGTAGACGTTATAACTCCTGTAAAGTCAGTCCAAACTCTGCAAAGGTTTAACTGTGACCCTTCGTACGTCATGGACGCAGACTCTCGTCTTTACTGGATTTATACCTGAGACGCTAATTTCTGATCGCCAGCTCTTACATTTTGAAATAGAGTTAGAGTTCCTCCTAGCTCCAACAAAATAGGGCATTGACGTAGCAAGCTAGGACTGTGCTAATAATAATAAATAAAACAACAGTATTTTATAACCGGCAAGGGTCGGGAACATGGCAACAAAAAAAAAAGAAAAAATGCAGAGGTACGAAAGATTGAAATAACGACGACGGGGGTGACGGCACCTTTTAGCAAACAAACAGCTAACAAGCCGTATAATTAGTTTTGTTAAATATAAATTTCTTGTCTTATTTATTATTTATGTTTCCACTGTTTTTAAATATTATTTTCTGTTTACATTTCCCACAGTATTTTAAAGGGCATTAATTTGATTTATTTATTTATTTTTTACAAACTAACCTATGGTGTTCATTTTTTTTAATCACATAGGCAAAAAGCATCTATTTAAGAGTACTCATAGGCCAAAGAATTGTTTTTATTTTAAATTATAAAATTTTAAATCCTTAATTCTATTGATTTATTTATTTTTTTTACATATTTTCAACTGCTTAGTAGATGTTTGTTATTAATATTGTTGGACAGGGTGTAGCTCTCTAGCCTTAACAGAAGAAAGAACGGTTTTAAACAGTTTTGGGCTCGGTTGAAAAATGTACTTTGTCCGCCGCAATAATAACAGGATGTGGATCATTTACTATTTTTAACAAAGTCTCTAAAAGCCGCCTTGGCTGCACCAAAGTGCTGCTGTGTAAAAGTCACTGGGTTGTTAAAATACTGAATACTTTGCTTTCTGTGTCGCATTTTGCCCGGTAAAAATATTATTTGTCAGTAATGATTAAATTAACTGATTAAAAGAAGTAAAAGTCCCCATCCGAATTAACCACTGCTTGCTTATGTATCATTCTTGAGTCGCTGTCTGGAGTTTTGTGTCTAAAGTTGATTCTGACGTTTATTTAGTTATTTTAGAGCTGATTAATCTCAGGCATCTCAATGATACGACTGTTTGGGATGTTGTCAGGAGCTGGCTGTCTTTTGGAAATCCATTATTCAAGTGCAGACTCAAATTATTAAGTTATAAATATACTGCTGGAGAGAAAAACAAAGATCTTCTAGAGAGTGGTATCTGCTGCCTGGCGAACAGCAATATACTCCTCATCTGATCGCAGCCTGCAGGAGAATCTAAACGTATCTCGCTGCTTCTGATTCTGTGACGGACGACGCGCTGAGCTAACTTCCTGTTCCTCTGCAGGGAATCAGCGACGATCCCATTCACCTGAAGATCTTCTCCCCTCACGTCGTCAACCTCACACTGGTGGATCTGCCAGGAATCACCAAGGTAACCCATCCCGTTTCCGTCTCCCGCAGGACGAGCCTTTCGAGTGCTCTGTGAAGAAATCTGACACCAGCTCCTCTACCTTCTGGACCCGCTCCTCTCCAGGTGCCTGTGGGTGATCAGCCCAAAGACATCGAGATCCAGATAAGAGATCTGATCCTTAAGCACATCTCCAACCCCAACTGCATCATCCTGGCGGTCACGGCGGCCAACACGGACATGGCCACCTCGGAAGCCCTTAAGGTGGCCCGGGAGGTGGATCCAGACGGTACGAAAGCAAAACCTGATCTTTAAATGGCAGCGATCTTCGCCGAGCTTTCGTTTTGAATGGATGTGAATCTTCAGGCAGGAGGACGCTGGCCGTGGTGACCAAGTTGGACCTGATGGACGCCGGTACGGACGCTATGGACGTGCTGATGGGCAGAGTCATTCCTGTTAAGCTGGGGATCATTGGAGTTGTGAACAGGTGTGAGCAGCATTTTATTATCAAACATGAAAGTGGCCATGATGCCTCGTAGTTATGGGTAGGCATTAGGGCAAAAAAAGAGAAATTTATAAGTTTTCTTTTTTTCTCATAAAATCCCGATTTGATAAAAAATAATATTTGTTTGTGTAATTTTACTAACTTGAGTCAAACACAACTGAGGTTTAAAAAACGTGACTAAATGAAAAATTGTGTATGATGATTATCATATTCATTATTTAACTTCAGCTTCAGATGATGCATATCAGAAGTGACGTGTTTAATGTACAATCAAAACAACTCCAACCTTTTATCACTGCGGCAACTAAATATGGCTTTAATGTTAATTATATATTAAGAGTTGAATGCCAACTAAATAATAGTAACTGTTTATGGTTTTATCATTAAAGTAAATGTTTCTGGTCTGAACCCTCAGGAGTCAGCTGGACATCAACAATAAGAAGTCTGTGGCCGACGCCATCCGCGACGAGTACGCCTTCCTGCAGAAGAAATACCCGTCGCTGGCCAACAGAAACGGAACCAAATACCTGGCCCGGACCCTTAACAGGCGAGCTCACCTCTGGGGGAAATGGTTCAGCAATAATGCAGTGCATGAAATGATAAAAGTCCGTTTTTAAAAGTTCATAGCAGTAAAAAGATCAGAATTTGAATTCCCACATCAAGCTGCTCCCACTGCCGTGCTTTATGTCTGTTAACCTTTTGCCCACTGTGCCTTTACTGCTATTCTTCAAATATAACGACGAAATAAACACACATTTCATCAAACCAAAGACATTTAAAAAAAAAAGAGCTTAAACTGCAGATATTTTTGCTATTTTAAAACTTTGATTTTTTTTTTTTTTTAAGACATTAGTTCTATAATCTAGGAAATATTCTAAGGTGATGGAAGTCTGACTTTGTAACTGCTCCTTTGTGTCTCTGACCGAGGTAAAAAAAATATGTTTACATAAATTAAGTATTTTTTTTCCAAGCTAAACATCAATTACAAAACAACAATGCAGTTTTTTTTCTTCATTTCTGATATACAAAATATTGACTTATTATCTGCACCTCCTATGACGTTTCTAGCTCTGAAGCAGCTGATGGTGCTGCAGGCAGCTCTGAGTCACCTCAGTGAAAATAAATTCTCATAATTTCAGCTCAATTTTTTCAATTTCTTCAAGCGTGCAGCAGCCTCTCACATCCCCCACAACAACAAATTACACCCAGGCAGGAGTCCTGCTGAATGATGTTTGTTGTTTTGTTCGTATTATGTGGCTCTCCTTTTTTTATTTATTTACTTTTTATAGACCAAAGAACTTGTAAAACAACTCTCTGACATTCAGCTCTCATATTTTGTATTTGTGCTTGCGCTCCCATATTTACCGTCCCTGTTATCAGAGGACATGATGTAAAGCCGCGTCGCTCCTCCTGGAGCAGCAGGCGTCTTCCCGGAGAATTGCTAATGTCTGTCATTTAAAGCCAAGCGCTCTGCCCTTTCCTCTGCTAATGTCAGGCTACTGATGCATCACATCCGAGACTGCCTCCCGGAGCTGAAGACGCGGATCAACGTCCTGGCGGCCCAGTACCAGTCCCTGCTCAGCAGCTACGGCGAGCCCGTGGAAGACCAGAGCGCCACCTTGCTGCAGCTTATCACCAAGTTCGCCACGGAGTACTGCAACACCATCGAGGGCACGGCCAAGTACATCGAGACGGCAGAGCTGTAAGTAGCGGCTCCGCCACACGGTGGCGCTGTTGAGCCGGTGAGGAAAGAGGAGCGGATCAGCCGCTCTCGGTTTCTGATTTAATGTATTTATTTAACCTTTAAGACAAGATAAGATGACTGAGAACAAATTCTTATTTTGAACAATGACCTGTTCAGAAAACGTTAAAATGTCACACAGCTGAAAACTGAAGAATGTCATGAAATGGAGAAAAAACAACAACAACTGAATACACATGAGTGAGCAGTTTTTAAAAATAGCTACGTTTAGGCCTGTCACCATTACACATTTTTCTGGTCGATCATTTTTGTTCCAGAAGTTACTATGACAAACGAGTAATGTTGTTGTTTTGAGGCCATTTTTTAAAGTAATATAATGGTAATGGCAAAATAAAGAACACATTCTCAAAGATCAGTCAGCTTTAAATTCTGATGAATATTTAACACTACAACTGGAAGAGATTTTAAATATCCAAAGTAAATGAATAAGACAACAAATAAAATGAATTTTGAAGGCTTTGTAAGCAAAATTGTTGAGACCAAAACACCAAACTGAAGACTGTTATCATCCAGTTTTTGGTAGAAAGAGAGGGGAAAAAAGAGAAACAATAAATCATGTTAATGGAAATTATTGAGTTTGTTTTAATTGATTTATTGATTATAGTGACAGGCCTACGTAAGGTACTATGATTTTTATTAAGTTGATAAATGTCAATATTGAACGTATTTGAGCTTTAGTGTTTGGGGTTTTTTGCAAGTTGTTTCCATCATTGCTAGCAGCAAAATGAAATGAGGATTGGTCTAATGATGTCCGTCTGGGACCATCAGAGTGATGAACTTATTACAGCGAAAAGTGCAAGTACTGTTGGAAATGCTGAGTGAGTGATATCTATAGTTTTATAAATGAATTTGTACCAATTTATTAATCTGTGTGATGGCCAGTTTACAAGGCACCAGTAGCAAAACGGACTGCAGAGCAAACAGATGACATCTAGCTCATGGAGTTGAGTTGTGGACAGATTTTTCATCTTTTAACATGCTGGAAGTTGTGAGTCGGATGCCGCAGCGTTGACATGACGACCGTCTCCATCTCCGGCCGCTGCGTTTCAGGTGCGGCGGGGCCCGGATCTGCTACATATTCCACGAGACGTTCGGCCGGACGCTGGAGTCCGTGGATCCCCTCGGAGGACTCAGCACCATCGACATCCTGACGGCCATCAGGAACGCGACGGTGCGTTCACGTCCTTCCGTTCAAACAGGAAATAACAAATAATAATAATAAACGGGGCCGAAAGCACGAATCGCCATCGATTATTGGAGTAATCACCTCAATTAGTAATCGATTAATCATCAACTGGAGTATACAGACTCTGAAACATGCAGTTTGCAGAGCTGTAATTAAGCAAAAACTGTCTTTAAAAAAACAACTCCTTTGTCTATAAATATATTCTAATCAAAACTCAAGTGGCAGTTTCTGCTGCCACTTCTTAAATTCTTTTTATTCCTGCCATTTTTCCTTTCCAATTATTAATCGCTTAATAAAAAAAAAAGTTTTTAAAAATCAACAGATCAGCTCCACACTGTCGATAAGTAAAGCTAAAGGAATCCTATGCTGTTTGCATTTTAGACAATAAAATTAATTAGTTGTTTATTTGCATTTTTATACTGCATAAAAAAGACTGAAGTGGTTGAATGAAAAATCTACAGAATGCGCCACTTTTTAAAAAAAATGTTTATTTAATTAATCTTCAGAGTAGTTGACTTATTAGTCGTAGCCCTGATAATAAAGCCGTCCCCTCCACCAGGGCCCGCGGCCGTCCCTGTTCGTGCCTGAGGTTTCCTTCGAGCTGCTGGTGAAGAAGCAGGTGAAGCGTTTGGAGGAGCCCAGCCTGCGCTGCGTGGAGCTGGTTCACGAGGAGATGCAGCGGATCATCCAGCACTGCAGCAACTACAGCACCCAGGTAGAAAAAAAACACTCATTCTGTGTCCTCATCTTCTCCAGACACACACACGTTCATGGTCACACCGTTTTATCTGTCAGGAGCTGCAGAGATTCCCAAAGCTTCATGAAGCCATCGTTGAAGTGGTCACCTCCCTCCTGAGGAAGAGACTCCCCATCACCAACGAGATGGTACAAACGTCTAGCCGCACGCCTGCGTCTGATTGGCCGCAGAGTTTAGGACGAGTTATTCTCCTCGTTGCAGGTTCACAACTTGGTTGCAATCGAGCTGGCCTACATCAACACCAAGCACCCAGACTTTGCCGACGCCTGCGGAGTCATGAATAACAACATAGAGGTGCGCGCCCGCTTCACTAATTTCATCTGACCGGAAATTTATTTTTACCGTTTCATTTATTTATTTTTATTATTTTAATTTCTAGGAGCAGAGGAGAAACAGGATGAGAGAGCTGCCCGCCGCAGTACCGAGGGATAAGGTAAACGTTTGAGTCGGGTTTCTGAAGTCTCAGTCTCATTTGCTCTAATATTGGAGTTGGAATCTGCAGCGTCTGCTCACAGCGAGACGACCGGCAAACGCAAACTGCTCCGGATAGTTTCCGTCCAGGAATCTAATCCTAAATCTCCAGGCTCATTCTCTGAGAGTCTTCTCAACTTTCCACTGCCAGCCTCGCCTTTTTTTTTTTTTTTTTTTTCTTCTGTCTTCTCAGAGCCTTTTTTTTTTTTTTTCCTCCCTCCCCCTCCTCTCCTCTTCCACATTTCTGCCCTCATATTCCTGCTAGTCTGTTGGCAAAGGCCCGGCAGGCCCAGCTGCGGTTTCTGGCGAGCCCTCTGCGTCCGGAACAGACGTGGACAGTGCCAAGGTGGGCACAAACTGCAGCCTGCTGGCTCCGCGCCCAGCCGGCTGTGGGTCTGATGGTGCTGCACGGACGGACGGACGGATGGATGGATGGATGGATGGATGCTTAGATGGATGGATGTGCATGAGCTGCTGGCATGCACTGTGATCTTTGTCCTCTGATGTGTTGCTGTCCCTCAGACTGATGGAACTTGCTCTAACAGCTGTGTGCGCGTTTTTCTTCAACCAAAGCTCGTCCCACAGGAATCCCTCCAAAAATAATAATCTCCCTCTCTTCCCTGTTTCTCCAACTCAACACTTTTCAATGCTTCTTTGATCTTAGGAAGATCTTGCGAGGTTCAGATCCCGTTTCGGGTTTTATTGGTGAATTTGAACAGTTTTGTTTTTTCTAATAGGGACGCACAGATCTGATTTTGATATCTGACGTTTCGTATCGGCCGATGCCGATCGGATACACGATCGGAAAAACGTTTCTTTTGTTTACATGCAGACTTTATTACAAATTTCACTAATAACTGCACCAGTACGTCACTGGCATGTGCATCACAGATATCAATATCAGATTGGTGCATCTCTAATGAAAATTACAGACTTCCCCATTCTTTGTAAAAGGGAAAACTTGAAAAGTCGACTGTGCATCAAATGCAAATTTTACCCCACTGTTCCTTCTGGATTTCAACCTACATGTCTCTCGGATCAGGAACCTGTGGTACTGATGAAACTTTTTAACTTCAAACGCCAGACTTCTACAGTTGAAGGACAAACGTTGGGTTTCGTTTGCTTTTCTTTAAAACCCATTTCGAGTCGGGTTTATGTGGCTCCCAGCTGTTATTTTAGCTTTGCTTACAAATGTCAGAAAGCTGCTTGGATTCCTTTTTATAATCTCTCAGCAGTAAATTTGATCCCCATTTAAAGCAGCCAGGTTCCCCCACAGCATGACTTTGCTATTGCCCTGCTTCACACCTTTTAGTAGTTTTGACTTCCAGTGCTGGATTGCCCAGTTTCATTTCACTTAAAGACTTTTTGATCTCTGTACTTTTATCTCAAGCGTTTGTGCAGTAGATCCCCACGTCGTGGCTGTGGTGCTGCTTTGCTTCACACCATTTAATCTTTGGTTCATTCTTGAGAGTGTTTTAATGCATAAATTCAAACCTGCAACAAAGCGTCCCACATCATGAACCTGCCACTGCACCAACCACAAACCAATATGATATGTAGGATTAAATCAGAGACAAATAAATTAGATGCAGGCCAACTTGTTTATCTGCTTGTTCCACCAGAAACAATTTTTGTGAATCCTTGTTATCCTAACTATTTTGCTTTTAACCCTTGGTTTGTGTGTGTGTGTGTGTTAGGGAGCGGCTGCAGGGCCTCAAGGTGAGCAGGACGGCACCGGGAACTGGAGAGGGATGCTGAAGAAGGGGGAGGAAACGGCCGGCTCCGGACCAGGAAGTCCACTGAAAGGAGTTGTTAACTTGCTTGACGTGGTAACCAAACCTCACCCTGCAAAGTGCATTGTTGGATTTCTTTCAACTTTTTATAAATGAACTCCTTTCATTGTCTGGACCTTTTGGTTTGCTTCCCCAGCCCGTCCCGGTTGCCAGGAAGCTGTCGTCACGGGAGCAGAGGGACTGCGAGGTCATCGAGCGCCTCATCAAGTCGTATTTCCTCATCGTCCGAAAGAACATCCAGGACAGGTGGGCCCAGGGGTCTCCTGCTAAACCTTTATACCCTGATAAAAATCCACAGTGTGCTTCTAGAAGTTTATTTCAATGGCATGCTCTCCTGGCCTTCTGATTTTGAAAAGTGGTGTACAAAATGGAGCCTTTTGACATGTCAAACAGGAATTGCTTAACTTTTTATACTCAAAAGTGAAGCATAAAAAAAACAAAGCTTTCTACTGTTATAGGATTTTTTAAGGGTGACACCGATGACGTCATGTTGGTTGAGGATCTCCATCCGTTTACTTTGCCCCCCTTCCGCAGTGTGCCAAAGGCGGTGATGCACTTCCTGGTGAACCACGTGAAGGACAGCCTGCAGAGCGAACTCGTCGGACAGCTGTACAAGTCAGGCCTCCTCAACGACTTGCTGACGGAGTCTGAAGACATGGCCCAGCGGCGCAAGGAGGCTGCCGACATGCTGCAGGTAACATGCGCCGCCCCTCCAGTGTAGGAATCTAGTTCTTCCTATTTTGACTTTTATTATTAATTAGTACATTTTTATCCTACAGGCATTACAGAGGGCCAGTCAGGTGATCGCTGAGATCAGGGAAACACATCTTTGGTGAAAAAGTCACGGTATGACCAGAGGATAATTGTTCAATTCATCATCTCTGAACTTGATCAAATTGTACAATAGTTAGCATACAAACATCTAAGAAATGCTTTTTAAAAAACCCCAGAAAGCTTGCACTGAATTTGTGGGACATTGTAAGGAAGGTTACCCAGAATGCTACTGGACATGTGTGTGATGGTGTTCCCACTGAAAGTTAGAAAATAATCATTTCCAGCCTTTTTCCTTTAAGAAGTAGCACTTGTCAAATAAGAACACTGAACTTCTGTTTATTTTGTTTTTTTGCACTATTGTCAAACTGTATTGTAAAGCAGGTCACAGTTACCATCAGGTTTATTTATTGTGTCATTTAAGTTTACATTTGCTGCCTAGATGTGAAATTTCTGTAAGGCTTCTAAAACGATGAATAAATAAGTATTTTATTGCCATTAAATGCAACGAAACAAGGTATTCTAAAATGTGTTTGATTTCTGTCGACTTGTTTTTTGGTGCAACTCGTGCAAGCCTTTCCTATACTAAGAAAGGCTTGCAGGTGAAAATGAGCTGGTTAATTTATCTACTGCCTTTTTTTTTTTTTTTTTTTTTACACACATGATCAAATTCTTAATCGTATTTATAGATTCTAGGGCCAGGTTGACTTGAACAGCTTTTTTCCCCTAATAAAAGGGGAAACTCCTGTTTAGGATTTTAAATCTGTATTAATTAAATACAGATTTGTTTTTTGTCCAGCGTGACAAAAAAGCGAAACAAGAAAATTACAGGGCTATTTCTTCATTTTCTCCTTTTTTCACATTTAGGAGCTACATTTCACATTTAACTACATGAAAATCAGGACAGAAAAAAGCAAACACCAGACTATTAGTAAAGGATGCTGCTGGCAGACCATCACTTTTGCACTGATGTGCAAAAGCTTTTTTTTTTTAGCTTTTTCAGGAGTCGAGTGTTATTTGTTATATTGATGGATGTCTAAATAATTCTTCACTGAGCTCCGTCATCAAGAAAAATCAGACAGGAAAAGGCAACATGATCTCAGAAAAGAAATGCCGCTACAGCTGAGGAATAAAGCGCCGTCTGACAAAATGATTTCACCTCAAAGCCTGCATGTCGAAATGGCAGAATGTTTCCAAAATATAAAGGTGAACAAAAGTAGTAACTTAAAAGTTGCCATGACGTGTCAGAGACATTTTCGACGTCATAGTATAGTATGTCATTTTTTTGGACATTTTCGACGTCATAGTATAGTATGTCTTTTTTTTTAAATTTTCGACATCATAGTATAGTATGTCATTTTTTGGACATTTTTGACATAGTATACTATGTCAAAAATGACATACTATAGTATGTCATTTTGTGCCCATTTTCGACGTCATAGTATACATGTCATTTTTTTTTACATTTTCGACGTCATAGTATAGTATGTCATTTTTTTGGACATTTTCGACGTCATAGTATAGTATGTCATTTTTTTGGATATTTTCGACGTCATAGTATAGTATGTCATTTTTTGGACATTTTCGACGACATAGTATAGTATGTCATTTTTTTGGATATTTTCGACATAGTATAGTATGTCATTTTTTTGACATTTTCGACGTCATACGTATGTCATTTTTTTTTTACATTTTCGACGTCATAGTATAGTATGTCATTTTCTTGGATATTTTCGACGTCATACTATAGTATGTAATTTTTTTGGATATTTTCGAAGTCATAGTATAGTATGTCATTTTTTTGGATATTTTCGACGTCATAGTATAGTATGTCATTTTTTTTTACATTTTCGAAGTCATAGTATAGTATGTCATTTTTCTGACATTTTCGACGTCATACTATAGTATGTCATTTTTTTGGATATTTTCGACGTCATAGTATAGTATGTGATTTTTTGGATATTTTCGACGTCATAGTATAGTATGTCATTTTGTTTGACATTTTCGACATAGTATAGTATGTCATTTTTTTGGATATTTTCGACGTCATACTATAGTACGTCATTTTTTTGGATATTTTCGAAGTCATAGTATAGTATGTCATTTTTTTTTACATTTTCGACGTCATAGTATAGTATGTCATTTTCTTGGATATTTTCGACGTCATAGTATAGCATGTCATTTTGTTTGACATTTTCGACGTCATAGTATAGTATGTCATTTTTTTGACATTTTCGACGTCATACTATAGTATGTCATTTTTTTGGATATTTTCGACGTCATAGTATAGTATGTCATTTTTTTGACATTTTCGACGTCATACTATAGTATGTGATTTTTTGGACATTTTCGACGTCATACTATATATGTCATTTTTTTGGATATTTTCGAAGTCATAGTATAGTATGTCATTTTTTTTACATTTTCGACGTCATAGTATACTATGTCATTTTTTTGGATATTTTCGACGTCATACTATAGTATGTCATTTTTTTGGATATTTTCGAAGTCATAGTAAGTATGTCATTTTTTTTGGATATTTTCGACGTCATAGTATACTTTGTCATTTTTTGGACATTTTCGACGTCATACTATAGTATTTCATTTTTTTGGATATTTTCGACGTCATAGTATAGTATGTCATTTTCTTTTTACATTTTCGACATAGTATAGTATGTCATTTTTTGGATATTTTCGAAGTCAAAGTATAGTATGTCATTTTGTTTGACATTTTCGACATCATAGTATAGTATGTCATTTTTTTGACATTTTCGACGTCATAGTATAGTATGTCATTTTTTTACATTTACAAAGTCATAGTATAGTATGTCATTTTTTTTTACATTTTCGACGTCATACTATAGTATGTCATTTTTTGGACATTTTCGACATCATACTATAGTATGTCATTTTTTTGGATATTTTCGACGTCATACTATAGTACGTCATTTTTTTGGATATTTTCGAAGTCATAGTATAGTATGTCATTTTTTTTTTACATTTTCGACGTCAGTGTAGTATGTCATTTTCTTGGATATTTTCGACGTCATAGTATAGCATGTCATTTTGTTTGACATTTTCGACGTCATAGTATAGTATGTCATTTTTTTGACATTTTCGACGTCATACTATAGTATGTCATTTTTTTGGATATTTTCGACGTCATAGTATAGTATGTGATTTTTTGGACATTTTCGACGTCATACTATATATGTCATTTTTTTGGATATTTTCGAAGTCATAGTATAGTATGTCATTTTTTTTACATTTTCGACGTCATAGTATACTATGTCATTTTTCTGACATTTTCGACGTCATACTATAGTATGTCATTTTTTTGGATATTTTCGACGTCATACTATAGTATGTCATTTTTTTGGATATTTTCGAAGTCATAGTAAGTATGTCATTTTTTTTGGATATTTTCGACGTCATAGTATACTTTGTCATTTTTTTGGATATTTTCGACGTCAAAGTATAGTATGTCATTTTGTTTGACATTTTCGACATCATAGTATAGTATGTCATTTTTTTGACATTTTCGACGTCATAGTATAGTATGTCATTTTTTTACATTTACAAAGTCATAGTATAGTATGTCAAAAAGAAAATGACATACTATAGTATGTCATTTTCTTTTTACATTTTCGACATAGTATAGTATGTCATTTTTTGGATATTTTCGAAGTCAAAGTATAGTATGTCATTTTGTTTGACATTTTCGACATCATAGTATAGTATGTCATTTTTTTGACATTTTCGACGTCATAGTATAGTATGTCATTTTTTTACATTTACAAAGTCATAGTATAGTATGTCATTTTTTTTTACATTTTCGACGTCATACTATAGTATGTCATTTTTCTGACATTTGCGACGACATACTATAGTATGTCATTTTTACGACATTTTCGGCGTCATAGTATAGTATGTCATTTTTTGGACATTTTTGACATAGTATACTATGTCAAAAATGACATACTATAGTATGTCATTTTGTGCCCATTTTCGACGTCATAGTATACATGTCATTTTTTTTTACATTTTCGACGTCATAGTATAGTATGTCATTTTTTGGACATTTTCGACGTCATAGTATAGTACGTCATTTTTTTGGATATTTTCGAAGTCATAGTATAGTATGTCATTTTTTTTTACATTTTCGACGTCATAGTATAGTATGTCATTTTCTTGGATATTTTCGACGTCATAGTATAGTATGTCATTTTGTTTGACATTTTCGACGTCATACTATAGTATGTCATTTTTTTGACATTTTCGACGTCATAGTATAGTATGTCATTTTTTTGACATTTTCGACGTCATAGTATAGTATGTCATTTTTTGGACATTTTCGACATCATACTATGTCATTTTTCTGACATTTTCGACGTCATAGTATAGTATGTCATTTTTTGGACATTTTCGACGTCATACTATAGTAAGTCATTTTTTTGGATATTTTCGACGTCATACTATAGTATGTCATTTTTTTGACATTTTCGACGTCATAGTATAGTATGTCATTTTTTGGACATTTTCGACATCATACTATGTCATTTTTCTGACATTTTCGACGTCATAGTATAGTATGTCATTTTTTGGACATTTTTGACATAGTATACTATGTCAAAAATGACATACTATAGTATGTCATTTTGTGCCCATTTTCGACGTCATAGTATACATGTCATTTTTTTTTACATTTTCGACGTCATAGTATAGTATGTCATTTTTCTGACATTTTCGACGTCATACTATAGTAAGTCATTTTTTTGGATATTTTCGACGTCATACTATAGTATGTCATTTTTTTAGATATTTTCGAAGTCATAGTAAGTATGTCATTTTTTTTGGATATTTTCGACGTCATAGTATAATACTTTGTCATTTTTTGGACATTTTCGACGTCATACTATAGTATGTCATTTTTTTGGATATTTTCGAAGTCATAGTATAGTATGTCATTTTTTTTTACATTTTCGACGTCATAGTATAGTATGTCATTTTCTTGGATATTTTCGACGTCATAGTATAGTATGTCATTTTGTTTGACATTTTCGACGTCATACTATAGTATGTCATTTTTTTGACATTTTCGACGTCATAGTATAGTATGTCATTTTTTTGACATTTTCGACGTCATAGTATAGTATGTCATTTTTTGGACATTTTCGACATCATACTATGTCATTTTTCTGACATTTTCGACGTCATAGTATAGTATGTCATTTTTTGGACATTTTCGACGTCATACTATAGTAAGTCATTTTTTTGGATATTTTCGACGTCATACTATAGTATGTCATTTTTTTGACATTTTCGACGTCATAGTATAGTATGTCATTTTTTGGACATTTTCGACATCATACTATGTCATTTTTCTGACATTTTCGACGTCATAGTATAGTATGTCATTTTTTGGACATTTTTGACATAGTATACTATGTCAAAAATGACATACTATAGTATGTCATTTTGTGCCCATTTTCGACGTCATAGTATACATGTCATTTTTTTTTACATTTTCGACGTCATAGTATAGTATGTCATTTTTCTGACATTTTCGACGTCATACTATAGTAAGTCATTTTTTTGGATATTTTCGACGTCATACTATAGTATGTCATTTTTTTAGATATTTTCGAAGTCATAGTAAGTATGTCATTTTTTTTGGATATTTTCGACGTCATAGTATAATACTTTGTCATTTTTTGGACATTTTCGACGTCATACTATAGTATGTCATTTTTTTGGATATTTTCGACGTCAAAGTATAGTATGTCATTTTTTGGACATTTTCGACATCATACTATGTCATTTTTCTGACATTTTCGACGTCATAGTATAGTATGTCATTTTTTGGACATTTTTGACATAGTATACTATGTCAAAAATGACATACTATAGTATGTCATTTTGTGCCCATTTTCGACGTCATAGTATACATGTCATTTTTTTTTACATTTTCGACGTCATAGTATAGTATGTCATTTTTCTGACATTTTCGACGTCATACTATAGTAAGTCATTTTTTTGGATATTTTCGACGTCATACTATAGTATGTCATTTTTTTAGATATTTTCGAAGTCATAGTAAGTATGTCATTTTTTTTGGATATTTTCGACGTCATAGTATAATACTTTGTCATTTTTTGGACATTTTCGACGTCATACTATAGTATGTCATTTTTTTGGATATTTTCGACGTCAAAGTATAGTATGTCATTTTGTTTGACATTTTCGACATCATAGTATAGTATGTCATTTTCTTTTTACATTTTCGACATAGTATAGTATGTCATTTTTTGGATATTTTCGAAGTCAAAGTATAGTATGTCATTTTGTTTGACATTTTCGACATCATAGTATAGTATGTCATTTTTTTACATTTACAAAGTCATAGTATAGTATGTCATTTTTTTTTACATTTTCGACGTCATACTATAGTATGTCATTTTTCTGACATTCTCGACGACATACTATAGTATGTCATTTTTACGACATTTTCGGCGTCATAGTATAGTATGTCATTTTTTGGACATTTTTGACATAGTATACTATGTCAAAAATGACATACTATAGTATGTCATTTTGTGCCCATTTTCGACGTCATAGTATACATGTCATTTTTTTTTACATTTTCGACGTCATAGTATAGTATGTCATTTTTTGGACATTTTCGACGTCATAGTATAGTACGTCATTTTTTTGGATATTTTCGAAGTCATACTATAGTATGTCATTTTTTTTTACATTTTCGACATAGTATAGTATGTCATTTTTTGGATATTTTCGAAGTCAAAGTATAGTATGTCATTTTGTTTGACATTTTCGACATCATAGTATAGTATGACATTTTTTGGACATTTTCGACGTCATAGTATAGTATGTCATTTTTTTACATTTACAAAGTCATAGTATAGTATGTCTTTTTTTTTTACATTTTCGACGTCATAGTATACTATGTCATTTTTTGGACATTTTCGACGTCATACTATAGTATGTCATTTTTCTGACATTTTCGACGACATACTATAGTATGTCATTTTTACGACATTTTCGGCGTCATAGTATATAGTATGTCTTTTTTTTTACATTTTCGACATAGTATAGTATGTCATTTTTTGGACATTTTTGACATAGTATACTATGTCAAAAATGACATACTATAGTATGTCATTTTGTGCCCATTTTCGACGTCATAGTATACATGTCATTTTTTTTTACATTTTCGACGTCATAGTATAGTATGTCATTTTTTGGACATTTTCGACGTCATACTATAGTATGTGATTTTTTGGATATTTTCGACGTCATACTATAGTATGTCATTTTTTGGACATTTTCGACGAAATAGTATAGTATGTCATTTTTTGGACATTTTCGACGTCATACTATAGTATGTCATTTTTTTGACATTTTCGACGTCATAGTATAGTATGTCATTTTTTTGGATATTTTCGACGTCATAGTATAGTATGTCATTTTTTTTTACATTTTCGAAGTCATAGTATAGTATGTCATTTTTCTGACATTTTCGACGTCATACTATAGTATGTCATTTTTTTGGATATTTTCGACGTCATAGTATAGTATGTGATTTTTTGGATATTTTCGACGTCATAGTATAGTATGTCATTTTGTTTGACATTTTCGACATAGTATAGTATGTCATTTTTTTTACATTTTCGACGTCATAGTATAGTATGTCATTTTTTGGACATTTTCGACATCATACTATGTCATTTTTCTGACATTTTCGACGTCATAGTATAGTATGTCATTTTTTGGACATTTTCGACGTCATACTATAGTATGTCATTTTTTTGGATATTTTCGACGTCATAGTATAGTATTTCATTTCGTTTGACATTTTCGACGTCATACTATAGTATGTCATTTTTTTGGATATTTTCGACGTCATAGTATAGTATGTGATTTTTTGGACATTTTCGACGTCATACTATAGTATGTCATTTTTTTGGATATTTTCGAAGTCATAGTAAGTATGTCATTTTTTGGATATTTTCGAAGTCAAAGTATAGTATGTCATTTTGTTTGACATTTTCGACATAGTATGACGTCGAAAATGTCCAAAAAATGACATAGTATACTATGACTTTGTAAATGTAAAAAAAAATGACATACTATACTATGACGTCGAAAATGTCAAAAAAATGACATACTATACTTTGACTTCGAAAATATCCAAAAAATGACATACTATACTATGTCGAAAATGTCAGAAAAATGACATACTATAGTATGTCGAAATGACGTCGAAAATGTCCAAAAAATGACGTTTTCGACTTCATTTTTGGACGTCGAAAATGTAAAAAAAAATGACATACTATATACTATGACTTCGTAAATGTAAAAAAATGACATACTATACTATGACTTCGAAAATATCCAAAAAAATGACATACTATACTATGACATCGAAAATGTCCAAAAAATGACATAGTATACTATGACGTCGAAAATGTCCAAAAAATGACATACTATAGTATGATGTCGAAAATGTCCAAAAAAAGACATACTATAGTATGACGTCGAAAATATCCAAAAAATGACATAGTACTATGACGTCGAAAATGTCAAACAAAATGACATACTATACTATGACTTCGAAAATGTCCAAAAAAATGACATACTATACTATGACATCGAAAATGTCCAAAAAATGACATAGTATACTATGACGTCGAAAATGTCCAAAAAATGACATACTATAGTATGTCGAAATGACGTCGAAAATGTCCAAAAAATGACGTTTTCGACTTCATTTTTGGACGTCGAAAATGTAAAAAAAAATGACATACTATACTATGACTTCGTAAATGTAAAAAAATGACATACTATACTATGACTTCGAAAATATCCAAAAAAATGACATACTATACTATGACATCGAAAATGTCCAAAAAATGACATAGTATACTATGACGTCGAAAATGTCCAAAAAATGACATACTATAGTATGATGTCGAAAATGTCCAAAAAAAGACATACTATAGTATGACGTCGAAAATATCCAAAAAAATGACATACTATACTATGACGTCGAAAATGTCAAAAAAAATGACATACTATACTATGACGTCGAAAATGTAAAAAAAAATGACATGTATACTATGACGTCGAAAATGGGCACAAAATGACATACTATAGTATGTCATTTTTGACATAGTATACTATGTCAAAAATGTCCAAAAAATGACATAGTACTATGACGTCGAAAATGTCAAACAAAATGACATACTATACTATGACTTCGAAAATGTCCAAAAAAAGACATACTATAGTATGACGTCGAAAATATCCAAAAAAATGACATACTATACTATGACGTCGAAAATGTCCGAAAAATGACATAGTACTATGACTTCGAAAATGTCCGAAAAATGACATAGTACTATGACGTCGAAAATGTCCAAAAAATGACATACTATACTATGACGTCGAAAATGCCCGAAAAATGACATAGTACTATGACGTCGAAAATATCCAAAAAAATGACATACTATAGTATGACGTCGAAAATATCCAAAAAAATGACATACGTCGAAAATATCCAAAAAAATGACATACTATAGTATGACGTCGAAAATATCCAAAAAACATGACATACTATATACTATGACGTCGAAAATGTCAGAAAAATGACATACTATACTATGACTTCGTAAATGTAAAAAAATGACATACTATACTATGACTTTGAAAATATCCAAAAAAATGACATACTATGTACTATGACGTCGAAAATGTCAAACAAAATGACATTCTATACTATGACGTCGAAAATGTCCAAAAAATGACATACTATACTATGATGTCGAAAATGTCAAACAAAATGACATACTATACTATGACGTCGAAAATATCCAAAAAATCACATACTATACTATGACGTCGAAAATATCCAAAAAAATGACATACTATAGTATGACGTCGAAAATGTCCAAAAAATGACATACTATACTATGATGTCGAAAATGTCAAACAAAATGACATACTATACTATGACGTCGAAAATATCCAAAAAATCACATACTATACTATGACGTCGAAAATATCCAAAAAAATGACATACTATAGTATGACGTCGAAAATGTCCAAAAAATGACATACTATACTGACGTCGAAAATGTCCAAAAAATGACATAGTATACTATGACGTCGAAAATGTAAAAAAAAATGACATACTATATTATGACGTCGAAAATATCTAAAAAAATGACATACTATAGTATGTCATTTTGTCATCGAAAATGTCAGAAAAATGACATACTATAGTATGACGTCGAAAATATCCAAAAAATGACATACTATACTATGACGTCGAAAATATCCAAAAAAATGACATACTATACTATGACATCGAAAATGTCAGAAAAATGACATACTATAGTATGTCGAAAATATCCAAAAAAATAACATACTATATATACTATGACATCGAAAATGTCAAACAAAATGACATTCTATACTATGACGTCGAAAATGTCCAAAAAATGACATACTATAGTATGACTTCGAAAATATCCAAAAAAATGACATACTATGTACTATGACGTCGAAAATGTCAAACAAAATGACATTCCTATGACGTCGAAAATGTCCAAAAAATGACATACTATACTATGACGTCGAAAATATCCAAAAAATCACATACTATACTATGACGTCGAAAATATCCAAAAAAATGACATACTATAGTATGACGTCGAAAATGTCCAAAAAATGACATACTATACTGACGTCGAAAATGTCCAAAAAATGACATAGTATACTATGACGTCGAAAATGTCAGAAAAATGACATACTATACTATGACTTCGTAAATGTAAAAAAATGACATACTATACTATGACTTCGAAAGTATCCAAAAAAATGACATACTATGTACTATGACGTCGAAAATGTCAAACAAAATGACATTCTATACTATGACGTCGAAAATGTCAAACAAAATGACATACTATACTATGATGTCGAAAATGTCAAACAAAATGACATACTATACTATGACGTCGAAAATATCCAAAAAATCACATACTATACTATGACGTCGAAAATCTTTTTAAAAAATGACATACTATAATATGACGTCGAAAATGTCCAAAAAATGACATACTATAGTCTGACGTCGAAAATGTCCAAAAAATGACATAGTATACTATGACGTCGAAAATGTAAAAAAAAATGACATACTATATTATGACGTCGATAATATCCAAAAAAATGACATACTATACTATGACGTCAAAAATGTAAAAAAAAATGACATACTATAGTATGACGTCGAAAATATCCAAAAAACATGACATACTATACTATGACGTCGAAAATGTCAGAAAAATGACATACTATACTATGACTTCGTAAATGTAAAAAAATGACATACTATACTATGACTTCGAAAGTATCCAAAAAAATGACATACTATGTACTATGACGTCGAAAATGTCAAACAAAATGACATTCCTATGACGTCGAAAATGTCCAAAAAATGACATACTATACTATGATGTCGAAAATGTCAAACAAAATGACATACTATACTATGACGTCGAAAATATCCAAAAAATCACATACTATACTATGACGTCGAAAATGTCCAAAAAATGACATACTATACTGACGTCGAAAATGTCCAAAAAATGACATAGTATACTATGACGTCGAAAATGTAAAAAAAAATGACATACTATAGTATGTCATGTTGTCATCGAAAATGTCAGAAAAATGACATACTATAGTATGACTTCGAAAATATCCAAAAAATGACATACTATACTATGACGTCGAAAATATCCAAAAAAATGACATACTATACTATGACATCGAAAATGTCAGAAAAATGACATATAGTATGTCGAAAGTATCCAAAAAAATAACATACTATATATACTATGACATCGAAAATGTCAAACAAAATGACATTCTATACTATGACGTCGAAAATGTCCAAAAAATGATATACTATACTATGTCGTCGAAAATGTCAGAAAAATGACATACTATACTATGACGTCGAAAATATCCAAAAAATCACATACTATACTATGACGTCGAAAATATCCAAAAAAATGACATACTATACTATGACTTCGAAAATGTCAGAAAAATGACATACTATAGTATGACGTCGAAAATATCCAAAAAAATGACATACGTCGAAAATATCAAAAAAAATGACATACTATACTATGACGTAGAAAATATCCAAAAAAATGACATACTATAGTATGATGTCAAAAATGTCCAAAAAATGACATAGTATACTATGACGTCGAAAATGTAAAAAAAATGACATACTATAGTATGACGTCGAAAATATCCAAAAAATCACATACTATACTATGGCGTCGAAATTGTCCAAAAAATGACATACTATAGTATGACGTCGAAAATATCCAAAAAACATGACATACTATATACTATGACGTCGAAAATGTCAGAAAAATGACATACTATACTATGACTTCGTAAATGTAAAAAAATGACATACTATACTATGACGTAGAAAATATCCAAAAAAATGACATACTATAGTATGACGTCGAAAATGTCCAAAAAATGACATACTATACTGACGTCGAAATTGTCCAAAAAATGACATAGTATACTATGACGTCGAAAATGTAAAAAAAAATGACATACTATATTATGACGTCGAAAATATCTAAAAAAATGACATACTATAGTATGTCATTTTGTCATCAAAAATGTCAGAAAAATGACATACTATAGTATGACGTCGAAAATATCCAAAAAATGACATACTATACTATGACTTCGAAAATATCCAAAAAAATGACATACTATACTATGACATCGAAAATGTCAGAAAAATGACATACTATAGTATGTCGAAAATATCCAAAAAAATAACATACTATATATACTATGACATCGAAAATGTCAAACAAAATGACATTCTATACTATGACGTCGAAAATGTCCAAAAAATGATATACTATACTATGTCGTCGAAAATGTCCAAAAAATGATATACTATACTATGTCGTCGAAAATGTCAGAAAAATGACATACTATACTATGTCGTCGAAAATATCCAAAAAATCACATACTATACTATGACGTCGAAAATATCCAAAAAATGACATACTATAGTATGACGTCGAAAATATCCAAAAAAATGACATACTATACTATGACGTCGAAAATGTAAAAAAAAATGACATACTATAGTATGACGTCGAAAATATCCAAAAAACATGACATACTATACTATGACGTCGAAAATGTCAAACAAAATGACATTCTATACTATGACGTCGAAAATGTCCAAAAAATGACATACTATACTATGATGTCGAAAATGTCAAACAAAATGACATACTATACTATGACGTCGAAAATATCCAAAAAATGACATACTATACTATGACGTCGAAAATATCCAAAAAAATGACATACTATAGTATGACGTCGAAAATGTCCAAAAAATGACATACTATACTGACGTCGAAAATGTCCAAAAAATGACATAGTATACTATGACGTCGAAAATGTCAGAAAAATGACATACTATACTATGACTTCGTAAATGTAAAAAAATGACATACTATACTATGACTTCGAAAGTATCCAAAAAAATGACATACTATGTACTATGACGTCGAAAATGTCAAACAAAATGACATTCTATACTATGACGTCGAAAATGTCAAACAAAATGACATACTATACTATGATGTCGAAAATGTCAAACAAAATGACATACTATACTATGACGTCGAAAATATCCAAAAAATCACATACTATACTATGACGTCGAAAATATCCAAAAAAATGACATACTATAGTATGACGTCGAAAATGTCCAAAAAATGACATACTATACTGACGTCGAAAATGTCCAAAAAATGACATAGTATACTATGACGTCGAAAATGTAAAAAAAAATGACATACTATATTATGACGTCGATAATATCCAAAAAAATGACATACTATACTATGACGTCAAAAATGTAAAAAAAAATGACATACTATAGTATGACGTCGAAAATATCCAAAAAACATGACATACTATACTATGACGTCGAAAATGTCAGAAAAATGACATACTATACTATGACTTCGTAAATGTAAAAAAATGACATACTATACTATGACTTCGAAAGTATCCAAAAAAATGACATACTATGTACTATGACGTCGAAAATGTCAAACAAAATGACATTCCTATGACGTCGAAAATGTCCAAAAAATGACATACTATACTATGATGTCGAAAATGTCAAACAAAATGACATACTATACTATGACGTCGAAAATATCCAAAAAATCACATACTATACTATGACGTCGAAAATGTCCAAAAAATGACATACTATACTGACGTCGAAAATGTCCAAAAAATGACATAGTATACTATGACGTCGAAAATGTAAAAAAAAATGACATACTATAGTATGTCATGTTGTCATCGAAAATGTCAGAAAAATGACATACTATAGTATGACTTCGAAAATATCCAAAAAATGACATACTATACTATGACGTCGAAAATATCCAAAAAAATGACATACTATACTATGACATCGAAAATGTCAGAAAAATGACATATAGTATGTCGAAAGTATCCAAAAAAATAACATACTATATATACTATGACATCGAAAATGTCAAACAAAATGACATTCTATACTATGACGTCGAAAATGTCCAAAAAATGATATACTATACTATGACGTCGAAAATATCCAAAAAAATGACATACTATACTATGACGTCGAAAATGTCCGAAAAATGACATACTATACTATGACGTCGAAAATATCCAAAAAAATGACATACTATACTATGACTTCGAAAATGTCAGAAAAATGACATACTATAGTATGACGTCGAAAATATCCAAAAAAATGACATACGTCGAAAATATCAAAAAAAATGACATACTATACTATGACGTAGAAAATATCCAAAAAAATGACATACTATAGTATGATGTCAAAAATGTCCAAAAAATGACATAGTATACTATGACGTCGAAAATGTAAAAAAAATGACATACTATAGTATGACGTCGAAAATATCCAAAAAATCACATACTATACTATGGCGTCGAAATTGTCCAAAAAATGACATACTATAGTATGACGTCGAAAATATCCAAAAAACATGACATACTATATACTATGACGTCGAAAATGTCAGAAAAATGACATACTATACTATGACTTCGTAAATGTAAAAAAATGACATACTATACTATGACGTAGAAAATATCCAAAAAAATGACATACTATAGTATGACGTCGAAAATGTCCAAAAAATGACATACTATACTGACGTCGAAATTGTCCAAAAAATGACATAGTATACTATGACGTCGAAAATGTAAAAAAAAATGACATACTATATTATGACGTCGAAAATATCTAAAAAAATGACATACTATAGTATGTCATTTTGTCATCAAAAATGTCAGAAAAATGACATACTATAGTATGACGTCGAAAATATCCAAAAAATGACATACTATACTATGACTTCGAAAATATCCAAAAAAATGACATACTATACTATGACATCGAAAATGTCAGAAAAATGACATACTATAGTATGTCGAAAATATCCAAAAAAATAACATACTATATATACTATGACATCGAAAATGTCAAACAAAATGACATTCTATACTATGACGTCGAAAATGTCCAAAAAATGATATACTATACTATGTCGTCGAAAATGTCCAAAAAATGATATACTATACTATGTCGTCGAAAATGTCAGAAAAATGACATACTATACTATGTCGTCGAAAATATCCAAAAAATCACATACTATACTATGACGTCGAAAATATCCAAAAAATGACATACTATAGTATGACGTCGAAAATATCCAAAAAAATGACATACTATACTATGACGTCGAAAATGTCCAAAAAATGACATACTATACTATGACGTCGAAAATATCCAAAAAAATGACATACTATACTATGACTTCGAAAATGTCAGAAAAATGACATACTATAGTATGACGTCGAAAATATCCAAAAAAATGACATACGTCGAAAATATCCCAAAAAATGACATACGTCGAAAATATCCAAAAAAATGACATACTATACTATGACGTAGAAAATATCCAAAAAAATGACATACTATAGTATGATGTCAAAAATGTCCAAAAAATGACATAGTATACTATGACGTCGAAAATGTAAAAAAAATGACATACTATAGTATGACGTCGAAAATATCCAAAAAATCACATACTATACTATGAGGTCGAAATTATCCAAAAAAATGACATACTATATACTATGACGTCGAAAATGTCAAACAAAATGACATACTATAGTATGACGTCGAAAATATCCAAAAAAATGACATACTATAGTATGACGTCGAAAATGTCCAAAAAATGACATACTATACTATGACTACGTAAATGTAAAAAAATGACATACTATACTATGACTTCGAAAATCTCAAAAAAATGACATACTATAGTATGACGTCGAAAATATCCAAAAAAATGACATACTATAGTATGACGTCGAAAATATCCAAAAAAATGACATACTATACTATGACGTCGAAAATGTCCAAAAAATGACATACTATACTATGACGTCGAAAATGTCACAAAAATGACATACTATAGTATGACGTCGAAAATATCCAAAAAAATGACATACTATAGTATGATGTCGAAAATATCCAAAAAAATAACATACTATACTATGACGTCGAAAATGTCCAAAAAATGACATACTATGACGTCGAAAATGTCCAAAAAATGACATACTATACTGACGTCGAAAATGTCCAAAAAATGACATAGTATACTATGACGTCGAAAATGTAAAAAAAAATGACATATTATATTATGACGTCGAAAATATCTAAAAAAATGACATACTATAGTATGTCATTTTGTCATCAAAAATGTCAGAAAAATGACATACTATAGTATGACGTCGAAAATATCCAAAAAATGACATACTATACTATGACTTCGAAAATATCCAAAAAAATGACATACTATACTATGACATCGAAAACGTCAGAAAAATGACATACTATAGTATGTCGAAAATATCCAAAAAAATAACATACTATATATACTATGACATCGAAAATGTCAAACAAAATGACATTCTATACTATGACGTCGAAAATGTCCAAAAAATGATATACTATACTATGTCGTCGAAAATGTCCAAAAAATGATATACTATACTATGTCGTCGAAAATGTCAGAAAAATGACATACTATACTATGTCGCCGAAAATATCCAAAAAATCACATACTATACTATGACGTCGAAAATATCCAAAAAATGACATACTATAGTATGACGTCGAAAATATCCAAAAAAATGACATACTATACTATGACGTCGAAAATGTCCAAAAAATGACATACTATACTATGACGTCGAAAATATCCAAAAAAATGACATACTATACTATGACTTCGAAAATGTCAGAAAAATGACATACTATAGTATGACGTCGAAAATATCCAAAAAAATGACATACGTCGAAAATATCCAAAAAAATGACATACGTCGAAAATATCCAAAAAAATGACATACTATACTATGACGTAGAAAATATCCAAAAAAATGACATACTATAGTATGATGTCAAAAATGTCCAAAAAATGACATAGTATACTATGACGTCGAAAATGTAAAAAAAATGACATACTATACTATGACGTCGAAAATGTCCAAAAAATGACATACTATACTATGACGTCGAAAATGTCACAAAAATGACATACTATAGTATGATGTCGAAAATATCCAAAAAAACTAACATACTATATACTATGACGTCGAAAATGTCAAACAAAATGACATACTATGGTATGACGTCGAAAATGTCCAAAAAATGACATAGTATACTATGACGTCGCAAATGTCCAAAAAATGACATACTATAGTATGACGTCGAAAATATCCAAAAAAATGACATACTATAGTATGATGTCGAAAATATCCAAAAAAATAACATACTATACTATGACGTCGAAAATGTCAAACCAAATGACATACTATGACGTCGAAAATATCCAAAAAAATGACATACTATAGTATGACGTCGAAAATATCCAAAAAAATGACATACTATACTATGACATCGAAAATGTCCAAAAAGTGACATAGTATACTATGATGTCGAAAATGTAAAAAAGGACATACTATATTATGACTTCGAAAATGTCCGAAAAATGACATAGTACTATGACGTCGAAAATGTCCAAAAAATGACATACTATACTATGACGTCGAAAATGTCCGAAAAATGACATAGTACTATGACGTCGAAAATGTCCAATAAATGACATACTATACTATGACGTCGAAAATGTCCGAAAAATGACATAGTACTATGACTTCGAAAATGTCCGAAAAATGACATAGTACTATGACGTCGAAAATGTCCAAAAAATGACATACTATACTATGACGTCGAAAATGTCCGAAAAATGACATAGTACTATGACGTCGAAAATATCCAAAAAAATGACATACTATACTATGACGTCGAAAATGTCCGAAAAATGACATACTATACTATGATGTCGAAAATATCCAAAAAAATGACATACTATAGTATGACGTCGAAAATGTCCAAAAAATGACATACTATAGTATGACGTCGAAAATATCCAAAAAAATGACATACGTCGAAAATATCCAAAAAAATGACATACTATACTATGACGTAGAAAATATCCAAAAAAATGACATACTATATACTATGACGTCGAAAATGTCAAACAAAATGACATACTATACTATGACGTCGAAAAGGTGCAAAAAATGACATAGTATACTATGACGTCGAAAATGTAAAAAAAAATGACATACTATACTATGACGTCGAAAATGTCCAAAAAATGACATACTATACTATGGCGTCGAAAATGTCCAAAAAATGACATACTATAGTATGACGTCGAAAATATCCAAAAAACATGACATACTATATACTATGACGTCGAAAAAGTCAGAAAAATGACATACTATACTATGACTTCGTAAATGTAAAAAAATGACATACTATACTATGACTTCGAAAATATCCAAAAAAATGACATACTATGTACTATGACGTCGAAAATGTCAAACAAAATGACATTCTATACTATGACGTCGAAAATGTCCAAAAAATGACATACTATACTATGATGTCGAAAATGTCAAACAAAATGACATACTATACTATGACGTCGAAAATATCCAAAAAATCACATACTATACTATGACGTCGAAAATATCCAAAAAAATGACATACTATAGTATGACGTCGAAAATGTCCAAAAAATGACATACTATACTATGACTTCGAAAATGTCCGAAAAATGACATAGTATACTATGACTTCGAAAATGTCCGAAAAATTACATACTATATTTTGATGTCGAAAATGTCCAAAAAATGACATACTATACTATGACGTCGAAAATGTCCAAAAAATGACATAGTATACTATGACTTCGAAAATGTCCGAAAAATGACATAGTACTATGACGTCGAAAATGTCCAAAAAATGACATAGTATACTATGACTTCGAAAATGTCCAAAAAATAACATACTATACTATGACGTCGAAAATGTCCAAAAAATGACATACTATGACGTCGAAAATATCCAAAAAAATGACATACTATACTATGACGTCGAAAATGTCCAAAAAAATGTCATTCTATAGTATGACATCGAAAATGTCCAAAAAGTGACATAGTATACTATGATGTCGAAAATGTAAAAAAGGACATACTATATTATGACTTCGAAAATGTCCGAAAAATGACATAGTACTATGACGTCGAAAATGTCCAAAAAATGACATACTATACTATGACGTCGAAAATGTCCGAAAAATGACATAGTACTATGACGTCGAAAATGTCCAATAAATGACATACTATACTATGACGTCGAAAATGTCCGAAAAATGACATAGTACTATGACGTCGAAAATGTCCAAAAAATGACATAGTACTATGACGTCGAAAATGTAAAAATGGACATACTATACTATGACTTCGAAAATGTCCGAAAAATTACATAGTATACTATGACTTCGAAAATGTCCGAAAAATGACATACTATATTTTGATGTCGAAAATGTCCAAAAAATGACATACTATACTATGACGTCAAAAATGTCCAAAAAATGACATAGTACTATGACGTCGAAAATGTCCAAAAAATGACATACTGTATTTTGATGTCGAAAATGTCCAAAAAATGACATACTATACTATGACGTCGAAAATGTCCGAAAAATGACATAGTACTATGACGTCGAAAATGTCCAAAAAATGACATACTATATTTTGATGTCCAAAAAATGTCGAAAATGTCAAAAAAATAACATAGTATACTATGACGTCGAAAATGTCAAAAAAATGACATAGTATACTACGATGTCGAACATGTCAAAAAAATGACATAGAATATTATGACGTAGAAAAGGTCCAAAATATGACATACTATATACTATGACGTAGAAAATATCCAAAAAGTGACATAGCATGCTATGATGTCGAAAATGTCTGAAAAATGACAAACGAGGTAAAATGACACTGTATAGTATGATGTCAAAAATGACATAAAAATGCACATATTATATACTCTTACCTTGAAAATTATGTAAAAAGGCACATAGTGTCTTACCTTGAAAACGATGTGAAATAACAGTATAGTACAATGTCAAAAATGAGGTAAAATTACACATAGTGTAATTTCATTTAAAAAATGAAGTAAAATGACAGTATAGTATGATGTCAAAATGATGTAAAAATATACATACACGAAACCTCGAAAATGAGGTACAAAGAAAGATGTCTTACCTTGACAATGAGGTTAAATGACACATAGTATAGTATGACATCAGAATCGAGGTAAAAAGACACATACTAAAGTCTTACCTCAAAAACGAGGTGAAATGACATGTATGATGTCAAAAATTAGGTAAAAGACATATTATAGTCTTACCTCATAAACAAGTTAAAATGACACATAGTATAGTATGATGTCAAAAACAAGGTAAAAAGTATGATGTTAAAAACGAGGTCGAATGACAGTATTGTTTTACCTCAAATTGAAGCAAAATTACATCATATAGGATGATGTCAAAATAGATGCAAAATGACACATAGTATGATGTCATACATGAGGTAAAATGACGATATCAAAAGGAGGTCAAATGACATAGTATAGTACAATGTCAAAAACGAGATAAAAAGACACAATACATTCCATCCATTTTCTAACACCCTTGTCCCTAGTGGGGTTAAGAGGGGGGGCTGGCGCCTATCTCCAGCTAACGTTCCAGGAGAGAGGCGGGGTTCACCCTGAACAGGTCGCCAGTCTGTCACAGGGCAACACAGAAACAGACAGGACAAACACACACACACACACACTCACACCTAGGGAGAATTTAGAGACCAATTAACCTGACAGTCATGTTTTTCGTGTTTTTGGACTGTGGGAGGAAGCTGGAGTACCCGGAGAGAACCCATGCATGCACAGGGAGAACCTGCAAACTCCGTGCAGAAAGACCCTGGGCCGGGAATCGAACCCAGGACCTTTTTGCTGCAAGGCAACAGTGCTACCAACGGCACCACTGTGCAGCCCACATACTATATTCTAACCTCAAAAATTAGGTAAAATAACACATAGTATAGTATGATGTCGAAAACTAGGGAAAAAGACATGGTATAGTCTTACCTCAAAAACGAGGTAAACTGACACATAGCATAGAGTAATGTCAAAAATTAGGTAAAATCACATACTATATAGTCTTACCTCAAATCGATGCAACATGACATCATATATAGTATGTCAAAAACGATGCAATAATCTTATCTCGAGAAGGAGGTAAAATGACAATGTAGTGTGACGTTGAGTAGAACATTGAAAATTCAGTGTAAAAATGACGTCATTTGACCTGCTGGAACAGCCTCAGCAGGTTATACCATTTTTGCAAGGGGAGGGGAAATTTGTTTTAGTTTTCCTTCTATTTTGTGCAGCTAGTTCTGTTCTAATAGTATTTCTTTTAACTAAAAATTACTTAGAAATTATTTTGACCAGTATTTGTTTGTATTTTAGTTATTTGTCCTTTGTGTGTCAGCAGTGGCCTGATCAGCCACTATTGAAATGTACCTCGTCATGTTCGTTAGGTCAGTTTGTGCTCGAGTTCTTTGTATTACCACCTGAGTTGAAGTGACATAATACATACATGTGTGTATGTATGTATGCAAAAATAATATATGCGGCCCAATTTCATTTTAACCCCCCAGCCTCCAAAAACCCCCACATATTTGTCATCAAGATTTGCTGTGTGAACGTAGCTGAAAGTGTTCCCAAGTACACTTGCTTTATTTTGAGTAAATCTTGCTAAAATCTCACCTGTTTCATCAGACCTTTACTAGCATCCTTGGGTAATTGTTGGTACAAATCCTGAAATGTATATTTTATTGCAGCAACAATCTCACAATGAAAAAAAACCCAACCATTTATTTTGACATATATTCAGTTGGTGAAATTAAACTAGGTTTTTTTCAGGATTTTTAATAAATACAACAAAACACACTACCCTCTAAAACCCAGAAATGGTGCTTTATTTCTGTCAACTTGTTTTTTGCGGCGACGCAGACTTCTGCTCAGGCGTCTTGTCTGGTTGGGGCCGTCTATCTCACCCTGCCTTTGGCCTTGCCTCTTCCTTTGGCGCTGCAAATTAGACAGAAATGTTAGCACAAATTAGCATCACAGTTAGCATTGACACTCAGGGATTACATGAAAGAAAAACAAAACGTTAGTTGATATATTAATTTAGTAGTCAAACGTGGATAAAAATGAATGAAGGCAAACCTTGCAGATTCTTACCAATAATCTTATTTACAGATTCTAGGGGCAGGTTAGTTTGGAACAGCTTTCACCCCTAATAAATGACTCAAATTTAGCATTTAAACCTTCATTCATTCCAGCATGAAAAAACCAAACCAGGAAATTCTTAAGAGGGCAATATTTCTTCATTATATAATGCGGCCTATTCCATGCAGACTGGCTCTATTTTACTGATGTTAATCTTGCATTTAGGAGCTCTGTATTACATGCTACATGAGAATCATGGGAGGGGAGAGCTGGACCAGGTCAAAAGAAAGGGCAAACACCAGACTATTAGTAAAGGATGCCACTGGCAGACCATGACTGTTCTAAATAGAGAACCCAAACTTTGTTTTTATTTTTTAAAGCTTTAAGTCTATTAAAAAAAATGCTCCCGTAGAATTCGTTTTTTCAAGAGACGAGTGTGTGAGTTTACAGACGGCTACTGCTTACCTCTGGGTGGCCTGAACCCGATTCAGGAGCAAGTTGATCTGTTGTGGAGGACAAACGGACTAGTTAAAGTCACACCGAATGCCAGACGGAATCTGGTGGTGCTGAAGAAGAACTGAGACGTTGTTTGTTTCACTGATGGACGTCTAACTAATTCCTGACTGAGCTCGATCATCAAGAAAGATCAGAGAGGAAAAGGCAACATGATCTCAGAAATGAAATGCTTATCATCACTGGCTGTCAAAATGCCGCTACAGCTGAGGAATGAAGAGCCATCTGACAAAATGATTTCAGCTCAAAGTGAACGAGAGAGACAGCATGCCTTCAAGATATAAAAAGGTGAACAAAAAACACATTAAAAGCAAGTGACTTGTTAAATGGCAACTATGATATTTGCATAAAGGATATCTTTAAAGATCTATGATATTAGTCAGCAATGCTGATATTGTTAGCATATGTATTCGGAAAATAGGAATTTCCATTAAGAGTGATTTAAATACCCTGCTTGGCCAAAAAAAAGAAATTATACTTATGTGCTCCTCACCAATGTCAATATTTAGCTAATTATGCTCATGCTAACATTAACCATCATATGCATATCCACTCCACTTATCTAAATGACAACCTTTTAACAACCGTCTCAAGACCCAATTCCAACACTAAGTAGCTAAATAACAAAAATTATTTTTTGAAATTATTTTATTCTTTACTCTGCAACTTAAATATTGCGTTTTAGACCTCTGCTGGATTCTCAGAAGTGTTACCTTAATTATAACCAGAACCAGTCACACAGGAACCTTGCAGTTCCAGTGATGTATTCAGTTCATTTTGGTGATTTTCGAGCAGCTGTCTCAAAAATGCGCCCATTGGCTTTAATACCGTTAGCATAATTAGCACTAATGCTAATGTCATGGTTGGAACACAGACAAATTTATTAATCATGAGAAAGACTATTTACTTTGGCTCAGAAAGTCCAGTGTAGGCATTTAAACTAGAGTCAAGTAAATTTGTTGGAAAAATGGTAACGTAAACGAAAAGCGTTTGCAAAGAGGTACAATGTAAATTACTGGAAAAATTTGTGGTATATGTTGATTTTGTCACAACTGCATTTCCAGATAATGTCAAAACCAAAAGTTGATTATATAAAAATATTATATGAAATATTACTAATATTATTAATAGTATTTCCATCTGTGGGACAATAAAAGCCCCGCAGATGGAAAATATATTATGTTCTTCTGTATGTAATTAATTATTTAGCAAATAATCTTTGCTGTATTAACCAATAATAACATGGTTTAAGCAACACATCTACTTCTCTGATGCTAGCTAATTAGGCACTGAGTATTTATACTTAAACTTAAACATAATGTGTTATTTACTTTAGGTTTTCAGGTCAGCACTCACGTCATATTTCTGTCTCTTGAGCTTCTCGGTGTAGTCGAATTTCTCCGCTTCCAGCATCATCAGCCACTGCCACAGCTCACCGGCCTTCTCCCTTTTAAGCATAAGGCAGAAAAATCAGCGGCTGAAAACCAAAACCTGCTACAAACTCACACGACAGATGGCTTTTGATTAATGAACCGATGTCCTGCCTCAGACTCACTTCAGCTTGTCCTCGTTCAGATGGTCAACGCTGAGCGGTTTCCTCCGCTCTGCCAGGATCTTTCTCTTCTTTTCCCTCTCCGTTTGCTTCTTTGCTCCCTTCCTTCCATCTTGCTGCAAAATCAAAAAAGGCGCAGGACGTTGATTTTGATTTTAAAAAAATTATTAGATTAAAATCAAACAAAAATCCTGAACGGTGACCGACCCTTTGCTGGCCACCATATTGTTGAGTCATGTTAGTCAGGGCCTTTTTCTTCTTGGCGTCCTCATCTTGCTTCTTACGAGCCTCCTCTTGTTCCTTCCTCTCTTTTTCTTCCTGTGAAGCAAATAGTGCAAAAATCCGCCATCTATACACCTGTTGACTGTACTGTACTACAAACCTGCTTTTTTTCATCTAAAAAAGCCCAGGACTAAGTAAAAGAAAAACAAACAGAAAAAACTAAGCTACAATGACAAAGACGTTTTTGTTTTTTTGTAAGAAATCTGACTATATATTTAAAAAAAAATTCAGTTTTCCTTCTCCTCTCAAAGTGTTAAACAAATCCTTGACCACATAACAAGAATCACCTGCACTGTGCCACATTTGACAAAGGCAAGCTAGTCTTAAAGAGACAGTAGCCAAAAATTGAGCATTTCACACATAAAATACCAACAGGCAGAAACATTGTTCAATTTGAAAAAACATGAAGGAATTTAAATTAAAAGCGTGTCAACGAGCACGACGCATTGAAATACCATGCTAATACTTTTCCTAACAAACATGCTCATGCCTTTTGAGGTTGAACTTTTCCACCCTTTTTGTGTTGCAACCACAAACTTCAAGGTATTTCATTGACAATTTACGATACAGACCAATGCAAGGAAAAATACATAGCTTTTGTTTATTTATTTATTTTGTAGTACAAGTGAAAGGGGAATTTTGTTTTACCAGTCTAAAAGTCACCTGATTATTCAGACTCGTCTCTAACAACAATCGATTTCCTCCTGCCGATTAAAGGTGGTATAAAACGCTAGGTTTTCTTTGGTTCCATCCAGAACTTTCTATGAGTAACTTTGGACCTATTTGAGATTCCTCTCCTGTCTACAAAAATCCCTTTAACCGCAGCTTCAAAAGGTACTCACAACCAAACGATTCTGCCTCTCTTTCTCCTGCTCGGTGCGGATCCTCTGCTGTTCAGCCCTCTCAGTACGACGCTTCTCCTAATCATCCGCGTCCACACACACACACACACACGCGCGCACAAACAAAACGTAATTGTTTGCTGGGTGGTACATCACTTTGGCAGTGGTGCGTGCTTTCATGGAAGACTTACAATCCTGTTAACAAGAGCGATGAGCTCCTCCTCGTCCTTCTTTCTCTGGATAAAGTGGGCCTCGATCAGAGACTGCAGCTCAGACAGATCTTTCTCCTGACGCTTCCTGTGGATGTCCTACAAGGAGGTCACACACACACACACTCAAATGGGCCTCCACTCAAAACGTCCACTCCTGATACAACTTCATTGACACTTGGGTAGCTTACGCCCTAAAACTTTGGCTTTAAACATCAGCAGCATTCACCAGATGCTTATATTTTTTCCAACCTTAGACAGTTTGACTCACATCAAAGTCAACTTTTTCCCCCTCCGGTATCTTAGGAACGGCGATCGTCGGAGCGAACGCCCTGCAAAGGAACACATCTGTTAGAATAATAATAATAATAATAATAATAATAATTTGTGCACTGATTAATTAGATTTCGGAAGGTGGTAAAAACTTACTTTGGTTTGGGCCTGGACTCGTCTGTTATAGCAGAAAAAGAAAAAAGTATCTGTTTTGTTACTTTTTTAACAGATTTACTGTGAATTAATTGCTGTTTATACATTAGCATAACATGCTAATACATTATTCTTTGATAGTACTCATTATTTAGAGTCAATAATAAAAGGCCCATATACCATGCAAAATAAATTGGTTTATAAATGATATAAATGGGTAAAAATGGTTAATTTATGCATCATTTTTCCTTTCCTTTCTAATCTCTTGCTTCATACACTCACATGTAAAAACACTGCTCAGCTGTCATGACGTGAGTTTTGCTACCAAAACTCAATCTAGCCCTTAATTTATGACGTTCAATTAATTTAATAAAGCGCAGCAGCGTTAATCTTTTTAATAATTTGTGGGGTTTTTTTTAACAGTGTGAATTTGCAGTTATGTAATGGGGAATTCGTTGTCATACTTCATACCTTCATCTGCAGCTGGATGCTCTAAAGGAAAGAACAGAGGAAAAGTAAGTGTGTCAAAAAGCAAAACACAGAGGGATTTTTGGTGTCTGCATCCATCAACGACTAGAAACATTTCTGACATTTTCTTCAAAGTTTCCGCGTGATTTTTTAAAATTACAGTCCTAATTATAATAAGTGCAACATGTAGGCCATCCTGGACCCCAATCATGACACTACCGCCACTATGCAAACAAGTAGGTAGCAGGTTTTTATACTCCAATGTGGGAGAGTAAAATAATTTGCTAAGTTAACCAATATGAACCAAAAATTATGCTTATTTTTTTAACATAATTATGTGACTATAAACATAACTGGTCTCCAAGAGTTATTTAAGTAAAAATTGGTAGAAATACTTTTGCACTCTTTACTAGAAAATACAAAGTACATAACATTATTTTTAAAATGTCCTCCCACATCTGAGGAGTTTAAATTTAAAGCCAGATTTTTTTTTTTGTTTAGATAAAATCACATACACTTGGAAAAAATGTAAAATGATGTGACATTATTATAAGTTCTTATTAATCTACTCAATTGTAAAATCTCATACATAAAACGCCATCAGTGATCCTTAATAGCAAATATATTTTCCACCCATAAAGTTAAACAGCAAGTCCCAGAACAGCCACCATTAAGAGTAGATTGTTAAAACCGGTTCATTTGACAGCGTGTTTTTGAGAGTTTATAATATTGTAAACGTACCTTCATCCGCAGCTGGAGCCTCTAACAAGAAAGGACAGAGGGAAATGTTATAGCATCGACAGGCAGAATATAAATGGATTTCCTTTTATTACTTCCAAACCCTGCATTACCGAGGTCTGATATTTACTTTATATATTCTGATGTGAAAACCTTTCTTGCATGTCAGAGGGTGAAATAGAAAGCCTGAACTCATTCTGCATGCCATGTCACACCAGGGTTTCAAGGCACAAAAATCGTTTATTTATTTATTTTTTTCGGATAAAGGAAGGCAGCTCTTCTATTAAAGTGTGTTATCAGAATGAATCTGAAGCCAAGAGTGGAAAATAACAAGCTATTTGCATTAGGAGTAAATCCTTCCATATCACAACATAGAGAAGATTGGAAAATTAGTATTTGAGATATCAACAAGCAGCTCAGCTCTTAATGTATTTTTGTCCAAACTGCATAACAGAAAGAAGAAAAAAACAACAACATTGCAGGTCTGCACAACACAATTTCAAAGTACCTTCTTCTGCAGGCTCTTTGTAACGTAATCGGAGGAGACAGCATGAAATGGAAAACACATCATCAATAAAAGTGGCTCAGCTCAAGTCAGATAGCTTAGAAAATGATTTCTACTACGTTGGGATTCAAGAAAACAAGGGCGTGTATAACAAGATATTAAATTCAAGTTTCACATAAGGATAAATGAAGCTAGATGCAGTAAAACAGCCCCAGATCATGACACTGCCACCCCTTTATAAGGGGTTTTGTCCTCTCAGGTGTTTAAAAGTTGCCTTGTTTATCTTCCTGACCTTTACCAGCATTGATGAATTGTTCCCCATCCGCTCAGTCCAGATGGTGCTGCTGATTAAAGACTGTAGCCTCGACCGGCGCGGAATAAATAAACACAAAAGTTAATAAATAAATGGTTTTCTCACTTTAAAGGTTTCAGTTCCTTTTTCATGACTTTGATTGTTTAGTTATATTGGGGTAAACATCACAATATTGAGTCGGTGTAATAAGAATAATTTTGGAATTATGGAAGCAGAGTGGATTTTGGTCCTTTAAAGATTAAACATGGAATGGGACAATTTTCTTGAGAAATGGTTTTAATAACAGAGAAATGTATCTTTGTTTTTGCAGGAGCACACAAATATACTGCAGTAATAAATGTTATTAGTTGGGGGAAAAAAACGGTCATAATCTGCACAGATTCTCTGAAGTTTCTTACAAACGCACAAAAATTAAGGTGAAAGGCAGAAAACAAATCTCCATTCAGGTCTTTGATTTTTATGTCTGGGGAGGTCAGACTAAAATAACTACAGAACATCCAAATAAAAATGTTTATGTATTTGTAGTGCCTATACAAATCTCTGGCACTCTCAGCACATTAATTTGATGTAATTTGGTTTATTGATTTCTCTTTCATGCCTTATTATACATTTCAGGACATGTTGGTTGAAACTTTTTACCAATATTTGAGGTTTTTAGACTGATTGAGCTCCCAGTATCCCGGCAAGAAAACTTCTAATCTGTAGACAGGGCCGGCCAAAGGTTTTATGGGGCCCAGAGGATATTTCAGTTTTGGGGGGCCCATTTACAGTTAATCTTATTTTGCTTGACCATCCACAGTTTGTGTATTGTTTGCTTGGCTAAGTGGACATAAATGCATGGAAGGATTTATCTAGGTTTGTTTGTAAACAGCTCAGATATAAGCCTGTTGTTTTAAAGAACAAGAAGATTAAAACCGGCACATCCATCAAATCTGATACATGATTTATTTTTTTTAAAATTTGTATCCCAGAAAATCTCAAAGCGATTTTAGAAATCAGCTCATTCTTCTTATAATAGATTACAAATCAAACGTTTTGAGATTATTTGTGTAGAAATTCAAGTGCTCTTGGGGGCCCCCTGTGGTGTGGAGGTCTTCAAGTAACTGCTTATAGTTTTGGCTGGCTCTCTGTGCAGTTCAAGAAAAACAAAAAGAAAAGTAAAAAGAGGGTTCTTGTTTTACCTTCAGTAGTGGAGACAGGGGGCTCTGAGGGAAAAAGACGTAACACAAACATTAGATAAAAAAAAAGTTGACATTTTATATAATAACTACTCTGACTCCAATCAGAGTAAAGGATGTGAAAAGTGGAAATAAATGAACCTGGTCTTAAAGTTATTCCTGCACATAGACAGCAAATGTCTCTTAAGTGGATTCAGCGACACAAACAAATGGATATCTCATTTAGAGTAAATTCATCTGATCCTAACTGCAGGCAGCGGCTGAGCAGCCAAACAAAGCAGTGATTACTGATGACTGGACTCAAAACGGCTAATGGGACTAAAACGAATGAGCAGCTATGAAAAGACAACATCGTTTACAGTAATCTGCAGGTGGAGGCTGCTTCTCACAGATTTCAAGTAAAGGCCATAAATTAGGCCGTTATAATATCAAATGAAGCCGTCGTCGCCATAAATGTTATTGCAGTTTGTAAAAACGAGAGACGAAACCACAAAGTATTTAAAAGATGAGAATTACCTTCTACTCCAGGTGGAGCTTCTTCTAAAAACAAGAATAAAAACAGAAAGAAAGAAAAAAACAGTCAAAGCTCTGTCATTGCAGACATGACAAAAGACTTGCAGCAACACACACACAAACACACTTTGCTGAGATTATACGACCCCGAGGAGGCAAGCACAGAGCAGAATGAAAAGGCTGTGTTCACAGACAAAAAGAAAAAAAAAAGCCCTTTTTTTTCCTCTTTTCTTTGAGCCTTTATGACTGAATGAACCAAATATGGATTAGTGGATCAATGGGACTCGGCAAACAGCTCCCAGCAGGAATCTGGTCACTCTGCACACTGTCATATCACCGTCTCTTGGGATGCATAAAAAAACATTTATCATGAGCAAAGGTACAAACACGGAGCGATGAGCTTAGATCACCGACTGAGCCGTCTGTAATGCGCCCCAATAGATACTTGTAGCCTCAGATGGTAAAGCAGCTCTGTGCTGTCGTGTAGGATAGACTTGGAAAAAGTGCACGCACATTTGTTTGGAAAGATGTGCAAAAAAAAAAAAAAAAAAAAAACTCGCCTAAAATAAATTAGTTGTTAATTTTCCACACTTTAAAAGCATGCACCCATCACTGCGCTTGACAGGCGAGGTGTTAGCATTCCGAATCCTGCTGTCTGTGCTTTTCCTCGCTGACAGCAGGCATGTAACTCCAACAAAGAGGCTGCACACGTGAAGCCTTCGCCTTCCCGTTGCTTCGTCTTCCACCTGAGCTGACATAATCAGGTCAGCCGCGTCTAAGAATGGAGGCTAGAAGTGACGAGTTCTTTTTTTTTTCTTTTTTTTTTTAACAAAAAAGAAGCATCAAACCACTTCAGAAGTCGTCACTTACCTTCCTCCCTGAAAAGAAATTAGGCAAAGATTTGAAATGATCAGAGAGCATCTGATTGTTGTTGTTTTTTTATTGTGATAAAAAGCTTTAGAAGTGGATTTTACTTACCCCGCCTCCTCCACTAGAACTTCTTCAATTACTTCTTCCTCCACAACTTCTTCCTCGACGACGTCCTCCGCTGCTTCCTCAGACATTTTAGCTTATAGTTTCTTTAATCAAACAGAAGAAAAACAAGCAATTATATTACAGGGTTTCTTCAGGTTTCACTAACTCAGATTTAAAACTTTTTATTTTTAAAGACGGCAAAAACGTACCAAAGAATTTGCATATCTCATATAGTAGTAGAACCAAGGTTTTATTGCGCAGATTAAACGCAGCATCGTACGGGTTAGCAAGAGAGGTGGAGATAGTGGCAAAGATGAACGTCCGTCCAGCAAACTGACGATAAATTTACATTTACCCATGATAAAAACGCAAAAAGGTATGTAGCTAGCTAGCCAGCTAGCAAGGGTATGTTAGCAGCTAGTTAGCAGTAGCGTCGACCACCTCGAGTCACAGATGATGTCCGAGTATGACTCAAATGTTTGCCTGACAGAAAAAGTCCCTTTAGAAAAGAAAAGTAGAATATACAAGATGAAATTAGCCCTGTCACAACAAAATTTAATCAGTGATTAATTAAGGCCAACTTACATGTTTTGGAATGATTTTAAGACATTTCAAGGCCATCATTTTAGAGACATTGATTCAAGACTTTTTAAGGATGTGCGAACGCCCTGTGTTCATAGAAACTGCTCACATTTATCACATTTTGTTTTTGTTTTTTAGACGGCTTAAGTTTTCCACGAATCTGATTAGTCACAATAAGCTCATTTCTCAGATGTTTCCCTTCTGTGATTATTTACCTGGTTCCCTGTTTTTAATCACTCTAATGTTACAACAAGCCCTCGACAGATGGCTCATTTCTTCCCCAGCGTTCGGAGCCTTTTATCATTTGTGCAAACAATAAAAACAACGGGAAAAAAAAGAGAGAGAGAGAGAGCGAGAGAGAAAGAGAAAATATCTTGGCGGTAGGGCTGTGAAGTTGGAACAGTAGTAGAGGGAGAAATGATTCTGCAGGCTGAGGCCCAGGGTGTTAAACAGCTCCAGGCCTAATCCGCAGTCATTTCCTCTTGGCGCTGATCAAGGCTGCAGGCAGCCGACGGAGGCCTGAGTTGCGCTCAAACTGCAGTGAACCCATGAATTTTTTAATGACCCACTGACGCATCTGAAGACGAGATGTGTGTGTGTGTGTGTGTGTTTTTTAAAATCCTCACACTGGTTGATCAGGTAGCAGAGACTGCTTTGAAGCAGTTTGTTGCAAGGGATGCACCTAATTTTCAGATTTCCCGTCATCAAATCGAACAGGAAGTGCACAATGATTATTAGACTAGGGGTTTAAATCACGATTTAAGGAATGAATGAAAAGTAGAGGCTAAACTTTTTCTCTTCTTTACAAAACAGCTAAAGAACAATAAAAGTTGACAATAGTAATTTTATTTTGTTGCCTACATGTTCTGTAGGTGAACCTCAAACCGGCTTAATGTTTTTTTGCAGCACCTTACAGGATTGTCTTGTATTTACCTCCTTCCATCAACTCCAACCAGCTATGCTAGATTTGTATGTAGGTGAAGACGTTTCAACTTATAAATTTACTAATAAGGTAATTTAAAAAAATGAATTGGTCATGCTGGTCTTTCATTTGGATGCATCACCTTAACAAGGACTACATTCTAAATGAAACCGATTTCCGCCACCCCAATAAAAAACACAATTTGTATCTTATAATTATGAGAAAGCCTTAAAAATGAGATACATGTTTTTCCCCAATGGAGTGAGCTTCCATAGATTTGGAAAACATGGATGAACCCCCCCCCAATTCACAATTTAGCAAAACAATGAAGTTTGAGACTTTAAAAGTGACAAAATGAGTTAAAGTTCACTCTATATAATGTTGATTATACAGGAAAAGATTAACAGTTCCCTGCTATTGAATAAACTATTTTTTCACAAAACATTTGCATTTATTTTTTTTTGCCTAGCATGCATAATATTGTACACTTTTTTCCTCATTCTTCTCTTTATATCATAACTAAAGTACGCTAACATTAGCTGGTTAAATAGTCGGGCTATTTGCTGCTCCTCTATGGCTACGGTAAAGTGACTGTATAAACAAATCAAGTCAGTCACAATTTGGGTCCAATTGTGAATACGGACCAAGATTTAACAATGACCAGAGGTCGCGAAGTCCTGAAAGGTAAAAGAAAATGAACTTTATAAATCAATGTGCTTTTCACGACTTCCACCTTGTCCTACCTCTAACCGCTCTGTTTTATATACAGCCTCTATGTTACTTTTTAGCAGAGGTGCTTCAAACATTGATCCAAGCACAGCAGTGACCTCTGACTGCTGGAGATCAAGGTGAACAGGAGCAGACTGCATCAGAGTGCCATGTCATTGGATTAGATGTCAAGATTTGATTGCACACACTTCCTTCAGAGTTTTTTTTTTCCTATTTTTTTTCCCTACAGGCTTATAAATCACACGATCATAAAATCCAATGTCAGAATGGCTGAAGAGCGAAGGGGAGAGCGAGGGTCTATTTTTAAGAATAATAGGACGAGCTCTTGAACAGGTGCGGAGCAGCACCTCCAGACAATGGCTCTGGCTCACCTCGTCTGTACTCCAGTAAATCAGTGGGCCGAGTCCAAACATTCAGAGGGCTATTTATGTTGCTGCAGGTTCGACAGCCAGCTGCCAGTAATGGGGAGAGAGGACATTTTTACAACAATAGAGCTGAGGAGAAGCGGATCTCGACTTTGAAACGAGCCAGATTTCTTCTAATACTGTGAAAGTTTGAACGTTGAAGGTCTAAATGCACATTTGAATCTAATTGGGTATTTCTTCTCGAGACTTGGTGTTTCTCACCATTTAGTTTCTCAAAGTCAAACACTGTGGTATTTGATAGGGGCCGGTAGAGATTAGTGTGGGGGAAGTCAAAGGTCGAGGAAGTGAGGGAAAAAAGCAGTGGGATACGGAAAAACAGAAGATGCTTTAAATGCATCAGAGTGGGACACACGAAAGCGTGGAACTGTGGAACGGCACACCGACTGACGGTGGCGGGAATGTTGCTGGTGCTGCTTTCAGCGTTAAGGAGCATTAAGTCAAAGCCTGCAAAGCATGCCACCAACACAGCGGTCTCAGGGGCGAGCTTAGCACCTTCTTCATCCTCATATGCAGAACTCTGAACAAAAAGCAGGAAGAAAGTCCCCCTAAAGCCAACTTAGGCCACGTAGGATCTAGTTATATCTCCATTTCTGGCTTTTTAATACTGCATGTAAAATCACTTGGTACATCATGCCAGTATCAGATATTACACCAATGTCTTTCATGTTTAAAACCACGCCGAAAGCTGTCTTTTAAGTTCTCTTTTACAGTCATGTTCATTTAGTTGTCCCTGAGGTCAAGGCCACTCTTACCTCTTACGCTACGCGTCCCCTGAAGAAGCGATGGGATTTAGGGCAAGTGTTGTTCTTCCTCTTCTACATCCAACCAAATACAAACTCGGTCATCCTCTCTTCCAGCCAAACGGCACAACTTAAAACAGCCCAGGGGGTCTTGTGACCGCATGTCTTTGCTATGACTGGTTGGGACGGTCCCTTCTATTGTTGGAGACACAAAGTCAGATGAGACGTACCTGGACCTAAATACAGCCTTCACATGCTGGTCATGAATTGCACCGGGGGGCAAAAGGAGGAGGAAGGGAGGGTGGAGAATTGTAGCAAAATAAGACAGAAGAGATAATATAGATAGATTGGATCTTTGGAATCCGACTTTTCTTGTGATTGTGTGCTATACAATTATAGAATTTAATATATTTAACTAAAAAGTAAAAAAAAAAAAAAATCTCGCATTTTTTTTCAAACAATAAATGACAAACATTCTGACACCATGTGAAAACACGAAAAATCTAGGCTAGCTAGCAAAGGACTTCAGTTTTCAACACCACCAAGCTAGCAGAATACGACAAATAAAAATTCCACTTACATTAATCTTGTTTTAATAGTGTAAAATGAAGTTCATGATGCAATCAGGGAATAAATAAAATAATAAATGTATCTTTATCTATGATGAGTAAGTTAGCTAGCTAGTGAGTAAGCCAGCTAACTAGCTAGCTAACTATAAAGCAAGCTAAGTAGCTTCAATGGCTAGAATATAATTTTGGTCAATAAAATGATTCCATAATGCACATCAAACAACATTTCAAAATTTGTTCAAATTGTATAGTTCAAAATTACTTTTCAAATTATAATAAGCGTCGTCATATTTAGAACTTGGTAATCATTTTTTATCCAATATTTTAACCATATTTTATCATGGATATTGAGACATTAGATGATGACACTTAAATATTGACTGTTCTGTGGTAATTTTGGGATGACTTTGTGAAAATGATAAAATGGTGCCTTAAAATTTGCTTAAAAGAAGATATCCCTACATGACAGAAAGAGGCTTCCAGAAGAAACACAAGATGCTTTCCTGTTAAGAAAAATGTGAGAAAAAATGACAAAACAGATATTACATCTTTTTCATACTTATTTTTTAAACATGGAAATGGAGGCTGAAAGGTGAACATGGATGGAAGGGAGGTTAGACATAAATAAAGGAAACAATGTAGAGCGTATAGAGCACAAAGAAGAAAAGGAAACAAAGAAGAAAGAATGGAAGGAATTGGGAAAAGAAATAGAGGTTTTACATGAGTGGCTGGATGGGAAAAAAGGAAGTAGGTCACAACAGAAGAAGGAAGGCACAATCAAAAAATAAAAGACAGAAGATGGGACTAAAAGAAGGGAGGAAATAAAGGAAAGAAAACTCAAGGAAGAGAAAGACAGAGGAAGAAAGGAACTGAACATAAAAACTTGAAAAATGTCAAGGACAAGACAAGAAAAGACAACAAAAACAAACTAGGTATGGATAAATGGCAAAAGGGAGGTACAAGGAAAGAATTAAAGAGAGGGAGAAGAAAATTTAAGAAATGTTAGAATGATAGGACAAAAAAAGATGTTAGAAGACAGCAAGGACTTGATGAACCTGAACCTCTTCAGGTTCATCAAGTCCTGAAATGGAAAATGTTGTATACTAATTGTCAATACCTGGAAAAAACAAAGAAAATTCCAGACTTTTCCTGACAGTGAAGGAATCCTGGCTTTACAATCCATTTCATCCACAGAATATTTCACAATCTTGGTAAACACACTGTAAAAACAGCTTACAGGTAAATCAAAGGGGGAAAAAATGCCGCTATGAACAAAAGAGAAGCTTAAATACATAATGTGGAAGACGTATGTGAGGCATGAAAAGAGACTTCAACTGGAATACCTCAATGTCTTTATTGTTGCAGTTGAGTTGCAGTACAATGTTACAAACATCCATCCACGTTCATGACACCGAGATACAGAATAAGATACAAGTACAGATGTGTGTGTGTTGCATAGGCTTGGCGCTACACAAACAAGTGCCTGGTTAAAAATTGAAAAAGCATAAAAAACATCAAAAAAGGACACAAGATTGTAAAAAAAAAAAAAAAAAAAAATACAGCACAATAAAACCACTGTATTAAAAAAAAAAAATGTCACATTAATTCACTCTTTATAAAATATTTTGGTCAAGCTCCCTGCTTTTTTGAGGAGCCAAAGGAATGTGATTGTCAGACTGTTGAGCAGTAACATTAATCGATTTAATGCCCTGACAAACCGTTCATGTACTAATCAAAGCTTGTGCCACGCTGACGATATGAGCTACATAACAACATGTTCGGAGAGAAAAATGAAAAAAATAATCACAGAATCTTTGTTGCGATTCTTTCATCTTCTGTTGCGCCGGAAACGTTCTCGTTGCAATCGTAAGGCGAGAGGCTCTACATAGTGGTAAATATCCATAAACTGCTAACTCGTTACATTGCTCGAGCAGAAGAGGCGTGGAAGAGATTACTGTAAAAGACAGAATACAAAACTTGGTCTTCTTTGCACATTTTCCGTACACAGCACAGCTTCAAAGCAGCGAAGGCACCACGAGCATTTCAAACAGGAATGTAAGAAGATTTTTTTGTTTTATTTTTTATTTTTTTCACAGCACTGAGGTGATGGATTTCCCCCCTTAGAGACTTGCTCCATTTTTTTTCTCTCTTTGTCGCGCTTAAATGTTTTAATATCAACGATAACCTGAGTACATTTTAAAAAACAGTTTTCAAAAGATGATTTCATGTGTTAAGGGGAAAAAGCTTTCCACACCAACCAGCTAACAGACACCCTGTAGTAACTGGTAATGAGTATTCAAACACAATTGGTCCTGAATTTCTTTTCATCAGTTTTTTAAACTTTATTTTGACATCTTTAAGCCTACTTCATGTTGTCAAACAGGTTCTTTTTAGGCGATTTCCTGATTCTAGACTTCAGACAGTAAAAACAGAATAAAAAAAAATTGGATTAATCACTGTAAATTAAGGAAATAAAAATGGGAAAATAAAATTTTTGCACAGGGACAATTGGGTTTGAATGAGGTTATTTACCCCCAAATTAAAAAAAAAAAGAAAAATAAAATAAAATCACTGGAAAATTCATTTTGTACCTTTATTTAAGTTATCTTTGTCTGATATTAAATTTGTGTTTGATGTGAGGAATTTAAGTGGGACAACAACAATAATAATAAAAAAACAGGAGAAATCAGTAAGGAGGCAAACACTTTTCCCAGTGCTGTATAAACTGATCTCAAAAGCTTTAAAAAAAAAAAAACCCAAAACAACAACAGCCAGATACAATAAACCACATTAAAACTTAAATTAAAATTACATAAAGGATAATAATAAGTCATAATGACCTTCTGAATATTCAGCACTCCTTTCACCTTCACAATTAACCGTCTGTTGGTGAAGAGTTTTCCATCGTAAATAAAAAAAAAAAGAAGCAAAAAATACCTTCTATGAGCATAGAGATGTTATACATGATACAATGATACTCAAAACGTCACATGTGCTAACTTATATTACTCAGACCTTTCCTCTGCTATTATTAAGACATAATTAATACAAGTGAAATCTGCTAAAATCTAGAAGTGCTTACATTTCTATCCTGAACAGGTGGCTGCCGAGTATAAAATAGCGATGTGTGAAGCCGTCTCTTTAAATATAAATTAAAAAAGAAAAAAAAAAGAATTAAGGAGATATGGAAAGTAATCTGTAAGAGGGAGAGGTCTGGTTTCACTCGTCTATTTGGAAAGGGGGAACTTAAAAAGTGGAGGAATCTAAAAATCTAAAATGCTGATTGGGAACTCATTCGGGTCTAAAAATGTCCAAATTTCACAGCGTTTTTTTTCTTTCTTTTTTCTCCTCCTCTGTTATTTTCGGAACCTAACCCATTGTGCAAAAAGTACTACACTTGGCAAAAATGCAGGAGGTGTTTCATTACAGTGTGGTGTCGTTCCTCCTAGGGATCTGGTCGTCATTTGGTTCTTAGGAAAAAATTGTTCAAAAGGTAGAATCTTGGATTGTCGTGGTCCCCAGCTTTAGTGGCTCCTTTAAGACATTAGTGCCCCATACCTGGTGAAAGACACGATACAAGTCCATCAGTGGCAGACAGGTGTGGGTTAATGGCCGATCGTCAGACACGCGGGGTCAAAGTAAATAAAGAGCACAGCGAGGAGCTGGAGTCACGTAGTTACATGCAGTCAATGTGCCATTCAGAGGGCAGCATTACGCAAGCAGCGGCTTGAAAAAAGGAGTCATTTGGTCAAACTTCAGCGTATTTTGTTGCGATTTAGACAGCTTAACCCATAACTTTGAAATAGAAAGACAATAATATATGTATTTTAAAATTTTTTTTGCCAAGTAAAATCTGGAGAATGTGGCGTGGATTTATATCCAGAGCAAGCATTCCTCTTTTTAATGTGCTTTGATTTTTATTTTGATATATTTGGAACAGATTTTAGCCATACAATTTTGAGAATATACACTTGTCACTGTGATTGCATGAGAAGAATTATGCAAAAACTGCACATCAACCTGAACACAATGCACGGGGATGGTGATGGCAGCATCATGCTTTCCTTTACACAAGTTAGTCGTTTTTCCCCCCTAAAATCTGAAAACAGAACTAAAATGTAGTCTAACTGCACTAGCTTTCAAAATCAAAAACATCTAATTTGGTATACATTTACAGAATCTATCTTTTTAGACAAATGTTTCTCATAGTTAGTGAGGGTAAAAGTGTCTCTTTGAATTGAAAAGGTTGCTGATCCCTGGTATAGATCAATGCATTTTCACTTGTTAGAGTGGCCCAGTCAAAGTCTGGACCTAAATTCCAATGAGAACATATTCCAAGTCTTTAAAAACAATCCTTTGCATTGAACATGTCTACTCTTTAGTTATTTTGAATAGTATCTAGATATGCTAATATGGCAGAGACACAATAGAAGTAGTTTTGAGTGAGGGTGAATACAAAGACACTTTAATTTTTTCCAAAATATGTGCTACTTTGTTTTAATCGCTTTAAAGGCTCTACAAAATACACAGATGTTTGTGGATGTAACATGATAAAATGTGAAAACGTTAAAAGGTTACCATTAGATACCATTAGATGAGCAATGTTAACCGCGACGAGCTAGCAATATTTTCAAAATGAAACCATTTCAAGTAAAGCTTATTTTTCCACATATGCTGCCAACGTGTGCGTGTTTTGCAGCGTCAAACGTCCACCAAGGTCCTGCAGCCAGCTCTGGATGAGAAATCCGAAATCTGTACAAATCCTCTGTCATCCTCTAAGTCGGCCTGAAATGGTTGCACTAATCTGCAACATACCAGCCATTAATGTGACAAAACCGGCCTGGCAGGAGCTCCGCTTCTAACACTCATCGGGTCTAGAGCAGCAAAAGTGGAGCCGTGCGTGAGTGAAAAAGCTAAAAGGTTTGAGTGGCGTCACAATGGCTGCTGAGTGTGTTTATAGAAGCAGGAGGAAGGAGGGGAGCATGCATGTGTGTTGTCCCCCGTGCAATGAACAAGCGGCGCATTACATCGACATGTACAGAATCCATCAAGGCCAAAGTTCTCGCCTGCCTGACTGCCGGAGGGGAGCGGAGGTGGTGTTGGAGTGAAGAGAGGAAAGTGAGGGGGGGGGAAGAGGGGCTGCGATCCGATTTTAAAATAGCAAGCAATGTTTAGGTGGCATCCTAAAAGGCTGTGGAGTCAAACAAATGGCACCCTGGAAAAAGACAGCAGGGAGGGCAGTGGTGTGGCCAGTTTTCGGTTTAAGGACACGGTGCTGTGTAAACCAGAGCTCTGTCGACAATTTAACACGTGTCGCAAAAAGGTCACGTCTCTAATCTTCACGTGAACATTCGAGGGTAAGAAAACTGGGAAAAGGTGGTACTTTTAAAAAAACGTCAATGCACTTTGCAACCCTCTTTGGTTGGAGAGGGTAAAGTGACAGCTTGCCCACTCTGCAAATGCTCTTCACAAATCTGGTGCTCTCTGACCAGATTGGTCAGGTCTAAGGACTAAAATGTATTAGTCCTTTGTGAGGCACGAAATTTTAGGTAATAGAGATAAAACTGCTCTAAATTTAACTATTAATTTTAAGGTGACATGTGGATAAACGTCTTTTATTTTGGGTGTTAACTTCCAGAAAATCTCTTTCAGACCCTCCCATAAATACTTTTTTGCTAAATGGTTGATATATCAATATAAATACATATTTTCACTTATATTTAGGCACTAATATAAGCTACTTTTTTAACTTTCTGTAACAGCAGATCAATTTCAGCTGTATCATTTTTTTCTTTCCTCCTGTAGAAAAATGCTACAGCTAACAACGTTTTGCTAGCATCTCATTTTATCAACAAAGACTTTACACTTATTTTCTTTAGCTTATTTAGATGCTTATATTGCTTATATGTCAAGAGGATGTCATTTCAAACTCACATTAATCTGCACTATAATTTTTTTCAGCTAGCCATGCTGTAAATGCTAATGATAGCTACTTTAACAAGATAACTGGACGTCAATTTCCAAAACAGCCATAAAAACGATAAAATTCTTGCTAAAAGCTCTTACAAAAAATAAAAATCTTTTAAAGAAACTACTAATTGTTTTGTTCAAAAACGCTTTAGGCTTGTAATAACAAGCTGACACTTATATAGCCTACCTAAGACTCACCGTTGGCGACTGATTTGGTCTCTCCTCTGCCTGCCATCTGGAAAAATCACAACAAAATTACGGTTATAAAGAAGCAAAGACATGGAAATTTAATAAAACATACCTAACCCTAATTACAAAAATACATCCACCTCTCCTGTCGAATCATGCGATGAGCTCGCTAACCACTACCCCGTTTCCCCACAACCCAGACCACGGCGTAGGACCACCAGACCACAGAACTCATTACAGCAGATGGGTCTGCTGTTGCCCAAGTATGAAAAACTGACCGAGACACTTTGCAGAATATCCTTGAGACACACTCTTTTCTTTCTGCAGTAAAAGTTTTAAACAAAATGCTGGGACAGTATTTGCAGTCTTGCAGATTTTTTTCTGTAAGACTGCAGAAAAAAGTCTTACAGAATTTGTTTCTGTATGTTTCAGATCATCGTAGAAGGAAGTCTGTAAGGGTGCAAATAAAAATGTAAAAATTCACCAACATTCTCAACAAAACATTCAGTGAAGCTGAGTGTAGAGCTGTCTGTGATTTGTGGCCAACAGAAGCTGGAGCAGTGTGACGTGACAAAGCCACCCATGAAAAGTGTAAACATCCTGCGTTTGGACACCAGTCACCCAGTCATAGTGGCGATCTGGACCTGCAGAAATCTGCTTCGTTACGGGTGTTAAGATGACCGGACTTGGGCTTGATTTATGCGTTTGTCTTTTTCAATGAGCCCGACTCTTGTTTATTGCTCTAAATTCCAATCACGCCCGTAATAAATACCTGAAACTCATGGGCTCCTTATTGTTACTACAAGTATAATAAGCACTAGTGTCCAAACAAAGCAGAACAGAATGCAGCTGTGTCTGTGACAAGAGAGCAAAACAGCGTGACAGCAGAGCGTGGGGTCATTCTAGGACAGGCGTGTTAAGGAAACGCAGATTAATTACTCCTTTACCTCTCCAGGCTTATTCCAGATTGCATGCCGAGGTCAACTAGCTGTGAGAGTTCTTTAAAACAAAAACAAACACGAGTGATTGTTACTTCCATTCCTACTACGGCGGGGTCAAAATAACGTGAGATTCCGGCTCCTTCCTCCTCCGCCTCCTCTTTAGCGAAACATTCTCTTGAGTAGCAACAACTGGACACCGAGGACAAGCCTGGAAAGCTTTCCAAGACCACAAACCACTTCATGGCATAGTTAAGACTTCATCTGGATGTTGTAATGCTCTGTTAGCCTTATTTTTCTTCCAACCCCCACACTATCCCCTTCCCTTTTCCGATCTGGTCCTCTAATCACCCGGCTCATGTTAGAAGAAGACACAGAGTGAGCGGAGATCAATAGGAGCTACCTTTGTCGGAGTGGCGCCTTTGTTTTCCCATAGACTCCTCTTGTTGGTGACATCAACGGGTTTCAGGTCCTGTCGGAGTGAATCGGAGAACAAAAGGCAGAGACAGAGCGATTTATCTGTGGCGCTCGGCAACTGTAGATCTGTTTGATTTAGACTGAAGCAACAGGGCACAGATAGCTGGGAGAGCGAGGAGGAAGGGAAAGCTGGAGGAGTGTTTGTTTGTTCAGAGGAAGTGGAAAAACGGAAACCTCATTCCAAACCCAACACATCTTACTTGAATCTGCTGTGAGGTTCGAACTCTGTTCTCGGTTTTAGACGAAGATATTTAAGTGCACTAAGATATTTGCAAGAGAAACTAGACAAAAGAAAATACCTGGTAAGATTTTGTGTTTTTGCAGTGTGGTAAGCGCGTACATTTTCAGACCATTAAGCAAATTCTAATAACCAACAAAGAAAATAGCCAATGAGTCTTTTACATCACGGTTTATTAAATTTCGCCCACTATTTTTTTTGCAGAACTGTTTATTTCAGCCACACTGACGGTTTTTGGATTGGATGGATGATTAATCAACCTTGAGGTAATCACAGATAACTCTGAATTTAATGAAAGGGGCAATTTTTTCACATATGATCAACTTGTTTTTCACATCTTTTACTCTCAATACATAAAATCATCCTTTTAAAACCAATTTTTTTAATCTGCTACATTTTAGTGGGACAAAAAAGCAGGAGGAGAAAAAATCTGGAAGGGGTCATTTAATTTTTCCGAGCGTGTTTAACAACAAACCGCATAATGAAAATTGAATTCTCCACTGAATCATCATAAACTTTTAAAACTGCATGACAGAGTGCACCCGACTGCTGTCGACAATTTCCATCTGTATGTTGAAATTACAACTATATCTGTGGCCACCAGGTGGCGCCAACTAGATGACAAGACGACCCGGTTCTGCTCCCTGAAACAAAGTCTGTTCTGCAGGGAAGAGGGGAGAGTCAGATACTTTTTTATTGGAAGGGATTAGATGTTGCAAGATGAAAGCTCTCTTGCAAAACAAGATTAAAAAAAAGAAAAAGGGATCGACCAAAAGAAGAGAAAAAAAATCGTTCCGATTAAAATCTTTTGTTATATAATGTAACCGATGCCAAGAAACTAGAGGAGTCCCTCTTGAATGAATATGTGGGTTATCATAACCCACAGCAGGTAGCTGATTAGAACATTTCTCTCTTAACATACTTGTGTAAATTATGCGGTTTATAAACCACTGAGCTGGGCTGGAGATGCAGGATATTTCCTGGCAGTGACCTACCGTTGGCTTCCCTCCTGACGTCTTGCCGCTCTCTGGGGTTTTATTCAGCCAGTCGTTGATGCGGCCTGCCACGCCCGTCTTTATAACAGCTGCTTCCTGTTTGAGCAAGGTCAAAGGTCAGCCAAATTTGCAGCACTCACTAGTCATTCAACAGTATTCACACTCCTTCGACTTGGCGTTTTATCATGTTACTAATGCAAGTTTGACAGATGGGGAAGTGAAATGTTCCTGCCTTTTACAATCACCCAATAAGTAATTTGTCCAGTTATAGCTCTTAGTCATCAAGCAAAATGCAAAGTTTGGTAGAAAACTAAAAAACACTGCACAACACCCTGAACACACCATCTCTACAGTGAAATATGCTTTGGACATATTGTACTTCAAGAACAGGAAAGCAGATTTATTGAAATAATACTTGAAATGTGACGCTTGCAGATGGACTTCATTCAATCTAATTGAGTTTGAGGAATCATACAAAAATAAATCAATTAATTAAAGATAAAATTAAGTCTCTAAAGTCAGGTTTTGACTAGGAGGTCTGAAACATCTTCCTTTAATTTTCCCAGAATTCCTTGTTTCATATAAAAAAAATGGTTACTTTAGGGTAAAAGGGATTTACATAGCTGATAAGAGTAATATCCCATAAATTTCTTTTAGCTGTAACTGCATCAAAACCTGGCTCTATAAAGTGTTGATACATGGAAACTCAAGAATAATTTTGCACCTACTTTGTCCAGGCTTTCAATTGAGGTGGCAAAATTAAAAGGTTCATTGGTAACAAATGGATATCACAATTGTGCAGCTTACCCTATACATACAATTTTTTTGCAGTTTTCTTTCTTTTACCTTAAAAGTGCTTCCAGCACTTCCAGGTGAGCTGAACACATTGCCTTTCTCCCACATGCTCTTAATGTTTCGTACGTCAGTGACCACGGGAAGATCCAACACGGTGGAGCGAGGGGATTTGGACTCCTTGTTCTCTCGCTGCGAAGACGAATAGCGACCGGGTTAAACAGGGATGACAGCTGTAGCTGTGGCTGAACCATGTTTTATTAAAAAGACAAGATTTCGTACCCACCCAGTGCCATTTTGTCCCTGTAAATAATGAATAAATAGCCTTAAACAACTGACCTGAGCAGCTGAGGTGTACTGCTCCAGCCGGTTGTCTATCTTGGACACCACAGGAGAATGAGACGCCTTCACAGAGCTGCAGAGACAATATACCTTCACATTAACATGTCACACCTAAACATTTCACATCAAGCTAATTTTAATATCAAACAAAGATAACCAAAAGGCAATTTTTAGATGAAGAAGTTCTACCTTTTCTGTGCTGATTTGTTCAGGAATTCTGCTCTTTCTCCAATCTGGAAAACAAAATCCAAACCAGTTAGAAATATTGCTTTTGTACCTAATTTGGGCATTATTCTCTACTAAGTGTGGATTTTTCTCACGTAAACATTGAGGACCAATCTAAAACCCCAAACTTGATTGAACTCATCACAAAAGTCCCTCATTGTTCCCTCTGTGTGCAAAAGTTGCTCTCCAAACAAGCACACGCATGCAGAAAACACAAGACAAACAGAGCAGGCTCTTTCCTTTCCCTGCTGTAGAACTGTGGGAATCTCAGAGGGTTGTTTATGATATACACAACATGAAGACTTAAAGAGGGGGCCGCATTCCTCAGTCACATCGTTCTGTAGATGGAAAAAAGACAAAACGCTCAGAAAAAGCTCTCGTTTTTCCCTTCTTTTTCTTCCCCCCCCCATCTCTCTGAAAACAGACCTTTTGCTCGGCTGCTACCGAATGCTGAAGTTCCAAAAATAGTCTCCCGACAGGAAATTCCCCATTCTCAGACGCGTTTTTTTTTTTTTTTTAAAGAGCTGCATCCACCCGAACGCAGTTAAAGTAATCCTGTTAACCCTAATCGCTTTCCTGCACATCCCTGCAGCCTGTCCTTCATTTGGCCTGCTGTCCCTCTGATTTATCTACAATACAAACCAGGGTTATGCCGGTTGACGGCTGATAACGGAAATGCGAGCACTTGGAGATGTGGGTTGCACTGTGAGCTTTTTCCAAGCAGTGAGGCATAATTATCTTTGCTTTTAATGTAACAGGATGCATAAAAATTGCTGTTGTCAACAACAACAAAAAAAGAATCGTGTACAGGGGAAAAAAAGACAAAACAAAAAAACGGGGAAAAAGTGTATATTCTCAATTGCATGCTTGTATTTTTTGAAATCTGAAATAGGCTTTTGACAGGTCTCACTGAGGCATGAAATTCACTCAGCACATAAATTGAGCAGGAAATTGCTCAATTTCTGGATGGAATACAAAACAAAACAAAACAAAAAAAAGCCAATATATCCCAGCTTGTGCAATTTTACATGGTACAACCACAGCTACATGAAATTGATTCAATTCTTTTTAATACAATACCTCCATTTATAGGACTGGTACACCCAGAAGAGAAAACAAGACATCACAAAGGCCATAAAAAAGTATAAAGCTGTATTAGTCAATCTTTACACATTACTGTAGGTGTTTTAGCTACACTGCTAACTCTCCAGTTGTTTCTTACCTGGCTAGCTCCTTAACGCAAATATTACCAACCATGTCACAACTGAACTGTTCTTTTGTTGCTGTTGAAATTCTCACACAAACTCCTCCTCTGCTACTCTTAGAGTGAGACATATTGTTAAGTCTCTCTTTTCAGCTGGCTAGCTACAGTAAATAGTCTGCTTTTGTTAGCTAGCTGGTCAGCTACCTAGATAGCAGATTTGCCACTGAAGGAAGCTGCATCTTGTGGATCTGTTTACCATTCATAATCTTAAAAGTACAGGACACTGCTGGTATGTGATCAAATTTATGTCTCAATTTTTTTTTAAGGCGACAACAACTGTACTCTATTTTTTTTTTTCAAAAGATATTTGTTTGCCTGGCGTTAAACAAAAAAAAACTGTTTAGCGTTTCAGTTAAAACGACTGTTTCTGTGGTACACAACAGCATTAACATTATATTTAAGAAGAAGAAGCCCCTCTGCTAATACTGAATACATTTTTTGAAAACTTTTACACTGAAGTCAGATTCCTGAGTGGGAATGTTTGGGGCTGCTGAGTAGCCTTGTAGTGAAAGTTGCAGGAATAAACTTTTTATTAGCCATTATGATGGTTAGAACAGTGACAATGTCTCGCTCTATTCACATTTCTGTGATGTCCAATACTAACATTAACCAAATTTTAATATTAACCGTATAGATGTTTAGACTGCTGGAAGCCATCATTTCTAAGTGCAGTTGTGTAAAAATGCACACATTTCAAACAAAATCACAACCTTAAGTTCCTTCATTAGCAATCTTGTATGACATGCAAACACACATGCATAAAAACAACCCCCTACACACATGCACAACAGTACCTACAGTGAACATGATGACAAAGTAAGGCTGTGTCTGAAAGGTGGAGAATTGAAATTTATTTACAAACCCGGAAACATTCAGGACTCCGGTGTTATCAGAGCTCACCATCAGAGCCCTCATTTAGTCTGGGGGTCTCTCTGGGCCAGCACCATATTACCGCTAAATGTCCCTAATTAGATTTTCTCCACGTGCTGAAAATCCCCCTCGATTTTCAGCATGTGGGAGTTGACTTCTGGCAACACTGGAGACATTTATTCACATTTAAGTTATTTAAACCTTCTTTATCTGTGACAGTTTTATGAAGAAGAAAGGAAGTGCAGGACACAGACTGGTGATCTTTTTTACACAAGTTTATTTGTCCTTAACAGGATAATGTATCTGCAGACTTTTAAAGACTCACTGAACCTCTCTTCATTTGTGCGTAATGCTTGATCTTAGTGAGATAACTCTTCATAAATAAGACCTAAAGAAGACGAGAGGTGCAGTGAAGTCTTCATCTTTTAGCATTTTGGATAATGAGTAGAAGCTTTGAAGTACTGCCAAATGAGTGAGAGTTTAGGCAAAAGATGTAATGCTAATTTACCTGTGAAAATCGACCAATAACTTCCTGTTCACTATATGTCTATGCAGAGCAGTGATTGTAACCAAAAAGGTTTAGCATGAGTTTTAAAGCTGTACCTTTGTATCAGAGGCTGTGTCAGGCTATTAGCTTTGCTAGCCTGCCTGAAAAGTACAGCCAGTGTCCAAGGATTAAAAATTAAAACTTCTCACTTTTGGCCACCAGGAGCACCGTTTCAACAACGGCTTAGGATCTTTGGCATGTACAAAAAAAAAAAAAGTTTAAAGACATTACAAAACAAATTGTGCTCAGAGTAAGTATTTGTTGTGAATTTTGTTATAAAATGTTTCCCAACACTTCCTTTTCGACCTGCTGCAACAAGAAAAACTATTTTATATCCGACCAGAAATCATAATTCTACTTTAATATAGCACCAACAACTGAATAAAAGATCCCAGGACAAATTTTTAATTCCAGCATTTCAAAATCTTCATGTTTTTCGCCTTGCTTGGCTTCTTAGTAACGTGTCATCATTATTCATAAAGGAATGAGCCTGTAGTCTGAATGCAGGGTAATTAGGCCATGCTCACACTCGATTAGACTGTGATATGATGGTATTTTCCCTGCAGGTTAACAACATACCGTGAGAATCTTGTACCGGTCCGTTCCTAATAGAGACAGATTTAGAAGCCAAAAACAAAAGCAACAAAGTTTTAGATTTAAAGATAAATTTCTGCTCTCCCCCCCCAGAGTTGTCTTTACTTTAACCAGATCGGTTTGGTGGTTGGAGGACTTTTACTCCTGAATTCATCATCATGGAATGAGAGGTTTGAAGGAATGGAGCTGATTTAAAAAGAATAATTAATGTGAGCTTGAAGTGACAGCTTGAGAAGGTGAGCTTACCTTGAGAGAAGAGCCTCGAGGACTGACGCACTTGAACGGTTTCCCCTCCCCGTCCACGATGTCGTCCACTTTCTGCCTCTTCTCTGCAGCCTCGGCCCGTCTCCTTTCAATCTCCTCTTTCATCTTCCTCTTCTCCTCCTGCGGCAGACAGACAGAGGGAGGCTTGATCGGGGCTTTACTTTTACCTTTTTTTTTTATTGCTGAAGCTGCTGGACACTGTTGAACCTGCAATCCACTAAAACTCTTCATAAATAAGACTTGTAGGAGAGGAGAGGTTCCAGTGTTGTGAAAAAAAATAACAACCGTACAGATTTCTTCTGTTTCTGCACTTCTTTTTGTCTTTGTCTGTTGTAAGTGATTATTTAATTTATTTAGGGAAATAAACTTTCAAAACCAATCCCAAATTTACATATTATTTTCATTAGCCGCAATCTAAAGAAATATAAGAATGCTTCAGAAACAAAGTCATAAACATCTATCAGTCTGGGAAATGATGCCAGGCCATTTCTAAGGCTTTGTGACTTCAGTGAACCACAGTAAGAGCCATTATCTACAAATGGAGAAAACATGGAGCGGTGTTTTACCGTCCCACAAGTGGCCGAGCTACCAAACGTTCTCACTGAGCCAATCAAATTCTCAGCCAGGAGGTCGCAAAGGAACCCAAAACAACTGAAGACCTCAAGAAAGTCTAAGACTCAGTGAGCAACAACAAGAAATTGGGCAAAAATAGCCTCAGTGGGAGCGTTCCAAGGCCAAAGCCAACACTGATTAAAGCGCCTACCCCAAAGACTACTTGGAAATCATTCCGAGAACTGACGAGACAGAAGAGGAATTTTCAAAAAGGTGAGAATCCCTTCATATATACCACAAAACACCAATTCAGAAAACTGGCTGCGTCATGATGTGGGGTTTTTAATGTAATTAATGGAACCAAGAATTCTGCTCTATAGAATAAAATCCTTAAGGAGAATGTTATGAGTTTGTGACCGCTACCAAGTCTGAATCTGAATGACTCAAATTAAAAAGAGCAACAAAATGAGATTCTAGAATGGTCTAGTCAAAGTCTAGACGAAAATCTGATTGAGATGCTTTGGTATTACCCTGGGCAGGCCATTCATGCAAAAGAAAAAAACAAATAAGGAAAATAGGCTCAAACAACAGGTTTACGTTTTCTCATAGGGCCAGGTTGGTTTGGATACATCTTTACCAAAGTAAACGCTTATAAAAATGATTTTGGATTTATTTCGGATAAATTTTGTTGTGTGATGAAAAAGCAAAAACAAAAGTAAGCTGGAAATGCATTTTCACAGAACCGTATATTCTTGAAATATATTCATATCCAAGGACGGTGCAAGGAAAATGAAACAATGTGTCAGACAATCAGGGCCAGCAGAACCAATTAAAGACGAATCAAACCGATTTAGTTCATCAACTGCAGCAGGTTACGGACCTGCTAAACCCCTCAGAAGATATTCTTAATTACAGTTTTGTCCCCTCCGTCAAACAACGGCCCATTTTGGACAACAACCCAACAAACTGCTACGAAAACCAATTAGCGTACGAGGCGTTTGTAGTAAATTCAGACAATGGCTGGTGCTTGGCAGAGTGTCAACCCTCTCCAGCTTCCTTGTCTTGGTTAATTAGTCTCTCTGTATCTCTGGGCCATCTTTTAATTACCAACCAAAAGGCCTCATTAACATCACACAAGAGGAAGAGAGCGGGGGCTGATGGCGGGAGACGGGCCGCCACGTTCGGTGCCAAGATCAACAAAGACGACCCGGCCCGGGTGAAGGCGAGACAGCGGGGGCGAGCGGGTTGAAGGAAAAGTGTTGACACCTCCGTTTAGGCGAACACGACGACACTAAGGAAGATTCTTAGAAAGACATCGGGGTGAAGCTGTTTGTGAGGGGAAGAGGAAAGAGCAACAGACGGCGGTGAGGAGTTACAAATAGGGCGAGGACTTCAGTGTGAAGCGTTGATCTAGAGTCTGGCATTGTTGAAAAAGAAAACGGTGAAAGCGCCGTCGGTGAAGTTATTACCTCCTCTCTGGCTTTCCGTTCCGCCTCCTCCTGCTTCCGCTGCCTCTCCTCCTCCTCCAGGACCTTCTTCCTCTCCTCCCGCTTCCTCTTCAGCTCCTCCAGCTCGGCTTCGGCCTCCTGCTGCTTCTGCCTCATCCTCTCGAACTCCTCGCTCTCTGCGTCATCGCGCCGGCGCTTCAGCTCCTCCAGCTTGCGCTCTGCCTCCAGGCGGGCGTCGTCGTCCTGCTCGTCGCCGGCGGACACCTCCGGGGAACGGACGCTGCCGCGGCTGAGTCGGACACGAAAACACCGACTAGGGTTACCCGCTTGACATTTGATCTGAGCTTAATATTTAAACACAGACACTGAGGGATTTGCTCTCTGAGAACATAAAAATACACACAGCACAAGCTGGGGCTTGCGAAAAGTTTCTGGCTAGAGTCGCAAAGCCGATCGAGTCGTTGCCCCAAAAGACCTGTAGCTTAAATTGCAACAAAGTGTTGACTAATATACAATGGAGAACTAGATTGTTTTTTAAATTATCAGAATAAAGTCATGCTAGCAGAATAAAGTCGCAAAATTACAGGAAAGAAGCAAAGATTTGTGACTTGCTCATCAAGTCCGTGATTCTTTCTTCGAAACATACAATTGTTTTAAAGTCCTGCTGCTGGTAATAATTTGATGCTGATGTGTTTAAAGATTAAACACATCTTTACTAAAGTATCACTTCACAAGATGCTCAACATTTAAATTTAAATTTTTTGTTATTTTTGGTGTGGAAGTTATAAAATTACTATTTCATTCTACTAATCTTATGACCTCATTCTGGTAATATTGAGACTTTACTCTGGTAATAAGACGAATTTCACATCAATACGACTTTTCTCATATTACTACGACTATTTTCATATTCTGACCTTATTGTCATGCAACTTTTTTCTCATTATTATGACTATACTCTGGTAATAAGACTCATTTCATTTCAATATGACTTTCCTTTTATTATTACAATCTAATAAAAACTAGATTCTCTTACATTACAATGTTTTTTCTTGTATTATTACAATTTTACTATTGTAATGTAACTTCATTCTAGTATTATTTCAACTTAATGTACAATTTTAATTTCAGAATACTACTACTTTATTATCATGATATTATGACTTTGAGTACAACTTTTCTCTCACAATTGTAATATGACTTTATTCTGAATACTAATACCCTTGTTTTATTAATAAAAGGCCACACTTCTGAGACATTTATGTGCAAATAATGTATTTAGGCAGATAGTCAATGAGGATCAGCTCAACAGATGGTTGGATGTAAAAAAAAACGTCTGAATGGATGAATGAACTGATGGATGGAAGTAAAGTTGGATGGCCAGACAGAGAAATGGATGCAGAGACGACCAGATAAATTAGCGTTTCTCAATGGGGGCGTTCAGAGGACGCCCACCAGGGGGCGCTGGAGGAAATTTTTACAAAAGGGGGGGGGCTGCGATTCCTTTGGGGGGCGTTTGCTCAAAGGTAAACTTTACACCTTAACAATACCAGTTTAGACTTTGAGCAACTTGTTAAACTTGTATTGTGTAACATTAAAACATGCTTGGCTCCAACTGTATCGATGGCAGCTCTTCTTCTCTTCAGTGTTTGTAGCTTCCTGGCGCGGCTCCGCGGTCCTGCTGCTTGTAGCTTCACCGCATCAGTTCAGCGTTACACCGGCTGGTGACGTTGCTGTGATTCACTTGTTTGGTGTCTGATTTTCAAATATTTTATGTTTTATTGAGGATTTTTGTACATATGTTTTGGCAGTAATGTGATCATGTCAAAGCAGCAACTTATATTAAAAAAGTGTTTTATTGTCCGTCGGGATGATGCCCGCTTCCATGGAAGGACAACATGTGATTACTAAAATTACGATACCCTCACTGTGTATCCCTCTGAAAAATTAACCCATTTAAATAATAATGTAAAAAATCCTTCCACGATAGACAGCGGTCATTTTATACAGTTAACATTGGTGATGTAAGTGATCCGGTATGAAATGGTAGTACCACAGCAGTTTTGAATTTCAATCAGAATATTTTTTCCGTTGTTTTAAAAAGCTTACGTTAATCTGCTTTTTTCCATCGATACGCTTCCCGACCGCTCCGCACCGTATGGGGGAAAAAAAAACCAAACAAACAAAAAAAAAAGATGCACACGTTGCAAAACTCAGAACCGGGTCGAGGAACGGAGCGACAAACTAGATGCGAATCATAAAAACAGAGAATCCGTCGCTCAATAGTGAAAAATCAATATGAGTGGCGAATCAACGCATGATGTGAAACGCATGACGATTAGGCGGCGCAGCAGGTGAATAGCATGATGAGTGAAGATTACTGGTGGTGAGCGTCAATAAAAGCAATAAAATAAAACTTAAAAGAAAGAAACTAAAGAGGACATAACCATAAACCAAGAGAGGATAATGCTAATCAAAGAAAACTAAATGGAAATGAATGAAGAACAAAATGCGAGAATAAATACAGAGGAATAAGCTGGTATGGCAAGACCTTTTGAGCAATAATTAATACAGAGGACTATACGGTAAGAATAAACAAACAAAAGATATAATCCATGTTCCTGTCTCATATTTGTATGGCATTAAAATGATCTGGAACTTTTGTTTTTCCACTGAAAGCTCTGTTGCACAGTTATGCCATGTGGGTGAAATTTTATGGATGATAAAAATGGATGTCCCATTCTCCTGAATGCAGCACAGAGCTGCTCCACCAGAAACTCACAGAAACACTGAAGAGAAGAAGAGTTATGATTAATATAGTTGCAGTTCTAGCCATGTTTTAATGTTGCAGAGCACTGTCGTTTTGCAAATAGATCAAAGTTTAAACTGGCATCACTGCACATCTTTTATCTGGTCATTTTGTGCAAAATTTAGCAACTAACATCAGAAAATTGCACAGAACAGGAATATTTTTTCCACTCTGATTGGCTGCTGTTAGGTCTGCCGATTTTATGAATGTCCATTGCATTTTTTGTAGACGCCTGTAAAAATTATTTCTATTCACATGGCTTTTTTGTTCTCTGGAAAATTACTTTTGATGATAAATACAAAAACAAGCGTAAAAATCAAAACATCAACAATGGCGATAGTAATATGAGTAATAAAATAATATTCAGTGCAAAGTAATCTACAATTTCTTTGGTGGGGGCACACTGAGATAGATGGATATATGGACAGATAAACAGATGATGGGTGGATGGATGTTAAAAACTAAAATGATAAATTGGTTAATAATGAAGTAATGAACTGACACTGGAAGATGAGTTTCATAAAGAAACATATTTTATACATTGTGAAGTCTTCACAAACGTCCCAAAATGGCTAATTAACCCAGTTTTAACTTGGTGAAAAGTTCAGAAATATTTAAGACGAGTGTAGTCTTGGCATGAGAAGCAGACAGTGACGCAGCAGGTGCGTACCTGAGGGTCCTCTCGGGTTTCCTGTGCTGTTTGAGAGCCGCCTCGTCATGCAGTCCTCCGTTATGCTTCCTCTGATCCTCCTCAGACTCTTCCCTCTCGTTCACCTGCCGCCACGCACACACACAAACAACAACAGCGACAGTGAGGGCGTGAGGTTAAAAAAAGGGGTGGAGACGCAGAAGGAAGGGGCGTGGTCGATTGTGAGCAAAATCCAAATAAAACGTGACTGAAACGTGACGAGTTGTCGAAGTGGAAGAGTTGCAGAAGGAACACAGTGACCACCACTCAGTGGAACGTAACAGAGTTGCCTCGGTTACGGTGCGGACCACGCCACAGACACGAGGTGCTCGGGTAATTTCAGCGTCCCGCTCGGTTAATCACACCACATTTTTTTCTTTTTCTTTTTTGCTCTTTACTGAACTCCTTAAGAAGTCTGATTATGACGCTGAAGTTACCCAGGAAGATCTTTCGTTTGAAGCGGTGCAGCACACCTATACTGGAGTTCTTACCGCATGTATGATACCTCATTATCCTCTGATTGCTGTATCTCAGATACCTCAAAGTCCTCTTCAATGTCATTTAGAAATAAACTCTTGCTCTCTGTTGGGATATCTACATAATCATCCTCAGGTACCTCTTCAGCCTCCCCTGATGCTACTGAATCCTCCTCAGCCTCGGAGTTTGCTGACTTGGCCTGACTTGAACTCTCACTGACTACCGAATGGGTTTCGTCTTCAATGTGATCCTAAGAAAAGGGATTACAGCAGTTCTTTGAAGCACAGATCTGGGATTCGCTCAAGGATTTGTGCTAAGAAAAAAAAAAAGAAATCTCCAAGGGACTTGGCAGGCATACCTTGTGTTGCATTACAGTCTCCTCTGCTGATGCCTGCAGAGACAAGCATCGTGTTTGCAGGTATTTGTCAGCAGAAAGTCATTTAACCCCTGAAATCTTCTGCATTTTCCACAAATTTCAATGTGTTTTATTGGGATTTTATATGATAGATGCTCATGATTTAAAAATAAAAAACCTGACAAACCTTAATCTGGCACCTCGAAATAGATCCAATGCCACCAGTTGTCTACAAGATTTGCCCAGTTAGTCAATAAAATCAACCTTTTCAGAGTTTAAAAAAAAGTCCTTCTGTTTCACAATTATGCACAACTATCACATAAAATCACAATAAAATATGTTGTAATGTTAAAAAGTTGGTGTTAATGCCTGAAAACTACAGTGACCGAAGAGAGATGAACATGACTGACCTGTTCTCTCAGATTAGACCTTCTTGGTTTGGTTTCCACAACTTGAACTTTTTCCTCCTCCTCCTCTTCATCCTCCTCTCCCTCAGGAGCAGGCTCCTCTTCCTCCTCTCTAGGTTCCTCTTGCTCTTTTTCCTCCCGCCTCGAGCTGCTGCTCTCAGTCTTCTCCTCGTCCTCCACGGTGTCACGGTAACGGCGGCTGCGCCAGGAGGACCGTTCCTCCTCTGTGCTGTTCTTCTCCGGGCCGACGCCGTCGCCGGCGGGTTCCAGCTGCTTCTGCCTCTCCAGCGCCTCCTTCATGCGTCTTTGCCGCCTCTCCTCGCGCTTGGCCATGCGCTCCTGCAAGGCCTGCTCCTCGTCGTCCCCGCCGCCGCCGTAGGGGCTGCTCACTGAGACGGACTCTGTCACGCTACGGGGAGAGCAAGAGGACAAACCATTTCACTGCGGGGATCTTTGCGTTGGGTCAGAGAAGGCGCCAGTGTTTATAGGACACTTTACAGTTTTTGTAATTGTTTTTGTTGTATTTATTTCACTGTGTTTATTAGTTATTAATGAAGATTACATTTAAGATACGTTATTTTCCGTATTTCAAGCATCTTGTACCAAAAATATAGACTCAAAAGTAAATATAAAAGTGCCTGTAATGGAGATCTGAAGAAACTATACAAAACCACATAAAGCACATCCAAATACTAAAGTACAACATTCTTAGCACAGCCGCCGAATAATGCAAAGTAAATGAAAAATATTTTTCATTGCACACTGTTTACAGTTTCCTTTCAGACCTTCAACCTTTCAGCAAAAGGTCAAAATCGAACAGTTAAGGGGTCAGAGCAAATCTGACAAGACGCACAAAAGTTGAGAGAAAATGCTTTGTTGAGTTTTTGTGGTGTGGTGTAGTCTGTTCTGTAAAAATGAGCAATAAAAGAAGCTTGTGCATCAGTGAAATAAACAGGGAAACGTTTTCAAAAGCAATTTTTTTGTTGCTGTTTTTATTATTCTTTTATTACCGTGTTTTAAAAATTAGTTAGGTTTTCAATACTGATATGGACAGTGACGGAAATCAAGATTTGCATCAGTATTTGACTTATGTAATTATTAATTATGAATCTGTCCCAAGACATCTTTGTAGTTACTTTTTTAAAATTGTAATTCTGAAGTAATACCAGATTTGTGGCAAGACGGATTAAATAGTAGTGTTTTAGTGAGTAAACATGGAAATACGGACACTGTTCAGTTAAACAGCAACTACAAGCATTTAAAATATTTAACATATAAATAATTAATAGAGCTAATGATTAAACTCAAACCTTTTTAAGGTTGCAAAGGAATTCCTGAATGCAAACCCTGCTCTGGTTAGCGCTTAGCTTCACTCCCCAGTGGGAATATAACATTTTTTTTTTTCCAAACTGAGATTGCCATCACTGCAGGTAGAGCACAATACATCACTACTTTACATTTACACACCTACGTCCAAAACATATATCTGCATCCACGTTATCAATCTTATGCCAACACACAAACAGACCATCTGAAAGTGTATATCCTCCGACCTCGCTCAAATCAGCGTGACTCAAACTGTTCTGACCTAAAACGTCTGGCAAACATTATCGCTCACTGCAAACAGTCAACAATGGTTTATTGCTTGGTCGCGTCTCCGCGTCCTCAGGCACAATCCCCTTGTTGTTTGACCAGCCCAGGATGTATCTCCAAGCCCAAAGGGAGGAAACATTCATGACCACAAAGCGACGTTTGTATTTCTGGATGTAAGTTCTTCCCACCACTTCCACTGTTGCAAAGACGATTCATCAAACAACCAATGGAACGCCATGGATTTTTTTTTTTTTTTTTTTGTTGCTCTTTGGCCATTTTTAAGATGAGATCATGCATTACTGAAACACCAAGCATGCATTTTTTTTCCTAGAAAGGAAGTCCTCCCAATTTGCTGCTTGCTTTATTCACTATCTAGGTCATCGACATTTCGTTTGAGATGAAGAAGCGCCATTTACTCAGCTACACTAGTTTGTGGCTTAAAAAGCTGAACTCTGTACCAGCAGGAAACTGCACAGCAAGTCCCCCTGCTGAGGGAGAGCTGAACCGTTCGCTATAATTTGCATTTTCGTTTCCAGCTCTATTTTAACAGCGACACTGGGAGGTAAGAAGTTCATACAGTGGCTTTTCAGTGCGAGCATCACCTGTGGCTGTTGGTCATGACGGTGCCGTCCGGCTGGCTGCTGGGCTCCTCGCTCTCCCGGCTCCTCAGCCTCTCCTGACGCGCCCTGCGCCTCCTCTCCCGGGCGGCCTCCTCCTCGTCGTCATCGTTCCTGAGCATGCTGAGGGGAGCGAGAAGAAGAAAAGCCAAGTGAGAGGAAGAAAGGACATTTTCTTTTCTTTTCTTTTTTCCCCCTCTCTTAAGCCAACTTTTAACCCTTCTTCCCGTCCTCAATTAAACCTCCAAGTCAGAAACTTCAAAGTGAATGATTCTTTAAATTGGACTGTAATCACCACAGTGACCAGAGCTGATGGATTTGCTTCGGGGGTTTTTTTCCCTCACACCCCCGCTCCACTCCTTTTCTCTTATCACGCTGACCTGTCAGCTGTGAGACATCTAATACTTCTTATCGAGGCTGCAGTTTTCACGAGCTGATAAAAAGTCAGCCCGAGACCTAGCTTGGCTGCGGATAAGAGAGAGCCATGAAAGTGTTTCGGGATTGTCCAGATCTGGTCTAAATTATAAGTGATCTTAACAGCTAATTCTTTGAGAAATACATTAAAACCAGGAATCGGGATTTTTTGAACATGAACAAAATTAAACGAAAAGTTGAAATAAAATCAAGTGAAAAGTTGTTCTTTTGTGCCAACATGACGGGAATGAGCCAGTAACTATAGACGTGTATGTCAAAGCTACATTAATTCAATTACAGCAGTGATAATCTTGTATATTTTTGCGAGGGGTGCAATTATCTGCATGCTTAAAGCATCACATTATTTAATCTTTAATTGAACTGGAATGGTGAGCCTGGGACTCAAAAGGAATACTGTCGGTTTCATCCAGGCCATGGAAAACTGAACCACCTCTACACCCTTAGTAGGACCCTAAAGATGCATGGGAGTTCACCCAACCAGTTCTCATGTGTTTTATGGACTTGGATGAGTCCATAAAACATGAAGCCCTTTATATGGGCTGTCAGGTTCCAGTATGAACCTGGAACTTGGTCCACATTGACGGCAGTAAGTCAGACTTGAAGTGGTTCAGGCATCTAGTTAGGATCACTCCCGGGTAATGTGTTCCAGAAAAAACAGCCAATCCTTCTGGAACAACTTCCGCACCGAAGAGTGTTGCACGACGTAGTAGGTCTTAGATATTCTGCATTCACTGATCAAAAAAAATATCTAATTTTTGGACTTATGATCAGCTGACCACCGGTAAAGATAGGAAGAAGTAAAAAAGAAGAAAAGTCAATTCTGATCACGAGGTGATGTCTTGGTGCATCTTTAACTTAAAACAATGCTTCAGTTGTACTTATTTTATTGAAACTTAAACAAAAGTGAAACTGATAATTTTGTAAAAAGGGGGAAAAAAATCAGTTTCTTTAAAAATGTGTCTTCTACTCTTAGATCGTTTTTTAAAATTTTATCTTGAATTTCTCCACATTTCACACCGTTTTTCTAAACGGCAATAAAAATCAAAGGCGTTTTACTGCTTCAAATAACAAAAAAAACCCAACAGCAGCAGCTCAAAAGCTGCTGTTGATTTTCCACCTGGAGGTATCTGGTCAAGCCTCCAGCAGACGGGATAACGGCCCGAGCAGGTTGCGTCTCAGACATGGGTAAACATCTGGTTTTTGAATTAGGTTTTACAACCTTCTTGCTCTACTTACTATAATGCCCAGACATTACCAAAGATGTACTGTTGTAAAAGAAAAAAAAAGGCAAAGAACCACACTGTGGTTACATCTATTTAATGCCCTGCATCAACAAGACATCATAAAAAGGTAATAAAAAAGTTCACAGTCTATTTCCCTTTAAAGCAACTTTAAATGTAACCTAGATGTGATGAAAAGCAACAAGTCTAGGCCTTCCTCTGGGGCCAGAGTCAGCTTGGGGAATGCAGGAAGGTGCAGCTGAACGTGAGCTACAATAAAGCAGTTTACATGGAAGATGCTGCAATTCCAAGTACATCTGATACCAAACTACTTCTTAAATATGGATGCCCGACATCAAAGTCATCATTTTGGTGGGTTTTTTCCCTTTAAACTCTAGGACTTCTGGTTGAAATCGGTTTGCTTGGGCCACCTCACATTTATGAACAGAGTTCCACACTTCGTCGCCGTTGCCCTGGCTGACCTTTACACTCCCACCGCTAACCACACGCTCCAGCTACCTCAGATCACAGTGCAGCTTTTTGAGGTCAGCCAGCGAAGCATGCCTCTGCATGTTAATTGCAACATGTGTGGTGAGCGGAGCCAAAGCTGCTCTGGTTTATGCAAAGTTTTACAGCTTGTGAACAACTTTTCCCTTCATTTAGCCCCATTCAGCTGCTACCCGTCTCTCCGGTTCTGGCTCCAATTTTGCTCCCACATGGACCGTGTTGTCATAACAGCACCGATAAATCTGCTGACGCCCATGCAAGGTCTATGGGACTGTGACGTCGGTGATGTCAGGCAGTGCTTTACGTGTGCAATTCCTTAAATCAGGGAACTTTGGGGTTTGAAAGTGACTTAATTAAAAGAATTTCCGGAAGTTAAAAAAAAATGCTAAATTTGTTGTCATTCTATCCTCTTTAGATCTCCGACGGTGTTTGAGCTGCATGCCGGGTTCAGGTTTCAGCCAATACGACAAACCGATTTGAAGCCAAACATCTCTACTAGATTGAGTCGAGAAGTCTTCTGGTTTGTTCAGATGCAGCTTGGTAAACCCCAAGTCGTGCAGTCATGTTCTTTTTCTCCCTTATCCAGAAAGCATTCTTTTTTTGTGTTAATACACATCTGTATCCCTTAGCCCAACAATCTGGGAATAATCTTTTTCACCAGCGAAGGAAAGACTTGAAATAACCTGGAAACAGCCCGACATTCTTCCCATATTGGTAGGGAGTAACACTTGCTTCTCTGAGGTCATTGCTGATGTCTTTCCAGCTTCACATTGTGTTAACAAGTATTTATGCTTCAGATCAGCAGAATACTATTTTCCCCCTGTAGGAAGACAACAGTTCGACTGTAAATGGATTTATAACCTATTCCTAGACTGACAGACAGCAGCAGTTGCATCTTTTGAGGTTACTGCTGATGTCTTCCTGCTTTGGCATTGTATTTACACAGAGGAATCCTCCATTTCATTACTGATTAGCAAGCTTCCAAAATGTGGTCACACTTGCTGCTGAGCCATAAATCAAGTGCGATTGATTAGCAACTCCTGGATGTTCCTTTTTTCGCTTAAATCCAAAAGTAGTAAACCTAAGCTTACTTATTTTTTTCCCCATGACTGTAAGGAAACCTATTTTCTCATGACATTAGGAATAAGTTACATCGGAAGAATTGAGGATAATAGGAAATATTTTACATTTTATTATTTTTCTCTGCAGGAAAAGCCTAACAAATTCATAAAACTGTCCAGTGCACTTACATCAGCCACAATTCAAGAGAGTAATGTATATGCTTTTCTAAATAACATCCTCTTTAACTATACTCCCCTTTAATAGAAAGCACATTAACCTTCATTTAAAATGCCATGGCAATGTAATGTTTTTACAGACAAAAAAAAGAAAAAAGTCGTGAAACAACTTGCGTAGCTCCCAGGGGACCGGTCCGCCCCAGAAACAGCACCGAATGTCATGAGAAAGAGGGAAAGACACAGGCTAAGTATGGAACAAAAGGGTCCTTGGTGGCTGCGATGACGACGACAATCTCAGGGTTAAAGATTCCCCCAGTAGGAGAGAAGAACAAACTCCTAAAAGCTGAATTAGCATTCCCGTCAATCATAGCCTTGGCTAGAGACGCATGCACTAAGCAAAGCTCTGATTTAATATCCCCCCCTTTCCACCGCCCCCTTCCGTACCTGGGCCCCAAACTCTATCAGCATACTGACAGAAATATGAGGTGGGAGCAGAGGACAAGAGAGAGCAGGCGAAACGGGGAGCAGGGACAAAAAGGAGAAGCGGGAAATGAAAAACGGGAAGGAAAGGGTGTGCACAATAATGGAAAAAGGAGTAATCTGCAGATTTTATCACGGCCAACTTTTCCTGTACAAAATGATGTGCAGCCACGGCTAGAAGCTGCAGCTAGGTGGGTTTGCCGGTGTATACCCTTCAACAGATGTCCGTTTCTAGGGTGAACAAACACAAAATTTAAAATAAACATTCGAGATCACAAGTTGACATCTTACATATTTATAGCAAGAAGTATTCACACCTCTTGAACTTTTCCTACATTCTGTCGACGTTACAACCGCGTTCTGTGAGTGGAACCTTTATGCTTTTATGATGCGTCAACACTTTGTAGCGTGATATTGTTACGTGGAAGGAAAAATGATTTTATTTCCCTTCCGCTCCACAAATATGCACAACTTTATGTTGGTCCATCACATGAAATCCTAAAAAAAAAAATGCATTAAATTTTTCTAACATAAAAAAAAAGTTGAAGACACAGCAGTTTGACATGAATTTACAGATCAAAATATAAGGCGATACAGCATAGGTCTGTGTGAGCTTTAAAAATCAACTGTCTGCAGACATAGCATCGCCATCAGTGAGCTTATTAGGGAGAAAAATGTCCAAATATTATCATTACTAGAAAATATCCCAGAAATGTCAGTGAAAATAATTTGGGAAATGCCCATGGGAAAGGGGTTCTTAAAGCCTCCGTGGCAACAGAGGGACAGAGCAATGCGAAGGAGGAAAGTGAAGAGAGAAAGGCTGCAGGGACGAGAGGGGTAGAGGAATTAAGGATGGTAAAGGGGGAGTGAAAGGCGGGGGCTTGGACTGGGCTGTCAGAAATGCTGACCCATTCCCACGCTGATCTCCCTGGATCATTTCCCTTCCTTCTGCCGGCCCACAGGACCACAGTCCACCCTCCCTGCGTTCCTCCAAGGATAGAGAACGTTAGCTGATACAAAGTCCCACCCAAATGCATTTATTCCTACTCGCAGATAAATGACAATAGATTCGCAATAAATTCCTGAATTGAAAGCTTTCAAAGGGATCCAGCAGGTTAAAATTTGACACGCGAGGGTCAAAAAGCAAGGTAGCAACCTCTCCGTCCATGGAAGGTTTCCATGTGTCCGTGTTCCTGTCAGAAGTCGAAGGTTTACGAAGCACGATCGGGTCATGTTTGGAGTGGTGTTCAGCCAGGGTGGGGACTGTTTGACATGGCTCATTCACAGGGGATGGGTGTTATTTCCTCAGCACTTCCTGGTCTCTCGAGGGGAGTGTCAGGAGAGGCGTAAAGAATGAAGAGGAAAGGGTAGGAGTAGGTCAGCAGAAAGAAAGCGACATCCGAATGGCGAGAAGATGAAGAAATAGTTCAGTGTTTTCTAATTTCAGAGTTATGGTCATTGAGACGCTTCACTAAAACTGTCTTGAGACAAGCTGCCTCATATTGCTAGAAAATGACTTTTCAAAAAGAAAAATGCTTGCTTATTGGAGTACGTTTTGGTCCCCCCTGCCCTTCTACGCATTGTTCTTCAGCAGAATTATGAGCAACTATGCTCCCTTGAATTTGAAGCAATCCAACATGTGGATTCCATCAGGATGCGTCTCTGTTAACACATTGTAGGACTCATGGTATCCCTAGTCTTTTATTCTCCAGAAAAAAAATAATTGTGCGTATTCTAAACCATTGGAAGGAAGATTTATCAGAGAGTATGACTATGCGCCACTCTTCTCCAGTACAAGTTTGCACATCCTTCAGGATTTCAAACAGTCTTTGACATCACAGTCCATGAAGAATAACATCTGGACTGTGGCAACACGACATCACTGGACATTTGTGAATATTATTAAACCTTTTCGCTATTTCATTAATCGTACTAGCAACGCGCTAGTACAATCCATCGTACAAATTTCTGCTCAATTTATACATCGTAAAAATTAAGTAGAAAGTTTCAATCTACCCTTCCTTTTAGCCTAGCATAAAGCTACCAGCCAGCTTTGTTTTAGCTTGAAATGTTTGAAAATTAAGCTAATGCTGATGAACTTCATTACAAAAACAAAACAAAAAAAAACACAACAGGTTTTATAAATAAGATAAATAAGATATGAAACATTTGTTGTAAATCAGTTATTTTTACTTTTAGCAGTTGCCAAATGTGCCACTATTTTGTAACATAGAACTCTACCAGGTTAAAAGCAAATAGCTAGCTAATGAAAAGCTAATATTTTTTCTTTGCTAAGGCAAAGAAAAAATAAAACACCAGACAACACCAGAGAAGTTTGAGAAAAAAATGACTTTCATATGCTATAAGAAAATTCTGCAAAGATGGATAACAACTAGCTGACTTGTTAGCACAAAGCTAACGGGTAGCTTTGCTTTAGTTTAACATGTTGAAAAATGAAAAGCAAGTTGTTTTGTCATTTTCACCTAAATTTCATTTAAAAGTCTCACTTGCAAACAACATAATATGTAATGCTAATTGCAAAATTAACTACTTTAATCAAGAAATTATATATCTAAACACACCACAAACTTGCTGTCTGTACAGCAAAGTTAAAATTCTACCAGACTCCAGAAAAAAATTGTAAACTTAATTTGACTTTTATTAACTTTTTATTGACTCGCGTATGCTTCTACACAAAGAAAGACCAGTTTCAGTCAAGGCAGCATGGTTTCAGAATCGACTGAGAAAATTCCATGTCTATGAGCTCTTTGGAGACATTCCTGTCCGAGTGTGTTTCGCTGAAGGAAAACATACTCCGGCACTGATGAGTAGCATTGATTGGGGAATTGAAGAACACGGGTGTGCGAGAAAGCTTTGAGGAATAATATGCGGACGTCTGTGGCTTTATTGAATAATAATAGTAAATCAAAGCCCTCCGTGCACCTCTGTCTCAGCAACAACTTCCATACGACCAACGGAGGCTGATGTGAAACAGAACAGGGAAGACTTGGCTGCCTGTCTCCCATGCCATACATAACAAAGCATGGATTAAACATAAAAAAAAATATTAAAAAAAGCTTGAATGGAGCTTGTCAAGCTTTCATCACCTCTGGAGGTGAAACACGCAGAGTGAAAATCTACTCCACGCAGGCACTCACCCCACACAAAGCATAACATGATCTAGTACAGCATGCAAACGCCCACTGACCACACTACTACTCACACTCTACCACACAGACAATAGCAGTGACCAAGCATGTAGTAAATGGAGAGCTGGCCAGTAAACACATAATAGCCAGGAATTTAGCATCCCTACAGGCACCATTACATGGCCCCACATTCTTCCTCAAACAAACTTGGAGTTGAAATGCCTCCTTACTGATTTGTTTTTACCTTTTGTCATCATCAAACCAATTTTATTACCAATTGCTACCAATTCCCTGAGTAAATAGAAAAAAAACACAGCTTTCAAATAATTATTTAATTTATTTCAGGTAAAAAGGCTAATAATTGTTTGTGCCATCCTTCAGAGCAACAACTGGCATCTAAGGTTTGGAAAAACTGGTAATATGCTGTTTAGATCTCTGTGGAGAAACTATGGCCCACTCTACCTTTTAAATCTGCCTGTTCAAGTTTCTGCTACAGCACCTCAATCGGATAAAAATCCGGCCTTCCACTGTTTGTGGTTCTTCGAAAGTGTGTATTTTCACACCAAATGCAACGGGGACACACACTTTCCAAAATGTTTCGCCAGTTCACTCAATATGTTCCTGAAAGCCTTGGAGCTCGTCAACACCAAGATGGGGGTTTACATTCTTTTTTTTTGTTTTGTTTTCAGGTGCGGTTATTTCCCTGCAAGTCTACCCACGAACACTGATCTTGCTCTAGACGTCGCTCTTGGTTCTGTTTGGACCTCCCGAATGAGTCCTTGATGTGCTCTGGGAATAATTTAAGCTGCCTAAGCATCTCCTTGGATGGTTCATCACTCGTTCATTTTTTTCCCCCATTCACGGCTCCTGCTGTGGTTTATTTCAGCCATAAAGCCTTAAAAAAAGGCTTTCTAACACTTTCCAGACACACAATAGATTTTATCTGCTCATGAATTCTTTAAATTGGGACCTGATGTGTTGCTTTTTGGTATCTCTTCGCCTTTATCAGGTTGCCATTTAATTTCCAGATTCCCTGATCTGACAGGTATAGCCTTAGCGTGTAGCTAAATTTTCACATAGGGCGAGTATAGCATTTTCCCCTTCTTAATAAATGAAATCATTTGATAACTGCATTTTTGTTAACACTGTGGAATAATAAGATTAGTTTGATGATCTAAGACAGGGGTGTCAAACTCCAGTCCTCAAGGGCCGCTGTCCTGCAACTTTTAGATGTGCCTCTGCTGCACCACACCTGAACAGAATAATTAGGTCATTAAGGCTCTGGAGAACTGATTTACACAAGGAGGAGGTAATTAAGCCATTTCATTCCAGTGTTTTGTACCTGTGGCACATCTAAAAACTGCAGGACACCGGCCCTCGAGGACTGGAGTTTGACACCTGTGATCTAAGACAAAACTGCTGAACAAAGTCAAAGGGAAATACTTCACAACAACACTATAAATATGACTTGCTTTAATGTATTGTCAGAAAAAACACCAATAAGAGATCAGTGTTGCCTGATGCATAAAATGATGGACGACGTATAAATTAACTCCCCAAAAGCTTCAACGTTTTCTCTCAGTTGACTCTTTTGATCTCTTCCGTTGCCTTTTCTTTAGTCTGCTTTTTCTGTCCAACTCCATGTCCTCTATAAACATAAACACTTGAAAAATGTATAAATAATTCTAAGCAGTGGACTGTGAAACCATTAAGCTTCACTTAAATCAGCTATTAAGAGTGCATTTGAGGAAATGAGGCATGAAAGTCTAAGAGGTGGAAATTAAAAAAGGCCCTCAAGACATCACTTCTGCATAACAGACAAAAATTGGTTGTAGAGATCTTGAATCTAAAAACCTATAATTGAATGAGGAGTGCTATCCTTGCCATCTTTTTGTCTTTCAGAGCAATCCCCGTTTACCTTAGCCTAGGAAAACCAAACACCAGCGCACTCCGTCTCTAGAAAATCCAATATCAACACATCTTGATTCAGACATATTTTATCCTATGTAACAACTAAATTAGGAATAGATGATCAAGCTTAAAACATCTGGCTTTTATTCACAGCTGTCCAAATGGAAACAGGCAGAATCCCTGACGACTATAATCATACATAGGATGCCCATCTTACCGCTACAACATGCTCCCCCAAGATGCACTGTTTGATATCTGATTGCTAAAGTTTACAAATGTTCAAGTAATTTTTAAAAAGAAATTTAAAATAGTAAGACATTTTTGGAGCATGTTTGTTATCGCTCTGTCTTTTATGTACTCCATGTTGGTAGGCAGAAAGTTAGCTGACACTTTTTGAAGAACCTCAAAGGTCGCATGAAACAGGCCTTTCCACCCACAGAAAGATTTTTAAAACCTAAATATGAAAAATTAGATTGGTATCAGATAATGGGCACAGTGTTAGCTACTAGCATGTCAGCAAAATAGTATTTAGTCTCTGTGGAGAAGTAAAAGTGTTGATCATGTGTTTTTGTTTAAGTGAAGTCCATCTTAAAGGCTTTAACTAGTAGTTGTTGTTGTTTCACAGAATTATTATACCCAGGATATAAGCTTTAACCTTGACATCTTTTAATCTGCGCTTGTGACTCTTATTTTGAAGCAACAAAGGAAGTAGTTCTTTTGCAGACTTAAAAGGCCAAAGACCATCGTTAAAGCAGTAAAGCAGCCTTTGGTCAGATTTAAATCTAGTTTTAAGAATCAGATAATATGCTTAGACCTAAATTCAAAATCAATACCAACAAATTACAACTATCCTTTTATCAGGTGCAAAGCAGAATTAATTTTAACACCAATTTGAAATAACTGTGCCTAACATACTGCAGATTTTCCTTTGCACATAAACAATTTCACCTTGAGCGACTGGCCTCACTCTTTACTAGAAAACACAACTCGCATATTCATAATGTCTTAGAACAAATTTTCAGAGAAAACCCATCCAAGCGTTCTGCAGAGTTCAACCCGGTGTCACTTTGTTTTCCATAAGTGATGCAGGTTCTAATATAAAGGCTTCTAAGCAGCAAGTGACCTTGGACGGTTATCTGCATCCAAATCAGACTCTTCCTTAGCGCTAAAGACTGCACCAAAGATGAAGAGACCTTTTAGAAAACTGAAAAAAAGAAGAAATAGTGAGTCTAAACGCTTTCTTGTCGCACTCTGTATAAAACCCTCGCAATAAAAATGCCTTTTAACTACCTTTTTGATTAGTCCACTTTAGCGTGTTGGGGCTGACTCAATTTGCAGAAGCCAACTTTAGTTTAATCAGTTTCTTCCACTAAGTAAAAGAGGGTTCAAAAGGCCATAGTATCTGGGAGAGAAAATTGGAAACAGGGAGGCAGGGCATGATTGAACATTAAAGGTCATCACAGAGCGTATCAGATTTCTTATCAAGCCTTTCTTCTTCCTGCCTGCTTTGGGGAAAGCCAATATCTGCTGAGTGATGTTTTTAAAAGACCTGGCTCCTGGCTAACGTCCTCCCCTAACTTGGCGTGAGCATCAGAGGTGGTGTGCAGAGAATTAACAACCAGGGAATAATCGCACAAAAGAAACTGCTTCCACATCCATACAAAAAATAAAAATAAAAAATCCTAAACGACAGCAGATTCACCTCTCTGAGGCGCAGGTGGGTTTTTTTAAGCACACAGAGAACGCCTGAATAAAAATACATATATCAAAAGGGACAGCCCAAGACGCGTCTCACCGTTCAGCCTCCAGGCGCATCTCCTCCCGCTTCTGCCTCCTCAGCTCCCGGCGCCGCTCAAAGTCCATGTCCTCCATGATGGTGCTCTGCGGAGACATCATCAAACACAGATATGTTCACTTTGCTCGCTTTCTGGCGAGGAAGCAGGACAGAAAGGTATTCATTTACAGCTCTGACCTCATTTACTGGCACCACTGGAAAAAGAAAAAAGATGTATAAAAACCTCAACAGCAGGAGGCCACAGCTCCAGTCAAGTGTCCCAAATGTTTTGGACGTGGTTCTGCTCCAACTATTGTTCTGTTGTAGTTACCCATGTAAAAAATGTCTGTTGTTATGGAAACTCAGAAAAAAAGATTGTAGATATTACTATGCCTGTTGCATTAAGCAACAAATCAATTAATGGCATTAAGTCACTGAGTCTGCTAGAAGCTAAGTTAAATTAGCATGTTTGCTATGCTAAGTTCATTTAAAGGAAAAAAAGAAGGAATCCATTAACAGTAATGCATTCCTAAAATAAAATATGGATATTTTATGTTTATGTGTTCATTTTAAAGGCTTTTTACACGTATTTGCCGCAGTTGTTTTCAATTCATGCGAGCGGCAGCCCAGACAGTGCTTCCTTTTTATGTTTAAATACTACACTGGACTTAAACAGCACGATGTGCAACTTTAATTGCTACCTCTCTCAATGGGGTTATAATTTTGCACACACAGCTCTCATTAGTTGTCAGCAAGCTGAGGAGCTAAAATTAAAAAAAAAGCATACAACTGAGCACAAAAACAAGGGGGGGAGAGAGAGAGAGAGAGAAGATGAAGCCAAGACAGGATGTTAACATCATCAGTTTGGAGTAAATCTAAAGAAAGAAAAAAAACCGACTTGGTACACGACTGGCTGTGAGGCCTGAGACCACCCAGGAGCTGTTGAGCTTTCCATCATATATCTATGATTCTCATGAAAAAACTAACAGGAATGGAGCGAACTATAACCGGCGGGCTACGTGTAAGCTGCGGCTTAACGCCTATTTTAATAATGTGTGGCAAAAAAGATGCAAACAGTGCTGAGAATAAGATTCTTAAAACAGACTTAAGCCATAAAGGAACTGCATCGTACCTTGAATTAGCCTCCAATGTCTTTTGTTTTTGTCCCTCACACCATACCAGTAACTTGTAACGGTTTGTCCGAGCAAAAATGCAAAGCAACGTCTCCCAAAGCTGGAATCATTTGTCAGAAAAAAGCAAATGCCTGCTTGTTCTTCCTTCCCTCCTAGTTGTCCCTCCCTCTTTCTGTCCTCCCATCTCTGCTCCAAAACTTTTCCCTGTGTTGTTTACAGACGTGTCAGAGCTTGGCTAAACTTTGTTTTCCTTCTCAGCTTCCTGTATGCTGCGAGTTATGCCTCCCTATCTTCCCATTTGTGGTCCCACATTGGACATTGCCACCCAGGTATATATGCAAACAGGCACGTAGGAGAGGCGTTATTGATTTTTTGTGCTTGCACATGCTAATGACCAGAAACGGATGCATGAATGTGAAAAGCACCTGCAGACTCTCGCCCACCCAACCCCCTTATTGCATCGTCAACCCTTCTTACGCGAGCCTGTAGAGTAAATAAAAACCATGCCTCCGTACAGCAATACCCTCGTCTTAAGAGACGCCCTAAATAGCGCGAGGAGTCTATGTTTAGCTCCGCATTTAAGAGTTATTTGTGAAAACGATGAGTGGGAAACGGCCGGTCACACCACAGTAATCAAGACGAGATGAGAGCAACAACAACCAAACCTGAAAAGACCTCGCACGCTTTCCAGAAACGGCCAAACGCCCAGGGGAGGGAGAACGTATTAGCAATGAGAGCATGCAAAGAATATAAATTTGGGCTTATTATTACACATAATGTTTAATTTATGCAGCTGAGGTGCAAGCCTGTTTGCTCAATGTGCACAGTTTTAAAAAATGATTTAAAGACCTGTCATTTAGCAACAGATGGATGCAACAAATACATCGTAAGTTGATTTGTGATTCACGTTGCAAAGTATTATTGAGTAATAAACAAGGGGGGAGGGAATAAAAGCATTTAAAAAACTTTTTATTGCTACAATATATGCATTGTTCTTAATTATTGCAGCTATTAACTTTGGGTTAGCTCTATTTTCTTCCCCATATAAAGTTCAGTGCTACCAAAAGTCACAATTCAGAGTAATTAGCTGGGCTTTATTGCATGACCAACTGAATTTGACCAAGTAATATGATCTGAACATTGAATATGGCAATGTGACTGGACTGTACTGAAGTCCCTTAGGATTAAATTTGCTCTAAAATAGAGCGATAAAATAAACTGTTATTAAAATAAGGAATCACCAGAGTCCCTAGAGAAAGGGTCTTTAGTGCAACCTAGAGGTGTAACTGTTGTTTGCGTCGCTGAAGGGACCACCCACACATTGCAAAAAGCTAACAAAGGCATAAAGTTGAGGCAGCCAGAGTAAACATTTTGTCACATTTTGAACCTGCCCATGCCTGCCAGCTGTAAAACATCTCCCTTCTCCATCTTTGTCCGTTTATTCCTGTTCAGCGCCATCTATCCACTCCTTGCCTACTCTTCTTTCACCCTGTCTGCCTTCTCTGTCTTACTATGAATAATGATATTTTTATCAGTCAAACTACTAGCCGTCGAGACCGCCAGACCCTGGCACATAACCCACCGTCTAAGTGCCAGTCTCTTGAAAGCCCTTAAGAACCAAGCTGATATGATCCTCACATTCACTAGGATTATACATCATGACTCCACACACCGAAAGTCTTGAGTTGAAACAATAGAACATTGTTGCTCGAATGAGGCACAACCAGACAAAAGGGAAGAGGTTGGATTGGGAAAGAAAAAATGGCTTCAGGTTCTGATGAAATGCTCCCAACATTGGATAACTTCTATCACAAGAGAGGACTTGCTATCCTCTTGCAATCTCTTCACAAACACATTAATCTTCACGGTAGAGTCATGAAGCTATGCGAGGAATGTTATTTCACCTTTGATTCTAATAGACAGACTTTAAAGAGACTTGATATTTCTTATTACACATGCCAGTTCAACAAAGCTCCTCTTCTTTGTGTGTGCAGGCCCTGTTTTGGTTATTGAGTAAAAGGGGGTTTACATTGAGACGAAGTGGATGAGCAAAAAACAGCATTACGCCTAGTTGTGGATTTTCCAGCTGTGCGGTTAGTTAATAAAAGGAACAAAGGTGACAAAGTGTATCAACAAGTCAGCGGTAAGTGGATGTAACATTTTTTAATTGCATTAAAAGGTGTTTTCACACCGGATAGTCTCATAGACTCAGTTCTATGTTAGAAATTGCAACCTTTCTAACATTTTCAGCTGGTGTGGTTCGCTTTCATATTGCATTGAGCCAAATGTTGCAAACTAATTGAAAAACCTGCATTTTCCACCCTCGCCTGTAGCGGCCCTGCACCAAGAACTACTGAAGAAAACAACACAAAAACCTCCATGAATACATGAACGCAGCTTCCTTCTTCACAAAGCACAAAAATGGAGCACAATCACAATTGAGCAGTTGTAGGATTTCTCTTTTGTCCCGCTAGCGCTAGACTCTCGCCTTTGTTTTGCTTCCATTGACCCAGAATACCCTGTGCTATAGTTTGCTTCGTGTTTTTGGAGCGGTCTCTGGTTCACTTGGCATTCACATATGAATCCAAACTGAGATAGAGTTCACTTTAATTAAACCAAAACCTAGGTTTTTAAGCGGACCAGTGTTCGCTTTTTTGGAAAGTGTCAGAGTTCGGTTACCCCTTCACAACTCCCCAAACAAACCAGACTGCTGCTCGATTAAAGTGGGCTAAACAGGACTGGTGTGAATGCACCCCAACATGCTGACAGGATACACATTCAGACAGTATTTTTACTTTAGGGGGGATTGTTCAACAGGGGTGCAGTTATGTACTTTCTGAGGTGTATGCAAACACATTAGGCAAGAGAGGAAAGAAAAGCTGTGGATGTTGTCCTGAGTTCCTTGGTGACCCTCTTGGGTTACTCCTTTGGACACTTTCTCTGTAATTTAAACTACAGAAACAATGATGGCAATTTCAGTTCAAATTGGAGTCCCAGTGCAGGAAAGCAAGAGTGCACTAATTACTAAAGTTAAATCTACAACCCTTCTCAAGAGAAAATGACCAAAGTATATATAAATTTTTTTTAAAAAGCCTAAGAGGAAGAGCAGGGGCAGGTGCTCTTTCTCATTTCAAGCTAAGAAAGTGTACTTTAGTAAAGAAAGAATGATCATTTTATGGTTATTTTATCACACAGATAAAGCCTCGGCAGTAAAATAAGGAAGACGAGGCGTAATGAGAGGAAGACACTTCATGTTAGAGGTAGTGCGCTCTAACAGCTGTTTTGGCCGAGGCTCCGGGGACAGTTTGAGTTGGGTAAATGTATCATTTCTCGCACAGGTAAGGAGTCTCCTGAGAGTAGTCTCAGAGCTGTTAAAATTAAAGTGTAAGGGGGTTTATATATTATAATGTGAAAAGTATTTTTTTAAAAGTATTTTATATATATATATATATATAAAGATCCAGTATGTGTAGTGACTGTGGGTCAGCGTTTGTGCATTAAACTAGAAGGTTTATGCTGTTTTTTGGTTGTTCCCATTACTTTATCATCTAGAATCTCCTCTTTATTTGAATGTTTCAGGACCAGAGTCATAAACTAATTTGATCAAATTATGTAGAACTATATCTTCTTAATTAAAAATAAAGATGCAACACTAAAGGGAATGTTGATCATTTTGAGTGAGAGTGTGTCTCTATGCTGCCCTTCAAAGGACTGTGGAAGGTGTACCCCGCCTGTCACTTAATGACGACGCAAAGATAAGTGGGTACAAATAATGGAAACATTTTAACCAATTAAATGACATTCACACTTTCTTAGCTTATATTGTAAATTTTCTTTCAAAAGACAGACTTTATTTCTTTATCAACACCTGAAATTATCCATATTCAAGAAATGTGTCCTATACTTTTTTCTTTCCAATTTGTTGTTTTGTTAGCTTGTTAGGTTTAGACCCTAATGGGTTTAAGTTGCTTTAGCTATTCAGACAGCTAATGCTATTCATCATGCGGCTTACTTCATTATAAAACTGTTGTTTCTGTGCGTTGTCTAAATTTCATTTTAAAAATGTATCACACCGTGTGACTTTCAATTATTTTGTAATGTCAAGCTCTACTTTTAGTCCAACAACTCAGATTGATATCTACATTATGTTAGCTTGAAATCCTTCTCAGTTTAAGTTTATTATAGCAACCATGCTAATTTTTTTTTACATAAAACTGAATGTTTTACCTTAATTTACACTCATCACATATTGTAAACTGCTGTGCTGTGGTTTAATCATTATGTCAAGTAGATCAATAATTTTTGTTTCAACATTCCAACCCACTGAGCTACATTCACAATCACCTTGTGTTAGGTTTTAAAATCTTTTATAGACATTTTTATCCCTGCATTGACATTTAAATAGTCAGTATTAACCACATGCCAGGTTCCAATATTTCTTATAAAACAGTAACTCGCACTACATTTTGTGTAAAAACTCTACTGCCTTTGCTCAGAGTACAACTCTAACTTTCCCACACGCACTTCTCTTACTGTCCTTCCTGCTTTGACCACAACGCCACAGCTAAACCAACAGCTGCACACTCGGCATAGCTAAAATATGAAGAGAGGCGGAGATGGTTGGCTATGAATTAACTCGAGTCCTCAGCTTAATTTACAGGGTTTAAGCCTTCGTTGGAGCCAAACTTCTTTCTTGATTTGTCATAGCAAATGTCAACCACAAACTTTTGCTCCCAACGCCAGGATCCTCAGCTGCAACCGTACTTTGTACGCAACATATGAGGCCAAGCATCAGCGCTCAGCTCGGCCTCACTGCCATCTGCTTTCCGCATACATTCGCTCTTCTTCCAAAACAAATTTCAGAAGCTTCAGCTGAAATGGGGAAAATTTTCACCAAGCGTGAGCCTACGGCAATTACAGGCAAACCTGAGAGGGTAATGCCAACGCAAAGTGAAATGCAACCATGAACGCCCGAGGCGAATTGTCATCAGGATCTAGTGATTAAACGCAATTATCCATTAAATCCTTCTTCGGTTTCCTTTGTGCTGACTTAAGCTGATAAAAAAAAAGAAAGAAAAAAAAAAGATCAACCAGTGAGGGAAAACTTCACATCAGGATGAGGAAAAGACCTGAAGGTTAAAGATGTCAAGTTTCCATTTGGTGAGGAAAAAGGAGACTCCTGCATTCCCAGACAATGGTTCACATTCCATAGCACCTCTCTGTGCCATGTGAATCATATGTGCTGAGACAGGCGGACTTAGGTTTATCTTCACACACACACACAGCCAAGAAAGTCTCAATGGAATACCGCGGAGGCATTATACGCTGGACAAAATTATCTGGGGTTAAATTCAACACTCAATCAGTGGCCTAAAAGACAAACAGCACCACGATCCTAACAATAATGTGGACAAGTTGGGGGAAATTTAGCTGATCTGATGTTCAAATGATGGGTTTGTTTGCACTGATCTGCTCTAAGCCAGATTGGGTTTCAAGTTTTATCATGTTTTCTTGTACAGACCTTCCAACCATGGCCTAAAATATTAAGACAAATTATGGTTAAAATTGTGCAAAGTGAGGTCCAACACACTGGAATTATCCTTAAAAGGACCATGAAAATCAGCTGTTCCTATTTTGGCGTCAACTTACTTTCCCAAAGCGAACGCTTTGATAAAACTGATGTTATGAGGAACATTTCTTCCAATGATCTGTCAAGTTAAGGAATTCTTCTTGGATGGAAATTTGTAGTTACATACCTACAAATTGACTGCCTTGATTGAAACAGATTATTAGTATGTAACACTTTAATCCTGTGTTTAAGTGCGGGAAATAATTCAACTTCACTTTACATGCTGTAATCTTCTGTATATTTAGATTGTGACTCACTTTTTTATATATATATTTTTTCCTCTACTCTTCAGTCTTTGTGTTCAGAGACATCATGTTTCTTTTTAAGATGAAAACACCTCATAAATAATACTCATACATAAAGAAACTTATTTACCTTTTCACATTTAGGCACGATAAAACCACAAACAATGCAGTTTACTGGAAATACAAAGTAGTGCATATTTGGAAAATGGAAAGAAACGGACACAGTTTTAAAATTTTTCATCAATAGAAAAAAGCATGGAATCTGAAGACATGGTCTGATGACAAAGGCCCTAAATTTACCCAGTATGCAGAGCTACAACGCAATGATTAATGCAATTAAATCACAGATGTCATTGCAATACCCTTATATCCCAGACTGTAGTTATGATAGACTGCTTGGATTCAATAATTCTTAGAATTATAGCTTTACAGCATTTATTACAATGATGCTAAAAGTTTTTCAAAGCTAACAAAAGTATTTTTTTTTTTTTTTGCAAAATCATCCATCATTGTTTACATCCAGAGGACAAACACTACTCAAAAATTAAAAGCTAGCCATTATCAAAAAGCACAGTCACATTAGTTAGTGAATTTATACTGCTAAACAGCATGCATTTATGGTTGAGACGCTAGCGTTGACATAGAGTGGTGGGGCAATAATGAAGGAAAAAAAAACAAAGAAAAATGCAAGTTAATTGTATGAAATCATTGGGTAGCTGATATTTATATAAAAAAAAATTGTATGTGTTCAAACAGCCCCGTCAAAACGTAGACTTAAATCTAAGTGGCAAACTGTGGCAAGACTAAAAGCCTCCCCACAGCATGATGCATCCTTTACACTAAGGAGTGTGTGTTTAGGGTGAGGTTTGGTGTCAGTTTTCAGATGGACCCAATTTACAAATCTGCTAACTTCCAATTTTCCAAGTTTTATTTTATGCTGAATTTGTGTTGGTTTATCACATAAAATCCCATAACAATTTGGGGTGAAACTATGACAATGTTACTGATATAAATACTATCATAAGCACTGTTTGTTGGTGTGTTCATAAGCACCACGCCTAAAGCTGTTACTCTTAAACTGCAATAACAATTCACTATTGCACCATATTCATCATCTGAATCTCAGAGTAGCTTCTTTATTTGAACTACTCAGAGCATCACCTCTTAACTAGATTAAACTGCAAAAAAAACAATGCCTTTAAAAACTAAAGCCAACTCTGAAACCTCATTTAAACTTCTCCAAAGTTTGCCACCGACCCAAAATGATAAATTCCTATTTGTCAGCTGCTGATCCGATTCTCTAAATAAAGTGACTGTCCGAGAGCAGACAATGTAGCCGCTGGCTGGAAAAAGCGGGTTATGAAACGCTGCCTCACTTTTAAATGCTGGTTTTAAGAGGGACATTTGCATTAGGAGTTGGATTCCTTCTGTCCGAATCATAAATAATCACGCAATGAGGAAAGTTCTCCGTAGAAGAGAAGCAAAATGCAATCCAATCTCCTTCTAGAGTGTTTGACTTTTAAAGGGTTTGTGTCCCTCTTAAAAAGTGCAGTTTCAGATGCTACACCCACAATCAGGCTAAATTGGAGTAAGAGCATTCCAAAAAGTACAGATCCCACACAAAATAGGGATGTTTGTACAGCATCAAAAGGCTACTGCTCACTGGCAGTGCTCCACATGACCAAATATGGAAGGAAAAAATGCTGCCTTTTCCCGTAACCAAACTGGGGAAAAAAGGGAAAAAAAAAAAGAAAGGAGGGAAGGTTTTCTTGCATGCTGCATGCACAGCAAGATAGAGCTCTCACATTCACTACGTAGTGGCCACAGCCTTGGCTTCCTCTCAAACACAGCGTGATTGATGGTGTTGTTGGACCCGCCGTGACACCTCTGTGTTCGGGCATGGTTGCGCACATGAACGCGAACACCTGCGCGACTCCGGGAGATGCGAGAGAGAGCCACGCCGATCTTTTCACGGCGCTGACATTTAATTTTTTCTATTTTTTTTTTTTTTAAAACACACACTCCAAAGCTGTTCTTTCTCTCTCTCTCACATATGAGCTCTCCACCCGAGTCTCTGCAGCCCCTCACATTCCTCTCAGTGAAAAAGCGGCCGTCTGCAACGCCACAGTCCTCTTCTTAAGTTGGAGACAGCTTGTTTATCGGACTTCCCCCATCCCCCTTACTCTTTTCCCCTCCCTGGCCTCGCTATGTGACATCCTCTTGCAACAAAATAAATGTCTGTGTGGGCATGCCATTTTACAAGAAACTTATCAAATTATCTGGAATTTTCTCTATTTTGTTGTTTAAGCCAGCAGAAAACAAAAGCATACTCAGGCAGCACAGAGCCTGGCAACGTAGAGAACAAATACTGCTAAACTTTTGTATTAAACGACTCCGAAAAGACTTTAAATGTTCAGGAAGAAACAATTTAAGCTAGTGTTCAGAAACACTTTAGAAGTGTGAAGGGGTTCCGACACACTTCTAAAATGCTTCCAGACTTTTCCACACTCAATTTCCCAGAGTTCTTAGTTTATACGGACCATGTCAACTGGAGTTCTCAGATCAGTTTTCAACATTAAAGTGCAAACTTCATGAGGTTTGGACAAGTAGGAGCCACATAAAGAAGGGACAAGTCTGACAGGCTAACGTTAGCTTGTTAGCATGTTTTTGGGTAAAACAAACAGACTTCTCTTAGCTAAAAGTCATGCTAACATAGCTTGTTTCCAATGGCTGTTTCTTACAAATGATGGCACTACCAGAAATGCTTCCAACCAGTCAACTTTGTCTTGACACAAAACTGACTGACGCCTCCACAACTTTTATGTACTGTATGTCATACAAACTGAGGAAACTCTTCACTCTACTCTTTGGCATCTTATTAAAACTACTTCATAGCGCTGCAGCTGTGTGACGCCACATTTTAGTTGTTTAAAACTGAGGTGTATTTTGAAAGCAGAAGCCAGCTCATGCCTGCTTGTAATAGTGATGCAACGAGGCTGCCATGAGAAAGAGCTCCAACAGCTACTCGCAAATAAGCTGGAGAAGTTAACTGAGGACAATGAAAGTAGAAAAGGGAAGAGAAGGGAAACAAAGAATGAAAGGAGAGACGAGGTATGAATATAATAATGAAGCAAAAAGACAGGGGGGAAGCTAGTGGGACAATGAAAAACAAACAGAGGACATAAGGAGTGCGATAAAGACAAGGAAAAGTAAAGACAGGAAGGAAGGACACATGGGAAGGAAGAAGAAAAAGGAAAGAGACATGAAGAAAAGAACAAAAGGAAACAAGGTATGTAAAAGGAAGAAGAGAAGCATGCAAGACATGGAAATAAAAAGGAAGGTAAAGGAAGAAAGGACAGGACAAGAAAAAGAGCAACTAAGGGAAATCAGAAGGAAAGGAGGGATGCAAGAAAGAAAGGCTAAAACAGGAACGCATGATAAGAATGGAAGAACAAAAGAAAGAAACGAAGGCAAGACAAGGTGGTAAAGAAGCAAAAGCTGCCAGGAGAAAGTAAGGGTTGAAAGAAGCACATGATAGAGTGATGAAGGAGGGTCATCACATTCAGATAGTAGGATAAACACTGGGGTAAAGTCTGGAAATAGAAACATTTTCCTCAGTTTTATTTCCATACTTATCCAGATCTGGAAAACCAGACTTTCCCCAGTCTACATAGGCACCCTTTCTACAGCAAAAGGCCCACTCTGGAAACTGAATCTAGTCATAGATCACATAAAAAAAAAGGCCAAACATTTTAAGCATTAACATCTTAAAGATGGACATTTAATGGTTTAATTTCCTCTTTCCTCTGAAACAAAAAAACCCCACGTTGGCACTTGTTGCGTCCCAGCTGTCACATCCCTTCCTCATGTCAATTTCCCGGAGAACGGAAGCCTCGGCTCGCCCCTCCGGGACGGCCGGCGTTGACACCTGCCTTCCGTCAGAGTAAATGAGCCCCGGCCAGAAGTCTGCATCTGCACAACAGGACATCAATCTGCTACAAGTGAGCTGACCGAGGAGACCGGCGGAGGAGACCAGAGTGCTGATATATGGCGAGTTTCACTGAAAGCACTGCTACTGCTGACACCGTGGCCAGAGAACAGATTATCCAGCTGATGGCAATAAAGCAAAACTAAACCGTAAGAGGGTGAAATCAGACTTTTTTCCTTGTTGTCCGCCGCTAAAAAGAACCCCCAGAGCGGGGGATCTACAGCAGCCCCACCGCCTCTGGTTTATTGGCAATAACATGACAGGCTGGAATCATTAAGTGGAACATAAAAATGTATTTCTCATAAAGCTTGAGAGGTTCCTTATGCGTTTCCCTACAGGAGAAAGTGAAACAAAATGGATCTGCTGAGCAACTGTGACACGCTTCCTATAAACGCCGCGCTCTGGTCGCGTCGGACAGAGAGGCGGCTCCCCCCGTCAGCCTGGAGAGAAATTACACTCCGGTGAGAGAGAAAAGAGAAAATCGGAAGGGCTGGGAGAGGGGGGGGAAGTATTGTAAGCAGTGAAGTGATTTATGAGGCTGACTCAAACCCACACAAAGGCAGAATGTCTTCCTATCATACCTTACATGGAAACATGCATGAGGCTGCAATGCATGATGCAATGCCCCCAAACTGTGAGAGTCTGCTGAAAACATGACAGCTGAGTGAAGACTCTGACACAGTATTGCCATTTTTGTGCATGCCCCTTTTTAAAAAGAAAGGAAAAAGAAAAATCACCAAACTAGAAGACTTTTTTATTTAAAAATTACCCTGAAATGCCATAAATCCTTATCTTCCCTGCCTTGTTTTAGCACACGAGTAAATCACGCGGTGGAATGCCTTTTTTTTTCTCTTTTTTTTGAGGTACTCTGCAAACTTTTTCAAGGGTATTACATGACAAGGTATTTTTCAAAATAAGGGTCTGCATTCCTGGAGAAAGATAGGAGGAGATTAAAGTGTGGGCTGGGTGGCGAGTGGGGTGGTGGACCATCAAGATGACCTGACTGAGAAGGCCTATTACTCACACTGGATGAGGAACAGTGGAGCAAGTACACAGTTCCGTCTTGCTACGAAAATTATTTATTTTTTTTTTAGGTGAAAAGCCTATTGTGCATGGATAACCGGATAGATTTAAGATCAAGACCCTTGCTCTAGTGAGAGACGGTGGTATTCATCCAAAACTGGATGTGAGTAAAGAGATTCGGGCCCAAGCTGCCACGTGGTGGATGTGCGCTGAAGGGTTGGGCGGCATCCAGTTTTAATTCCCTGCAGTCCCAACTCACATTACACCTCAGCATACAGGATTACCATCTGTCCACAGCTGCTTGTCATTTTGTCACATTCATTTTCAAACAGCTTTCGTACATTTATACGTTTCCATTTTTCTTTTTTTTAGATAGGAGAGCCAAATCACTTTTCATCAGCAGAACAGTCCAACAAGTAAAAAGAAATAGGACTAATAATATATTTGCCTTATAAGAGTTAAGCAGAGGACGGGAGGAGTTAGCAAATTTTCCACATAAGGACTAGAACCAAAAATGTGCAATGAGTACACTCTGAAGGGATGCATATTGCTCATTTTCAATCAAAAGACATGGCTGTCATTTATACTTTAACAACCGGAGCTCTGAAATGTCAGTCAGCTCTGCTTCTGCTCGTATTTCCATGTTGTGACCCGCCGCCTCTATGGAACTACTGAGGACAAAGTGGCTTGTTTGATTTTCACCACAAGAGGGGGCTTTCATCTGACCATGCTTTCAAAAAAATAACCTGTCAGCTGTGCTTCTGCCTTTCTTTTTTCTTTTTTTTTTTTTTAAATCTGACCTCTTGCCTTTAAGGCACATGTTTCTACTCAAAGCAAACCGTCAGCTTAAAAGCAGATAACTACAGGCTGCTGCCGTCAAAAACCGACTTTTCTGACTTGGCAGGCATTCTTCATCAACATCATCAGTGTTTCTGTCCGACTGAGCCCGATTTCAGCCCAAACTGAGTCCTGTTTTGATGGAGGTTTCTTCTTGTTTATGGTAGTTGTTCCTCTCCACTGTCCCCCTCCACTGTCCCCTCCCAATGAACGCAATCCCCTGGTTTCTACACGTAGAAACCTTAGAGCTAATATGTCTAAATCTGCTTGAATGCCTCTGTTGTATATATTTTGGGCTAAGATATTAATATTTAAATGTATTCCATACTTAAAACTATATCCAGTTGACATAAAAATTAAATACTTTGTGTGTTCTGCTCAATATAATTCTACTTCAGCACATTTTCCTTTTAGCCTGATTATAGTTGTCTGAATGTTGAGGTGCTTTAACAGCAGAAAGATTCACTGTGTATTATAGCGCGTACTTGTAAGATGTCGCATGATTTAAATCTAAGCAAATTCAGTTTAATTAAAAATACAACATTTACCTGTACTATATATTTCAGTATCACCTTGATCAAGTGGAAGGTCTATTCCACCAACTTCAGTTTTAAGGTGAGACTATTAACTATTAACCAACAGTCATCAAATCTTCAACACTAGAATCAGTGAAAGTACATTCTCTGAGTGGCAGTGAGCTCACTCCCTTCCCTTCCTCTGAGAGAGAAAAAAAAAACATTCCACTCTTCTCATACCACTGATCCTTTGGAGGCTCAACAAGGCTGAACTTCACTCACCGTACACGCTTTCGTTTTCGTGCATGGCTGTGCTGACTGTTATTAGAGCCAGCTTGGACACATACGGGTCTTCTGCCCCTGCTAAACCTCCCTTGAGGTGATACACTTAAGCCGGGCGTCTTAGGGCCTGGAACAAGCTCTGCACAGGTGTACCGACGCTTTAAGCTACAGAGGACAGATTTCACACATCGCTGCCAACTGCTGTGTGACGGCAGCGTGAAGCCACTAGACTGAGCCGATTTTTTTTTCCTACAGAGTTTTGCAAAAGTATCCAAACATCTCTAACTTTTTTTCACTTTTCACGTCGCAGTGATACAACAGCGGTCCAGCGGTGTTTAGAGGGGTGCACCTACTGCAGTTTTCTGGCCGAACACCGATCTTTAAAAAGCTCGACCTGCTCATTCAAATTCTTGGCTGATAGCGATTTTTATTTTTTTTAATCTGGAAAGACGCTAAATATAGCAACAAAGTCACGATGCGGGCAGATTGTTAACCACTGACATGCAGACGTGACCTGGTGTCAGCAAAAGGGGACAGTGGCTGATTTTCAGGCCTTTAGGAAATCGGATCAATTTGTCGACTGATTGGTGCACCCATAACTCTTTTTTATAAATATTTTTGCACTAAAATCTAAAATAATTCCAATGCATCTCAGGTGGTGGCACCATCATGCTGTGAAAACCCAAAGATTCTTAATTGGATTCAGGTTTTGAATGGGCCGTTTTCAGTGGTTATTAAACACTGCATTATGATTCTGGCATTACGTTTAGGGTTCAGTCTCAAGTCTTTCACAGCGTCCAAAAATATATTTTTGCTTCTCCACACGGATGGTGCTTACAGGTTGATGAGCAGAAGTTTTAAGACTTAGTGTTTAGAATCGAGGCAATTATTTTTTTATTTTTGTGCCATTTGTTGCAATTTATTTCATTCAGGGTTATCAGAGTGAAGTACACTTAATCTCACATCGTATACAAAACATAAAATCTTAATAAAATACGTGACCATTTGAGAGTTCAGTAGTTTTGAAAGCACACTACTATACTGCAGAACTTTAGACGGTTTTGCTGTTTTTCCTTTCTAAATGTAGGAACTAAAGCGTCAAGGAAAAAAACAAACAAACAAAAAAAAACACTCCACCAAATAGCATCCTGCATGTTGCACAGTTGCATCAGGTGGAGTTTGCATGACTAATTACCCTGGCCTTAATATGTCCGAACGCAATGCATTATGCATGTCATCTTAACACCTGCAAGGCACTCTACAGCTTTTGTCAGACTTTTCTACTGCCCGTATTTAAAAAAAAAAAAAAAAAGAGTTACCCCACATCGGCCTCATTCTTCTCTCTTTCAGCGGTTATGTGATTTTGGGATCCATTGCCAAAAATTCCAGGAAACCCTAGAGCTTCATGAGACATAACAAAGCTCCCTCTCTTCCTCAGTATGAGTCTCCTACAGCGAGTCTGCCTCAGCAGGCCTGAGAGCCGCAGCTTTACTCATCGCGACTGCCTCGCATCGGCCCGCTTCTCATTGCAACGCTAATTCTCCACCACGGACAATTCAGACGTTGGAAGTCGTAATCATCTTTCAATACTATTAGGCGCGATGTGGCATTTACCACTAAATTAGGGAGAAAATTCAGCTTCGGAGGGTTAATCTATGTGCGGCTCGCAAGTCTGCTTATATCCTAAATTTATTAGAATAACACATATCTCCGACAGGCATGAAATTGTAAATAATTGAGAGCTGCTCTTAGGGAGGATTCACCGGTCGCTCAGACGAGGTCGCGCCGAGCTTTTAATGGCAAAAGTGGAAATTAGATTTGGATCAGCAAGGCAGCGGCGCTAAATTGGAGAACATCCAAAACCACATCCAACCTCCCCAACCCTCCTCCTCTGCTTCCAGCACTAATCTCCCCATAAGAAGAGTGTAGGCGGAGAGGGGGGGGGGTCACCCATGTTTTCTGGTGGGGAAATTTCTCTCCTCCCCTCTCAAACGCACAGATAAATGCAAATACAGACGCACCTATTGAGCCCGCCACCCAACTCGTGTTTATGTTCGCTGCTTGAGTGACTGGTATTTCATTTCGTCGCTGCCCAAAGCCATTTTGCACAGTTTGGCTTGGCCAGGGTATCATTACTGGCCATTAAGTCTAACCTGAACTAATAGGGGCTTATTTTCCAGAGGTGGTCTCCCAGGTGGCTGTCGCAGGAGCGACTGGCACTGCAGGCACACGGAGTCCAATAAAAATTTTGTCTGACTCAACCCATACGTAGAATGCAGATTATTTGGTAACAAGAACCCATTGTTCCACTGGAATTGTGGGAGGAGGGTGGTTTTGCGTCGTTTCCAATTAAGGCGGGTGTAATGAGGGCAGTCAGAATGGCCGCCACGCCCACTTCTTCAGATAAACTCTACCAGGAGTACATTGGTCATCAGATTTGACACAAATGTTTATATTGCCTTCCAAATCAATTAATAACCTTTAAAAATATATATTTTTTTACTACCATCTTGTGTTTTATTGTTATTTAAATGGAGCAACACAAAGTGGTGCATAACTGTGAGGTGAAATACACGTCTTGAGCAGTTTTACATTTAGAAATCAGAAAATCAGGGGCGCACCAATTGCAGTTTTCTGGCCAATCAATGATCTTTAAATATAAAGATGGCAGCAAATTTGTCAAGTTGGAAACAGTGAGGCGACCATTGTTAACCGAATGGGTTATTATAACGGTTAATGGAGGTTTCACATGCAAGAATGAGCGAATTGCCAATCTCGCAAAATTAGGGAAATTTGGGACAATTTACTGGCGTATTCCAACAAAAAAAAAATTGCTGTAAACATCTGTATTTAGGTCCCTTGACTCTATTACCCCTAATAAATGAGAAAAAGCCTTTGTTGTATAAGAAGACCTATTTGCAGTTTGACATATCCCAAATAGAAGATTTCAGAAACAATTTGTCCTTTTCTTCAACTATGGTTTACTTTTTGTAATATGTTGCAGCATGACGACATATTAAATATACCGAGTCTCATATCCCACTCCGTTATAGGAAATCACCAAAGATTTAATTAATGCCTCTTTGTTTCAGCTCTCTCATTCCGGCATTGTGAAAAGTCTTGGTATGTTTTGGCCTCGCTCTGCTCCGTTGTGACATGTGTCATCATTAATCATGAAGAAAGGAGCCATTAGTCTGAATGCGGGGGTAATTAATCTGTGCTCACACTCCATTAGATGTCATGCTCAATTTGTGCACAGAGCTGTGTACTGTGTAAATAAGCCGAGATGATGGCACCCACGGCCTATTATCCCCGAACGGGGCTGCATCCGAGGCTCCGACATGTATGTACGACAGCTAGAGAACGAGGAATACAGCTGGATTAGCAAAGCTGTTTATAATAATGACATTAGATTTGTCTGATCAGAGGGTAATTACACACACATGGGTGTCTGTTTTACCAGAGCGGCTCGGCTGGACTTTAGCAGTTAAACCAAACCATAACCCTCCAACAAGGTTAAAACTGCAGCAGGGGCATGTAGTATGAATTAGCCCTTAGTTTAATAAGTACCATTTGGCTGTCACCTCGGCGGCTGTAGAGCTGCTCTATTACAGTAAAGCCCCTCTGGTATTGAGCCGGGGTTATTCAATAAAAACCTGACTGAGTGTTTCTCCCAATCACCGCTGGCAGAGCTCTGATGAGGTAAAGAGGCCTCCAATGCCAGCCGCTGTCCCCGCGGAGCGCCGTCTGATTAAAATGGTTTTCTGAGGCTATATTTTTGCTCTCCTTGTAACCTTGCCAGAACGAAGTTAAAGTATAGAAGGGAAAAATTGACAAATTACCCAATACATACCGAAATGAATCCGCAAAACCGATCTGATCTATAAAAGGGCCTCCGGATAGGTAGACGGATGGAGTTCTGCTTTTTAACAGAAATTTATTCTCAGTGTCCCCGTGCGCATTTGGTACCAAGTGTCAAGCTAGAAATGGCTTTGCATTAGCTATTCTGCACGTGCCATCTTCAACCTTAATCATTTTTATGCACATTTATTCTTTGAACACTCCTCCTCTCTTATCCGGACCGGACAGCAACATATGAAGTGGGAAGAAGGGCCAACAGTGGAGTAGTCCACCAGTGCCGGCTCTCCACTTCTCTCTTGTAATACATTCCTGAGCAATCCTCCGAGGCTCATATGTAAATGCCTCGGTATGCTTCTGATTAGGAGGCACAAAGAGTACACTCTATAAATGCACAGTTAAACAATTACCGCAACTCCGACACAGAATCCAGTCGGGGCTGCTGCCTGACTCGCCGACCAGGACGTGAAAAACTTAGTGCCGGTTCTTTGCTAAAATGTTTGAGTCTTGAACAACCAACAAAGTTCATATTAAGATGTAAAAGAAGCACCAGGGGAGTATGGACCAAGGGTTTGTGGATGAATTTCAATCACTTCAGAGTTTGGTTGTTTTTTTAAGCAAACACATCCTGTTTGAGGTAATGCCAGTGTATCTTAACCAAATTCAAGTTCAGACTGACTACGCCACTCCAGAAGCTTCAATCTGCCATTCACAGATTGACTTATTGGTGTGGTTAAAGCAAAATTCATGGGTCCATCAATTACGGAACATTCTAAAGATCTTCATACAGGAAATCAGCTCTCACACCATCATACTACCACCACCATGTTTCACTGTTGGTATATTCGTTTTCTAAAGCGATGCGTTCGTTTTACACCACATGCAACAATGGGAGCAGTGACTTTTGCACATAGGGTCAGCTTGATTTTGATAGTTTATTCCCCTTTTGTAATTTAATCCAAGATTTGAATACTGCATCTTTTCCATTTTCTCAGGTTTTCTTCGCACATCAATAAAATATACAAATAATCAAACATTGTGGATATTTTCTCTTTGTTCTTTTGGAAGCAACGCAAGCATGAACAGTTTTTATTATGGTAATTTCTGAGGAAATATTAGGACTGTTGTGTGATTGAAAACTTGGCCAAGATAACAAAGGAGTTGCTTCAGGAACAGCCTGTGAATATCCTTAAGTGGCCCTGTAAATTTCTGGAAAGACCAAGCGGACTGAGCGTTTGGGAGGTTCTACAAAGAAGAATAGGAGAATATAACCCCAAAACAGATGTACAAAGTTTGCAGAGACTTAACTAAAAAGATCTGAGGCTGCTCCTGCTGCCTAAGGTGCTTGGAGAAAATACTAAGCCTTGGCTGTGAAAAATTTGGACATATTTCTAAAAAATTGCTCTTGGCTAGTCATTTTGGGGCACTACTAGTTGACGCAGAAAAATACTACTCTACAGTAGCCCATTTTAAAATAACTCTGCAAAATAATAACATTGGTAAAATGTAAAGGGGTGTAAGTGCCTTCTGGTGGGACTGCAGGCCTTTGTTTTTCACATTAACATAGATAAACATTCCACAATTATACTGTTGACAGCAGATAACATTTGGCTAACCTCAGCACTTTTGTTTTATGCAAGTTAACGTGTTGAAAAATTAAGCTAAATACGGTTGCTACACTGTGGTAGTAGAAAATGAAAAGACTTCTGGCCTAAATGTCCATGTGACAGCAACTTCTCAGTTAAGGAAATTAAGGGTTTAGCGGCTAGCAAGCCAGATGTTTCCATAAGGAAACAGAATAATGTGAGGTGAAAGGAAGTCCCTCAGTCTCTAACTTTTGTCATGTTCACTATAAATAGTTATAGCTGGTGGATATGGATGTAAAGCTGAATTATGAGAACAGCCCAGTTGATAGTGTGGTGGTATTCCAGTTCATAATTAAGCGCTAAAAAAAGTCTATTTCTTCGTCACATAAAAACATGCCAACACAATACATTGTAATTGCAAACAAATCTCTGTGGTTAGGAACTGAATAATTGTGCCAACATGGTTTTTATAACCATGACATAACGTTTTGTCCGTCATATCCATGACAGATCGCTATTTTTCCTCAAGTCGTAGCAGGTTTGTACACTTTTTCCACTAATGTTTAGATGTAAAAACACAGTTTTTATTTATGGTTTCAGAAGACATTTTCAAAAATAATTTAGAATGGGGCTTAAGGAATTAGTGATTGTTATGATAAGCTTGGAAATCATGGTAATTAGCTGAGGATGCTAGCTCGCTAAAGACAGCTGAGCATACTAACAGTAATGCTACTCATAGCTTAACATTAAAAAGCTTCATATCAAAATAGACCACAATGAATCCCAGCCTTACTCAAGTGAACTCAATAATGGTAGCGTTACCATGGTAATTTTGCCAACACAAGGCTTGCCCTGCCTCCAACGTTGACCAGTTTGGAATTAGTGGTTATTGCTGGCTTACTAAAATTAGCAAGCATTTTTGAAAGGGAAAAAATAAAATAAAAAAGAACCTTAACTGTTGCAGGAGTTAGCCAAGAAAGAAAACCTTTAGCATACTTCCAAATCTAAAAACAATGAACTGGATTAATGTTTATTTTGTTTAATAGAAAGTCACAACTCATGAAAACCACTTTGTTAGTATCACATGAAAAACCTTCAGCAAAGGTTTTAAACGTGGGCTCATGTTTAAAACGTGTAGTAGTAATAACGCTGGAATACATGCCACTATTAGCTTGTTTAGCTAAGGCCAGTCACCCTTATGGTATATCTAATGTACTATTTGTGCATATAGTAAACTTTGTGTTTACTATGTGAACAGTTAATATTTAAAGCACCAATAAGAAAAGGCTAACTTACTACAAGGAATTTAAAACAACAATGTACGTTATTTGCACTCACCAGAGGTTTTAGGGTTTGCAAACACAATCAATTAGAGGTAAAATTTATTACTCAAGTATTTTTCAAGGTATCTGATCAATCAAACAATACTCCATATGCCTTACTAGCAACACTAAACCAGTCAAAAACCATAAGTACAAATGTAAATGTCTTCTGTCTTGCTGTTTTCACAAATGCTAAATGGCCTGCACTTATATAGCACTTTATCATGTATGACGATTTCATAGCACTCAACACTAAACTGAGCTATTAACCCATTCATACCCAAATTCACACACTGATGGTGGTAAGCTACATTGTAGCTACAGCTACCCTGTGGCAGACGGACAGAAGGAACATTGTCAATCAGCACCACCAGGCCCTCTGAGCACCAGAAGTAGGCAAGGGGGGTGAAGTGTGTTGCCCAAGGACACAACTACTAAGATGGCCAACCTCTAATAAATGTAATGCCAATTACCTGCTGTTGTTTGAGAACATGTTACAACACTCCATTTTACTCCAAGACCTAAAATAAACAATTTCTTACAACATAAACCATACTCATCTAAAGGTTAAATCCGGGAAGAATTAGAGGGCCGACAAATGTGAATACCCATTTAAGGACACAATGATTGTTTTATGTGGATGAGGTAAGTCCTCACTTTCATCATTACTACATACTAGTCCAATTTCACTGTTGCCAGTTCTCACTCCCATGGTGGCAGCCACCCAACATGGCCTCTCTGCGTTGTCCCTCACAATCACCATGCACACTTCAACACATTAGGAAAAGCCACAAGTATAAATCCTGCAGGCCTTTAACAGACCTGCAAACCGGCGGTCTGTTTCAGCACCCCCTCCCCAACTCCTGCTCCATTCATTGAATGGTTAAACTTCCAAACTCTGTAAACGCATGACCTCATTTAGTCATCTGCAAGGACACACTGAATGGTGTTTTTCACACACTCCTTTGGGGTTTACATGACCATATTACCCCATTACCCTAAAATACGAGCCTTTTAAACACCAATTTGATAGGCTCTTGATTATTCCTGTTTAGTTTTAGCAATGATTGGGGATAAGCAGAAAAATTAAAAGGAGATGTGGAAATGTATCAGAGAGGAGAGAGAGGCAAAGATGAAGTTGGAATAGCTGCTTGGAGAAAGACGTGTAAGGTGGTTTCTCTGCCACAGGGACACACTGTACACGTCTGAAGTCCCAGTGGGACGTCGGCGAATGAAAACACGAGGCCAATCAGCTAACAGAGACATTTCCTGTGCTTGTTTTATCAGATGAGAAGAAGCCTAAAGGCTAAATGTCCCCCTCTCAGCAAGGTTGCACATTTCTCAGGGTAACCCGCTTTGGGAAACAAAGGGTAGAAAACATGCATCTTTGAGGAATGACATCAGAAGTGCTGCTTAGGAGCACTGACCTCACTCGCTTGCAATCAATCATCCACTTGAAATCCGGGCTACGTGATTCTGAGTGGAGTTTTTACCTTTTAAGATAGAAACCAAGGCTGTCCGTGAATTAAATAATCTTCCAATAAAAGTACAGCTACAGTATTAGAATTGTCTGTTTCTTTTTCCAAAGCTATGAAACCTCTGGCAAAGCGGGCATCTGGCAACTAGCAGATGGTGGACCGATATGCCAATTACCAACACTGGCGTGCCATGCTGCCTATTAGGCAATCTGGCTCTGAATGATCACGCTTTAAAGTCAGAAAACCAAAGGAGCGAGTGGCTGATCTAACATACCCTCTCCATCAGAGTGTGACTAAAGCCCAGAGGAATTCAAACAAAGGTTTTCGGGTCCACATGACTGATTTAGCCAGTAGGATCAAAGTTGAAGAGTTTGTTAGGGGAAAGAAAGGAAACGGAGAGAGAGAGAGTGCGAGCACAGAGAAGGGATCATTATAAAGGCCTTCATGCTGTACAGTGTATTGAATTGTGGCTTGCAGAAGATTACTCTAAGTGTGGTTTGATTCAATAAGGCTGGATTTGGTGGTGAATGTATAATAGGCCAGGAAAAAAAGGAGACCATAGCAATCATTCCCTATCCCTCAAGAGACAACCAGAGTCTGAGAAAATACCAGCACATCCAATTGGACCATGCTTCCCGGTATGGCTGCTTCATGGTCAACTGCAAGGAAAATAAGAAGGGTGTACCAAAGTTAGTAAAAGTTAAGGTTTTAAAGCAACTCTAAATTTCTGTTTTACTGTTTCTACAGAGTCCTGGAGTAACCAGAGCTTTCCTGGGTTACATACGCTACAACTATAATGCTTCAATAAACATTTATGTTAGGCTACCAGAGGAGATGCACAAATAATTAACTAGACACATAGCAACCTATGTCTTACGCTATGCATCAGTTGCTTGTTTTAATCAAAGATAAATTACGAGAAAAGATCTTACAATATTCAAATACCAAGCCATTTCTTGATCTTCCTGATGTAGTTGCTGTTTGGTGAAAATACAGAGACCAGCTAAACTAATTAGGTCAAGATATTAACACAGCATGGGATAACGATGAATTGCAATACTCAAATATTGAACTCAGCAGGGTTGATATCTTTCTGTGTTCACTAATAAGGGGCGTAATGTAGTTTCTCAATGACTTTGCCAGCTTAAGTGTTTTTCTGTTAAAAAAAGAAAATAAAATCTATAAAAAGACTGACAAGGAGTATTTTGCTAGCTTTTAGAGACTGAATTTAAGGTACAAATAAAATTGATCTTTTTTGGAGTACATCCAGTTCTTTACAATACTGACAATTACTGCAACAATAATACATTTACAATCTTTCATACAGTTCTACTGGCAACATCGCTAAATTTGGCGGCTTTATTCCTGTTGTGTTAAACATATATTTAATATTTTTCAGGGACTCTGGACAACCTTTGTTCCAATCTAGTTCAAAATTTTAATATGAACTGGTAAATAGATAGACCAAATCAGGAGTGCTTCTTGTTATTCCTACTTCTAATGATGAGAATAACTAATATCTGTAATTTCTAAATAAAAACGTTTACAATGTGTTGTCTGTTTTGTTTTAAATTGCTGTATTAATATTAGAGCTGTTGTAAACAAATATTTTAGTAATCAAGTAATCTATCAATTATTCTTATGATTAATTGAGTAATCGAATAAAAAAAAAAGAAAAATAAAATATTGATAAATTTGGCATACCACCGGTGTTACTATCGGATATCAATATCAGTCCAATTTTTCATATTTGAGCATCCCTAACAGTTACATTTTTGTAGTTTAGAAAACTAACCTGTAACAATAATAGCTCACTTTCTAAGTTAACCTGAAGTAATACAAAAATCTGAAATTATATTCAATTTAATAATAAAGAGGCAGGCTCACAAATACGCTTATAAAAAATGTCTATACTCCAGCTTTGAGTTTATGTATTCATCTTCAGTCAAGCTTTGGGTTTGAGAATACGGGAAATTTTGTCAAGATGGGGAGTTTGGAGTGGTGGTGGTGGGGGGCAGGCAAACTAACGAACGTAAGATGGGGGTGAAGAGGAGGAAATAGACCAGGGGATAGACGAAAGTAAGTCCGGGGGGGAAAGACGAACGAACAAACGTAATGCACGACCGGCAGACCAGCGGACGAAAGTAAGAACGGGGGGGGGGGAGCAATACGGGATATTTACGGCACCTTTGTTCGTCACACTCAGAAACTCATCTACCAGCCATGTACCGCACCAACGATTTCTGCCACCCGTTTGTTGAGACTGGGATGATATGAAATTTATTGTGCGGTTCATCTGTAAAGCTACACTTACACTGTAACCATCAGCTACTCAGCCGCCCGCCGTGTTCAGTCTATCCGCTCACCTGTATAAATACTCCCGCAGCGCTCTTCCTGGCGTTCGCTTTCAACCAGCAGAGGAGAAAGGCTGCCGTACTACAGGCATCGCGTCAGTCATTTTAAGGATGCTTATTGGTCCCCCCAAAACGATGAAAACCCGGGCATTATCATCAATCAATAAAACCCCGACGGGCCGAACTTGAAACCTGGACGTTATGCCGCTAACTTTGCTTTCATCAACAACTCAGAGGCGGAAGTCAGAGCTACGCATAACGCAAATAATGTTCTGGCCAGAACACGGTGCACTAAATAATAAAACATAAATTAACGAAGCTTCGAGGCAGGTAAATTTTTCTCGAGGAATTTTAATAATCAAGGTACTCGAATCATTCAAAGAATCGTTTCAGCCCTAATTAATATCGTGGTGTTTTTACTCAACAGTGGCAGGCTGTGAGGATCTCATGGATCTAAGGTTACCAGCTTTTACCTACCAACCTTGCATTTGCTTACCGTTGCTCCCTGATGTACTCAAGTTGAATTTCCTAGTCGCCCCAACATCTGCTGGTACGTCCAAGCTCACCATATTACACAATTTAAGACTGCGGTTCTGGATGCTGCTCGTTCAAATTACATGGTATAGAATTCCAAGGCAGTTGGCCTCAAGTCTACTGCCAAGGTCCCACAAGCAGCTCGAGCGGCACGTCAGTTACGACTGAGCCAAAACCCTCTCCTCTTCTGTCTGTTGTCCAGAAAACACAACCCTAAAACCTTAAACAGACTTATTTCCCAAAACAACCACAGCTCATGGACGACAAGGACATGACTGATAAAATAAAAAAGCACACATTTGTTGCGTTTCTCGGTATACATGGTGGTGCCGAATATCACTTTCAAACTGTATCATTACGACAAACAAATCCTCCCGAAATTACACCGCAGCACGTAAAACATGCTTGACATTGCTTCACTTGTCTGTTGTGAGGAGAAACCAGAAAATAGCTTTGGCACCTGCTGTGTAGAAACAATGTGTGTTTGAACTGACATGTCAGCATGCAATCGCCGGGATACCAAGAGCCACATTTGGAAAGCTTTAATGCTGGATCTAGTTTACATTCACCATCCATTTTTTTAAAGAACAGGACTGAATGGTCCAGTCATTTGTGTTGGGGTAATTCCCTCTGCCAGTTTTCCAATATTTTTCAACTTCACTCTCTCTGCCGCTCGGTTGGCTGCTTTAGCTCAGCGGTGGTGAAACAACAACTGCTTCGCAAGAAAACGCCGGATTCTTGCTTTGGAACTTGATTCTGTATTGGATTCAATTAGTCATCAAACTATAACAAACCAACCACATGCACTTTACGCATGCAAAACATGCTTCATGCCGCTGCAACTTGCTGATTGTAATGAGAATGAGGCAAAACAACCCAGACTCTGACGTCTAATTTTAATTAAAGGAAAACATGGGATGGAAAATGCAGATTGGGAGAAAAATGAAAGCTACGTACAGTAAATGCAAGGCCTCACCGCACCGGGTAGTCCAGAGCCAGACTCCGGAAATGCATGGCTGTGTTCCCTACATCCTGCCCGCCCAGCCCTAACCCTGGCCCAGGCCCTCGCCCCCACACTGCCAAACCTCTGTTATCACTCCGTGCAATTACCTCCAGATTCCACGGCACCAAGATCATATTGGGCCAATTATACTGTACAATCCCATTCTGAGTACAAAGTAGAACACAGGTTTAAGCTTAAACCTTGCAGTTTAACACAAGCCTCTATAGAGCCAGTCTTATAGGTCTGTGCATGCAAAAAAAACCAAAAAAAACAATGTCTGGCTACAAGATGGTGCTTGTGCAAATAGGGTAGAATTTCTCAAGTTTTCTCAAAACAAAACTTCTTATTTAATGACGACACATACCGGATCTTGAAATATTGAGTGTCAGCTTTTTTAAAATTACATGTTACCATGGAGAAAATTATAAGCAATTTGGCAAGACAGTTTAGAAGAAAAATATAATTAAAAGTCACTTGTAAGCAACTGAAACCGTTTGCTCAAAGTAGCACTTGTTGAACTTACAACTGTGTTGTACATATAAGAGAAGTGGTGTGTGAAAAAAAAAAGAAGCAATGTGTGGAAAGTTTCTAGCTAGTTTAAAACTTTGCCGTGTTATTTTTGGTATATTATACAAATATATATATACAAAAATGCAACATAAGAAGCAAGACAAAGATTTTTGGGTTTGTTTAGTACTTAGCATTTACATATTCTTGTTAAAAAAAAATTTTAAAACCCAACATAATACTTATTTAAGTAGCTACACATTCCAAACAAATCTTAAGGGCTACAAAAGTTTACCTACTTCTTGTTTTTATTTAGACAGAAACACGTTAGCAACAGCCTGTCTTTTCAGCCAATATGCCCCGTCCATATTTAGCCTCGACAAAGACGTTCAAAGTTCATACCCTGATGTATCTATATTTGCAATTCTTATCATGACGCATGGTCACATTGTGTTGACTGACAAAAACTGCTCATCAGGCAAACTGACAACAAGAAGCCCCAACCACTTAAATATTATGTGTAGCAGCTGTGAAACTATCGGCTAAACGCTAGCTACTGACAATGCTAAAGTTAGCAACAGCCTTGAAACTTCTGAAACTAACTGTACAGTTTGTTTAATGGGTCTAGCCTGCATGGGATCCTCCCTTTTCTAAGGTCTTCACTACTCAACAGCTACGCATACTCTACAATAACAAAAATGTATTCTTTTCATTTGACAGAACTTTTCTCTCGCCTTGTGTCTTGACAATTATATACAAATGTTGCACTTCAGTTCTTGAGAAGTATGAAATGTCCTGGTCAGAAAGAACTTTGTTCTTGCCACCTCAAGTGAAAGAAGAAATTTCTCTTTTTGTGCACAGTATGTACCGTTAGGCTAATAAAATCTGAACTGAACTCCTTAACAGCCACTTTTCAGTTGCCTGTGGAGCAGTATTTGAGATACTTGGGTCAAAATAAAAAATAAAAAGCTGAGAGGGACAGACAAAATGTAATGCCACATAAATTAGACTACTTTCAATGGACATTAGAACTAGTGTAGCGTTAGAGAGGCATAAATATTACATATGGAACATTCTGCAATGATTACAGCTTTTTATGTTGAGCCTTACGTATTTGTGAAAATGAACAAGAGGGAGGTTCCTAGCTTTCTCAAAAAAAAGTTCTTTAAACCTTCTCTCATTCTCTTGACCTAAATACTGTGCATCACCTCATCTCGTAAACTTAATCAATTGTTACACTACTTCCCAACAACTTTTGATCTGGGGGAACAGATGAAAATGTACTAAATGTACAAACCTCAAGTTGGTTTACGAGTAATGATAATTATTTTATCAAGAACTTGGAGTCTTCTTTCACACAGTAAAGTCTGCAAAATTGGTCTTAATGACCAATTCCTGGCACAGACTGTCGGGATATAAAATGTTGACCCACTCTAAAAAATTACTGAATTTCAGAGACGAATCCAATCATCTGTCACCAAGCTGGACCTTATAAGGAGCAGAGGGGCTTTCTCCACACATTCTCCAAAATCCAACTCAACTTATCAGATATAGTATCACAAAAAACCATCAGTACTCCGAGGCCAAAAAGCCTTCAGAAACATCTGACATGTCCGTGGTTTTCTAGCTCCATTCTTTTCACATTTCCCAGATACTAAAGCAACAATTGAGACTTTATGAAAGTCAATCGAATTCATTGTACAGTACACCTTTATACCTACAGAACAGCATTTTTTTTTATCTGATGCAACGTACTGTTAACAGTTAGATGAAAAAAATAACTTATTCAAAAATATTTCAATTATGTTTTTCTTGTTTTGTCCTTTCTATCTGCATGTTTTCAACAAAACAAAATTCCTTAACAGGTGTTCACTACCCTGCAATAACCGCACTGGAAGATTTTACATGGATTTCAGGAAAACTTGGGAAACTATAAAACACTCCTTGGTCTTTTTCACAAGTGTTTTGTGAAGAAGACCAAGTCAGACTGGAATAGGAAGATTTCAGAGATGTTCAGCAATCATTTCAAACCAAGTTGTTATAAAAACCTTGCAGACTAGTCGCAAGTACAAAGGCATATTCAGGCGTTCAGAAGGTCATCTTTTCATAACTGCAAAAGTGTTGTTCCATCACACTATTCCAACTTTTTAAAGGTCTTTCAGATACTGGGGAGTGACCAGTTTACCTAAAATTGCTTGGTAACCTAAAATTAAGGTTACCAAACATTTTAGACGACTTTCAAGTCACAACATTGTCTCCTACAGAGCTGTTGCAACTTGCTAAACTGTCTACAAGAGAAGTTGTTAATATAAAGATAGTGTGAGCTCAGGCTACATGCAGTGTAACTGTAGTGGCAAATCATGTAACTATTTTAGGTGACACAAGTTGAATACGGGAACTTGTTCACTTTATGAGTGATAAATATGCACAGATGGAACAATTCACAAAGTAATATTAACAAACTAATACCTTGTAAAAGTTCTGAAAACCATCATTTTTGCTGTTAACTATAGCTTTGCTACCTGTGACAGAGGTCATTAGGTCAATCCACACATTGGGTTGAAAAGCTTGCAAATCAATTTTAAAATTTTATAAAAAGTCTCTCATGTGCTATAATGTTTATTGGAAAAAAAACCATTCACAATTTGTAGTCTGTACAATTAGATTCCTTTAATAGAAATAAAATGGAGCAGTTTGCCAATCCTGCATCATTTTGTATTGCCTGAGGGATGTTGCAGTTACACAATTAAAAATAAATTGAAGCTCCAATCTATAAAAAAAACGGCAGTCGTTACTGCTGTGTCACTGTGAAGATAGTACAATAGCAAAGGACAAAACATCTGCTACGTTGTCATAGTTCAAATGTCAGAAACTTAAAAGTCTGCACAGTGATGATATATTTAGCCAGCTGGATGGATTCTGACTGCCCTTAAAACTCATATCTGATGTAAAGCTCTATTGGCTGAGAGGCTAAAGGTCACGGAGAGTGGTGGGGACATTGTGTGGTGGTAACAGAAGACAATGGTGAGGAAAATGTTTGTTAATCCCTACAATTTTTTTTTAACCAATGGCACTCCAGTTATATATTTTCCTGATACCATTCACCCTTATCCATTTTTAAGATCTACCAGCTAGAGGCTTTTTAAACTAATTTTGATTTGATCAATGATCATAGAGTTATTGTACATTAGAGCAGACTGATCACAACGTATAATAACCATTATAAATGGAAATAAGTTGTCCGAAAATAATATACAACAGAAAAGAGAAGTTGCAGAATCGATCTGAAATTGGTAGGAAACTGGCTAACAGTGGAATTAACCAGATGGTGCTTTTTTCCTTTTCTCCCCCCACCTCTGCCCCTTGTGATGTCATCAACCCCAAATACAAACAAAGCAATATCTGCCTCCTTTTCTTTTTACTTTGCATCTTTCTTGCGTTAATTTTGTGAAATCCTGTAATGGAAATTCACACATCAAAACACCCACCTGTGTTCTTATTGTGATTTTATTTTTTACAAATGACAAACAAGACTATCTTTTACAGTGGTTAAAAATGGTCCCTTTAACTACACTCAGTACTTTCCACACATTGACACTCCGCTGTAGGACAATAACCCTGGAAGGGGCTCAAACAAATCATTGTGCGACATTCTGCCAGGAATGTAGCAGTAGCTTAGCGTCATGTCGGCCACTAACTGTCCAGGGTTGGTCGGAGACAGCCCCCCTTCAGACCCTCCACCTCTCTTGCTTCGCCTTCATACTTTGCTCGATAAGAATCAGAAAGAGACGAGCGCGCATTAAAGGGGCGGACATTCGCCTTTCTTTGTGCGTTTTCGCTGCTTGGACGCGAAAAAGTTCCAACACTCCGCCGCCGCCACATGACTTTCCTTTGCCCGCGGTGGCGCAAGACAGCAAACAAAAGATGTTCTGGAAAGAAACGGTGGGATATAGTCTGACCTCGTTTTGCTGCTTTTTAAAAAAAAAAAAAAAAAAAGTTGTCGCATCATCTTTTCTCTGTTGTTGTTTGTTTATTTATTTTTTTTTTTTCCGCTAACAAAAAGGAGGTTTTGTATCGCTTGTAAAAGTGTTTTCGGGGCTTACCTGTGGATCTTTAACGGGATAAAAGTAGAGCTCTGGAGTTTGGTTGAGAGGAGAGGAAGGGGAGCCAGTCTGCAGTTGATCCTCTGCTACACTCAATGTTAAAACCGCACCGAATACCCCGTTCAAGCCCCTCCCTTTAAGAAGACATAATCGCCATCAACGTTTTGTTTTTTTTTTCCTTCTTTTTTGTCTGGGCCGAGCTATTCAGTCTGTTTTTAAAACGTGAAAAAAAAAAAAGTTGTCGAAATTCCTGCAAAGACTCGCTGTAGTCAAAATGAAAACATGAAATATAGCCACAGTCTGAAAACTTATGCAGAGCTCTTTAAATCTGAAAGTAGCTATAAAGTATGAGGGGCCGTTTAGGACAAAATTTACGTTTTGTCTCTCACACACTACCAAAAAGTCTCGCATACTCCAAAAAAGTAGCCACGCACACTCCAAAAAATTACGTTTTGTCTCTCACACACTACCAAAAACTCTCGCATACTCCAAAAAAGTAGCCACGCACACTCCAAAAAATTACGTTTTGTCTCTCACACACTACCAAAAACTCTCGCATACTCCAAAAAAATAGCCTCGCACACTCCAAAAAATTACGTTTTGTCCCTCACACACTACCAAAAACTCACGCATACTCCAAAAAAATAGCCTCGCATACTCAAAAAAATTACGTTTTGTCTCTCACACACTACCAAAAACTCTCGCATACTCAAAAAAATTACATTTTGTCTCTCACACACTACCAAAAACTCACGCATACTCAAAAAAATAGCCACGCACACTCAAAAATTACTCACGCACATTCAAAAAATACTCAAATTGCGTATACACACACTACTAAAATGTCACACACACACACACAAACGTTAACTTTCTCGCTCACATACACTACTATCAGCTCGCTCACATACACTGTACTAACAGCTCGCACATTCACAAACGTTAACTTTCTCGCTCACATACACTACTACCAGCTCGCGCACATACACACAAACGTTAACTTTCTCGCTCACATACACTGCTAACAGCTCGCACACACACAGACGTTTATCTCTCACATACACAAGACTAAAGTTGAACACACACACAGTACTAAGACTCGTTTTATGTATGTGTGAGAGCGAGACTTTTTATGAATGTGTGAGAGCGACACTCTTTATGAATGTGTGAGAGCGAGACTCTTTTTGAATGTGTGAGAGCGACACTCTTTTTGAATGTGTGAGAGTTGTCACGGAAGAGGCGGGGCATAATTTTTGGATCAAACTGCGCATGCGTAGATCCTAAACTATAAGCTTCGATTGTTGACTCACTGTATGTTCTATTACTTAGTATATTTGTGCTTTTAAATATATATAGAACGTTTAACTTTCTTGTAGATTAAATGTGCTATAGAAATAAATGAATCTGATTGATTGATTAAAAATAGCAAAATTGCTGTAGTACAATCTGTCCACTGGGTGCCAGTATTACAGGAATTATTAACCGGCGCCAACTAGTGCCGAAGAAGAAAGAGTTTGCTATACCGAACATGGCTAACTCTAATTCGAAACGAGAGAGAATTGGTCAGGCAGCTGCCATTTTAAACACCATTCTATCTTCTCCGGAGGCAACCAGCACTTTGACAGGCGCATTAAACGATTCAACGACTGCCCGCAGTGCTACAATCTGGCACCCAGTGGACAGATTGTACTACAGCAATTTTGCTATTTTTAATCAATCAATCAGATTCATTTATTTCTATAGCACATTTAATCTACAAGAAAGTTAAACGTTCTATATATATTTAAAAGCACAAATATACTAAGTAATAGAACATACAGTGAGTCAACAATCGAAACTTATAGTTTAGGATCTACGCATGCGCAGTTTGATCCAAAAATTATGCCCCGCCTCTTCCGTGACAACTCTCACACATTCAAAAAGAGTGTCGCTCTCACACATTCAAAAAGATTCTCGCTCTCACACATTCAAAAAGATTCTCGCTCTCACACATTCATAAAGAGTGTCGCTCTCACACATTCATAAAAAGTCTCGCTCTCACACATACATAAAACGAGTCTTAGTACTGTGTGTGTGTTCAACTTTAGTCTTGTGTATGTGAGAGATAAACGTCTGTGTGTGTGCGAGCTGTTAGCAGTGTATGTGAGCGAGAAAGTTAACGTTTGTGTGTATGTGCGCGAGCTGGTAATAGTGTATGTGAGCGAGAAAGTTAACGTTTGTGTGTATGTGCGCGAGCTGGTAATAGTGTATGTGAGCGAGAAAGTTAACGTTTGTGTGTATGTGCGCGAGCTGGTAATAGTGTATGTGAGCGAGAAAGTTAACGTTTGTGTGTATGTGCGCGAGCTGGTAGTAGTGTATGTGAGCGAGAAAGTTAACGTTTGTGAATGTGCGAGCTGTTAGTAGTGTGTATGTGAGCGAGCTGATAGTAGTGTATGTGAGCGAGAAAGTTAACGTTTGTGTGTGTGTGTGTGTGACATTTTAGTAGTGTGTGTATACGCAATTTGAGTATTTTTTGAATGTGCGTGAGTAATTTTTGAGTGTGCGTGGCTATTTTTTTGAGTATGCGTGAGTTTTTGGTAGTGTGTGAGAGACAAAATGTAATTTTTTTGAGTATGCGAGAGTTTTTGGTAGTGTGTGAGAGACAAAACTTAATTTTTTTGAGTATGCGAGGCTATTTTTTTGGAGTATGCGTGAGTTTTTGGTAGTGTGTGAGGGACAAAACGTAATTTTTTGGAGTGTGCGAGGCTATTTTTTTGGAGTATGCGAGAGTTTTTGGTAGTGTGTGAGGGACAAAACGTAATTTTTTGGAGTGTGCGAGGCTATTTTTTTGGAGTATGCGTGAGTTTTTGGTAGTGTGTGAGGGACAAAACGTAATTTTTTGGAGTGTGCGTGGCTACTTTTTTGGAGTATGCGAGAGTTTTTGGTAGTGTGTGAGGGACAAAACGTAATTTTTTGGAGTGTGCGTGGCTACTTTTTTGGAGTATGCGAGACTTTTTGGTAGTGTGTGAGAGACAAAACGTAAATTTTGTCCTAAACGGCCCCTCATAATAAAGAGTAAAATAAGGTCTTTGCTTTTTTTCATAAACATTTTGAGATTAAAAAAAAAAAAAGATATCCATCTAAGCAGATCACATACAGGCCTTGCGTGCATTTTACATTAAAATAACTCAATCAGAAAAAGGCCCAAGGCATAAGCAAACAAAGCAGCAGCTCAGATCAATTAGGATTACTGAATGAATGCTGTGAGGATTTTGTTGGATTATTTCAACCTTCATGAAGACAATCACAATTCCTTAAATTCAAAAGCCCATGTTCTTCCTTAGTATTTGATATAATCGCCTTTTAAAGTATGATCTTTTTGGTATCCTTTCACAAACTTCTCAGAGTAGTTTCCAAAAAAAAAAAAAAAAAGGTAGGCCCATTCCTCTAGAGCAGGGATGTCAAACTCCAGTCCTCAGGGGCCGCTGTCCTGCAGTTTTTAGATGTGCCACAGGTACAAAACACTGGAATGAAATGGCTGAATTACCTCCTCCCTGTGTAGATAATATTTCATCCCATTATCAATAAATACACTCGCTTCAGCTACTTTCAGTCGCCATCTTTACACAATTTGTATGTGCTATCACATGGGGGCGGTGTGTTTGAGGTGCTGTCTTACAATACATCCAGAAATACAACTAAAAAGTTGCACATTATTGTGGTCCGATCCCGTTTCTCTCAACAGACCTAAAGCAAAAAACTCACAGCAAAATTATGTTTTTTACGGCATATCTCATTACACCCCAACTATCAATTTTTCAACAAAACAACAATTGTTTGGGGAATTCCCATTAGCTAACAGGTTCTCCTTATTCTACACGGAATTGCAAGTATTTCCAAATACGACCTTTCATCCATCAGAAATGTTGCTGAGGTTGCAGGGAGTTATGAGGTGACTAACAATAGGCGCAATGTTCTACTTTTTTTTTTTGTAATGATGCATCGGCGCACAGACACTGCCCCGCTTTGTCTCGACCTTTAAAACAATGACACTCAGAACAAAGGGGGCGGGGAGAACTTAAGAGCATTAGTCCGCTGATGCAGAAATGAGCACCATATGCGCTCTCCTGATCTCTTTCTACACGTTTGCTTCTTTTTAAGGCGAGGCAAGAGAAATGTCGACCGCACAAATGTACTCGCGCGAAAGTGAACAAGACGTGTGCGAGGAGAGGAGTGAAGGGAGGCAAACAGAGCGCAGGTCGGCAGCCTGTTCAGCTCATCTGAAAATGTGTTCATCTCCCCCGGTCCTCTGAATGATGATGAATTTGGCGATAAAACCGCCACTCTTCATCTCGCTTGTTTACTTTCAGGCCTTTTATTGCCATTCCACTTTGCACGCCTTGGCCTCAGGAAGACCCATTAAACGTGTGCGATCCTTCAGCAGAACGGTCTGATTGCCCGACATGATGAAGAGGCTCGGGGAAAAGTTTACAGTCAGCACAATGCCCCTATTTGCTATATTTACATGGCGAGCTCAGGTGTTTACCTCAACCACACGCTTCGGTTTACTCCGCCTCCTCAGGGCTCTGGCCTTGCTGGAAAGTAAGGGAAAGGGGGAGGGGGAAACAGTTTTGCAGAAACTGGACAGAGAACTCCCCCCATAGTCCTGTTATAGTGGTACATATAGATGCTAACGAAGGGGCGGGGGGACTATGGCCTTTGGCTGTTTTGCTTTCTGCAAGCAGTTTGTAGCTTCTATCAAGATTTCTCAGATCTTTACAGCCTGAGGCCAAAAAAATCCACCATACTCTCATATTTATCAGTATTAGGCATCTTCGAAGTGTTACATCAGAGAAAACCCATCAGAAGTAATTATGACAGCTCTGACATCATACTGATGTTTTTAACAAAGCTGCGATGTTTTCTCGTTTCATCATATTGTTTCGAATCAGATAAAAGAGGCCACTGCCGTCTTGCGTGAAGCTAACGTTGCGAAGTTTTAGTCGTAGAATGTGCAGCCGGCGTCGTCCTGATAAGGTTTATTAACGCCATGTTGAAATGGATTAATGGCTGCTGCAGCCTGACTCCGGTGCATTTATGATTGATGAGTGGTATCTCAGATTTTCAGCTGGTTGGGTTGCATACCAAATACCCGAGGCATCCTGGGTAAAGAATCCTGCTTGAATCCTCCGAATCGCTCTCCCCTTCCCTTTAGGTGTCTCTAAAAAAAAGCACCTGCAAAGGAGGCATTCTGGTAGGGGAAATAAAGAGGAATTATTGCTTTCTCTTTAAGTTTTCCTTTCATGCAACAGCTTTCTTACCACGTCAACTGTTACAGTTTACAATGACTCAAAGCTTTCTGCTGTTATAGTTTGGATCCACAGTTTTATTGGCACTCCTGGTAAAGATGTGTACAATAACAAAATAAATTCTGCTTTTATAACAGGAGCAACATCTGTAAGAATTACAGAAGTCCAGTTTAGATTAAACAAAAGTAAGGACTGGCTTTTATATATATATATATGTATATGTAATATTGTACAGGTGAAAAAATCTCATTTTAATTTAAAGACAGTAAAATAAGAAACTTTTTAATGTCTTTAAATAAAGTTTGGAGAGTCAAATTACTTTATTTGATTCATCCTGCATGAATATTTATGCACGTATAACAAAAATTGCATCAAATGATGCAAATTATCTGACAGAACTTCATATTATACACGGAATATACATGAAAATAAGAAAATTGTGGGGAAACCTAAGTATAGTCTACATAAGATTGTCACAGAAAAACTGTGTTCAATCAGAAGCTTCTTGATATTCACTGTAACACTGACTGCTACAGGAGATTCTGTCCAGAGCTCTCAGCCTCTACAGATACTCTTAATCTGGAATAACAGAATTTACGACATTTCATTTCCATTTGGGATCAATGAAATGCATTTGATTATGAAGTAAAAAGTATAATATTTAAAGTCTAAACCTTTTTGTTTACCATTTAAAGTGGAATAAATTCAGTGCATATCTTGTAAATATGTGGTTTATGTCTTAATCAGATGCACAATATGTCTACATAAACATACATATTGATAGATTTATACATTATTACGTGATTATTTTGTTGCAGATTCATAAACAGGTCTCATATCCTTGCTTATTATTATTAGAATAACTGATCTGTCCTGAACTACATGATTATACCTAGTAATCAGCAATAGGAGAAAAATGGTTTTGACCTGGGTCTTCATAAAATTAGGAGTTTCATTAACTTGTTTTATAAACATCAACTTCATGTAAACACTGCGAGACAATTTCAATTGTGTAAAATTACGTCTTTCCATAATTCACTAGCAGCATTTGGAAGACTAGAAGTAACAAAGGAATAAAACTATCTAACATCTTCCTGTGGCTCACCAGGCTCAGGTTCTGATTGACATGTTCAGACTCCCGTAACCAGTACCCAGGTGAATCAGTCACATCAGCTTTGGGTCTAGCAAATCAAACACAGTTGATGTTTTTTGCTGCAAACTGCTGAAACGAGTCAAGAGTGTATGAAGCCTTGTCAAAAAGTCTGGCTTAGTGCGTTTGTGTGAAGAATTGTGGCTTAAAGGTAAAAATCTCTTTGACGTCAGGTTTTCGTGACTTCAAAGCAACTCTGAACTCGGCTCCTATGAAGAGAAATGTTTGTACATTCTTTCATCATTACTCTGAAATATAGCATTCGCTCTAACTTTAAAGATGCATCAGTGGAAATTATTTATTGCTCCGGGCTTGCATATTACAACCGAAATCCTTTGTCAGACGAGCAGGCTTTCCAAATACACAGAGTCTACAAAAGGAATAACTTGTCGAAAACAAAAAGAAAACAAAGCACTATACCTGAGCTATCAGAACTAGCTGTCGACATCAACTGCAAATACACTTTCATTCCACGGAAACCGAGACGGTAACTGGTCATAAAACATGATGTAATGCAGAAAATGAAGTGTTAAAACGCAATGTGTGAGCCCAGGAATGAAGCTTTGGGACACGGCAAAGAAAGATGTGTTAGAGATGGGCTTTCACTGGGAAATAATTGGCACCTCCCATTACAGATGTTCAGCCGAGCCGTTCCCATGATACCCGGCGCTGCCGCGTCAACAACCATAAAGACGCACATATATCAGGGGTCTGGACGGAGCCGAGACATTTACGACCAAATGATCTCCGTCACGGCTTACTTCCTGTTTGTTGGAGACGCAGGAGGCGGCGGTAGCGGCGGGCCGATAGATGTTCGATATGATTTCCACACGAGAGTCAAAGTCGGGGCAAACGCGACGCTGAGTGAAATGTTTGCGTCCGCTGACAGCAGGGCCATCTGTTCAGTATAAAAGCAACACAGAAATGACACGGAAGAAAATTTGTGTTTATGTGTGTATGTTCTCCGCATAATCTATACTTCACGTTGCCATAACTTAGCTATAATAGTTATGTTATGAACCAGATGTCTAAATACACTACTGAAAACCGCTTCTTGTCACTGTGAGACAAATCGGAGTACGTTTTTTGATATTTTGTGTCAGTTAGTTACCAAGATTGTTTCTAAACACCTGCCAAATGGCAATATAACCTCTTCATATTCAGAAGTTGACATAAATTTTGTTAGTATTTTGGCAGAATTGACTAAGATGTTGAGTGACTTGGGTAAAATGTTTTGCCTCTTAAAAATTGGGAAAAGCCAAAGTCATGATGTCATGCTTTGTAAGCTTCTGATTGGTTAATTCATCCAGAGATGAAAATATTTTGGTACAAAATATTTCTAGTGAGAAATTGTACCCATTCCCAAAGAATAAAGTAAATAAAGTGTACTTTATATAAACTTTGTTTTAAAAAAACGTTTTTTTAAAAAGTTTCTTCTAGTTTTATTCAGACATTTAGCAAATAAAATTATTTTTTAAATCGATCTGGAGACGTTTAGTCTGATTTAATGTGAGAAAATAAGAAAAAAAGAGTTATGTTTATTTTTTATGTAGTGTGTGTAAATATCTGATTTCAAAAGTTTCTGCACATTCATTACAGGTTGCTGACAGAAAAGTGAGTAGAGACTCTTACTTAAAAACCAGGTTTTTTTTCTAAATTAGAGTGAAGCAACACGTGACGTCGTCGCTTCCCTTCTGTCCTGCGGCCTTTATTTATGCACCGGTGAATAATGAATGAGTGAATGGAGGGTGATACTTGGACAGCCCCTGGTGGAGATTAGAATAAAGTGAATATTTAAAATGTGACAGATATTTTTAGGGCTTTATACTAGATATTTTAAGCACCTTGACCTTTAATGCCTCTAGCAGGCCGAAATCGACTGAAACGAAGCAAAACCGAAGCAAAGGTGAGGTGATTACTTAACTATCTATTAAAATGTGAAAAAGTATAAGAAAAAAGTTCAAGGTATTTCGAAGTTCTAGATTTTCTGGATAGAAAATGAATACATGCTATCTAAAAGAAATTAATCTGTATTTCAGTGAGAAAAGTCTTCCAGAAAAAAATGTTTAAAATTTTAGTGGGAAAGTTGAAGAAGTCCTCTGAACAATTTCTTAAAAAATAACATTTACATATATATATATTTTTTGTTCTTAATTAAAGCTTAAATAAACCAACTTTTAACTGACGACCTATTTCTTTTTGCTGGTAAAAATGAAATGATTTGTATAAGCCGTTCTTCAAATTAGGAAACACAAGTGAACATACCACTCTGGTTTGCACACATATGTTTTACCTGCCATTTTCAGAGCACTTTGAGAAAAAAAAAAAATCGATAGCTTTTCATGAGTCTTTTATCCCACTCTTAAAAATGGGAAAAATAAGAGAAAGTGCCATTGGAAAATGTGTCCTTTTTAAGAGCCCACGGCATCATTAACTCTTTAAAATACAAGAAAACTTTAGCTAAAAAATCCTGGTGGACTTTACCGTAAAACGTCCACCGAGTCTTCCAACAGGATGATGAGATTCTGGGAACAAACAAAAGAAAAACAACATCAGGGCTTTTAGTAATAAGAGGCATGATGCATTGAAAACAAACACTTGCCCTGTGTTTCCTCTACATATTAGGGTAGATCACAAAGTCTTGCAGAACGCCACCTGACGTGACGCGCAGGTTTTCTCGCCGATTTTTGCGATTCACAAAGAGTTCAGCCAGTACGTGAGGGATCCTAGTTTCGCTTTGGTGTGACTGCAGATGTAAATAGATATGTCAGAAGGAGGATTAGAATGGGAGCGCTGCATTTGATCTTCAAAGAGTCGGTGGGTTTCTTGGTGTTTGGGGTAAAGAAAAGTGTAGCCGGGCTCAGAAGAGAGAGAGAAAAAAAAATTAAGTTAAACTTCTATTCATTTCCATTACAAAGACAAGCTCCTTGTTCTCATTCTCGGTCATCTTCACCTCTATATCATAACCCTCGTCATCCACCGTGTCGGCCCCTTAGTGTAAATCCTTACAGAACGCCTCTGACAGCTCGGACTCCTTTAAACTGCTGCAGGCTAGAAATAAAAAGGAAGAAGGAAATTATTCTTCATCAAATGGCATGTAAAAGCCTCGGCTTTCGCATTTCACCCAGCCTTAAAGCAGACAGGTTGCAGCGCATTTTTGGAGATGACTTTTAAGAGAGTGATATTTAAAGCAGGAGGAGATGTTGTTTATCTGTGCGACACGTGCAGCAGCTAATCCTGATGCTACATGCAATACAAGGCCTGCATGAAGTTTGTGAAAACATGGAGCAGTAGTGAATAGCAGGCAAAAGTAGGAGGATGAAAATGACGCATCCGGGAAGTTACTAAAGAACTCAAAGCAACATGTAAATTACTGCAGACCTCATCTACCTCAGTGAGGGTCAGTGTCGATGCATGTAAAAGGCTTTATCTCTAATTAGAACAAAATTATTATTCGTAAATGTTGGACTGGAAAATACTGTATACTCTTTGTTTTGTTTTTTAATTAACTAAGCTCTTTGCTTTGGTGCAGTAAAATGTTAATTTACTGAATTTGGTTAAAGAAAGCTTTTTTTAATGAAAGAGTGATCTGAATCCTGTTCTTAATGCTGAGAATGCACCTGTATTTCAGTCACACCCTTCAAAAATGTTTTTCCTTCAATTAGTCAACTGAGAATCTAGATATCCCTTTCTAATCCAAAATTCGTAAACTAATTTACATCTATATTGCAGATTTAATTTTAAAAAATCACAATTTCTGTTTTTTGACTCGACAATATTGACCCAAGTGGCAGCAGGTTTGGACCCGACAGCCCGAGACTTTTCAGATAATATTCAGTGGACTAATGAGACCAAAGTGGAACTTTTTTGAATATTGTGCATCTCACGTTACACGCAATTGCGGGTTTAAAGTTCATATTTCTTCTTTTTGGAAGTAACATTAATATTTGAGCTAAAAGATTATGACCCCAAAGACCAAACACCAAAGGTAAATCATCAAAATATTAATGGAAACATGCAAAAAGCTAGTCAACAACGATAAGGAGGGTTGGATTTCTGCAATGCCCATTGATATGCAATAAAAAAAGTAAACAAGAACAGATTATTCTTTTCAAAACGGATAGGCATTTTACATTGTTTTATTATTTTGGGAGGACTGTCTAATTTTCTATCAAAAACAAACTTCTTGGTGGAATGAAAATCTTTTTTATCCAAATTCTCCCAAGTGTAAGCGACATACATTTACATTACTTGGATTATGCAGTTGAACAGCTATTCAAATTAATGTTCTGGCATGGCCTAGCCAAATTTGAACCCAATACATGACATTAGCATAACCTTTAGCCCTTCCCAAAAATACAATAAAATGGCAAACATGCCTAGAACTAATGACAGTTATCATCAACAGTTGATGACAGCTGTCACGTCCAGTTATTAAGGCGTATTTGTGTTTACCTTTTCATTTTCCCTGTAAAATTTCATTTCAAAACGATATTTTCTGCAAGTAAAATTTGAAAAATAAAAATAAAATCTGCACAGCACCGTAGTTGAGGTCAGGGCTTTTCAAACACCTTGTATTATTACACTCCTACCTGTTCAAAATGTGTTTAGGATCAACATTTTGCTGGAATACCAAACCTTTGTGCACGTGGCACAAAAGTTCTTTACAAGTACCTGAGAGTAGTTTGGGTCAAGAAGGTTTAGTATCGCAAATGAACAGGTGCTGTGTGACCAAACAAGAATAACACCTGCGAGGTTCAGAGCACCACCAAGACCAATACCGTACCTCCTGGTTTTAAAAGCAACTGATCCATGATTCATTGGGTTCTTCCCTTTCTTCTGCTCGACCTCTCTTTCAAGTTTTATGAAGTTCAGCCAGAGAACACTTGCACAACCTTTCACAGTGCTGAGAAATCAGCAGTTAAAATCATCACCTCCTTAAAAAAAACCCAAAACAAAAGTAACACAGCGTGAACTACATACAGCAACCCACGAGGCAAAAATTGACTTTTGTCCTTCAGCATGCAGTGTTTACATGACTTGTTGCTCTTCTTTGTTCAGTCAGTGTTATGAAAAGGTATTCGCCCGGCTTACAAATTTCTTTTGCTGGTGGCTGTTATTGAAAATGTCTCCGATCGATAACCAGAGTGAATCTTAAATGCAGTTTTTCAAATTATGATTTCATTTACTAACAGAGAAAAAGCCATCCAAGAACCAAAGGTGAAGTTCCGCGTTCAGACTCCCTTTCTTCTCTGGAGGTCGCTGCATTGGACATAACACCTCACTTATTTCACATTACATCTTTTTCAACTTCCTTTTTACTCTGTTAGGGTTATTCTAGTTAAAGCAGACATCAGTTAGATCCTCACCTATTTATAGCTTATAGCACTGTGGCTGTATCTACAATCTTCTTTTTTCCTGTCACTTTTGACATCAGAAATATTTCTTTGTGGTCTAATTTCAACACAATAAATGCCAGACAATATGCTTCTTGTGTGTGAAGAAGTCATTGTATGTGTCGGAGCTTTCTGCAACCCTGGAGACCAATCAGAATTGGATAAACTTTCATCAATATCAAATCTAATACTAATATATTACATTTGATATGCTTACTAATATCAAATCCATGTATTCAGCAACCACATAAAAAAAATACTAATGTCAAAATAATTATTTGCCAAAATGGGTAGTGTGCAGCAAGAATACAGTAGAACTGGCACCATGAAAGAGAAATTTGCATGGTGCCTGCCACTAGTTATCAAAATTAGTGTTTTGAATAACACTAGTATGTTAGTTTAACATTAACTGAATCTACTATGGTAATAGTACATTACATTGCCGTGAAAAAGTACTTGCAACACTTTCTGATTTACTATTTTTGTGCATGTTTGTCACACTTCAGTGTTTCAGAACATCCAAACAATTTAAAAATTAAAGTCAATTTAAATATTATAGTAAACACAATATGCAGTATTTAAATGACGGTATTTATTATCTACCTTTTGAAACATAACCTTTAGCTACCCAGCTATAATGATTGCCACACCTGTTCTCAATCAAGACATGCTGAGATTCAAGGAAATTCAGGAACGACTGAGATCTATCGGTCTGGAAAGGATTACAGAGAGCAGTTATCCACAAATGGTGAAATCAGTTTAACAAAAAGACACAAACCAACTTTACTACCTAGCAAACAAACAACAAACTACGCTAACATTGACCAGTCAATACAACAGACCCACTAACTACCCCATAGGTCAACCAACCAACCAACCAACCAAGTATCCAAACAACACTATAACCAACAAACCAAATACGCGACTAAAATATGCCAAATAATTAAATAAATCTCTATTTCAGACCAAAAACTCCATTCATTTTGAAATATTTAATTTATGTGAGTACATTTCTATTCCCAAATACCAACATTATTTAAAACGCAACATTAGTGTTGCAGCTACAGAAAGCACACAACTTTCTGAATTCAGTAAAACGTTTACTCTACTTAAACAAATACATAAAATAGCTAATTCATATGAATTTGCGAAGATAAGAGCACCTGGGCGAGACACAATGTTTGATGATTTTAAGTTCTTAATGTGTCATTTTACAAAAAAGTATCAAAACATTGAAGAATTCAAAACCAAAAAACTTAAGAAAGTGTCACTTAAGACTAAAAATAAGCAGAAATTTGTAGAATGACAGCTCCACTATCACCATTGCCCAATGTCAACAACAAACAAAAACATCAAAAACCCTAGTGATGATTAACTCAACAACAAAAGCATTCCTTTTAATGAAATGCGTGATTCAAATACAGTGTAGTGTGAAGGGGGAAGCAGCGCCCCTAGTGGTGGTCTCCCACTAGAGGAGCGCCGACAGTGAGTTAAGGAACTGGCTGGCTTACAATACACAGCTGTTCCAATGCACCATATGGTTTTGATTACATGATCAAGAAATTTAATTATGTGATTAAATTACTTGAACGTTATTGCTGTTGTGATACATGATCGCATCTGCACGAGATAATTTTCAACAAGGTCATTAACAGACAAATATGTTAATCGCGTTGTGATGTCTCACAATTATCCAACCTTACCTTTTTATCATTGCCTTTTTATTATCCACAGACACACGAGCGAAAACGTCCGTGATCGGCTCTAATTCAGCTTTCCTTGCAACTAATTGAAGAAGCCAACCGTGCAGTGAGCACAGAATCTCAAAACGCCGCGGTCTTCGAGTCTCATTGGCAGACTAGTTGAAGATCCAACATGCTGACCTTGACCTGCCGGTTGCACCTCGCCCCATGATTTCTCCCTCAAAAACGCTATTACTGCCACCTCTCTGGGGACCAGCGTGACAAGATCCTCACTGAGCTCAGGATAAAAACACTTGACCCTTCCTCCCTCATCACACACAGAGATGAGGGGACCGGAGTGGGAAACGAAAGTTCATCCTGTGGGTTAATAGGGTCTGCGGATGAAATCACGTGTATGATGGAAACAAAAAAAAGAAGAAGAAGAAAAAATAGAGGTGAAGGCGTTTTATAGAAAACAGCCACCTCTCTTTGGGTTTCTCTCCCATCCCGTCTACTTGTGTGGCCGATTGCCCTTCAGATGTTTTGAAGGAGAGACTTGTGGAAGATAAGATTTCATGCTGTAATTGAGGCTTAGGGAGCATAATAAGCCGTCAGTCATGGTGTCTGCTGTACCAAAGAGTTGCACAACGCTGCTGAGTTAAGAGGCCATTTTCTTTAGTAGATGTCACCAGCGTGACATTTTACACTGAGACTGAACTTCTGACCTTCATGATTACACATTGTTCTGCTGGTTCTACTGACCTTATTATCTCTTCTGAGTTAAAACAGCCACATGCATACACCCACAGGCCTCGAGTATTCTCTCACAATGTCCAGATTTTCTCATAACGAAGATGACAGCTAGTCGCAGAAAAGACGCAAAACCCATTTCTTTCCCTTTGCAAAATAGACGTACAGCGATGTTTTATATTGCAAATGTATAAAGAACAAGAGGAGGAGGAGGAGCAGAGGGAGGGGTGATGAAGGCAACACACCATTTTACAAGCAGGCGATCTGACACCAATAAAATGCTGCATTATTGGGAGGATTACGAGCTCCGATAATGTAGGAGGATATGAGCCGCTGGACCACCCAGAGAGACCTGGAGAGATGCTGTGCCAGCAACGTGAAACTCAAATGCAAATTCAAAAAGCAATCAGGCGACTGCGACGACTTGACTTGTTTGTGGGCGTCACTGCTGATGCCTGAAATGAAGGGACTAATGGCTAAAATGATAACTCGATGATAACAGGTGAATTATCCAGTTGGTTAGTACAAAACCAGAAGTATAGCAACACACCAAAGAACAGTTTAATCAGCTTTAGGAGTCCCTGGAAACTTGATTTGGTTCTGCTTCTGGTGTTTACTTCTGAAACTGATTTCAGACAAATGTGAGAAATACATTTTAAAGATGATTTAGCTATACTAACCACTGTACCCTTGCTTCGGCTGCAGAAACAGCTGTTATGCTAAAACTCACAAGGATCCTGCAAAGGCAAGGTTAAAAGCAGACTGTTAAATAATTTTACATCTTGCCAATTTTTATTTTTCTATAATTAATTGGCATATTCTTGGTATTCAAAATGTCACAAACTATGATTTATATACTTAAATAAGTTCTAACCAGTCAATATCACATTAGTTATTAATGGAAGACCCTAAAACAGGCAGGAGTCGGGCCAAACCATAAGGAAAGTAACGGTTATAAAACAAAGTGTCCAAAATTGAGATAAACAAGTACTGGCAGCAGAGGAATCCAAAACAATTGGGTAAAAATAATAATGAATAATACGATGATGTACTAAAATGCAGAATACACCCAACATGACGAATTGGAAACTGGTGACAGAACAGAACCAAACTTAGCATAGCGTACTGAGGGTCAAGGTCAAAGATTCAATGCAAGCAACAGTTCACCATCACTACGTGCTCATCTAGGAGTCCGCTGAGTTTCTTTAGATAGAAAACCTTTTAACCAATTTGAATAAACTGAAATCGACTGCATTAATTAAATAAAAAAAAAGTCTGTCTATACGGTTGGACTGAATTGACTTTCTTTTCTAACGAGCCTTGAGACGCCATTCATCGTGAAGTTGCGCCATGTAAATAAACTGAATCGAATTGATAAGATATCCATGTCAGTGTAAATCTGATTTAGAAGTCTTTGTGTAATTGAAATGCCGGCTTTTGTGTCATTTTTTGAAGGATGCATTCAAATTTACGCCAGCACATGCTTAAGTATACACACCTTGAACCGACACGCCGCCTGGTTGAGAAATGCTTCATCTTTTTCATCCACTTTCAGCTTTGAGTACGACATGCTTTCATGTGCCGCTCACAACATCATCAACATAGAAGGCAACAAACTCAGAATGGGACATTTTATTGCCTTCATAGAGTTTTCCTTTTCACTTCAAGTTCTTTTCAATACCACCATCTTGTATTTGCGATGTCATCCTTTCAATCACCATCCAGAGTATCAAAGGATCAAGATAAAGACAGAAATTGGTAGGCTATATAGCTTGATTGTTTTTTCTTTTGGATCAGCTAGCTTTTCACCAAAACACACCACTACAAAACCTTCAATGCTGCACAGCTCCACATAAATAATACAATTTGTTCCATCTATACTAGGGAACAAAAACTCAAAAAGTGTGCACTTCTAAACTTTAGACAACTGCAGCACTTTATTCCCGATCAGAAGCAAGACATCAATCCTCAACGCCAGCTGCTCAGTTGGACTGGGGGCAAATTCTTATTCAGGATACCTCTCACCTACTCTATCATGCCAAGATGTTTCTTCTATCTGCAGAAGCTTCTCGAGTGCTTCATACAAAAGCAAAAATGCAATGGAAAGTTGAAGTGTGGAGTTTCTAGAAACTTGGAATTTTGCCACATGAATAAAATGAACAGAATCTGAGACCCGACCATGGTGATTCCAGCATTTGCAGGAAAAACTTTTGGTTTTTGGTTGTAAAGGGACAGATTTCCTGATGGAAAAGGTGACCGTTATCCCTTCAGCTGGTCTAGAACTATACACTAGGTAAAAATATGTTATGTCCCCTCCTTAATCTGGTACCAAACTTCTCTTTCCAACACCTTAATGCACAATGTGTTGAGGAGATGCAAAATGCTTCCATTTCATTGCTACTAGCAGGACGTCTAAGACGATGCATCCTGTCGCAGACAAACTGAAGCTCTCCCAGTTTTGTTGCTGATGAAAATAAGTCATGTCTGGTTTAATGTGGCAGTATGGGAATATGGCAAAACCCTAAATTCCTTTACGTGTATGGATGTATGGAAGGAATATTGTAGTGCAAATATATTTTTAAAATATATCTTCAAGTAATAGGGAGAAGTTATTAAATGATGTAGTTGCTTTATTTAAAAACTACCTACATGTTTAGAGTAGCTTTTAATTCATAATCACTGACAAAATGTTATATTTTTGTTGCTGATTTCTCAATTGGATGATGTTTTTATCATTTTTTTAATTTTTGTGTTTTTATGATCTACAAGCACTTTGAACTGCCTTGTTGCTGAAATGTCCTATACCAATAAACTTGCCTGGTTGACTAATATATTATTTCTTCTAACCTGTACAACTTCAGTATTTGCAAGCTGTCAATATTGGACAGCATCCAAGCTTTCTAGAGTTTCTCTAAACACCAAAAAGGAGATCCAGGAAGCACAGAGATTATGCGTCAATAATCCATTGGCAATAATCATCCCATGAGACGTAACCTATATGAAACCCAACCCCCTCCCCTCTCCATGTACCGTCCACCAAAGACGACAACGCCTGCAAATAGTGTTTTTGGTCCGGGGGGCGCACTCATAGAGCCTCATAATTGTTTAATGGTGCATTTTACGAGGCGACATTGTGAGTCAGTGCAGGCCCAGAGGCTCTGGATTCCACACGATAACACGTTGGGTTTGATAATGCAGGGTTAATCACAGGTGGATTTCAGCTCACTGCAGGGAAAAGCCCAGCTGCTCGACGTGTGTCGCTACCTTGAGGGAAGAGGCGCATCCGAAGCTTTGTGCCCGTGTGTCCGACCTCGTTGTTCTGAACGTGAGACATTAAAGAGGACGGGGGCGTGCCGTTCTTCCCCCCGCATATCCAATACACAGAGGATCGGCTTTAAAGGAGTGCTCTTATGCATGCAGGCTTGTTGAGAAACACACCGAAGAATGACGTGCTCAACGCTTTGGTGTGGCAGGAATCCATACACCTACAGGATATTTTGTTCTATGATCAAAAATAACTGTTCCGCAGCTGTCTGTGCGCTGTGACGCAGGGTAACCTGATACTGTCCCACAGCACTGCTCTGCATCAGCTGAACTGCTCCCTGTAGCCCGTCCTCCAACGTCCGTCAATGAGCTCTCTCTAAAGCCTTTCAGTGCGCACAAGACACAGAATCTTAATGCAAACCAATGAGCACAAGCTAAACCAAGTGTGCAAACTTTGTAAAAATATAGCATGCACCCCTTGCAGCTGTACAAAAAGCCTTTTAACCATCACATATGATTATGCTGCAGGTGCAGAAAGCTACACGCACCAGCAGCAGTCGGTTTAAAGCATGACTTTACCCACAAGAAATATCAGCTTATGAAAAAAGCCTTTGGAAGTGTCTTTTTCAGAGATTTCTGATAGATTTTTGCATGTGTATACATACAAGTACATGAATGGTTCAAGTATGCTTGAACCACTGCTAAATATGACAAAGAGGTACTCGTACCCATCTTTTCCATTAATGTTTGCTTGAGTTGGTTTCTTTTACGTCACAAGAGTCACTACTATAGAGGTATTCTTTAGTCACTATTTCTGTGCCCATTTTACACAAATGGATGCTGTCGTCATTCAGTGCCTTGTCCTCCTTAAGGTCTTTGTTCTGCTGAAAACATCAAGTAAGTTTGAGATTCAGGTAAACAGAATTCATGGCTCTATGGATTATGAATAGAAGAGGCAAAGCAGCCCCAGACCATCTTGTTAGTACCACTATGTTTGACTATTGTTATGCTAATTTGACACTAGCTGTAACAGGACACACACCTTCCAAACAGTTTCACTTTTTCCTATTCCATCCACAACGCTTTAATCAAACTCTAGTTCATTTGCCTACAAGGTCTGATTTGTCTGGCAAGATGTGGATTCGTAATCTCTGATGCAGACCAAAAAAGTGAACTCCGGTCTGCCTACAAACCTAAGTCTCGGTTGAAGTGAACTCTTGTGCGGTTCGAATGCATATGTGAATGCCAACCTCTCCAACAGCAGCAAACAAACTGTAACGAAGGTCACCCAAAATGTGCGAGTCTAGTGCTAACGTGCAAAAACGTTTGTGGTCTTTCACCAATGACAAAAGAGAAATCCTACAATCACTCAAATTTGACGCTACTCCATTTTTATTTACATTTTGTGAAGAAGAAAGTTGAAATCATGTCTTCTTCAGAGGTTTTTGTGTCGTTTCCTTCAGTGGTTCTTGGTCGTTCTTTTGACAGTGCAGTGTGAAAGCAAACCGCACCAACTGGAAATGTAGCAAATGTTGATAGACTTACCAAGTCTATCAATCTATCAGGTGTGAAAACACCCTAAATCACAGTTAATTTATGATTTAACAAGAAAAAGATTACTTTTTATATAGCAGGAGCTAGGTTTGGACAGGTTTATTGCTTATTAAATAAAATCATCATAATTTTTGTCTCAGGCATTGACCCTGTCTCTCACCCGACAATAACTGACATAGCCCCAAGCCATCCTGCAACCCTGAACAAGGGTAGTAGGAAAGTAAAATAAATCATTGAATATTTGGGTGATGAGGGAGTTATGCAGCCTCAGTGAATAATACCTTACTTCAGGGTATGCATACTTAATTCACACATTCATTACCCCCATTTGAAAAGACTGAAAGAGCTTGGAGTTTTATTTTTTAAAAAAAGATGACAAATTTATGTTGCCTTATTTACACCGTAACCTTACAGCAACGTTTAATGGGTTTTCTCAGAGAGAGCATCCCCGACTCGATCTATTTGTGACAAATAAGACGAAAAAACTATTTCGTCACCGGACTATTTTCTTTAAACTGCCTGTGAGATGAGCTCGTATTTCCTTTTCCAGTGACTGATACTGCATTGCTCTCTGATTAAAGCAGTGCGATTGCAACACCAGTGCCAAAGCACTCATTTTTATTTATAATTGTACAATATATCAGATACTTCGTCACTTTTTCAGTTGTGTTCAACATTTTTCTTCCTGACCCGGCAAAAAGTAACAACTTTGTGTGGATCTTTTCTCCATGCAGTAAAGCAAAAGAAATTCCATATTAATAGAACAAGTAAATATTTGCAGGAATTCTTAAATTAAAGAGCATAGATGATGACATAATGGTTGGATATGTGGGTTAGTGGTAGACAAACATTTAACACGGAAACAGATGAAAAGAAAAAGTCTGTTTCTTTCTTGTCTTCACACAAACACATACTGCACATTACACCTACACACAGTGTTGCTATGTATCAGAGTTAAGGTGTTGAGGCACCTAATCAGACGGCCCGCGATCTGCAAACACAAGACAATGGCGCTGTTGCTCTGAACAGAAGTTAAAAGCTAGAACATTTTAGAAAGAGTCCAAGAAAAGATTTGTTTTTTTGTTGGGATTCAGTCAGAAATGAGTATGAAGACAGAGTGACAGTGCATGATGCAAATAAATGTTAACATCTCCTCAACCATACCTTAGACTCGGCTTATTTGAATCTAATTTGTGTTTGCCTGGATTTATATAATGATTTTTCATTAACCTATCTCATGGTGCTAGCATATTGCCCCCCCCTCACGTCAATTTATAAAGACACGCATAAAACAAATGCACTCCATCTCATCTCTCTCTTTCTCTCTCCCTCACTTTGAAGTGTGGGTGGCGAGAAGAAGCAACACAGTGAATAACTCTGATAATGTAGCTGTAAAAAGTGCCGTCAAGAAGTGTTAAGTCATCTTGATGAAATGTCGGTTTTTTCTTTTTTTTTCTCCTATCAGAAACTCTCTCAATGACTCCATTTCATGAGAAATTCCAAGATTGAATCCGGTACAGCGGCTCCATCAAAGGACCGGTGAGATCAGCAATTTTGGGTGAAATGTGAACAATTGCTGCATTTTTATGGAAATTGGTCTACTACCTCTACAGTGTTAGCCCTTGTCTCGTCACCCGTGCAGTTCTCCCCTGGGACAACAGATTTCAGCATGGTAATGGTTTTTCCTTATACCAACATGATATGACTTACTGCCACATTGAGCGTCTTTGATAAAGCTTGTTACATATTTGCCAGCTTTTCTCTACCCTTCAGTAAAGGTGATGTAGCCGGTGTGTATCTCGTGGTCAGTGGGTTAGAGACAAGAGCGCCTCGCATAGATCACCTGTCCATCACAGGATGTATAAGATCATTTTTAAAAGTGCAGGTTGGAAATGACTGGAGAAAGATTAGAGAAAGTTCCCAGTCATGAGGAGCAGCCAAGGCGGGTGAAGTGTCTTGCCCAAGGACACAATGAAAGAGGCGCCAACATCATTCCTATGAGGAACTCACACAGGCTGCACCTTAGCAGAGGCCAACGCTCCAAGATGCCACACACATTTCTCTGATAAATCCATCCAAGGCTGGAGTCTCTTAAGCTGTCCAGCCTCTCTGCATTTCAGGGTGACGCATAAAAGACGTCAACTGACACGCAATATTTGGCAAGGCAGTCCATTGCATTACCCATAACAGTATAAATTGCACCTTACATGCCTGGTTTCTTGCTTTGTGGTTTTTCTGTCTGACCAGCTAGAACTAAATGCACTTGTGCAGCCCTACCCGTTCAGAAGTTCTGTTGCCCCTTCCATATTACTCATTCTGCACTAAATGCCTTCCAGGCACTATTACTCAAACTTCATAGATCCAACGTTCCAGCCTTCACTTCCTTCAGTGTTCACTCTCAAAGAGTGAACAGTTGCTTCACTCTTTGATATACTGTATATGGCTCTTCCCTTGCCTGGAAGATGTTGAGTCAAGTCTTTTGATAAGATTAGAGAAATTGGCACTTTTCAAGCTCATTGATGATCCAAGCAACTCAACAAGTTGTTTCTGACTCTCCATTCCAGATCTTAAATGGCATAGATTGCAAACCAAAGCAGGAACAAATGCTAGAAGATCATTGGTAATATTCAGTTCTGGTAAATGCAGGTTTCACATCTCATTACAAGAATTTCTCTTAGTGGTATTGAAATCCATATGATGCTGCTAAATATCGTCCAAACACTTCTAATAGATGTAAAAACAATATTTGATTGAAAACCAAATACTTGTCTTCCGTAGGGATCGTTTTTTCTAGAGACATCTTAATTCCTATCAGAAGAAATGTTGCTTCCAGGGAATAATTCAGTGCACACTGTCAAGCTGTCCCACTGAATTAAGGTTATTAGGCTCCTTAATTTAAATACAATATAAAAATGAGTGGAATTTGACATAGATGTACTGTTTAACTTCCTCCTTTAAACTAATGAGGTACACACTTTGTTTCTGCCTAGGGTCTGACAGGTAAACCCTAACAGATTGTAGCAAAACAAAGCCAATTTCTTGTCCTTCTTGCTCAGTGTCTCTCTGGCTTGCAGACACGGATTTCTCTCAGCTGGCCCTGAGGGATTGCCCGACCAAAGGGACTCTACACCTGTACACAGTGCTTCTAGAAGTACACCCATAGATTTTACTCTTCCCAACTGCAGACCTCATTCTTATATCTCGGCAAATTATTTAAAACCTGCATCAACCTGTGTCGCGTGTTAAAGGCAAGAAAAAATTAAGAAGCAACATTTTCCACTTTGCTGCATAATATCATTAACATCAGCCAAGATGAGCTTAGAAAGAGGGCAGATCAGTTCCTGCTTTTTTAATGTGTTTTCTACTGATTGATGAACTCCAGGATTGAAGCAGTTTTGAGCTTGCTTCTGTTTTACGGTGCACCTTATGTCCTCGGTACTTGACAGGCCGTGAAAGCGGTAACCTTAATACATCATCCTGGATATCTTTAGCGTTAATAAGGAAAGGTGGTTTTACAATGAGGTGGTGAGATGAACTAGCTTTTTCCTGGAAAAAATGTGGTCTGATTGGTTTCATTTCAGATGAAGTTGTCGTTGCACAGACGGAGGCTCACTTCTTCCATGTTTAATTAGTGGCTCAATTTTCCATAATTGAGCCATTAATATACCATCTTTAATACTCTTTCACATAGAAAGTAACTGTAGATTAGTGTTTGGGTGTTTATTCCCTAATTGTAGCTATTGCTGCCAAGAAATGTGAGTATGTCCTAGGCCTCTGTGGTTTTTCTTTACCGAATGAAGTGCTGGATGAAACGGTTGTTGCCATTGACGACGGGTAATCTCCTTGCTTTTTCTTTCCTGTACAAAGGAAGCACTTCTATGTGTTGCCTTCCTCAACAAAACCAATGATCAAAGTATTGATGTCATTAATTGCTGTATGTGTACTCTGTTTTCTTTGCTGTGGAAAGTACTCCAGGTGCAGTGCTTCTGTGTTTTGCTGTCTCTCCTTCCTAAACTAAATTATTTCAGCCATTAACTCTGTACTGCCTATAAATGTTATTTTCTGTAAGAAACAACTCAGACTCTGTCTCCTTTCTAGCGCTCATTCAAAGATGGCCGCTCATTCAGAGCCTGAGGATGTTTATTTCTGTTATAAAGGAATGCTTCTACTCCCCTGTCACCACATGCTTGCTTAGAATTGCTCCCCAAGTCATAAACTCTCTGCAATCAGCTGATCAGCCTCAAGGATAACTTTCTACTAATCGCTGGAAATTTACCATTTTATTAAAATGTGCTTTGGATTGTACTGTATTATGTGGGATTGCATATGAATCTGATGACCTAGAGGGACTGTTTTGGAATAAAATCACACTGGTTTAAACCAAATCTGGACACAACCGTATTTGAATTGAACCGCATTTGTTGTGAATTGAAAGTTGAACTGAACATTGCTTAAAATGTGCTCTGAAAGGAGAGTGAAAATAACTTGACTGAAATATGACTCTCTGTCAACTCTGAAGTGTTCTTTGTATTGCACACGTCATGCTTTGTAAATTGGTTTGGCACGTTTTTGAGTTTTTCAGTATCACACAACAACGTTACAACTTTTCAATGGATTTTCAGCTCCTTTCCCGCATTTGTCTCAAGGTTATCTCTACCTTCCTGCTTTATCACAGAGGTTGGCACACTGTTTAATGTGGAGATAGGAGGGGGGAAAAAAAAGCTCTGAATCAGTTGCATATCCTTTGAGAGGAAATGGAAAGGCAGGAGTCTTCCCCTCCGCTATCTCCCGACACACTTACAGACAACATGCTTGATTCCCTTTTCTCTGAACTGGGGCAAATTTCAAACAAATCTCCACCCGCCTATCACATCCTGTCCTTTTGCAGTTTTCACTGGGAGCAAGCTGAAAGACTGGAGAGAAGAAGAAGAAGAAGAAGAAGAAGAAGAAGAAGAAGAAGAAGAAAAAAAGCGAGGCGAGAAGAAGTAGAAGAGGAACGGCCTCGGAAATGACCTAAAAACAACTCCACGTGGACGATCTCTGCTTCTCAAATACGCCAGGCCAGGACCATCAAATATTTACCAAAAAAGCTGTACCCGATTAAGGCTCACGGGGGGGCGTGGGGGTGGTAAAGCAGCGGGTGGAGTGTTTGAAATGAAAAAAAAAAAGTCTTTGAAAATGATTCATAAGCATCTGTGCAGCAGTACACGGGGAGCACTTTCTTACCCCAGCTTTTGAATGATGATGGGGGAACGAAAGAAAAACACTTCCTTTCTTTCCGCTTGCCCTCAATTCAGCTGAGTGATTATATGGGCCGGTACAGTGTCTTTCAGTGTGACGGATGCTCGCTGTAATTCTTTCACTGTGCCAGGATCATGAGAGAGCATTTGCATATGTATGATCAGGCTGCACAATGAGTAATCTTGCCAACAAGTGTATTGATTCACTCCACACGAGTGACTTAAGCCCTCAAGCCCTATTTCACATAGTCTTTGCAAATTAAGGTACATTCTTGGATGTTTTGTTGTGCTGGATTACTGTTAGTGGGCACATGATGAAAAAGAAGTGTGGAAAAAAGAAAAAGAAAAAATAAAGAGAAGGAGCTGTATAATTCATAAGAATGAGAGTCAAAGTGCTCAGTGGTGCACAACGAAGCTTTTTACTGCAATTGGAAAGACGTTTCCTGCGCTGCAGTTCTCCCGCTGACCACCAGATGGCTCTGAGGGCCTCCAACACTTGTGGGAAGAGAAGGAAATGGATTATTTCAATTGAGCGGCCTTGTAAACACACTGCTGACAGTTGTTAAAGACGATTATAAAGAAGAGGCATTGTCCAAATGCGAGCGCCAAGGAGGGGGCTGCAGTCTCCGCCGCAGAGGTGAACATTTTTGATTTCCCATCATCAAGCAGGAGCCTTTACAAATTCCGCTGTCTTAAACCCTTCAAGCCGCTTGACAGCATAATAGCCTCGCTCACTCTCATGTAGGCAATTATTGTAGCTTTTAATTGCATTGTTGCGCGAGTGACGTCCCTGTCACTCAGCTGCGTCTGCTTGGTGTTCATGCGGAGCGTGCGGCTGTCACTCAGACCTGCCAGGTGTGCGTCTGTTCGCGTTGGAAAGCGGGAGTGGCAGCGACACGTCTGATCGGCTTGTAAGCGACGGCGTCTGCGAGGTGACAAGGTGTTGGTGGTAGAGGCTGATTCGCCTTTCTGGAAGTGACACGGTGCCGCCGATCACACAGTGGACATCATCCGGATATGGAAAGCACAAACATTGCTTCTCTTCTCCTGCTTTGGTGTCTTATAAGATTGCTTGATATGCCGGGCTTAAGGTCCCTAAACACTGATGGGGTCTCAATCAGAGACAGAGGAGTGAAGGAAAGAAAGCTTATGGATATCAGGTGAAGAAGAATAATAGTAAACCCGAAGGTTTTGTCCATTTCTTTTAGCAAAAACATCCTCTTTTGGCAAAAAAAAAAAAGGATGTTTGCCACAACTTTACAAAGGTGTTCAGGACAGGATGTTAACTAGGCCATGCTAACATATGAATATGCTGTAATTTCTTATCAAACTTACTTTTATTTTGGGCCATATCAAGATCATGAATGTCCTCAAAGGCTATGACAGAAAGTATTGATAAAACCCATTACCAAACTGTTAAAATATTAATAAGCAGCTGTCTCTGCATTTGATAGGTGCTAAAAATTAAATAACTTTTCACATTGATGTAATTTATGTGGCATAAAGATAAAACGGCTTTGATTTGATTGATAAAATAATGTTTAGGCACACAAGGGTTTTCTGACGGTTCTTTTTATTAAGCTGCAGCGTAAATATAGGGTCAGAAGATCCAAGTCTACTAAAGCTTTACATATGATATAGTAGTGGTGTGTCACTAAAATAATGAATCTTTAAAAATTATACATAATCTGTTGTACTGATAAATACCAGCATAAAAAATACAGACCAGTTACAAACATTGTCATTTTTCTGTTCCCTTGTTGCTCTCAGCCAATTAGGTTTGTTTATGGTGCTCAACAAAAATTTGAATGCACTTTTAGCACAGGACTAAACACCCCTTAAGGTGACCTGTGTGCAATAAATACGTAAATCAGCAGAGATTATAAACAATACAAACTATTTGCCTGCTTTTTAAAAACATATTGGTTAAAAAAAAAGAGAGCCTAAAACAGCTCTTTTACCTCAAACAAAGAAAAGTTATTAAAAAGTCACTTTATTGTCCTTGGGAATGTGTATTGCAGTGTCTGAAGAGGTTACTGAAATAAATATATATTACTTCAAAAGTCAGCATTTGTTTAGCTCCCTTTGGGTCCTAAAATATGTCATTCAAAGAGTCTTTCACATTTGCGCGGGAGTTGATTGTCACACTTTAGAAGTTGGGTAAAAAGATGCATTTAAATTCTTACTGAAATGAGGACGTTTGACCTGATTGGTTCTGCTACAGTTTATGTCCAACACCAGGTAGCAAACTGGGCACCCCACTAGCATCCCTGCAAAGTATTACATATCCACTTAGACACATTGATATGCCCATGCTGAGAAATTCAAGTAATGTAAATTTAAAGAATATCTGTAAAATTGAATTTAAGAATGCAATTTCTGGCTAGGAATACATTAGTACACCCCAGACAAAATGGCTCAAAGTACACAGAATGTCTTTACTCAACATTTTGAAGGACAATAAGTTTGGTGTCCCTGGCTGACGATGGAGTGAACATTATATTGAGGACCATGGAGGTGCTCTGCCCATTACAACAACTGTAGTAGCTCCTGAGTTTGGTAAATGATTTAAAGAGATGTCAAAAGAATTGAAATAGAGCTGGAGATTCAAAACCAGGGCCAACATGCCTGGGCCTGGTTGGTAAAGCAAGTTCACCCTGAAAGCTAAGAATACTAAGAGAAGTCTCCAAAAACAGTGAAATTGTCAAGACACAGAAATCGAAATAAACACACAGAAAAACTCAAATCCTCACAGAAATGTCATAATAGCCCCCAAAACAGGCTGTTGCTTCTTGACATGAAAGTTAACCAAACACAGCGTTTTAAAAATTAAAAGCTGAAGCAGCCCTGGACCCTGAAACATCACAATGACCTAAAACATAGCAGGGAGTCAGCCAAGGCCCGGCCGAGAAATAAGAAATAAAAAATAAGAAATGAAGTCCCGGGCTGACTCAAAGTTCACATCACTGACATGCTGTGGGGTGAGTAGAAAAGAGCTATACATCAAAAAAAAAAAAAGTTGAAACTCAAAGTTGAAAGTGAGCAGAAAGTGTACTTTCTTCAGACTTATGTCAGAGACTGGTAGATGTCTACAAGAGGCATCTCAATGAAGTTAATTCAACTAAAGATTGAATTAAGTAAGACTAGCTGTATGGCGGTAGGGAGTCGCAACTTCTTCCTTTGATTGAATAAATAAAACAGCAACAAAGTTTGACTGATTTTTATCTGTAATTAAATCACTGTCCTCGCTTTCATTTATATGAACTTTGATTTGTTTCAAACATAACATTTAGCAGGGTAGATATTATATTTGCTATGGGTACAGCAGACAGATTTAGTTCTTTAAGTATTGGTGTATCATTGGTTGTCCCTGTTGCTGTTTCCCTGGTTACCTCTGACTCCTGTAAGGGTTTTCCTCCCCCTCATCATCATCATCTTTGTCTCCTTTATGAATGTTGTGGCCTAAAGCACATTGGTCCCATCCTGCCAAAGCAAACTGGACCAAATCTGCCACTTACACTGCAAGGCAACCAGACCCACTGGTTTACTGTTTGTCTATGCTGCCAAAGTCATAGTTGCACACACAGCTGCCCTCCAACTACGTTATCGCTGCCACACACTTCCCCACATGGTGCCTACATTTCCAAGTATGACAGAGAAAAGGAACAGCTGAGTTATACACTTTGGAAAAAACACACCCACACTCTCTCCCTCTGTTATTGGTTTTGTCTTTGTGCAAACGACAGAATTTTGTCAGAGAGGAGCATCAGGCTGTTGTTGTAAGTATATAGTCTGAACACCACAAAGCAAAACCAGTTTAATGATGTCATAAACGTTGCATGCATACAGTCATTGTGTCTAGAGGAAAAATTTGTGCCCAAGCTGCACACAAGTGTGGGTGTTTGACAGTAAAATTACCAGTCAAGTGTTCTTCGCTCCGTCCTTTTCTCTTTCTTCTTCTTTTTTTTTATTGTGGGTTTTCTCAAACTTCCTTTGCCGTTCGCTCCTCGACTCGGCCCTTCATTCAATCTCCGCGCTGAGAGACAAATAGCGGGTTATTCTGTTTCCTCATAGAGTGATAACAGGCTTCGATGGGTAGAAAGTGTAATTTGTTTCCAAATTTAAGCTAGCGTTGCATTAGCGTCTCACAAGAGGCACAAGCCCTGCAGAGATGGAGGCAAGAAGTGGCGTAAAATGTCTCACTCTTGAACAACAAAAGAGCAAAAAAAAAACGATTGGTAAAGAGCGGGTAGAAATAGGGCAGCCAGTCCTGGCATATATTGAAGTATATTTTTAAGAAAACGTAGGATCACTTTGTTTTTCTTTGGTTTTCATAAATAGAAGGTGGCCCTCCACCCAAAAGAAGCATAAAAAATTCTCCAATTGCTCTTTCCCAAAAACATGATAGTAGTGTTTTGTTTTAAATCTCTGTCCAGTGTTGACAGTACTTTAGATCCTGAGTTGGTGATTAACAATCCAGTTTCAAATAAATGTAAAATAGCCCTTAAATTTGGTGCCAAATCAGAACCCTGATTCAGAAGCTAATCCAGTGCAGTTAAAAGCTCACATCCTAAACTCCCCATCAACTGGACAACACAATGAGCAATAATAAAATAGCTAGATACAACCAACATAACCTTTTTCCTATCCCGTAACACAATGGTGCTCCAGATGGTGAGACTTCTTACCAAAATCAATTTATTTTAGTCCCAGTTAGTGCAAACATGCAGTAAAAGTAATAGTTTAAATGCTGTAAAGTACTTTCTTACATCATGCATTTTTCTGTTTTTATGCATCACCAAACTCAAGAAAAAAACATGAATGTATCGCAGCTGCGGTTCAAGCTTCTGTTGAAACGGTGCATTTTATAACAAGTTTGAAATTTGTCTTTTCTTTCTCTTTTGCCCTGGTTTTCAGAGGTGCTGTTCAAATATGGTTCAGCGGAGTGGTTTATATTTTAATAATTCATGCAGAGAAGTTTGTCTTTAGTTTTTATTGTAATACCTAGTGTGGGGGAAGGGGCAGAATAAAAAAAGATCCTGAAAAGACTTTAGTGATTTCTCCTGGGAGAGGATGACTCCACCTCATTAAAAACAATTCCTGTCTCTTAGGCGTACGTTTTCATCATCAGCAGCCGCCGCTGGAGCAGCACAATGACGCCTCCTGTTACCGTAGCGCTTTTTAACTCTGCTGCAGTCAGTCTGACTCAGACAACCTAGACAGTGGAAGAAGAAACAACAACAAAAAACACATCTCCCGCCTGATGCTTAGGACCAGTATCTTACTGCTTTCCATCAGCCGTGTTTGCAGCTAGGTGTCAGAGCATTGCAAGCTTCGCATGAATATGCAAAGAACGGGGACTTGCCAAGCTGCCAAACGCACGAGCGGAGCAAAACTGGTACAGCACAGCCTGAGCTATTGTGGAGATCTGAGCCTATTCCACTGAAAAGCACACGTGATTCATTTTTTATAACAAGCCGAGTGCTCAGCCGCCTACAAATGGGGCGATCAAAGAAATTCTCCATTTACTGCATTCATGCTTCCGAACTGTTGTGAATTTCCTCCGTCCATTGCCTTCTTATGCTCCTAGCTAATAGGGGTCCATGGGGGCCTAAATGTGCCTGTGAAATGCAATTTTGCTCGGCCACATTTTGTTTTCAGCAAAATGGGTCTTAATACATTCATTTTTCTTTACCATGTTCAGAAGCGCTCGAGGCACATTAGCGTGGTAGTGAATTAATTTTTTCCGTTCTCCGTTTTTCTGATGCAATGATGGAACGTTTTTGCTTTAAATCTATATCAGATCACACAAACAATTACAGCAATACAACTAAACGACTTATCCATTTATGTCTGTGGGCATTTATTAATTTTTTTTTTTCCACAAACAAGAAGTAGATCATTCAGGCTTCAATTTGTGCGCTTCTAGACCCAAATGTTTACAAAGCTACTTACCAGCACTTCTCTGCAGGGAAATCCAAGCTTGTCTTGTTTATAAGAGAGGCAGAAACATAATTTGAATAAGCTTTTAATCTGTAGAAAAATGATCCAAAAGACTCAGCTGCCACTGCCTTCCATTGCAGGACACAATCTGCTAACAATGAGGGGGGGCTCTGTGTCACTTTGTGGCGAAACAAGAGAAAAGTCTGAGCAAGGAGAGGGAAGGCAGCGGGAGAGACGGCGAACCTGCGGCACTGCGTCGGTTTTGAAGTGCTTCAAGGAGATTAGAGGTTGCGCTACAAAGCGAGAGATACAACAATGAACGCCTCGGCTTTGACGCTTTTAACAAAGGCAGCCATCATTTACAAATGTCAAATATTCCCAGGGGTGGGAGTAATGAATTGCATGCACTCGTGACTTTTTCAGGTATTTTTAAATATCAGCAGGAGTGAAACTTGAGAAAACGAACACCAAGCTATGAAGCCATTCACAGTCTGCGGGATTAATGTGAAATTGAAGGCAGCACTGGATTTTCCCAATTAATACTGAAAACAAAGATTGACTGAAGATGAAGCATAGGTAGCATTAGATCCATCCGTCCATTAAATGAAGACCCACCAGGAAGTTCTAGCTATTTCCTGAGGACTCCTCCACGTCTGACTGGCCCTGCAATGAACCGCTATCCAATAACAAGTTTCACTCTAGCTGGATCATGTCTAGTTTAGTTTTAGCCAATTGGATTGTGGCCATTGGCAGTGAGCAGGAGCTGTGGTCAACACTCTGATGTAATTTTGTGCATCTACCCTTGAGTGGCCAGTTTCTTTGAAATTTCTCAGTGTAGTTGTTGGCTATGGGTTGTAAGTTGACACTGTGTCCTCACTTTTGCCACAATTGATAAAAAGGGTTTTACGTCAAGGTTTGACCATCATACAGCTCGCCATTTCGCCAACTTCTACAGTCCCCTCACAGATTCCACAGGCCAGCTGATGAATGCGGTCTTCTGCCAATCAAATTGCTTGCGCGCAACATCCATCTAGTCCGCCTTGTACCTCCCCTGAGGTGCTTCCAAAAAAGGAGAAGGAACTAAGCAGGATATGAAAATTGCGACAAATCTGAACAGGGTTGACTGGGAAAGAACCGGTTAAAGCCACACCATGGTGAAGGGTCCTTAGAGTAGGTACCCTGCACAAACGCTACTGATTCCTTTCAATTCTGAGAAACAAGGACTTTGTTCTTATCGTCTCACCCACTTGTTTATGTCCATAGCTTGTAGAAATGTCGGGATCTGGATTCTTTTTGTCCGGCTTGGAAGTTTACTTCCTGTCAGAGCCATACAGGCTGCACCTAGTTCACCTGTAACCACGTGCAACCCATCAGAACTGCTGCTTATAGAGACCAGTCATTCTGCACTTGAATGTAGACCCTAAGTGGAAGTCCCAAGCTCTCTGTAAGTCTTTGATTTATGTTTCCTCCCATCACAGTACGCTGTTTATTTGTCTCTTCCACGGTTCATTAGTGAAGCTCCTCTCATCAACTCTTGAAAGACAATCCCCTGGTGATCATCAAGAACACAAACAATTTTCTAACATGGATGACTCAACCAGTCATGTCCTTTGTAGCTCCTTCCCTCACTAAAGATCTAACAAAACTTAACATTTACTTGCATTTTGTTTTCCACCCCCCAACTCTCAGTTGACCCTCTAGAAATAACTCACCTCTCCACCACAACATGGACCAACACACTTTCCGATTCAATCTGCAGTTCTCTCTCCCTTGCAGATATTTAATTCATATATAAAAGACCCGTCCAGTACTTTTGAAAACAATTTGTAAAAACGTCTATGTGTTTTACGAGGGTTTTACTTTAAGTGGGTGAAAATTACTACGAAAACCATAACAGGTACACGCAATTTGGTAATAGGCATCGCCTGGCATGATTCACACGCCGATGATTCATTAAAATTAATAAACTTGAAGGCAATTTTACAGTGCAGTACGACGATGCACCACTTGTCATCGTTACACTCCAACTCACACTAATGATGTTCATTATTCTGCAGCCTCCTCTGTTTCTTGACAAGAACAGATATTTATTACCAATCAGCGTTTCTGCAGAGCGGACTAACAAAGCAGCTTCAACATGGGCTAACTTGGTTATAAAAGCTGCTCTGATGTTCTGACTATCCGTCACATAACAGGTTCATAGCTTCATCATTAGTTTTGAAAGACGCACCTAACTCTTCACTAAACACATTTCTTGCTCTTGCTGACAATCCTTCCATCCGGCAGTTAGCTGAAATGCTAGGCTAATGTTAGCATTTTTACTCTGACACATTTCTGTGCAGTTAAAGCTGATGGTGTGCACAGAAAACATGCAGCAAAGAACATATTTACAAACTTAGTGTTAATTTCTAAGTCATAAAAATTTTAAGACAAAAGCGTGTGCCTCTCCCCTGTGTGTGAGTGCAACTGGCGGGGCAGGAAAGACAACACTGATTATGCAAACTCATATGTTTTTGCTCCCTAATTTTCTGACTCAAAATAAATGTGCTCTCCCCATGCTGTATTAAACAGTTTTTTTAAATTTTACATAACTAAACAAAAAAAAAAAATACAGACTCCTCTTGGTTTTATCCAACTGAGCCCATATGCCACAGTTTGGTTTTGAAAAGTCCTTTCATCTCAGCATGACTATTTAGTTGGACAGTTTACAGGTATGGGCAAGAAAGCTAAAATTAACCTGAATCAGCTTTTTAAGAGTTGGTGTATCACTCACCATAAATCAGATATATATATAAAAAAAACTGTGGATAATTATTCTTAGGATTCCAAACCCAGGTTTGAGCAATACAATCACTTTAGGATTTTATCCCGTTTACTGGACCGGGACATCTCAATTAGCTTGTGATTGGGATTTGGTTCTTCTGGAGATGATCCATATCTCAAAGCTGCAATGCACATGAACTGGTAAATGGAGAATAAAAACCTTAAGTAGTATAAGTTGAAGTCTGTAATAGGCAAAGTGCAAAGAGACCCTGCAAAATCGAGAAAAACTAAGCCCAAACGTTACCCTGAACACACCATCCCCAATGGAAACATGGTAGTTGCAGTACCATGCTGTAGGAAGAATTCAGAAGGGACTGGGGAGCTGGTTTGAATTTGATTGTTAGAATGATAAACACAAAAAGAGGAAATACTGACAATTAAAACATGAGAAAGGTTACAACAGACCTAAGACAGCGAGAGCCCCAAAGGAACGGTTTATATCAAAGCATAACCACGTGTTAGAATGGGCCACCCAGTTAAAATCATAAACCATTTGGGAATCTGTGGCAAAACTTTACATCCTCAATTGAGCTATTTTATAAATCCAAGTAGAATGGGCACAAAAATTCAGTCCCTAAATGTGCAGAGCAGTAGAGGCATACCCCTGACAAGTCATGCACCTGTAACTGAGTTGACTGTAACTTGTTCTACAAGTGCTAATTTAAGGGCGTAATGCAAATGCAGGCTGAAGTTTCCAGACTTTTTGCATACATTCAATCCATTAACAATCCCCCCAAAAAGTCTTCCAACCAAATACGTCTAATTTTAGAAGCAGTATTCTTGGTGGAAGTGCAATAAACCATTTAAACGTTAACATCTATAAAGCTGTCATGCTGTCATTTATCAAATATTATCAGATGGACCTATTACTCAAACATAAAAGAAATCAAGTCCAAATAAATCATCCTGACATTTAAATACTTACTAACCTTGACATTTTGTGTAGGTACAAGCAGGAGGTCCTGATGGATGCCGGGAGACGGCCGTATTCCTTTAAAACTGTCTTCTCTACATTGCAAGGAAATCAGACGCTCAGCTAAAAAAAAAATGCGTGCAAGACATAAATTATATTTGTGCTCTTATAACAACAGTGGTGATTGGCAGTCATGCAATTATATAATAGTAGTTATGATTGATTAAGCTGGCATGTGTCATCGCAAAATGTCATCAGACAATCAGAATGTGCGAAGGTGAAAGCTACCAGACAATTGCTTAGGGTCAATTTTCCCTACTAATGTAAACGCTAATTCCAAATATGAACAGCCAGTATATTATTTGCAGTTGCCAGGATACATAGGAAACAAGAAGCGTGACCAGATGAGTAATTCTTGTGTGAGCTGGATAACAGTGGGACCATCTGTCTCATAGATTTTGTAAAGAGTCATTGACTTGTTTGCAATGTCAGTGAAGGGTTTGTGATTCTAATCTTGGTCCACAATAAAGGTTTTTTGTGTATTTACTAGTTTTTTTTATTGTTTAATCATAAACATTGACCTTTACTGAGACAACTGAGGCCCACAGTACTTCGAATGTTGTTCTTGGTTATATTTTGACCTTGTGGATGACTCTTTGACGCGTTCTTGGAGTAATTTTGGTTGCAGGCCCACTTGTGGAAAGATTCCCCACCGTTTCATGTTTTTGTCCATTTGTGGATATTTGGCTCTTAATCTGATTCTCTGTAGTCCTATTCTAGATGTCAATAAGTTCGATTGCCGTCCGTTATTAGATTTTATCACCGGATTGCTTTTCAAGATCTTTTAGCTTCAGCTAGTCATACAGATTCTTTTTAAGTGAGTCTTAATTGTTGAGATGTGGTAGAAATCAATGCGATATAAAACTAAAACAGAAAAAAATCCGTAAAGGGGAATTCTATTGAAAATTAGAAAGCCCAGAAATGTCAGAGAAACGGTTAAAATGTATCTAAAAGTAGTGAATGTCCATGTTGACACACCTGGTGTTTAGCTAACAACGCAACTTACGTGGTAAAGTGGCTGCTAGCTAAGAGCATTACATACAGAGGTGAACTGACCAACTAAAGCCAAGGGGTTAATTGTCAGATATAGGGAGAAATTTTTTAATGCTATTTTGAAGCAATTTTTTTTTTAAAACAATGTAAAAACTTTGACAAAAAGCTTTTAAAAAGTAGCCAGGTTGCGATTTAAAAGAAACAACCATTAGCTACAGTTTGTTCTGCTGTGACAAAGATTGCGGTTCTGTGTGTACATAAAAAGCTAGAACCACTTCCTTCATCATCCTGCATTTGCTGTGGCAGGCTCGAGATAAATTGGCTGAAATGCCTGAGTCATGTAGATACGGTGTTTGAGGACAGATTGCATTGGGCTAATTACCATTTCAAGAGACAACAAAACAACTCTTAGCGCTTGACAAATTTAGACAATAGACCATTAAGAGCACTTGAAATCAGCGAGTTATCATCAAGACTTTTTTTTTTTCATCCCGCCATAATTATTTTTTATTGCAAAAATTCAGTGTGGCGAAGGGAGGGCTGGTAATCATAAGCAGCCAGCATGCAGCTGAGTTATCAGAGGGCAGAATTAAACTTGCAAATTTCTATCTTCTGTGATTAATGCCAATCCATATTCACCGCAAAAACAAAATTAATGTTGAACCCACTCAGGGAGAAAAGATGGAAATCAGGGCAGTTCCTGCAGAAGCAGAGTGCAGACGGAAAAGACGACTGAAATGAGGATTTTCTTCCACCAGCACTTGTCAGGCTGCTGTAATTCCTCAGCTCTGATGTGTGTTTGATGCCGGCAACAATTACATGGACAAAAAGACACAAAATGCACACACACACAGAGAGAGCACTTTATTGGTATTCTTGATCGACGGTGTTCCGCTTCAGTGTAACTTTCACATTAAGTTCCAGTTGTGATAATAAGAAGGGCACCAAATGGGAATGTGTCCTAAATTTATCCTCCCATAGGGATTAGAAAGCTGTTTCCATTACATTATGGAGGGAGGGGGGGATAAAATGGTCCCAATGGGGAAAACAAAAAAGAACAACCAAGTGGGATCCAACTGTGAATTTGCAGGAGCTCACATCAGGGGAAATCAGTCTATGTGAGCACCTATGTCGCTGCAGTTTAAGCACTGCTTTAGGTCAGGGATTATTGATCACAGTGATTTACCTCAACCTGTTTAGGTTCTGGCAAGGCTAAAATCCTTTTCATTTGCACAATTTCCAAGAGAGATACTTAATGCTGAGAGGCATCCGGCCTTCCTCTCTCTGCTTCTGCTGCTTCTTTGGCGCTCAGCCATTAAGCTCTCCTGCCTTAAAGTGTAATTATGTCTTAGCGATGTTCTCCAGTTCAGATATGTACCAAAGCAGATGGAATTGGCTACTGGTAATATTAAAACATGTTTTAGAGATACAGGACACTGATTTGTTCCTTTCTGAACTTTGTCATTGTTCTTCGGTGAGCCTAAATGAAATCCAGTGCAACTAATTGCCATATTATTAGTACAGATTATTTGTTATATTTTGATTATTTACTTTTTAAAGGGTATCATTTGGTGTCAATATGTCTAGCCTAAGCTAATTTGCTATGTCAGTCCCTATTGGGTAAAAGAAGTCCACCAGTGGTTTATTTATTTTGAGGATAAAAATATGCTGTTTACCAAAGGCTAACATGCTTTAATCAGAAAAGCAGGATTTTATAAGAGAAGGATAGGAAACTCTGGTTTTCCACAAGCCATGCAGGGGGAAATATCAAATGTGAGGAGAAATTCGATGCTCCAGTGAGATCAAAACTGAAGTTCTTGTCTCCGTCAACATGCTACAGTATATTGTGGTAGAAAGGTAACATCGCAGCATTCGGTTATCAGGTCACTCCTGTGTAAAAACATGAGAGCGGCAACATCATGATGTGGCGACACAGCAATACTGTTAGGGTGAGTCAAGCGCACATCATCTGCGATGTATGGTTGATCTCTGCTGCTGCTTGAGCGGATCAGGGCGGAGCCACGTGCGCATGAAATCTGATTAACACCTCCATCATACTTACCTTCTTTATTCCCTCAACAGGTTAAACTATCTACTTCCAAATTTCTGGAATAACTCTAAACTCTGGGCTACATGGTTTAGAAAGAATCACATTCATCTGTTAAAGTTCAGAGCCTAATCAAATTGATTTCCCCTCACAATTGTGCCCTACTTCTTGTTTGTTCATCAGATCAAACCCCAATAATACATTTAGGTTTTCAGTCCTAATGTGACAAGATATGAAAGTTAAAGTACAAGCAATACTTTTGCAAGCCTCTTTACTTGAGGTACAAAAGGTATAAGGTGCGATTATCCTCTTTGAATGAATAATGAAGAATACCCCCGCCAGTAAATGCCCTTGATGATTATTGTAAAGACTTGTTTTCCTTTCCCTTCACCGGCTAATTTTCTTCATACTGTAGTTATTTATGCCGTTTCTTTGTGCGTGACTAATGCCAACAACCTCCTCTTTAAAGCCTGTGTGTCAGCGCAGTGCGTCTGTTTTCTACGCTGATAATTGACCACACGCCACGCCGCGCATCTCCATGATGAATTATGGCTCTCACCACCAGCACGTCTCAGCTTCGCGTTTACCTCAGAGATTGCATCCTTGAAGAGCCTCGGAGGCATCAGATAGCGAGGCGCGTTCAGTCGCATTTCATTTCGTGCCCGACTCATCTCGACATGACACCCCCTGTCCGGGTTTGGCGTATGCAGATTGGACTCGCAAAGTCAGAAGATAAAATATTGTTTGTGCCTTTTTATTTGTGCATACATGTGCTCGGCTTTGGCAGATAACAATGCTGGAGTTAGACAAGAGATGCAGCTTTGCAGATATGATGCCGAGCAAGCATTGCAGAATAAATGCGAAAATGAAACCAATAACATATGTTACTATCTCTTCAGACTATATTTTCTTGTTCTTTGAGACCTTGCCTAATAATGGGTTGTTTAATAGGCTCTTCTGACAGAAGAAAAGGGCTCCTGACACCAACCAAGCCCCCTGAGAAAAACGTATCGGGGGCCAGGAAACCTGTGTACGCTTTCGATGATAATCCTGTACCTGACAAGCAGCAAGGCATAGTTAACATCATTACAACCACACTCAGGGGAGCAGGAAAGCTCACCGTATTTGTGTGGATAAAGTTGTGTGGGTGTTCGCCGGGGATAACAACGGCCACATGTTGTCAAAGTGAAATTGTCCCCTCATAAAGCCATCATGCTGTGCCAGGAGTGGCCCCATCATCGCAGCCAATTAAAAATCAATTAATCAGCTCAAAGTCTTTGCGCCGGCTAATGGACTTTGAGTGCTTGGAGTGATAAGACCCATGGTTGGCATTGCTGCTCCTGCACCTCTGCAACAGTAATGTTTCAACAAAAAGCCCCTTTTAATCGTTGGATCTGGAGCAGACAGAAACCAATTTGTTCAGGGTTATAAGTTAATTAGCTTTTACCTTGTGTGTTATTTCCAACTAAAACTTTGGAGTAGTTTCAAATGTGTTGTGTTGGATGCAGATTAGGAATACAATAATAGACAATGAAATTATATAACAGAAGGGGCTTAATTAGTTTTTTGCCAACAGAAAAAGTTGACCAGAGAGAGCTAGCTTAGGTCGGCACAAAAATTAAAAATCAAACAGGGATAATGTTTTGATACTGTGTATGAATCAGAATATCCCGCTTCTGTTTCAGTTCTTTATGCTAATACAAATGTTTTTAGTAGGACGTGGGACTTATTTATTCTACTTGTGCTCATGTTGTGAAAAATCTGTCTAGATTACAATAAATACTGTAATTTTTCTTAACCCAGTTTTATGTAAAATTTACTTGGAGAATTTGTTTGCTGTGTCAATACTTGTCAAACTTTTATGGTTTTGTTTCTACTAGTCTTTCGTATGCCTTGTTTACTGACAAGAGAAAAGGGTGTCCATTTTTGTACCATTGACTCCCAAAGCTACTTGGTTGGCTATTGCAAAGCAGCCAAACCAGGAGCAGCATTTATTTTCCTTGCCGCTGATTGGCTGTAATTCCAAGAGCGGAAATAAGGAAAACTGCAGGTATTAGCTAAAGCAGCAGTACTAAAATAGTTTTCACAGTGGATATTGATGTGTAGTAGTGTATACTTGGTATATGAACTATTAAAACATGAAGTTATAAGAAGTTTATAGGGGGCCTCAATCATTTGCAAAATGTATCTATTTGCAGGCCATTGTGTCCCTAATCCCTAAAGGTACTGGGAGTCCACAGTATTACCAGGTTTATACTAATCGGTACATTGTGTGGAACCCTCTTTCTCCTTAAACCTGTCTTAGCTACATCTAGACATCTACAGTACATGCATAGCCTGTATAGTACTGAATGTACTATAAATCCATCCTCCTACATAAATAATGCATCTACTGCAGAGCTGTGTTTAAGCCTTCATAAAATGTGAACAAACTCCGACTGATTTTACGTTGCTTTCATACCAGGAGGTAATATTTTGAGTTCTTTCCAGTGATTGATGTTCAATCACTTTTCTGTTCCTCCAACCCCGTCATTTTGTCCATGCACAAGCTGCGTCGCGGCGCGCTGCCTCGACAGTTGAAGCTGCGATGTCACATCACATTTTGAAGAACGGCCTTTGTCTCCGCTGTAACGCGAGCCCCAAGTCTGTAGTTAATCAAAGGCGATTAGCTCAATTTACCAAGTCTGTTTGGTAATCAGCGCACGGAGCACTAGTGACACAAGGCAGAGGTCAAACAGAGGGCCTCGTCTGTCGTCAGGGTGACATCTGAGGGTAAATGTTGACAAAAGGTCAAAAAGTCAACATCTGCAGAAATATAGGGTTGTTTTCAGTCTAAACTGCATAGCTGCTTTCCATTTTTGAGTCAGTAAAATTTAGAATAAATCCCTTGATTTATTCCCTCGTTTAAATGTCCTTACAGTTACGATCTCATGTTCCGGCTTCACGTCAGTTTGCAATGCGGATGTGTTTTGATGGTTACTTAATATTTTGGACACGTTAGGTCCTGCATCTTCCAACAGAGAGCTGACTCCCCCCGTCACACTTACCCACTCTCACCGTGTAATGTGCGGCAGCGTTCAGATAAACTGAGATGGATGTGTGATGTGACAGCTGCTGATAAAAACACTTGGCCATGATTTGTCTTTGCGAAGCTGTCAAGACTGAAAATCTACTGTAAACCTTCGCGCTGGAACGCCCCGTGTTTCACTGGAGGGCCTGCGTCTGCAATCTCCTGTGCAGACCGTTACAAGACTTTCATTAGAGGTGCGCCTCAGCCTAATTTAGTTATTGATAGAAAGTTGTTCGGCTCAGAGTTTCAAGAGCCTTGCCCAGGGCATCGGCTCCCTCTGCCAATTAAATGAAAGCCATTTAAGACCATTAAAGCAAAATTAAACAACTGAGCAAAGGGTGATTGCCACAGGTTAGAAACGTCACTGTTAAGATGAACATATCCACTGAGGAGGGCGTTCTGGGAACAACCAATCCATAATGGCCCCCAAAGCAAATTACACCTGAAGGTTAATGGATAAAGTGGGCTGGTAGTTTAAATTAACATAGTGTTTAAAAGCCTTTTGATGGTTTATCTGACAGCATACTGCCAGGTGAATTGTAATTCTTAAAAATATCAAAATTAAACTCTGACTCTGCAGTGTTACGGATATAATGTTTTAATGTAAACTGAACAGTAATAACCAATTCATATTCCTGGATATTTGTATGAATATGTAGCACACCACTTTTGTGGAATAATAAGAATTTTCTTCCAGTTATTATGTCACAACTCCAAACCTTTCCATGCCCACATCTCCACACTTTGCTTTTTGTTAATTACCATAATTCCTGGACTGATAAGTTATTTTTTAATAAGACAAAAATAAATACAAAAGTAGGTCGCCTCGAGCATTTTCCACATAAGTTTGTGGTGTGTTTGTTTCCCATAGTAAAAGATATGAAACTTGAGATATTTCACAAGAGAGATATTAACATAGATGGAAAAACATTACGTATATTAAAACAGAAAGATTGTTTTTATATACACCGGTAACATACACAAATACATACTGTAAATGCCCTTTATAAACAGAGCCTGAAACAGAAGAAAAAGTGAAGAAAAAGTCATTAGCTGCGTTTCCACCTTAAAATTATTTGAGAAGAATGAAATTTGACATTTTGAAAATAAATTTGCCTAATGGAAACGCGTCAATCTCCTTTTTCAATGTAAAGTTTTGCCACTAGGTTGAGATGTTCTTTTTTGGCCATATTGAAATCAGTGCATTTTGCAAAACTTCGATGAAAATACTTCTTTTGCGTCACATGACTCATGTGATCAACAACCGGATGCTAAAACCGGTGGGGAAACAAAGAAGTCGACAGGTAGCGGTAGGAGGGTCATGGCTCAGCTTGTTTTTTAATGATTTATTGCATGAAAAAGCTTATTCATGCGAGATTTTAATTGCACTTCTTAACGCAATCGCAAAATTGGGTTTTTCCCACTTCAGTTGGACAGCAACAAAGTTTTGCGCACGTTTGTAATGTAAACACAGCAATAGGTCGCCATCTTCTTTTCCCTCCTGCACACTAAAACCACTAAAGTCGTCTTCATCAGTGTCTGAACCGAAAAGCCACACACACACACACACACACACTTCCTCAGTCTCTCTCTTGTCGCTCTCGCAATGTCACTTTCGTCTAGAGGCAAAATCTCCCATCAGCTTGTGCCGTCCTCTTCATCACGCACAAACCTGTTGTTCTGGCTGAAGTGTTTAGAGCTTTTGAAAAAAAGTATTGGCTTATAGTCAGGAAATGACTGTAGTTTAAGTTCCAAAGTTTATAACAGATGGGGAACTTTTCTTCTTGGATAGATGGAGGGACGGCGGGAAAACGGATGAACTGATGGACAACTTATAGAAGGTTGGATTGGTAGACAGATGATGGGCTCATTCTTGAATAGATTCAACTTATTACACATTATGCTGCGCTGTTGAATTTAAAAGACGGTTGGATTTGCAAGGTTTCCATGTGCAAGATGAGAAAGAGACTGCTTTAAAAGGAGGTATAGACAGATGGTGGAAAGAAGAGCAAAGATAATGAAAGATGAAGCAAGACTACTGTTTCTGGCACACTGGATTCTCCAACTTTCCATCAAGTCTCAGGCAGTGCGGGACTGAAAGCGAATGAATGCCTATTGAAAAACATCAGAGCAGCGAGATAAAAATCACAAAGGACACATAAGCAGCTCTACCTCAATATCAGCCTCAGATCTCATTTGACAAATGGATATCTACGTTACAATTTCCTTTGATGGGTCCGTTAAGCAGCAGAAAGCAGCATGCCGTCGCCTCAAATATTGAAATGAAGCCTCCCGTTATAAATTCCTCCACACCTGTACCTGATCCTTTAGATGTGCCTGGATTTATATGTTATCTTTGGGACAAATTTTGATTAAACTCGCACAGAATGCTGGCTGTGCTAAAAATTACTATCAAGCCGTGGCACCGAGGCAGAATGTTGGAAGCAGCTTTGATCACGATGTTTGACCTTTTTATGAACTGCAAACACATCGCTCATGCAGCATGGATAGACATGAATCTTACTAATCCTCCCAAAAAAAAGCACAACACACACACACCCCCGACAATCTTTAGCTCATAAAACCACACTGGTAAATTGTAATAATTAATCTCATCCCTCAGGAGTGCCAAGCATGTCAACAGGGCCTTTAGTTTCCCCATTCATGCAATTCCTACAGCGGTCTTTCCAAGAGGATTTCAAGAGGGAAAGATGGATGAGGGAAAATAGAGTAAAAGCTTTCACCTGATAAGCCAGAATCTCAGGCTGGAACACAGGTACACATCTGACAAAGAACAGAAGAACATAGTGTACTGGCAAAAATAAAAAAATCCCACAGCTTGGGGAAAACTCTGCAAGTCTCCGAGAGGAACATGAAGAATTTGGATTTAAATCTAATTTAGCATATCTGGTCTGACCTGCAAATAAATTTTTGCGCAGATGATTCTGCCAAGAGGAGCTTATGGGGGGAAGTTATATCAAGTTTGGAAGATGAAGACCCGACGAAGCAAGACAAGATGTCCTCACAATCTGATAGGTTTGGAAAACTTCATCACAGTTGGATGGGGACAAATATTGTCAAGTCAAGATGTAGGATCCTAATATGTATGAATGCTGAAACTAAATCAAAATGTGCTTCAATAACGTATTAGTTTGACCTTCTGAATAACTTTTCTTTCTCCCTCTAACTAACTGTATTGCAATTTACTTGTGCAGAAATTCTGGGTTTAAATAAGCTAAGTTGCCAAGACAAGTAGTCACAGAGCCAGGTTGGTGAGTAGGTGTAAAGTGGATTCAACATGAGAAGCACACCCCTACACACCATTACACTTCTACTCCATAGTCACTTGCTGTCTGTTTATGGATGTTTTCCCTAAAACCATTTTGGGAAAAGACAAACCCGACTGACAAACCCAAAGAACCAGTAGCATTAGGAATCATTATCGAAACCTATTCACCTAAATTGAGGACAAGTATGGAACTGCACTTTTCTTCCACTTCTGGATGTTGAAAATTAGGAAAACACCGATATAAAAATTTGGGCCAATGACGATATACGATAACCAATAGATATACTATAACCTTTAAAAAAAGATCACTGCTTGAGTTAAATTCCGGTGCAGCATGACTGACAAACAAATCCCACATAACATCCTCTCCCCATCCAGAAACAAATGGGAACAAGACGGAGATAAATATTGGTTGCTCATACCGTCCAGTTTTATTTTATGGACTGACACAGATTTGTTAAAAAAATGTCCAATACGAATGTTAGTGCATCCCTATTGGAAATAAAAGGTCCTGTGAAATTAAGTTAACATTCCAGAACTACCGTGGTTTGTTAGACTCTCCCACAGCCAATCCATATCTTGAAGAGAAAATCAAGCAAATTTAAAAAAGTCTTTAAAGTTTCTAGATACAGGAAGATATTGCACTTGTCACATTTAGGAGTGATGCAACATTTGCCCTGTTGCTGAAATGTGCTACACAAACAAACTTGACCGATTGATAGGAGATGATTGTGTCGCCTGAAACCTTTTGTAGCTTGTATTGTATTAGTGTGGCAAGCCAAGGATGTTTTAAAAGACTTTTTAATCTTTATTCCTGTCACAGAATTGAGCTTGCTCCTAGTAAACGCTGCAACTCATGATTTACTGCTCCATCTATTTTCCAAACCTCACCTATGATCATTATCCATGTAGGGTGACTAAGATCATATAAGGTGAGGAACCCCATCTTTCAGGGCGAGATTACAGAGACTGGTCCTCCATTTTGAGAGGAAGAAAGAAAGTTCAAGCGTTTGATCAGAATGCAACCATGAAGTCTCACAAGCGTGTCCCTCTGGGGGATCTCACGGCAAAAACAAAAGCCTACATACACAGGTACATCTAAAAAAAATGACAGTGAAAGAGTAGATCGTTTTTGTCACTCATTTTGATCATGATTCATAATACATAGTGGGATATGTCAAGCCTTTACTGTGTTTCCTGCACCAACGCACCCATACACCAGAACATTTTAGAAGACTTCATGGTTCTTCCTGCTGACAAACTTTATAGAGATGCTGATTTCATTTTCCAGTGGGACTTGGCACCTTTCCACACTGCCAGTGATTCCAAGAGCTGCTTTCATTACCATGATGTTGCTGTTCTTCATTAGCCAGCAAGCTAGCTTGAGCCCAAACAGAACTTACAGTTTATTGTCAAGAGGAAGATGCAGAGACACCAAACCCAACAATGCAGATGACTTAAAGGCTGCTATCAAAATAACCCGGGCTTCCATTACACATGCCGAGGTGTGATCATCCGATGTAATATTAAAATTTCCTGAGAAACAGAATTTTGGATTTTCTTTTTCTTTAAGCCCTAATCATCAAAATCACAAGAAATCAAAACTTGAAATGTGAATGCCAGAAAATATTTTATATTACGTATATATAGGGACATTCCTTTACCAAAGTAATGTGTTATGTAACGAGGATATTGGTGACATTTATGAATATCTACATGCATTTGGGTGCTGAGAGTAATTTTTATTTGATGATCAGTTAAATATAAAATCTGGCTTCTCCAAATGGGGAACAGAATCGCAAGCAAGATAGTAAAAACTGCAGAAACAAACAAAAAAAATTTCATGTAAAATATTAGCATTTTAGTGAATCCATAGAAAAATAAACTAATATGCAACTGATTTGATATGGTATTGTTTGTTTGTGGGTTTGAAAGAGAAGTAGGAAGCGACCAAGTGGTTTGAATTAGGGATTTGAAAGCCTGGTAGTGAAGTGCTGAACATATCTGGATAAGTTATAGAAGAAGAGCTGCAGCTAAAACCACTCCACTGGATGATAAAACGGCATCAGGATCTGGTCCCCATCATGCCTAGGGCTCATCAGTGCAGTCTCAAAAGACATTCCACATTTACAATCAGGCAGCAAAGATAAAATTCTTTGCAGAGGTTTAAATCTTGAGGAATGTGAGCTTGAGTGATTTCTCTCAAATTACTAAATGGTAAAACTGGCAATCTGCTATAAGTTAATGTCAAATTCAGCTTTTTTTTCAAAGAAACTTATGACAATGGCCTTCACTTAAAGCGATAAATGTCTTCCACATCCCGAAAACAGATAAATCGAGTCCTCATTTTTCAAGATGATAAGGAATTAGATAGGAGAATGGCAGGGCTCTAGCAGATGGATTTAGACTTACAGTTTGCAGAATGTTTCCCTGACACTCCCTCTGACTAATGCCAGAGTTGTCAGAAAGATTATCACTGCTTTAATGCAAGGAGGTGAAGCAACATTAAATCTTGATAACCGTGGCAGGTAAATAAAACGTCAGTTCCTGCAAGGGGAAAAGCTTAGTTTTTTTCACCCCTTCAATACTAGAGCGCTTCCATCCTCCAAAATGGCTTCTTATCAAGTGAGGTAAAACGGACCTGGCCTTCGCTTTGGACTTAGACTTATAACTTCTAATTTGGATTCCAATCATCTTTATTTTCTCATCTGTGCAGGGGCTAATGCCAAAGCAAATGAGAATTAGCCGCTAAAGAGTCTCCGGCTAAGTAAATAGTATTTAATTCCTCAGATTCATGGATCTGAACTTTCATCTCTTCTGAACCCACTGCAACAGGACTGAAAGTATTAGTAGCATTCACACCACTGGCAGATCGAGACGTAAATTTATTTTTCAACCAACCAAGTAGTTTTTTTTTCTGTCAGGAAATGGAACAGACATGTCTTAAAAGAAAATAAAAAATAATGTAAAATGTGTAATTTCTTAGTTTTTTTCTTACATTTTCTTTAAAAAAAATGTATGCAAAACATTGTATATGCATATTTTAATAATCACTGGAAAATATTTAGTGGGCAATCTAGCCCTTTTTATAATAACTGACATTGTTATTGTGTTTCTGGTGGTATTTTGATTTTTTATCTTTAGTGATGAACTCCATGTCTTTCATCATCCTATTTTTTTAAGCTCCATTCAGATTGGAGATCTGAATGTATAGGTGAAATTTGATGATTTATCCAAACCTAAGTCTTTTAGTGGTGTGAATAATATTGGGCTAAGTTGTATGTGTCACCATGAGGATAAATTAAGTTAGCATGAGGTACAGTATTTTTACAATGTGGTGAAGTGGCTGTAGTTTTAATCCATGCGTCTCAAAGAACAGTCTGGACGTAAATTTTAATAATTAAACAGTACTTCAGAATTAATTGTTTGTCCTACTTGTTTTTAATGCCATATATCATGCAAGAAAAGGGTATTAAAAGGCCAGATCATTTTGTTTTTTGAGAAAAAAGCTATTTCTTCATAGAATAATTCATCTTTTGACCGGTGTGAAATCGCATTTTTTTCTATCCAGCACAATATTAACAAAGTTTGCCACTGACTATTCCCTGCTTTCACAGTGAAAACCTGGAGGAAACCAAAAAAGCGTGCTGTGACAGAACTCCCTTCACACTTCAAACTTGGATGATCAGTAAATTAGCTTTTAAAATAGCATTAGCATGTCTGCTGAATGTCATGCTGAATGATTCTACAGCGCACTCGCCAGATTTTTTGCTGCTCTGCAGCTTGAAAAGGCATAAATGCTTGCTGGGGACATCTGTGATCAACACCACTGAAACAACGGTTCTTTTATTTTATTCAAAGATATTGTATTTTCCTCAAAACAAGTTCAACATAGCATCTGCAAACCCTGCCATGTAAGGGGATTCTCCTTTTGTGCTCTAAAGCTATCAAAACATTTCAATCGAAGCACGAATTTCCTGCATCGACACCAGCACCTAAACTCTTGAGACGTTGTGCAATATTTAAAGTGTAACTCCATAGTTTAAAGCTGTAAAAGTCCCCGAAAAGTCAACATTTTCTCCTTTTTTGTGCCTTCTTCCCAAGATATCAGTTACAACAACAGAGATGGGTCTAAGTTATTGTGTGTTTCAAGGTAGATGTGAAATAGAGCATGTATTCGTGGTGAAACATTTCAGTAAAGGCCTTCTGGGTTGTAGAGATCGGTACCAAACAGATGTATTGTCGTTTTAAACCTCTTAGCATGCAGAACGGATAGCAGTTGAGCTGAAGTTTCAAACTTTGCTTAGACATGCAACTTTTGGAGCTATGCCACATGAAACAATACTTCGTTTTGATGCAGAACTACAGGAATATTTCACAATTTAAAAAACATAAGTTTGGAGTGTCATTTTTAGTAAACAATTTCATATTGCGCTGGTGAAACTTGAACCTCATGATAGAATGTTACTGTTTTCTTGGCACCGGAATTAATTTAGAAGGAGGCCGGCCTGCACAGAGTGATTCATGTCATAAAACCATCAACTTCACTCTGCGAAAAATAAAGAGCTTTTCTCAAAAACATTGCTAATATCTAGTTTTATTTTGTGTCATGATAGTGTCTCGTTTAACAATCTTGCCAAGTCAGATTGGGTTACCACTACCAAAACTGTATCAAGATTAGGAAGATATGGAAATGTTTTTCTTTGGTCTTACAAGTGGAGAACAAAGGAAAAAGTTTCATTTCTACAAAGTGATCTATCAGATTGACAGTACTTTAAATGCATTTTTTAAAATAGATTAAAAAATCATTTCAGCAAAGCCCTGACATAGGCTCACCTGTTAATCATCTACTGCATGTCAAGTTTCTAGCTCTCTGCTATCATCTTGTTGGTGCCAACATATTTTATGGACATCAATCTGTTACCTTTGGTCTGAGTTCACTCATCTCACAAACCCAAACAAAAACCGTGACTCGGAAAAACCAAACCTTTAAACTGTATCACAATTCATTTTCTTTCTTCTGTTTTTTTTTTGTTATCATCACTTTGCAATTATGAGATAATAAAATATAAAGTCAGGATGTAATATTGAAGGGCTGTGTGTTTCTCAAGTAATTTATGAGGCAGCAGGATGTGTGCCACCCCAGCTAAAAAAAGAAATGGAAGGTTTTACAAACGTGTCAGGGAGAGGAAGACAGAGGGGGAAAAAAGGAAAAAAATCCTCCAAGTTTGATTTACAACTGGAATGGAGAGCAAAATGAATGTGAGGCTGTGAAGCTGATACCTCCCATCTGCTGTGCTGTAGGACAGAGGCGAGCAGCCATCTGTGCCCGAATCTGCTTTAACATTTGCATTTAGCTCTGAGAAACAGACAATCTAGATAACAAGCACAAGATTATGCTGTCTGCTATTATAGGTACAGCTTAACTTAATATACATTGTGCGAAATATACCCTCCAATACATCTGCCAGAGGAAAGAAGTAATTTCCTTTTTCATTTTCAATGCTCGACACATTCTAATAACTGTGTGGCGTTATTGTAGAGCAAATGTGGCGCTGGCTGTTTGACTGTGTTGGCCATAACCACTGCTCCTACCCATTCAATTCCAAATATTAGCATCGTTAGCAAATGTAGTAGGAAATTTGCAGGGTTCAATACCCTTTCATATTTTGGCATGATTTTGGATGAATCAGATGTGAGGAGAAGGTAAAAAACCAAATCTAATCAGAGCTGTCCTGCCTCACAATGAGGCCATGATGAGTATTTATACTATTATGGTAAAAAAATTAAGATTAATTAGGAATTAATACATACATCTGACAAGGCGGGTGATAAACAATGTAGGGTTTTACAAGAACAAGAAGAGATTTCAGAAATATTGTAGGGGAAACTTAAAATCTCCTTTTTAAAATGTTCAAATATATTAAAGGTGTGAAGGAAGTAACAGGCCCAGTGGCATATTCTGATAGGCGACATTTGCAGCCGCCCAGGGCGGCATTTTGTGAGGGGCGGCAAGAGTGTCCCACAAAAAAAAACTTAACTTGTTTTTACAAATCTATCAGGCATTTATTACTATTTAATCCCTTTGTGCTTGAAGAGTCGAAACAAGACATAACCACCAAAAACAGTGGTTGGGAAAGGCAAGTATAAATAAAATTTTACAGTAAGTAGAGAAATAATATTTCATAACATTGATTTATTCTAACGAATGGAAATTTTAACAAAAAGACAGTGACATCACAAAGTAGTAAAATAACCTGTTTTTATAACATCAAATCAAACCATGACCATGTCAAAACAGACAAGCATACTTACAAGCTGTGATGGAACTACTTCAAAGCTTTTTAAATTAATTATTTAATCTTCTTATTAATTTTTTTATTTTAGGCTACTTCAATACTATCTTTAGTTAGTCGACGCATAATAGTAGCTGGCGACACACAATCTTTTTTTCACTCTTACTAAATAACGGATGCTATCCATTAAACTACTCATACCAATTAGAGTTTTGATTTGGAATAACATCACTAATATTCCGGAAACTTTTTTTTTTCTTCTTTTACAGTGGCCATTAATTGGCAACATTAAATCATAAACAAATAATTTAAAAAAATCTATAACTTGGAAGCTGTGGTTCATTTGAGTTTCAGTTACTACTTTTCTAACTTCCTTTCTATAGTAGATAGCTGCGCTACAGTGCTAATGCTAGCTCACACATAAACAGAAAGAAAGTGTAGATATTCAGGTTTAGACAAGTTCATGATGCTACAGCTGTCATTTCTGTCTATAAGGCTCCTTCAGCCACCTTTGAGGTTCCAACACAACAAATTATTGGTTATTAACAGAGAGGAGGCTAACTGTTGTCCAACTAGATGTTCTTGAAAACTGCAACGCAACTGTAATCAATTGCACTCTGTTGCAACAAAACACAAAGACTCAGGTAAGCAAAGGGCGAACAACCAATGACTTTATACACCACAGACAAGAGGGACGGTGAGCAGCAATGAGACGGTGAAACCTCAATGTCACAAATCACTCTGTCCCTGGGCTTAGCGTGAGCTTCCCCGCGTGGATGATTCACACTGTGAGGCGCAATTACCAGCGTGACATTTGCTTTTAATTGGGTTACCAATGACTCCTTTCTGAGGCAAAAGGTCATGTTCTGGCACAAGTCAAAGTCTTCTGCCGCCCATATTTTAGAGGAACGCTGATGAAGGATGAGTCTGGCAAAAAAAAAAGAAAAAAATAATCACACCCGCCCTGAAAGTGACATTTACAGTCATTTACGACCTCTTTGGTAAGTGGAATTACGTCGCCCATATGGTAAATTGTATATCAGCTCCTATGTAAACACCACAATGTCATGTGTGGGCATGAAAGTTAAACCGTTGCTAGTAAAGGCTCTGAATCACCTCCTATACAGCATCTACAACCCATCAAATCAATGAATGACTTAATGTTGCTGCAGTGGATAGTGCTGCACTACTTTAGCTTTTAAACATGATCAAATCTGAGTTTTAACATGTGCTGAAAGTAATTCTACCGTGTCAGTTTTATAGCTAATGCTTTTAGGCTTTTTATGGACTTTTTCACCTCATCATAGCCACTGCCAACTTGAAGCACTGATGCATATTAATATCAGCAAACCACAGTACATGATTTCTCTTCCTTGGCCTTAATTTGTTTAAACGCTCTAACCGGCGAGGCCGCTTTAATCATCAATCACCTGCTAAAATACTGGAAAGCTTCAGCCCGCGCCAGTCGACGACAGTTAGAGCAATTTCGCCACTTACTCACTTTTTGCAATTAACTAATCAGGTCAGATACTAAGGGAGCTGGCCCCAAGGTGTTTCCTAGCAACTACGCCGCCGTGATCGGTCTGCAGCGTCGGTGTGTGTGCTTCTGTGGAGAGTGGGGGGAGAGTTACTGCCGCAGTAAACCTGTCTCTCGGCCATAAGTGATTTGTGACTTCCCACTCTTTTGCTATGTCAGTGCAGTGAGGAAAGTACGTATTGCCTTTTGTTTGAGCGAGACCCAGTTTTATTAGAGGAAAGCGATTGGCAGATGGCGCAGAATCTTCCTTACAGTACAGCTCTCTGTTTGTCCAAAGGACAGTGCAGCTCTCACTCACCATGACAGAGATGTTTAAGGTGTTTCAAAGAGCGCCGCATAACGCATTGTACATGCTCGCGAGATTTGCCACGAGAACATATGTGCTGAACATATTGCCGGGGCGAGCCATCCCACAAGGTCAGATCGGAACAGCTGATGTGCATATTTATATTCAGATACGATTCCCTTGTGCTTTGATATCCTAATAAAAGGTCAGATTAGTTCTTACGAACTGAAGTTTAGCCGCTACACTCAGGCTTACGTGAAATCATTAACAGAGGTAAGAGGATCTGCACAAGGTGTCTTTTGCTCTGGGTTCACTCCATCGACTTTCAAAGATATTAAATGAATTATTCCATTTTCAATCCTCAGTGCATGACTCAACAATGGAAGACGTCTAATTTTCCTCAACTGTAGAGTTTGTTTCATGCTTTATCATCATGGGCGACTTGACTTTGAGACCGTCAACAATATCGTTTACACTTTAGAGCTGATTTTAGGCTCAGTCAAAATGGATTTGACTGAAAACAAGCTAGCTTTAAATAAGCATTGGACACGGCTAAGTAAAATTTTTAGAGGTTTTTGTTCTTCCAATTAACACACTTTGACAACGCTGTGTAATTTATTGTATAGTGGACCCCAGAAGTCAACACATATTTGCTTAAAAAAGTTTGTCTTTGTCAGATAACCTTTAAATGAACGCGTTTCCTGGATAGTTCAACTGAAAAACAGACCAATCTGCCAGGAGGAAAGATACAAATAAACAAAAACAGCTGCAATAACCGGGTTTCACATCCTTAAACAAATACCTTGTTGAATCACCTTTTGATTCAATTTCGCCATTCGGTTTCCTTTCCCTGCAGTCTGTCGGCATCCAAAATTTTGACAGTATTTGAACACTCTACCTTGCAAAACCTCCCGAAATCTTTCAGATTGTGAGGGCATCTGTTGTGCATGGCCTTTTCTTTTGACTAACTCCATAGATTTTTTGTCAGATTAGGCTCTGGAGCCTGATCTGACCAATAACAGACATACATTCTTTTGTGGTGAAGCCATTCATTTGCTGACCTCGATGCACGCTGGGACTCGTAGTGATGCTGAAATATCTAAAGGTGTTAGGTCAGTACTAACTTGTATTTCAAACTTTTTATGATTTCATCCGTCTTCATAAAGCTCAGAAGAGAATACATGTTATTGCCAAAAGAAGAATGCATAAACACAACCAAAAGCAATACAGTATGCTAATCTTTTTGCCCTTTAGATGCAAAACACTGCCCAGCCTAACCCACAATGTACAACTCTTCACTTGAGTCTACTTTCAGAAAAATACCATGCCTCGCCAAGACATACCAAACATTAGTAGAACACAGATTAGTAGGACAAGCCCTTAGTAGTATACTTCCCATATGCAAGTCCACAAGATCATGTGAAGTCCTCTGTGAAGGACTATGCAGTAGAATTAGTCCCTGCACACATGGAGAGTTTTAACGAGTCGGGGCAACACTTCAAAGAACCTGCCAGCAATAAATTCTCCGTCACTGTCCCTGTACCCAACAGGATTATAGATTTTGTGGGGGAAAGTAGTTGCGCTGACATCTGTGGCCATGAAAGCCTTTTTAAAACACCCATCTTGCCACGGCAAAAAAAATAAATAAAAAATCAGTCAGCAACATCTTGCTAAAGGACGTACCTCTTGTCTACAAATGATGTGGCCTGCTGCATCCATCGTCCGTTGTTTTCCACTCTCAAAGATACCAAACCAAAGATACCATGTGTCAACATGTGCGGCATAAGAAAGAAGGCTCAACTTTTCAAAGCTCTTGCGGAGTATGTACAGGTCTTTAACATTTCTGTTTTACTTTACAATTATCATGTTGGCATGGTTATGCTAGTCCAAAGTAACATCTGTGTTTAACTTTCCAGTCAGCATGTTGGTGTGTCTACTAGAATGTAAATTAATGCACAGTCAACTGCACAGTCAACTGCACCAGCTAATTCTCTAAACAGGGCATTGCTTTCCATAATCATAATCTATTGTCATGTATAGAACTTTAAATGGATCAGTTACAAAATAAAATTTGTTTCTCACTATAATTACTGTTCTAACAACTGTTCATTTTGGTACAGCTGGAGGTTCCAATCTGAATAAGAATTATTATATTAATATGAGCACAGCTTTCTTGTAAACCCGGCCATCAAGCCGCTGTGTAATATGCTGTAATACAACACAGAGAACATTTCAATGGGCTCCCTGTATGCACCCCTAATGAATGGTGATCAACCTTAGATTAATGGACAACTGCAGTTATACTTTGTCTCACATTAACATTATGGCCAAGTGGACTGCTGGGGGAGGCGGTGGGGAGCACAGCGACAGCTCTGAGCATGTGGGAGGCAGATCATCTGCACATTTCTGCATCTGACATTTTCTCATAAACTGACTGGCATACAGGAGGAACTAAATGATCCAAAGACACGCGAACATTGATTATCCTTGACATGCTTATTCTTGTGATGGGAGCGGAGATAGAGTGTGAAATCATTTCCCACTTTTTCATTCCCCGCCGCCGCCGCTGCCGCCTAGCAAAGAGATACTTTAACAACGTTGTTCTGAGAATGTGCTGTTTAGCAACACCAAAAACACTGTCACTTTCGCTAGCCACTGATGACTTCATTAGGCTGTATAAACTGTTCATTAGCTCAAGAAGTTGAAAAGTGATCTCGACTTGGAACAAAGCTTTGCTTTGATCAAGCTCAGTCATCCCAAGAGGGGGCTGGCTCTTTGTCTTTGTGATATCTTGACAATAAACCCCACAAGTCTATCTGCTACAGTTTGCATGAGAAGAGAGACATTTTGGGGGAGTGAGGCAGGGAGGGGAGGGACACTTATGCCTGATGGTGAGTCTACATCTTACAAGGATTGGGAGGGTCTGTGCGTACGCGTGTTCTTGTTTGTGTGACTGAGCTGACAATTCAGAAGTTGCCTTGGATCTCACCCCAGCAGTGGCTCCCGCTAGCAACTCTCAGTCTGCTGTGTTTGTAGATTACAGCGGCTGTTGATATTGCAAAGTTTATTTTTTTCTTTCACCAACTTCAAAAGTTTGACAGATCTCGCTGGAAGTCGGAGACCGAACTACTTACAAAGCATTATTTCCTTTACACTCCATTCTACCTCTGTCCACACATCGAATCTGTCACCGGCGTGACCGCTACTTCGACCACACTGGGATTGAAGCGCAGCTGCATACGATTCTATGATCTGTACAAGTCTGATGTCTCCTTGCCTGCATTAGTTAAGCCTGAGAGATGTTGGAGGAGAAAGAAAAAAAAAGCAGTAAGATGGACTGCTCAATCAGGCTCACAACAGCTTTAGAGGTTGCATTAATGCGAGGCAGCGGGGGCCCAAGCATTTGCGGCTTGCCACTGGAAAGCAGGCACATTAAAAATCCTGTGGAAATCAAATACAACAACTTGAAAGCCTTTTAAACTCCACAAGAGCAGAGAGTTAGAGTGCATTACAGTGCGTACATTAGGAAGTAAGGATGGTTAGCGGTAAATGACATTAATCATGCACCCACTCAGTGTGTTCTGGAAGCTTTTGAAGTGTTGCGGAGTAAATGCTTGAGAGACCTTGAAAGTGTATGAATAACTTCTCATGTCAATCAGACAGACATTATGGGCTTGAGTTTTGGTTTTTTTTCTGTTTATTTTTTTTTTTAATATTACACATTTTATAACAAATTGGAAATACCTAACAATCTCCAACAGAATTAAAACAGCTGGCAACAATGAATGGCATCGGTCAATTTGCTGAAGTGGTTGCGGTAAAAGCAGGAAAATTGGCCAAATGGTAGGAGCTGTGTAATTTTAATTATGCCTTTTATATATCTGCTGATGGGTCAGGCTGGCCATGCTGACCTCTGCTCAGGACATTATGTGCCCTGCCATAAGGATGTGAAAATGTGAACAGGATCGCCTAGAGATGGACGAATTGTCAACTCTGCCTATTTCTGTCACAGTGAGTCCAATGCTAAATAAGTATGCACTGATTTCCTGGGGAAGAGATGGCGAGAAGGCCTAGCTATTCATTTCCTAAAGCCACTTAATGCTAGTCAGGGTTGCAGCCGGGTGCTGGAGTCTATTCATTAACTCACAAGATGTGGGAAACACCATGGAGAGAGACCCTGTCAGTCCCTGGAATGAGAGACACCGGTCTACCGAAACAACAAGTAGGAAACATTGGTCTGTCATGTGGAAAGAAACGTTCGGGTTCTACAAACAACCACCCTCAGCATCTCTGTGCACTATTTACTATGAATAGCAATAGTGTTTCTTCATGGCAGTGGCATCTATCAGATGTTTATTTGGTTAAAACAAACTGCATTTTCTCCAGCTGTGACAAACTAATAGCTCTCTGCTATGCTATAGGTAATTCCCCACATTGCGAAAGCTCAGGCTAGTTAGCATGGCCACAGATCATGGTGGACAAGCAGTTTTCCTGTAACAGTAAGTTGTTTTTGCACTTTTAGCACATTGAGCAGCGCGTACACAAGCATGATTGACAGCGCTAACACCCTCCTCCTGGCTCTGATTGGTTATTTCTGACCAGGAGAGGGGTATTTCTGAAGATGGCTGTGGGACTATGAGGAGAAGACAGAAGAGCTTGATTTTATCTGTCATGTTATACAGTCATGACATGGTGACAGGCATAACAAATATTTAAAAAAACCCTTATATATACTGTGAAGTTACATACTGCAGCTTCCCTAGATGAGGTCGTCATGTAGGAACTGAATTTTCATTGTAACAGTTAAAACAGGATAAATCTATGAGGTGCTAAATGCCTTCTCACAGCGATGTATTTCCACAACCCTTGTGATCCTGACACCAGTAGGACCATCAGGTCACTATTTCATACAAAGACTGCCTTCAAACATCAACATAGAGCTGTCTACACATAATCTTCAAGGATAAACCTTGCATTACCATGACAACAATCATGTCCAAGTATGGAAGGACCTATTCTGCTGACATTGTAGAGGAACGGACGCATTGTTACTGACAGCCATTTATAGAGAATCACAGGGTACGACCTCAAAACCCCCTGGTAGTGATTACTAGCACCCTGGTGGCAGCGTGCAGTTTCAACAAGACAGCCCCCGTCCGAAGACCATGTGTGTGTCTCTGCATCGTGTTGGGGCGTCACCTTTGTATCCCAAACATTATCCAATTAAACACGGACAAGCTAAGGTACAACAGCTGCAGGCAGACCCACTACAGAAGACGACACGGCTGTATGACAGTTTGGCACAAAACTGCCTCTTGTGTCCAGGCCAGAGGGGGCGCCGCACTCTACTCAAACTAAGCAATGTTTTGATTCAGCTTTTTACGTCCTCTTTTTGAAAAAATCCAAAACAACATCAGCTGTAATGAACTTGAAAACCCTAAATGCTGAGAGCATCTGCTGCTAATCAGGGTAGGTGACGGATACCACAGAGCACCTTAGGGCTTGTTGAGCTGATGCATAACTGAGCAGAGGCAAAACGGTGGGATGGTTTTAATGTGGTTAACTGATGGAATGTTTGATGTTGAGATTCTCGCTTCTCTCAATTTTGCTAACCTTGCCACTGTTCAGGTTTTATAGACGCAAATTGTGCATGTTTGTCTTCCATTGTCTGACAATTATGACGCTTACACTGTGCGAAAGCCTCTTACTCTGATAATCAAGCAGATTGAAACAAGAGTAAAACAACTTGAATGGAACTTTCTAATCGTGGCTTAAAAAAAATATTTCCAGAGACAGAATAAAAATGTTACAGATTTTAAGCCTACATCAAGGATACATTTCATATGTTTTAATTCAATTACCGGGAAGAGATCAGTGTTGTTGTGTAATTATGCTCATTATCAAAGTAATCCTATTGCAGCTTTTACTTAGATACACATTTCGCTGATCACTGAGGGAATTAAAGCAAGATTACTTTGGCTGCATCACAGATTTTAAGGTTTTAAAGATTAGAAAGGAAGATTAGAGGTTGAAACACTAATTTGAATATTCTGTTAGTTTGTATTTTTTAAGAACGACTTTGATGAGTCAAACCCAGACAATCGAGGTGAGTCAATAACGTGCCTGTACGAACACTCATGTCTGCCGTTTTGGAGAGCTTGGATCTGGAGAGTGAAGATGTAAAGTTACTAAAAGAAGGGCAAGAGAAAGGAATAAAAAAAAAGTTTGACCACATTCCATTAATGTGGGACAGACTGTAATTACCGTTATTATGTATAACCCTTGCGTCTAATTTTCTTCACCCCCAGGAATCCACGCTCTTTTGTTACTAAATCAATTTGACTTTTGAAATCAACGAAGAACATCCAACAGCAAATGTAAAACATGTTCCCCACCCAACTCTGGCTGTTTAATTAATCATACGGAAATTAAAAGTAAAAGGAGAGAGTTTGACCTTAGTCCTCCGTCCTCCGAGAGTTAACCCATGTCCGCAGTCCATGACTATTTTTACATTATTTTCAATTATCAGCTGAAACACAGAAACCCTTGGGGGGAAGGTAGCCTCATTTTTCTGCCGAGGCCCTGTCACTGAGTCACATTAAAATCACTCTTTATATACTTCAGCTGTAGAAACACAGTTAGTTGGTTCGCACTAAGCTTTTTGCCCTCCGTGTGCTGCATCCTCCACGTTTTACCATGTTCCAGTGTCCAAGAAGACACTTGAACAGCATCGCTCCTGTAAGTAACAAAGTTAGTTTTTTTGGTAACACTTTATTTGACGGGTTGTGAATAAGACTGTCATGACACAGTCATAAACATGACATAACACCTGTCATGAACATGAGTAAGTCTTCATGAATATTTATGACTGTTGTCATAAAACTTTAAAAATGATGTAGCTTTATGTTATTAAAGCTAACGTTTAATCAGTAATACTATAACAAATTTATGTCAGATCCTGATTTAATGTCAAGTTGTCATAACGAAGACATTTTGAATAATGTCAACTTTGTATTAAAAGTGTCATGATTTACCAAAAGACACTTTATGACAATAGTCATAAATATTCATGAAGACTTACTCATGTCCATGACAAATGTTATCATGTTTATGACGGTGTCATGACAGTCTTATTCACAACCCGTCAAACAAAGTGTTACCGTTTTGTTTTAGATTTTGACACTGATAAATTTAAGTGAAAGTAATGTTTATTATGTCCACTTTGTAATGTATTTCAGAATATCATCAACAAAAGTTTATTTCATCGACTCAATTAATTCCTATTCCAATAAACAGGAATTCCATAACACAACATTAGTATATCGAAAAAGATCTTTTTCCTTATGGTCTTGCGTAATAAATGAAAATACTAGAAACATACCACTCTGTGTTCAAATTGATCTAATGCAGTTTCACTTCATGTATGGAATTTCTGCAATAAATCAGTTTTTCAATGTTCTTCGAGTTTATTACAAGATCTTCTTGTATTTTCTTTTTAGCATTTGTTCGTCCAAATGTTCTCTGTTCATGTTCTTTTCCAACATCCCACCTTCCATCAAAGACTCTCCATTTCTCTGAAATATTGACAGCTCGCCGTCTCTTTGACAATCCAGACTGGAACAGCGAGGAATATTAATGTCTGTGCAACAGAAACAGTTTTGTCATTACAACCCTATTATTTTACAGTTATGGAAAAACTCCTGCTGCCAGATGGCATTACTACATAAACCTGCCTGAAATGTCACTGAACAACAAGATAAAGGGGGGGAAAAAAAAGAAGTCACTTGAATAATAGAAGCGTTCAGCTGCAGGCCTAGTGGCCGGGATAATGACACTGTCTTGTTGTGCACCAGATACTTCTACGCTCAGCATGACAGCGTCTTAATTAATAAACACTCTCGGGGCTCCTCAGTGGACCGGTCGCCCGTGGTGATTGGCAGATGGATTAATACCGTCAAACCCCCGAGACACGTGTCACATTCCACTTGAAGCTATTGCTACTGGTTTCAAGGACAGTTTCAAAACCTTGACGCCTGTCCTCTGAGTGCTCTGCTGCACCCAAAAAAGAAAAAAAGATATGAGTTTGTTCCGTTAAAATTCCCTAAAAAAAGAAGAAGAAAAAAAAATCAAGTTATACAATAATTTTATCTGTTATGTTTGGTCACGAGGATGTATGGACTTTCATCTTAAACTCTAAGACGAGAGAAGCAACTAAATCACATTATGGGAACAAAGTGAAATATGTGTTGCGTTCCATCTTTGTGAATAACAGAATCTGTAAACACGGCTGTTTCTGTTTCAATTATTGTTGAAGAAAAATCCAAACGTAGCCGTTATCTGCCTGGGGTTTAACTTGTGTGGGATTGTCCTGTGAAAGGTGGGCAGGCGCATCCAAAAAAAAAGCAGGTGTGATTAAATTTCAAACCATGGCTCAGGGGATGTTTAGCTTCTTGTTCTAGTCTGACCTTCTGCCTCTGCCGCATTATTGTTTTATTGTTTGGAGACTTCCTGTTTTTAGGGTTTAGTTTGCACTGTTCCTCTTCTTCTCTCCTGTCTCTGACAGCCTCCGCTTCCAGTTTGAGGGGGTGAAACGACGGGGACATACTTTTGTGTTTTGACAGATTTGAGTTAAATGTCTCACAGAAGTTCTGTCTGTGATGACAATTTTTCTTCTTTTATTCCAACTGAAAAAATAAACAGTGAATAGAGCAAGAATGTGAAGCACCAACATGGTGGAGTAACTGTTTAACATGGGAATTACTCTCATGGCAGTTACTGATCTAAATACAAGACAGAGCTGTGGAGGAAAAAACATGGTGGTCAGAAAAAAAATATATATATGTGACTAACCCCATTTTAGTTATTGATTCAATTTTACTAGTAACGCCCAGGTCTGATTATTGCCAGAATCAATGAATCTCTTAAACGGCGCCTGTGGGACAAGAGATGTCACAAAGCAACACCTCTTTTCTCGATCTTAAACAGTTCAGGAACTCATGAGAAACAAAGTCCAGAAAAGGTTACAAAACTATTTAAGTCACCACGATATTCCACTTAGATATTTCTCCCAACTTCCTCATTCTCACCGCATAAACCACCATATCTAAAAGCAGATGTTCGCACACACATATAACCATAAAAACAAAGGCTAAACTTTTACTATTTTCTGACAGAATTACAAAAATGTGTATTTTCTGAAGGCCCAGGCAATTAAATCATTTTCCCTTTACTTCGCTCCTCAAAATCGCCTATTTAAAATGTTTTTTAATGTTGAATATCTACAGTATCTGATTTTATGTTGTTGCTTTTGCTTTTGAGCAGTGTCTTTGAGTGTCATGAAAAGCACTTTATAAATAAAATGTATTATTATTTCAAAGTCAGATGTGCATACATTTCTTAGTAGATGGTAAAACTGCCTTTTAAGTGGTAGGACTTATTGTTCATTTGGAAGATCTGTTTGTTGCCAAGTTTTAATTTCCTGGCTGATGTCCTGAGATGTTAAAACCTAAGTTTTTTTTTTCTGATTTTGCCATATTTTTCAGATGTGCAACACTCCCTCTTGCAGCAAAACTCCACCGATAATGATTAATGATGCATCCGCCCTAATACTGTGCAAGTGGGATTTTGTCCTCAGTTACAAAAGATTCCCTTTCTTTCCTTTAGTACGATTTTCTTCAGATCACAAGATGTCTCTAAAAACTTGCAAACTGTAATCTAGCTCTTTTTTTGCCCTTAGAGTAATGACTTCTTCCTCTGATTGGCCTTTCAGCTAATGCTGATATAAGACTCTCAATTGTTTGCACTTACTTCTCTTTAAAAAAAAAAAAAATCTTTCTGTAAAGGCCAAGGTCCACTGAAGCCTACCTTTCACTTTCTGAAATTTTATTTCCTCTCATTTCTTGCTATGTCCCCCCAGCAGGTTCTCCATCACGTTCGTTCCCTGGCTCAGCTCTGCCTGGGGCTCAACTTCTGAATCCGCTTTTCTTTGGGAGATGATTGGCGGCTGGACTACAGCCAGGGACAGCTGGTCTCTGAGAAACCGTGTCTGTGTTTGGAATACATTAATAGCCGGCGACTCAAGGTGCCTTGATGTAGTTGACAAGGTCGCGCTGCCTTTGACACTCCATCTTCTTTCAATATCTGCTGTGACATTTTGGATGTAGATCTTTCTTTTCAGCACTTCCTGAAATGAATTTAGCCCCATCCAATTTTAGTTTTTATTGCCTCCACGCTGCATTAGAACGATATTAACACATACCTCTGTCACTCACTGGCGTTGGCATTTCTCTTGCTAAATTGCCTGCTTTTACTGTCGTGGGAAGCACATTTTCCAAGCGTTTCCCTACAGTTAATTCAAACCATTTCTTTATCAGGGGCGGACAAAATGATGTACCCCTGAGTTTTAATGCAGCATTTGTTATTGTTGCCTAATTACAAACTGCATGTTTACCACTCCACTGGGCCATGGATAATTCAGAATTGCTCGTTTTAAATTAGCTTCAGTGCCAGTCAATGGAGGGACTCTCGCATAAGTTTTAAAGGCTTCACAAACGTCACAGAAAAATTTCATTTCTTCTTGGTTTATCTATGCATCTCTGTGGGGAAACTGAGATAAGTAACAAATATCAATTATTATGCATCTTGTGGAAATGGTTGTTTTTTAAAAGCGGGTCCAATGCCATTTGTGCTTGGGACTTAGGTGCTCATTTTTTATATAAATGCAAGTCATCATTAAATAACCTGATTTATAGAATTGCATAGAGGGACTCTATTTGCTACTCTGGAGTTACCTATTTCAGTAACAACAGGAATGTGTTGTTGTATTCTTCATGCCCAGCTTTCATAAATGCATTGGCAGACTTTGGAAAGTGTTGGTGGATCAGCTATTCAGGAAAGTGCAGCAATATTTGGCACACAATCAGAAAAAACGCCATGGTATCACTGCATTTAAAGTACTTTGGCCCCCATGTGGCCAGATTGTAAAAAACACCCAGTTGTGATCTTACACTTTAAAGCTGAAATACTGGGAAAGCCCCGTTTAGCAGTGGCTTGTATATTTATAATGAAATATAAGGTAAGAAAAATTTTTTTATGGGAATTTTTTGTTGTTGTTTCAACAAGGAATCTTGGCAATAAATCACAAACATTTGGATTAACTTTTTACTTCACCTGAAAAAGGATAAAGCAAGTTTTTCATTGCATTTACCCATAAAAAAGCTTCCAAAATCACTTCTGCAGAGCTAAAAAAAACCATTTGTGTAGGAAGTGCGATGGTTTGGAGCTGTGTATTTCTTACTAAAAGAACAAAACCTAGGCAAGGGAATTTCTATGCGCATACCAACCTGCACTAACTGGCAACAAATGCAGGTTGAGGAATGAGATGCCATTCCACAGCGGTGAGTGACCAAGCTGTAGGCGAGAAGAGGTAGCCAGGCTGGAGAAAAGAAAATGTCTCTACATGTTCGGCGTATGGAGGCACGTGTGGCAGTGGTGACATGTTCAAATTAAAACCAGACTTTATTTAGTTCATTTCAATTCCGTGTTGCAGAAAAAAAGGATGTGCTTTTTCTTGACAGGTCCTAACAAGACAAGGACCAACACCAATCTTGACACTAAGTGAAGTGTTAAAAGACACATTCTCCAAACCACAAACATGCAAAAAAAAAAGAAGCAAATATTCTGCTTGATTCAATATGATGGCATTTTCTGTGTTGTTTTATTATTTCTCTCGTGTTGTGTTTGATTTGTTATAATGTTCTTTTCCAGATCATTAGTTAGTTTTCTACAAAGGACAAACAGGATAAGATGTAGTTTTTCCTTCCATCACATTATTATTATTTTTATGCTTCACCTGATTTTGCAACTTTTGTATAGAGAAAAAATATTTAAGAGAGAGATTTCTTTCTAATATTAAAAAAAAGAAATTCAAAGGCTTCTCCAGTTCTCCTCATAGGAATCTACATGACAAGGAATAAAAAACAGGTGAAAGTGAGTTTTCAGAGAAATCGAATAGAAACCCATGACTGTTTCTCAGACACCAGTCTTCCCAGATGCTGCAAATCAAATAAAACCACAAACATGTTTTTTCCAGAGTTATTGGATTTCAAGGAAAATATGGAAGCTTGGTCTGAGCAGAAAACCTGTTTGTATCATGGGAGTTTGTTTATGAAAGAAAGTACATCCGATGTACTGGAGTATTCTAGGAATCGTTGTTAAAGATTTGCTAAAATAGCTTTTATTTTCAGAACATACTCCCTTGTTGAACATTTAAGGGAAATCCTAACACAGCCTTTAACTTGAATTTATTTATCCAGTGAAGAAAAAAAAAATAGTAACATTAACAATTTCTATAAATTAAATGCAACTTAAGCCATTTTTAATTGATATTTTCCCTGTGGAATTGCCTATGTGATATTTTCTCACATATTTCTCTTTTCAGAAACTTCCATCTGTTACAAATAACCATAAACCAATTTGCACAATAACTTTTAAAATTTCAAATTGTCAGCTGAACGATCTGGTTTACTGCTAACCATACCAATCCTGCCTAGATAAATTTGTTATACTGTGATTACAGCAATGGTGGTCAAAGCACATGTCTCACCTTCCTGACTTTTCTTTAAACTTTCTTCTTAGCCAATCCAACCTCTAGCATCCTCAGGAAGATCCACCTAGAAATCCAATGCAACACAATCACCAGCTACTTTACCAGGAACACCTGTTAAGCTGATTTATCAAACTAGCCAATCATTACTCAGCATACAGATGCCAAGAAGTGGACTTGTTGAAGCTGAAACTGAGCACAAGATTAAAGAAGAAATAAAGATTCTTTGAATGGGGCATGGCTATTGGTATCAGATGGGCTGATCTGAGTACTTCTACAGATAATGGTCAGAAAAAAAAGTCTAAGGACAATATCCTGAGGGTGGCAGTTGAGAGGGTGGAAATGCCTTGTTGATGTCAGAGTAAATGCCCAGGAAACAGAGGCTTAAGGGAGCACCTATTACAGCCAAAGTGGCTAGACGGTGCCCATCTCCTGATGCCCACCTGCAGCAGAGTATCACAAAGCTCAAATCACCTCAAACTGGCTTCTTGAACCTGTCGATGAGTTCTCTAACTCCACTGGCCTCTGTAGTCACCAGACCTCAATCTAATAAAACTTGTAGAAGAGGTGGGACAGCAGATTAGAATCAAAGTAAACTGTTTAATCTTTCTCTAATGAACTCTAACTTGTTCACTAACATTTCTAAAGTCTGGCCTTGAGTTGAATGCCTTTAACTTATATGCAAACCTTCTCAGATTGATGGGCCGGTGACAATTTCTTTTGTAAAGTTATTTCCAATACCCTCCCATTTTGTCATTGTTTTAGTACGTGCTGACATGCTTCAAGGAAACTGAATAATCCTTATAGCCTTCGCTACATTGGTGGCTAGAAGGAATTTCTCCTCTAAAAATTGCCTGTTGTGTTTTTCCTGCTTGTCATTGTGTTAAACATTACTGAACACCCTAAATCAGCAAACTGAACAATCGTCCTTTCTGTAAAATGATAGACCTCAAATTGTTTTTAAATACCTGTTTCAGATTGTGGAATCGGTGACACTTTCTGGCTCTGGTGTTTTGTTAACACATGCCTGCTTGCCCCAGACCACCAAACTCCTTACTTTTACATTGGTGGCCAGATTGGCTGAACATCAAACAATCAAGTACCTTTAAACAGCAATACCTGACTGCTACTTTTCCCCTTAAACAATCGAAGCAGCAAGAATAATTATGTATAATTCTGTCTTTGCTGCTTCATTGAAAGCCATGAAAACAAACCTTTCCTATTATTACTTGCAAACCACCAGACAGTGACTGATACTGTAAAATATTCAGGCTTCTGGTCAGCTGGCACAATTTAGTGTTGTGTGAAACTACTGCCAGTGTATCACTCTGTTGTAAGGCTGACATTGATCGATCTATCACAGCCAAGGACAGCCCTCCTTCTGCCTTTGTAGCCCTGATTCGCAGAGTTATTGAAGTCGTCTTTGCTTCTTGGCAGGTCGGCGCGTGCGTGCGGTCCGGACTCACCATGAATGACCTCCGTATCTTTGACCCGGCCAAAGCTTCCACCTCCGTAAATGTCATCACATCCCAGCACTGCTGCTTAAAGCTCTCATACAGACGCAGATACTCGGTTAAAGTGGGCTCACTCTGAGAAATTTGATATTGCCATATTACCGCTTTCATCTGTACATTAATTCCTTGTTATTTGCTGAAAATTACAGCGGCGATAATGGACTCAAAGTGCTGACAGAAAGCCACAGCTTGGGCAAACAATGGAAGAACACAACTGCCCGAGGCAATCTCATCAAGCCAAATAATACATTTACAAACATTTTGTTCTCTACAGTACATTAGGCAATTCGGGTTGCCTACCCGCTCTGTGGATAACCCAGAACGATATCAGTCACTGCGACCAACTGGAGCAGGAGGAAGAGGCATGGCTCTGTGAGGTAAATAAGTGACATTAATACAAATCACGTTAAGTGACCACTGCGATTAGAAAGAATCCAAGCAGAAACAGCTGGCTTTGAGTGGATATCTACTACTACTGGTTTCCCTCGAGGAATAAAACGCTATAAAAGATCACGGCTGTGGAAAACATATCACAACATATCGCACGATGATTCAGAAATGAAGCCTTGTTTTGTCTTAAATGTCCAAGCTGCGTGCTGAAGTATTCATACTTGTGATAATCGCAAACTTCAATGCGTCTTTGGAGTTTGTGAAATGAACGGACTGCCTTAGTGAAGAGTTCCAGAAAAGTGTGGCGTATATTTGTATTTTTGCCTCTTAAAGTCTGACACACCTAAATAAAATTAGTTGACACCTCAAGTAACTTAAGCAGCAGCTCAGGAGAAAATGCAAAAATGTAAAACCTTGGTCAAGGTTCAAAACCTTACATATTGTGCTGGGCGATATAACTGAAAAACATATGACGACATAAACATTTCATATAAGTCAATATAGAAAATTACTGATTAGAATTTTTTTGGGTTTTTTTTGTTTTAAATATCTGAGAAACTGGTGTTGTGACCTTTTTGACTTATCCACAATATTCTCTCAAACTTGAAAGTGCTGCTGCAGTGCAAGTTACACAACAGGTTGTTGCTATGTAACCAAAGACTTTCTCACTTTGCTTTGCTGGGTCTGAGAAAAGCTGCGCGGTTCTGGATCGGAGTTCTGTGAGATTATTTAAAATTCTATAGGACGTATATTGTATTGATATCAATAACCTGCCTATGACATATATCTGGACTAATAATACAGAACCGCCCAATCAATGTCTAGAGCTACATTTATGATAATATATAGAAAGACTTAAAATCTGATATTTTCATATACTATACATCTGGCACAAGCCTCACAAATTAACTTGCAGCTGTTATTTCAGAGTTTTTAAAGGCTAAATACAATAGCATGCCACACTTTTAGATTTAACATAAAACATAGCAAAATCACATATCATCGTCCCTCCACGAAACAATTATTTTATACTTCATGTTGGTCCAAATATAAAACAAATTCCTATAAAATGCATGGAGGTGTGTGAATATTTTTGCAAAACACTGCAACCAATTGTGCATTTTAAAAAGCGTTCCCACCATAAAAACAGTTCTATAACAATTACATGTCAGATTAATAATATATTCTAAAGAACTAAATGATCATATAGTTAAAAGGGTTGGAAAAATTTCAAGGGATCAGATGTTTCCAACAGTCCATTTTTTTAACACACAAAGCATTTTGAAGTGAAAGTTAAGCTCATTTTCCAGAACAAAAGACAAAAACGTCCCACATTGTAAGACGAACATGGGCAACCTCTTTAAAAAAAAAAAAAAAAAGTACAGTTCTTTGTCTCGTTCCTGAGCGACTTCATTGCCGTCGCACTGATGGGGACAGATGGTAATATTAATCTGCTGGCTCTAAGCCGCCGGGAACCAGCCACCGCGTTCAGAGAAGCCTGGAGAATTTCTTTGCAGCTTATTTTTGATGAAATTAGAAAAAAACCCCCACAAAAACAAACGTCCAGACTAACAATTCGGGATGCAGCGAGTTATTTTATTTCCTTCATTATCTGTTTAAATTCTTCGTAGTGGAATGGATTTCCAAGTGGCACTTCAGGTTGTCATAGGACCTGAACGTAGTCCAGAGATCTAAACAAATATATTCAACACATTACCTCGAAATGTGGAAAAGAAATGCCAGTTGGCAGCAGCCCACGGTCTGGAAACAGCTGTGGGGTTGCAGAATTATGATTATGAAGCTGAGACGCGGTGGCGGCTAATATAATAATATTACAGAACATATACCCCCGGAATATATATTATATATGTTTATCCTGATATAAATAGAACACCGTGGACCGGTGGCGTTTCAGGCCGGCAGACCACTTTAAGCTGACAACCTAATGTGAAAACTAAAGGCTAGATTTATACAGTTATTTATCAGGGAGAAAATGGCACCAAGTGTTACTTCAAGCTGTGTAGTTACAGATCAGGCAGTGGCGTATGTTTTCAAATCAGGATTAAGACCATTTCTTATTACATAGCTCAGAATTATGCATGAAGATAATTGTTTTTTTCTTCTTCAAAAACTGCTAAAGTGGACAAAAAGTAAGTAAAAGTAAAATGCTTTCCTGAAATTTACCATAGAATTACGCAAAGTATGAAAACTAATATAGCCACACAAGATAAAAGTAATAAAAGGAATACATTCACCTCCAATTGGATGAAAATTTATATGGAGATATGTCAAGTGAGAAATACCTGAGGTAAAATTTATAGTATCAATACTCAGAGCGCTCCCAGCATGAAGTACGGTAGTGGCCACATCATGCTCTTGGGTTTCCTTTCTTCAGCAGGGACAGAGCAGCTGGTTAAATTTATTTATTTATTTTTTATTATTTCCTTTATTTAACCAGGTAAACCCCGTTGAGATCTAGATCTCATTTTCAAGAGGGACCCGGGCAGAAGTCTGCAATACACAGCAACCTGGTTACAAAATAAAACAAATGACTGTATAAGTAGTTAAAAATAACAATAATACATCAATGAAAACTGAATATGATAAAATATGTAAGGTAGTAAGCCAACAAGCAACTACCATCTGGGCTAAAGACAGATAATTTCCTTTTACTGTGGCTACTGTCCACACTGCTTTGGAAACATTATACCACGGAAAAAATATTGAGAAAAACAAAATTCCATCAGCAAACCTGGAAGCCTATTACTGCTTTATAACTTTCCGCAAGCCGCCGATTTTGTTCTTTCCTATGCGCATCAGGTTCCACCGCACTCCAAAGTGCACCGATTACTCCGTCTATCTAAAGAGGCCTAAATGATACGCTTTTAAGAATAATTATTCTCAAAGGCGCACAGATGAAGCAGAGGAGAAGAGAAGCAGCGAGCCTGTACGTTCCCGACCTTAGCCCTGATTAGCATAATTGAATTTCAAACGATCAGAGGAGCATTGAGGAAAAGGGAAACCATTGAGAGTGTGTAAACGGCGTAAAGTCGGTCCACCTTGGTAATGTGATCTCAGAAAGTGTGGAGGTAAGTTTATTGTAGGGTTGTTTTGTTAAATGACGTGCATTAAATGAAGACTTAAAGGAGCATAAGAGGGTGATGTAAGGCTTGTGTTTAAATTCGCAGTAATGTTGAATATTAATAAAAATCAGCTTGTCGGGTCGTCCGAAGCTGTGGATCTCCATTTCTAGGAAAGCACAAAATTTGGTAGTGATCTGTTTTGATTGTAAAGGAATTCAAAATAAATCAACTTGTTGACTTCAGGTTAGTCCAGGGTATTTTGCTCATATTTTTTGTGTCACCCTTTCCAACTAGTTAACTCTACCGTACTTCCATTTTGTGCCTTCATGTCGGCTTTGCTGAGGAAACTATTTTTGTTGTCTCGTCTCATGCATCTCAACTGATCCAATTTGGTATTATTGGCAATCTTCCTGAACAAGCATAAAAACAACATTGTAAGCAGTGTTCTGCACAAACAATGTAACCTTCTGATGTGTGGTTCTGGAGGCACTCTGCTGGAGCTCTGTCATAGAGCGAGTCTAAATCTCCGGTTCTCAGGCACAAAGTAAAGAAAATATGAAAAGCAATTTCAAAAGTATTATTTTAGACAATTTTAACCTATCATCTGACCACATAATAGACAGATATTATCTTTTATGGTTTAAAAAACCACATAAAGCAAAATGACTGTGTTGTGTTAGAACACTAATTCGGAAATTTGAAATCAGTGGAGCAGTGGTATCTAAACTTAGTACTTGGAGGCCACAAAAGATACGATTTTTTAAATTAAAATGGAAGAACATTTCAACATGTTCAAAAATGAACTAAATCTGAAATATTTTAATGAAAATAATGTAGGTGTTATTGTCAGCAAACGAGTCTTTTTTAAGAAATGCTTTCTGTAACTTGTTGGTTTGCAATTGAGGCACAAAATCATTTTGAAGGCCACCAGTGGCCTCTACGAAACACTTTAGACTCGCTGCGTATTAGAGGGTGAGATGTATTCAAGTTAAAAAACAAAGGAAAATCAATACGTAATGTTTCTATCCTATTCTGAATTTTAAAAAAAATTTTTTTGGTCACATTTTCTAAACTGTTCTGGTCAAAGACAGGGTCTGCAACTTTTGCAATCCAAAGAGATTTTTTTTGCCCTTTGTCCAGCCAAACAAAAACGTATTTGGAGTTGCATGAACTTTTGAAAAAAAAAGAAAAGAAAATGTTACTTGACCTTTTGAAAAAAAGGCAACTTTTAAATTTTGATCTTTATTTTTTAAAATAACCACATTTCCATTGTTATTCCATTATTATGGAAGGTCCAAAGACGATTTTTTTCTACGATTGGAGAAAATTATTGGGAGCAACTTTACTATATTTGAAAACCAAGAAACACAGCAGACGGGTCAGGGATAAAGTGTAGGAGCTTAAAGCAAATACTTCCACAAAATATTCTGGCTAGCTTCTTGGAGCAATTCCCCATTTTGTTGGAGAACATTTTAACCCCTTTATGACTCTAAATTTAGGGTCAAGGGGACGCTGAAGAGTTCGGGTAACATCTGGAAACAAAATGTCAGCGACTCTCAGTTTTGCCAGCACTCTGGTCATTCTTTCTTTGCAGCGTTTCATTTTCTCCATCTGTCAGTGAGGCGATGTCGCCTGGCTGTGAGCGGAGAGGATGTCAGGATGCGCTCCCCTCGCTCACTTGTCACTATGATAAATGAGCGGAGAGGCGTGGCAGTGGGCAGGGCAGGTTTCTCCTTGCGGAGCAGAAAGACTTCGCTCAAGCTGAGGCCCCTGGAGTCGAGATGCCCGTAAACATGCACATAAAGCCGATCCTCCAGCAGGTGGTATTCTGTCCTTGGCTGAGGAACATAAAGTCAAATCAGCATATATTAGAATGATGGTGGCCATCCCCGAGGACAGACTGTTTTTAGTTATCTGACAAGTGAGAAGTCGGAGGCTCTCTGAAGGGTTTCGTGCTCGGCTCTGACGGGGACAGAGCCGGCTGACAGCCTCGCCTGCCCATCTTCAGATAATCTGAGCGGGCCCCCCGTCCATGACACTGTGTAACTAATATTTACCTTTTCAAGACATGATTGATGGACCGCCTGTTCTGATTCATATTCGAGTCACGTCTCCTGCAATCCACTCCCCATATCAACTCCAGGTTTTTTAGCATTTCTGGTCATTTGAATTTCTAGATGATCTTCATGCTAAGTGATACAAATTAAACTCAAAACAAATCATAAATTGTTACAGTATTACACTGTTATATGTAGTAATTCCAAACCAGTTGATAAATAACTAAGGTTTTTAAATATATTTGTAAGGTTTGGATTTATTACTCAGTGCAGTAGCTAAAATTCAAGAACCTAATCAAAACTTGAATCAAATATACAATAAAGTCGTATATAAAAAATGGATAATTTTGGTAATGTGGAGCTAAAATGAATGTTTTTAGAAAAGTCATAAATATGTGTAATTAGCAATTAGAATTAATTTAAAGAGACAAATATTTATTTAAGATAAAAATACATTAGTTAATGCATGATGCATGTGATGCTTTTATCTGTGCTTATACATATAAATATAAAAAAATTACATCTAAAAATAAAAAATTTTATTACATTTTTGCACCATTGGGCTTTACTTACTGCTGCAGTTCAAACCGTTTGTATTTTTAGGATTCCACTTGTATGACATGTTTAGATTTGAGCTCCAAAAGTAAAAACGTGAAACTTTCGTTAGCAGTGTAGGTTCTACAGCAGTAACTATTTCACTCACCACCGCTCAGCTTCAGCTGCGTGCAGCGGTGAGGATTCATTTGGTAGAAACGTCAGTCTAGTTAAAAGAAAACTCCTCAGTCATTAACTACAAACGTTACCCATCGAGGGTGTTCTAATTATATCCACAATACAGGGTTTCCCACAGTGCATTATAAACCTGGCGGGCCACCAGGCTTTACTTGTGCCCCCACCAGGCTTAGCATTGTTTGTTTCTTTTAGTTTTTTTATTATTGGCTTTTTTTTTTAAAGACTTTATAGTTGGTGTTTAGGTATTAATCTTCCAGTCTTCCAATAATGAATAACTATCAAGTGATATTTTGAAATTTACTGTCAACTTTAAACATTTTTTTTTCTCCCCTCCAGGGGGTTTTATGTGGGCTCTAGTGTCCCTTATATGAAAGTAGGCTGACAGGAAAGAGGGAAGGAGAGGAGGGAAGACATGCAGCAAATGTCGCCGGGTCTGGGAAACCCGCGACGGCCACGTCGAGGACTCAAGGCCTCCAAACGTGGGTCGTGCTATCCCCTACGCCACCACAGCACGCCAACTTTAAACATTTTTTTAACTCAAAAACACGACGGGCAGCTGGATGACTGCCCTAGAACCCCAATCGCCGGGCTTAGCAGGTTTTCTGGGGGAAACCATGCAATAAGAAAAGATCTACAATATGTCTCTGACAAACTGCTGAGTTTGTTAGCGACTTTAGAGCAGAGATAAAAACGGTCCAGATGCAGGTCAAAGCAAGTGGATGGGAGAGCGAACCGAGGGAAGGCTGTAATTGAGGCTTGAGGTGCACTTCCTTATATGAAAGTAATATCAAAATAATAGAAAAGATTTTATATTTTATATGTTTTCCATACTTTGACGGATGGAGGGGCCAGTTCCCATACCGGCCACTGGCTCTGGTCAACTGACCCCGTTTACTGTTTGTCCCCACGATGGAGACAAAATGTAACCTGATTACTGAAATTAAATAAATCACATAAATTTAAGCACATTTGAAATGGGAGAACAAGGAACTGAAAAGTCAGCACCAATTATAGTGCTGTGAAATTATTTTGTTATGTTTCTCCTCGGTTTGTGTTTTTGTCGAGCGTAAAAGATTCAGATCCCCAAGCAAATGTTGAAAGAAATGCAATTAGAGGAAATACAAAACACAGTTTTCAAAAAATAATTTCCAAACCGGTCTACACCTAAGTAAAAACATAATTGTTCCCATTGTACATCTCATAAACACATCCACTCTAAAATCAATAAAGATACTCTACTGGACTCCTCCACCAAAAAACATAAAAGTATTCATACTTGTATGTAGTGGCAATTGAATTGAACTTTTTCACTTTTTGTCAAGTTGTAACCACAAATTCTGATAAATGTTTTGGTTTTTTTTAACAGTCCAACACACAGTGCTAGGTTGTGAAATGAAAAGACTGAATTTTTGAAATTCTTGGACAAATATCTAACTCTGATTATCCTGTATGAAATCCAGTGCAACCTATTTCCTGCAGGTGGCAACTTAATAGAAAACAGAATGTGGCTGTGTGTAATTTAACCGTAAAGCGTAAATTCTGCCGTTTTGTGAAAATGTTAGAGAACAATTAGCATCATACAGGTAAGGAAACACGGCAGATCCATCCATCGACTCAGTGGGGTTGCTTACAAATTAAACTGGTAGAATCACATAAAATCCCAATAAAACGCAGCAGTTTATAGCTGCAAAATGGGGTAAGAATACATGTAAAGCGGTGCAAAATCAATATCAAAAGTGTTCAGTCAGCTTAAGAGCAACATGAGTACAGATAAAAACCAATTAAACTTACTAATTAACTGCTTACTAGTCCACTCAACTACAAATGCGTGACTGAAGTTATTTCCAGGACAGGCGCTCTCTTGCTTTTTTTTTTAAAACTTGCTCCAGCACATAAACAACATATGCACAGCAATTACGGCTGCCCTGGAGGCAAATTCAACCTTGAGTCTTTACAGCAGATGTTGGCAAAAATAACAATACATCATAACAGCATAACAGCGGCTGACTCGTTGGCACCAACCAGCTTTCACATTGGCCACTCTTGTCCAACTCGAAAAAGAACTTTGTGATTTAAGGAACATTCCGAACCGGGTTCTGCTTCCACCCGCCCACACTCGCTTAGTCTTTGGCAGAGTTAACAGAAGATAATCTGTTCGTCTCAGAGGGAACAGAGGTGGCAACGCTCGCACAAATGGGACGAGACAGCAGGCGAAGTCGCTTCGTCGGAGGTCGAAGTGAAAAATATCGATCACAACAGGAGTAAACATTTTGGAATTAGTCGAACTGGAGACGCTGAAGAAGAACCATCTACTGCAACAACCTGCAGGTGATCAGGAGCAGGATTAATATGGTAAAAGAAGTCCAGTAGAGAAATCATAACTCCATATAAGACTTCATTTCCATTTGGGAGAACTTGCGCACTGTGGTCTCTCAGTGCGCTTGTTAAATTGAAAAGGCAGCACTTTCCTCTAAATTTCATTCGATTGTCTTTATAAAAGGAACCCGGTCCAGTTCTGCGTGGACAGATGACTCAGTCAGTTAAACAGCCTGGCTGAGTCAGGCTGTTTAATCTGACAAAAAACTAATAATAATAATTTAAAAAATCACCAAAACATTTTTATTGACAAAAAATCAACTACAAAACCGGTAAAATTATGAATTTTGATGTGATAAATGAAGGTATTCCCTAACGACACACAAAGGTGTTCCTAATCTTTTATATGACGATCAGAACAGAGAGACTGGATTGGTTGCTGCAGCTTTCTGAAAATTAAATTAAATTAAATTGGATTGGACTGGATTTGGATAGATGGATATCGATCGATTGATGACCTGTGGTGCTGTGATAGGCAGAGACTTAAACGCTCTTTCCTAAAAACAGCTGTGTGAAGGGAAGTAGTTGAAAGTCTCATATTTTTTTGGACACAATCAATCCGTGTGTCACTCAAAAGATTTTGTTTTTTAACTGCACATTATGATGCAACTATTAAAACAAGTCAAACTCAAAACCTGCCTAGAGTTAGTTTTTACAAAACAACTTGGTGTTTGCCTCTAAAAAGTCACTGCATGCCAGCGCTGTAAATGATGGTTAAAACCAAGCAGACGTACTGCAATAAAGTATTTTGATGTTTTGGCTCAGACATGAAGAGAAAAAAATTCTAGATTAAATTTATAGAGAATTGACAATGTGGTCTGTGGCATTAGACATTTTCTTTTGGTAGAGAACATAAAATATAAAAGAATTCAGCAAAACAAGGCAACGTCTCACCTGAGAAAATCCCCAGGAATCGTTTTGACGATCTGGCTGCTGACTCGGCAAGATTTATCTGTAGTCACTGCGCCATGAACTCTGTTGTGTTTCTGTCCCTCAGGCTTGGCTTCTTTCTTCCCTCCAAGATTCCAGTTGTTTCACATGCCTGGGGCAAAAAGTACAGCTATCAAAGACGGTTTATTGTGGAAGAAAAGAAATCCACCCCTCCACACACTCACACACACTCATAGTCATGTGAGAAAGGAAACAGTCAATTTTCAGTCGATAACCATTGGCGGTGAATTACATAAAGAATGTCATTATTCATATATGGTAATGTAGGTTGAGCTTCAGTAGGAGTAGCTCCAAAAGTCTTCCTGAGAGTAAATGTGATTTTTAAAATTATTTATCTTCTTTGAAGGACAAAGGAAACTTTGTCTTTTGCTCTTGAAAACAAAGAACATAATTAATTTTTGTTCTTAAAAAAGTACCAAGAAAATGTATAAATTTATGAAATTTATACATTTCATTATTTTATTTTATAAAATACATTTATTTTATAAAAACAAATTGCATTTTATTTTTTTATAAAATACAACTGCCGTTAAGAAACATATGTTTTGGGTTGTTCTTTTGTATTTTTTTATTAAAATTTTGAAATTTAAATTTTTAAAAGTTATAAAAAGTACCCAAGTCAAGCTCTTTGTTCCTGTTGGTAATTTGGAAAATGATAACAAAAAGGATCAATCTACCATCCAGGTTCTGAAAAATGGATTTTGTCACACAGATGATGGCTCTGTGGCGCCTCCGCTGGTTAGGCTGAACATACACACATACAGCAGGCTCAGTTAGTGAGCAAAACTTTAGTCTCATTGCATGCATTTAGTCCTCAACATAATTAATTTACATCCCCAAATTTCAGCTGGGATAAATCAAAACCTGGACCAGTTCTGCTTTATGGAATTCATGTTTCATGAAGCGGACCTCACAAAACAGACATAAATGGACCATATATCTCTATTATTTTTAGCTGAACCTAGAGAATCATAACCTTCATTATGGTTTTGACCTAAAACTGTTTAGAGACCAGTGTCCCTCATTCTTGCTACAGTCACATCACAAGACTTCATTATAAATGCATGTAAGCATTCCCTTCTCTCTCCAGTGAAAGATCAATGCCAAACGAGGTTATAAAATGGTAACCACATCTCATTCTATTTTTATGAGTCCGTTAATTTAAGAACCTCTGGTGCGCCAGATATTCATGAATATTGGATCAAGGGATAAGTGACTGAATATTGTAGTGACTTGGGTAATTGTATGAACAGGCAGAGCGGATGATTAGCCTTGGGGGCTAAGTTGGCACGCTGCTGCATCTGCGGTTTAGAGGTAAGCTCAGTTAAAGGTGACGACCAAAACAAGTTTAGGAGAAAATATACGATACGTGACATACGATGCGATGATTGGTCAGTTGGAGTTTGTAAGCCTTACTTAAAATGGTTACCATTTGCCAATATGGAGTTGGTTACAGGTTATCAACATTAACATGATTGTTACTTGGGTGGTTTGGCATTATTAATAAGCAGGTATGGGGCTCTTTACTGATGTCAGTATTTAACTAATTACTTTTTCAAAGTTTTCTTTAGCTGTACAAAGTGTTGGCCCTCCCCCGAAAGTAATTTTCTACATTCTATCCATATTCTTTTGTAAGGAAATATGGTTATATGACTCCAATAAATAATAACAATAATAAAAATAACTATTATTATTATTATTGCTATTATTATTGGTTATAATTATTATTAATAATTAATATTATTATATTATTACATAACAATAATAGTAACAATAATAATTATTATTATAGTAATTATTATTAATTTCCACCAGAAAATGAATTGGCATTGTTTTAGCTTGATAATTAGTAGTATTTTTAAGAGTCAACAGGCCCAACTGATCACATAATAATATTCAACTGAATGAAATTATACCTGAGAGTTGAACACCTATTGCCCTACATTCAAAGAAATACTTAACTACAACAAAAATAAGCCATGGTTTCAGTACATGAACACCGAAATGGTTTGTTTACAGGTACAACAAACGACTAGGTAGGGAGGAAATTGCAACGCGGCAATATAAAATGAGGGTATGATTTGGCACGGAGTGAAATGACTAGTGAGAAATGATGATTTTCAGAAGATGTAATAATAATAATAATAATAGTAAAAAACGAAACAAAAAAAAAACACGACCTCTTGGCTCCACAAAAATAGACTTTGAAAGTGTTGAATGGCACAATCAACATGCGTCCGTGTTTCCTTGATTGTGAATTCTTATGGCTCAGATTCCCTGGCTTCACGACAAAAACCGGCATGTTTTTAAAATGTAACCTCTAGAGAAAAGCCTCAGAAGTGAGTAGTGAATCACCATGAGACCGGGCACAGAAACTCTCCTCGTTCTCATCATGAATATTTATTTCATTAGTCATCACCAGTGATTTTTTTTTTTTTTTCAGTTGCAGTTCAACTATCACAGCAAGTCACAGCAACGAATTACACATTTAAGAGGTACAAACAGTGTGGTTTTGTTACACAATCATGCAAAATTCAAAGTTCCCACTAGAACGGCGGATGCTTGAATCCTCTCCCTGCATAATGGTGGCGGCTTAAGTCTCGAGATGGAACTGTGATCAGAGCGTGGTGACAGCCCAAACCAACAGACACACACAAAAAGCTACACACTCCAACCAGAATAGCAGGCAGCTGACAGACAAGTTCAGACACATGAATACAGGCACCTGTCCATCTACCTGTCAACACATACACACGCTCAGATCTCCACACAAAGCCCCCTCCAACCTCCCCATCTCCTTCCTCCTCTTCGACTTCTCTTCCCTCAGCAGCTCAGGTGTTTTTCTCCTTCCTTATCCTGAAAGGATACCTCTACCTAATCAAGATGTTATGAGAGGAGCTTTCAGAGTTCCACAGATGCGGCACTGTCGCATCAAGCCGCGATTTTTGGAGGCACTCTTCAGCCTAAAGGATTTATGTTTGAATGAGTGCAGCTACTTACTGCTCCACCCGTCACCCTTTCTGCTCAGAACTCCAAAACAAGCTAGCTGCTGCTGTTGTTGTTTTTCGACGTTCGTACTGAAGTATTCGTGCCGCACTTGTGTTTTTAAATCTGCTTTGCTGCACTAAATATTTGTGACTTTGGTTATGCTTCTAGCATCGTGTCACTGGCACTTGGGCTATACCACATTAAACCGTATTATTTCCTCCAGGTACTCTGGTTTCCGCCAAAATTACAAATACTAAAGTTAATTTCTGACTGGAAATTTCACAACGTCCATAAAGATAGTGCTGTTTTGCATTTAATTAAGGAAAAAATTGCACCTAAATGTGAAGAAATAAGAGCACCTGGTGTCAAAAATCTTTCCAGGCCACATACAAAGCTATCAAAAACATACATTTCTTTCATTTCTGTTTTTTTTGTCACTTTTAATGAAACAACAAGGATGACTTGAGCAAACATAAAAGCAGATTTTCAAATTATGATTCAAGTTTTTCAATGAAAACAACCTGACCACATGTAAAAAGTAATTGCTCCCCACATTAAACTACACCAACTTCCTTGTTCAGCACTAATATAATCAAGGAAGCCCGTTTTACCTTAAGATCTATAAACGTATCAAAGTTTGTCATCTTCCGCCAATTGCTTGGTAGTAGATGTTCCTCTTGAAAGCCGCAGCTCAAAACTGGCAGGAAAAGATGAAAAGGCCACTCAAAAAAACACTGCCGGTTCTCTTGGATCAACCACCGATCAATACCTGGCGAGTCGAGATTAAACAACACGCACCAAATTGTGGATTAGTGTTTCTTTCAAAGCCAAGGTACAGTCCAAGAGGAATCGCATCAGTGCTCCGACGTCCACATCCTGATGACAAATCAAAGGCATTCACGCCGTCACTTCCAGGAAAGCGCTTGTTACTTCTTGATCGCAGAAATCAAACACAGCTCTCGGAGGGGCACTGAGCTTTTGTAATCACCCGGCGAGCGCCGCAGCTCGACCGGCCATGCGAAAGCAAAAGGTTTTAAAGTATGGCGTGATGGATGGAGGCCGGTTAGCGCCGCGGCGTGCTGCGAAAGCCAAACTGCAGCTATCTTGCTGCTGCGTTTGAGAAATAACATCCTCCATCTCGGGCCTGTCGAGACGGCGGGCTGTTTGGCCTGGTGGCGATGTATTAAATGGCATATTGATAATTGAAATTTCTGCGCTCCTTGTGATGCCTTTCTGCTGACGGTGATCTTCCGGGGAGAAATGATCTCTATTACTTATGTGCAGAGAGGAGCCGGGGATCAGATGGGGCTTATATCGAGATCTCTTCTTATGTATTCATGTGTCAAGGTTCTATGAGGCGTTCAGGGTCCTTCAATCCCGAAATGTGATTTCCAGACTTTGGTTGTGCTTCTAGCACCATTTGTATTGGGAATAAATCACTTAGGCTGTTTTATTCCCTCCCATAGTGAAAAATCACATGTCAAGGTTAATTGGCGACTCTAAATTCCCCAAGTGGTGGCTGCATCATGCTGTGGGAAAGCTTTTCTTCAGCATAACTGTACCAAGTATTTTGACATCTTTCAGGGTTTCTAAGCAGCTTCAAACTGTCTAGAATTTTTTACATTCCTCTTCAAAGCTATGATTGATTTACGGTTGAAATATCTAAAACGGGCCGGCTTTACGCATGGAACCTGAAAAAAGAGAAAAACAGAAAGAAAGGAAGGAAGAAAGGTAGGCCACAAAAAAGGGAAGAACGGCAGTGTGAACAGAAATTAATCAAGATTTAAGACACAACCCAGTTAGGAAAAAAGTGATCCAAGGAAGGAAGCAGGGAAGTTAGGATACAAGGAAGACAAGGAGGATACAAGTAGGGAAATAAGGAAGGAAAGAATGACAGAAGAAAAACACAATGAAGGAAAGAAGATGGAGGCAAGGCAAAACACATGGAAGGAAAGTATTGAGGTTGGACACAAAAAAGAAAGAAAGGAGGTGTGACAAGGATGGAAAGATAGAATGAAGGTGGAAAAGAAAAGAAGGGAGCAAAGGTTAATGGATGAAAGGAAGTGAAAATATGAGAGAGGGAGGAAGAAAGGTGGAACACAAGGGAAGAAAGGAAGAAAAGTCAAGGACAAGGAAGAAAGGAGGGAAGGACAGATGCAGGTACACAAGGAAGGACAGAAGACATAATTGACGTGGAATGTAGGAAAGGAAGGCCAAAAAAAAGGGAAGGAAAAAGGTGTACAAGGAAGAAAGAAAGCACACAAAAAGGAAGAATAACATCTAGACATTAGATAAAATTCTAAAAAATCCATTGTTTTCATCTTCCTAACTTCACACACTGTGTGATTATCGTCATGAACACAGTTTTTTTTCCATTTTCGTCTTTCATTTTCACTACTTTATTTCAAAACATATTTAACAATTTGATAAATGTTAACCTCCCCGGTTCTCTCCGACTATGTGCATCAGAGCCATAACCAGATCAGTGCAGCACAAATGAGAGACCTCTTTTCATTTCCATCGCCTCAGAAAAATCACATTCAAGGGTAATAGCCCATTTCGTTTTGATTCCGACGGACCTCGCGACTGTGTTTTCACCCATGGCTTTCGAGCTAAAACAGAAATAGACTAGACTGTTGACAGTAACCAATGTCACATAATCTCCCCCTGAAGGACAAGCATCAAAGATCAATTTATTTTCCTAAATGCTATTTATATATCCATCTCTGCTGGGCGCCCAGGGACATCCCGTATTGCAATCTAAATCAAATATTGCATAAATAGCTTCGGCAGAGGGGCCAAAGACAATGCAATGACATAGATGGCGGATAGGGGAGACAGAAGTGACAAATAAATTCATAAAAAAAAAATAATAATAGAACAGTAGGCGACTAGGGGATTGGCGAAAACATTTAGTTTTCCTTTTAAAGCTATTCACTTTACACCAGCGGTTGATATTATCCCTGAAACAAAAAAACAAACAACAAAACAGAAAAAAAGAAACGACTGACCCATTTGTGTGGCAAAACCAAGGATGTGCAAAAGATTAAAAGCAAAATTAAAATATTAAAAATAACCACAGTTAAAGTTAAGCTTTTTCGACACCTTTCGGCTCCAACTGTTTTGTCTTTTTATAGCTCATGCAAAACCTGCTACTTCTAGCACTCCATAATTGCTCGGCACACATGGGACAGAGAGGCTTTGTTTACTGTACTGCGAGCCGGCGGATCAATTCTTCTCCCACTCTGCCCTCTTTGATAATTGCCGAGCCAGAAGATGTGTGCTTACAGTTACCATCCTGCCAGGCCCAGAAATGCTTTGGACAGGAATAAAAGAGGAGGGCCAGCGAGGTTGATGGGAACGAGAGGGAATAAAATGCTGGCTGGCATCATTTTATTTATTTATTTTTTTCTTTTAAATGTAAAGCGCTAATGTGATCGGTGAAAAAAAACAATACTATTATGAAGGCGGAACAGGTCCAACAGAAAGCCCTTCAAAGTGTCAGATTGAATAAAAGATGGTGCAAGGATAATTAGCCATTAGGAAGAAGGCCCAGATCTCCTATGTGACCTTGTGAAGAATTAACAATCAAAAAGATATACTGACGGGGCAACTTGACAGATTGGCTCCGGGTAGGACGGACTGTCTTATCAAAATAGTTTTCATGAGCTACTTTTAAATGTGACCTACGTTTTTATTATTAGGAGCCTTTGTTAGCCACTTGGAAAAGAAAAATCTGACTTTTTAAATTCGCAGTTATTTACTGAATTTCTAGAAGATCAGAATGAGAAGGGGGAACTTGTATTCTATACTTTCATGGAAAAAACCCCAAACTTTTGTAATAAATAAATGTGAATAAAAAGTGAAAATTAGCACCCTACTCTTGTACTTCTTTTGTCAATATTGCAATTTTACAATATTGACAAATTTATGTCATGTAAATAACCATAAAAGCAAGAGAGAGAGAGACCTCCAGGACAAACATTCAAATTAGCATTCAAGCTAGCAGGTTCTATTGACGATTGGTGATTAACACTTCCCTCAATTTAGTCACCTTTTATGGAACCAATTTTTAAAAGCACTCGACAGAACAGCAATAATTTCAGTCTTTATATAAATTCCAATATTCCAATATTTTTGCATTAAAAACAAAATGAAAAACACCATGAATAAACTTTAATGTGCTTGTTATTTAGCAGACAAAAATGAATTTCAACAACCAACAGAGACCTGAAAACCATCAGTAGCCATCGATATTTATGGCTACTGACTGCTGATTGGCTTTTGGAAGAGCAAAGAGGTAAAAAAACAAAAACAAATTCACGCAATTATTTTTCGACCTGAGCCAAAATGATCTGCTCTGGGCAAAGTGTAGGTGAGTATTTGGTCCGGACCCGTAAACGGACTTGAGCCCGATGTCCTTTTTTTTTTCACCCCAACGCCATTAGAAAGAAAACATCGTCACAGTTCTATAAATGGTGACAAAAACCCCCACCCCCTGTTCCGGCGCCTATGATGTGAGGCAAATGTCACCAGGCTTTATATGGCAGCGGAAGCAAACATCCAATCCAGCCACCTCCTGCCTTAGCTATGGCAGATCGGTTTTTAAATTTTTTATTTTTATTTTTACGGGTCCCTCAAGTGTCACCACTAAAGTGACAGTCCGAAGGGATCCCCAGAATGAAATGTGCACTGTTCCCGAGAGATCGGGAAAAGAGAGGTAATTTCCGGGATGATGGGTGCCGGAGATGACGCCCAATACGCTTCGGCTCCTTAAAATTTACAACCTCTGCGGCACTGTGTAAACAGCTGGGGAGCAAAACGGGATGCTCTGCAATTTCCCGCTCACCTTTCCATTTTAGTCTCTCCGTTTTTTTTTTCTCCCACCTCTTCTTTCTGCTTTTTATGCACTCGCTCTGCAGTGTCCTTGAGAAAAAGCATAATTTTAGACTTCTCTAGAGAAATACTTAACTACAGGGCCTTGCCTATTGTTTGGATGCCAATATTGCTGTTTTTTTGTGTTTTTTTTACAAGCGCATCTATCACAGGTGACAGAGCAGAATTGTTGTGCTAAATGTTGATGGAGGGGGAGCATTGTTGCCTGTATAAGCAAGCAGAGGTTAAGAATACTGCTGCAGCAGGTGCTTAATGGATAGTTGTAGATATGACAACAAGAATTCACTGCCAGCTTGATGGAAAGCTATTATTGTGAATCTCCTTTATGATGCCTGTCGGCTGAAAGAGTTCCTTTGAAGATGGAGACCCGGCTTTTTTGTTATATAGTACATCAGATTCATAAAACATAAAATGCAACTTAATATTTAGCTGCACAATTCATACCTCTTGCTCTCAAGGTAAAAAACCCCATCTGGCTAAGCTTACAGCTAAAATTCAAGGTTCATGCTCTAGTCTAAATAAGGTAGTGGTTATTATTTCTTGGTTTCATGAGGTCTGGCAATGCAAATTTGTGATTAAAATAAAAATTAGAAAACAAAAGCGTTTTTATCCTTGCATTTTTGCCAAATCTTGACGTGGCATTTAAAAGTTCAGCTCCTTTGCATAAAACTACATCTAATCAAGAGACCTGTATAATTTGGTGGAGAAAAATCAACATCAGTCCACTTGTTTCAGGGATCGTTTTTTTCTTTTTCATGCTAATTCTTCTGGGTGACATTTCAGGAAATGAAATTTGCCTAAAAAATGCGTCGAAGCAGGAAGTGTTATGCAGCTAATCGAGCCTGTCCGCAGCAGAACTCGCCAATTGTTCCAATTTTACTCAGCGGACGGCCGCCGTCGAAGTAAAAGAGCAGCGAGCAAAGAGAATATATTGATACTAATTTAGTACATTTGACTGAAGCAAATGATGTGGATGTAGAAACATTTTTGCTGGAGTACAATAACCTTTTGCACTAATTTTTATCCCTGCGAGGAATGTGTTTTACTTCATTCACATTTTCGACTTTCAGTGAGTATCTCATGACTTCCTTCCTGTTCCTTTAGTTTTAATATGAATCAAAACAGAGCTGCTCTTTAAGGTTGGAAAGACTATAAAGCATGATGTTCAGATTATGTTGTTCATCTTCTTACGGCAGGAAAACAGCTATTTGCTGAAACGTGATCATATCTGCAGGTATAAGGATTATTAAAGATGATTTAAATTGTGACAAAGGCTGGAAGAAGAGGACCAACGTTTATCTTTGTCACAACAAACAAGAGAATTTAGTGTTAGAGAATTTGACAGATTGGCATCTCGGGGTCACCAAGTTTCCATAACAACACTTAGAGTCTGTCTACATGGCAGGTAGCTGTTTGTGAGACGTGTCAGGAAAAATCATTTTAAGCGCTCACAAACAATCATGTTGCGTATGCTATAGTCTACTAAGACTTCAACTCCATACTGCTTCAAGATTGCTAATATATGTGTCGTACAAATAACAGATATGCATTACGGTATTTAGTGTGAAAATTTGCTAAATCAAGCACAGCTGACAAAAACTAAGTGTGCGTTCACACCAGCCTTGCTTAGTCCACTTTGATCAAACTCTAGTTCATTTGCCTAGAAAATCAGTTTCGTTTTGGGAGATGTGAACGCACAATCGATCTGATCAGAACCAAAATAGAAAACTCTGGTCCGCCAAACACCTAGGTCTTGGTTCAGTTGAAGTGAACTCTGGTGTGGTTCGAGGATGCAAGCAAACCAGATGACCGCTCCAAAAGCATGAAGTGAATTATAGCGCATGGCATCCTGGGTAAATACAACCAAAACAAAGGCGTGTCTAGTGCTAGCAGGGGAAATGGCTGGTGTGCTTTTACCACAGACAAAAGAGAAATCCTTCAACTGCTAAACTCTGACACTACTCTTTTTTTCACCAACATTTTGTGAAGAAGGAAGTTGCGCTCATGTCTTTGGAGTTTTTTGTGTCGTTTCCATCAGTACTTTTTGATGCAGCGCCACCTCAGGCGAGGGTGGGAACAGGCCTTTCACTTAGTTTGGTTCGTCCTTAACAATGCAGTGTGAAATGTTGCAAGTTTTGTCAGCAATCGAACCGAGCCTACTGGTCTATGAGGCGTGAAGACACCATAAAACTACTAGGAAGCAGCAAAGAGCTACTAATACTGCACTTGGTACCAACATGTTGAGTTTTACTCAAAAGGCTTTGGTTGTCATTGACGTCGCTCGGTTGTGTGGTGGTTTGAGATACGTTCATGACAACAATCTACAGCAGGGTAAATGGAACGTGCTCCAATTGGGTCTCAGAAGAAAACAAAAAAAAAACAAACAAATAATGCCAACTGTTAAGTATGAGTCTGTGGGCTGCGATTCTTTCACAAAGCCCTTACGAATCTTGTCATATTCTTGGCATAACTTTTATTTCACCAAATCTAGAATAACTGTGGGGGAACATTAACTCTCAGAACTGAGCGGAGAAGCGACAAAACATCAGAACACGAGGATTGGGCAGAAAAAACGAACAAATAGGCTGAACAAGTTAAGTAACAAGTAACAAGAAATGCAAAGCTTAATCCGCTGAAGCAACACAGGAACAGGTGCTAACAAAGTTTTCCATTTATAAAAATCCATTTAATCCTCTAAGTGTAACAGATTATGCTTTTTTTGGGGTTTTTGTTTTACCTGAGTGCACAAAAAGTCAAAGACCAACAGAGTTTACGCTCTCTGAAGCCCTGCAGGTCAGCTCCCTGCTGGCAGCAGAAACAGAGCTTGTGCCAAGTATCTTGAGCTCTGACCTCGAGAGAAATCCATCCCTCTTGCCGGCCTGCCTCGTCTGACTGGAGCCTCTCTATGCAGATCTATAACTGTAGCTGTAGGGGTCTTCGCCTGCAGATGCCGCCTCTCGGAGCAGAATGTTGGCCGATGACTCGTCGGGGGATTGGCAGAGCAGCCTCCTCTGGAGGTTTGTATCTGAGGGAGGCCCCCTCTTGGATCAGTTTGTGTCTGATGATGCACAGCCTGCTCCCCCCACGCAGTGCAGAGGGAAATTATGCAAGGTAGTGCAGATAAGGAAGTGGTTCTGTCCACCCACTGGGATGAATCTCGAGTGTGGAACATGTGAGGGGGAAGAGAAGGAGATACTGTGGTGCATTTTTGTTATTTTACACGATCCTGCAGGTTTCTGTGCGGTGCACAGCAAACATTCTCTGAATGGCCCTGGCTTTTCATATACAGCACTGTAAAATAGCGTACCAGCAAGTCAACTCGACACGACCGGCCTTATATTCTCATTGAAACTCTGAGGAAACATCGGTTAGCAGCACAGAAAAAAGAAAAAATTGATGTTAGCTTTGTCAACAGCAGCTGCAACATATTTCTTTCGTTTTATTTATATTTTCGAGAGTTCGCTATAAGAAATTTATCACTACACCCACTACTCAATCTGTTTTTTTTGGACAAAACGTACTCCTGCAAATTTAAATCGTTTTCACAGGAGATAAATAATACCTTAGCGGAAAAAAAAAAAGTAATGGAAAACTTAAATTGAAAAACTCACATTTCAGCCGGAGTAGTAAATGTGATGGAAAATGCACGCTGATGATGATTCATGCACATAATGGATCTGGCATCTCCAAATGAATGACTCCAATGCTTAACAGTTGAAAGTCATGTTGAGCTGCGGCATCAGTCTCGTCACCTGCGGTTTTTAATTTCACATGCGGCCCCCGAGCCGTGGCGGGAGGCTGTGTGAGACAAACACACGTTGAAATGTGACCAGAAACAGAAATGCTACGCTTGCTTTTCTTGTCTCTTGACGTACATTAAACTGTGGGGAAAACCTTTTTTTTTTTTTGCTAACCAAAAGTAGGTTTTTGTTTTGCTTTGCTCTGTACCTGCCTGAAAGAAAAAGAGGAATTTCTATATGTGGGTTACTGTGTTTTAAGTTCTGGGATTTACCTATTAAAACAAAGGTAATTACAGATTTGGAAGTGTTTGTGTTTAAGGTAATCTGATCTACTGCTGAGCTAAACGGCTTAAATGCTTGTTCGTGGCAACAGACACATAGGGAGACGAAGAGCCGCATTTTCTGAATTATGTTTTTACAGGAAGCCAGCAGAGGTGGGGGAAACAAAACCGTCTATTCGACGTACAGCGAGCTAAACAAAACGCGGACGCGAGGCGCTAGTTTGCTTGGATCTGCGAACACTTTGACCTCAGGAATCTCCGTCGGGACGGGGCAACACCCGGATCCCTTCACAGACGCATGCACACATGCTTCCTGTCTGCTCACGCAAAGGCTCGCCATGATAATCGCGTCTCCTGAAGGGGCGCGAGGACGCTAGGGGGGTTGGCGCGTACAAGAAAGACGGACACGACGTGTTGGATGCTTCCCAGGATGGCACAACACGGTTCTGAATGTCATTTCATATTCATGTCACACAGCAGCAGCAGCAGCAAGCACCACAACTACCAACCGGCTCCCTCCTGATTCAAGTCAAAACAAGTAGTTTGAGTAAGAGAGATCCGAGAAACCACGGACATGCAGCAACTTACATAACACGGGAGGGAGGGGACACATGCCATATGTAATAATTTAGCCCAAAATAATTAAATTCTGCGAGAGGGAAGGTGTATTTACGGCAGTGATGTTGGCTGCATTTGGGTGGTAGAGGGGGAGAAATGATGCCCAGAGAAAAGTGCAAAATTAATAGGCAGTTTATGGCGGAAGGGCTTACACGGGCTGCATTTTAATGTCCTCACTCTGTTTATGAAAACATGTATGGGTGGACTACAAATAAAAAGCACTTTTTGTTCTGTTCATACGAATGAAAGCAGGTGGAAATTGTTTAAAAAATTTATGGATTGAATGATTTATGGAATTAGTCATAAATATTTACCTGTCTTCCTAATTAGCGGGAGGCTTTTGGTCAAATAAAACAAAAGAAACACTGTCAAAATCATTTTTGACAATACGTATGAAAAATAGGATTTCCATTTCAAAATAAAAAGTGTTTTGAATACAGTTTAGTTAACACAAAAAGTGTAACAATCAGCAAAATGCTTCTAAGAAAATGGAACAAAGAAGAAAACAATTAAGTCTAAGTGTTAAAAAAAAATTAAAAAATCACATTTGCTTCCAGGGAATTGTTGACCGCAAATTTAAGTTAACCGGAAGTTCCTTCACAATTGGCATGAAGCCATTGGTATGATCTACACAAGCAATGGAAAGTAGATCAGCTTATGTCAGTGGCATCTCTGTATCAGTCATTTAGAATTTATTGTCTTACCAGTGGGGTGGAGGAGTGGTGGACTAAGACCTCAATTCCCACTCAGTTGCTACTTCTGCTCTTTTAATGCAGAGATATTCTGGGACTTGTGCGTTGGTTCAGCATCAATAGCTGTCATTTTTGTTGTGGTTTTTTTCCCCTGGTGGCCTTATTCCATCATCAAGACTCATCCTTCGTGAATATCTGGATTTCTATGATCCTTCTCCAAGAACACCGTTTGATGTTGAGAGCGGGGTAAATTCACAACGCAGCACATTTTGGAAGGGGGCAACGCTTCGTTGCCGTGCCAACAGCCACCAACTGTCTCGGTTTTGAAAATGCCCTGGAAACCAGGGTCCTTAGTGGTGTGCTTTTTCTTTTTACTTCTGCCCCTTCGAAAGAGGAACCGCAGCTGAGAGGGGGAGTTGTCGTCGATGTCGAAATGATCAAATCGCCAATGTGATGCGTGTACCACACAATATGAGGACACCTGACGGATTGAGTGGTTGTGTTGTCCGCCACTGATTTGTTTGTCACTTGCGACAATTCCCATTTGGTGAGATTCCCTCGTGTTTCTCCGCCGCACCTGCCTCAGCACCGGAATCCATTTTCCCCAATTTCCTGCTGCAAGCTTCAGATCCTTTACTGCCAGACGGCTTAGCTGTCCATCATCTGCCAGCCTTTCCCGTCTTAGACAGTAATTGGAAATATGGTGTACACATGCACTCATTTATATTGTACTATGGCTAACATGTCAAAAAGAGGGAGTGTTAGAAGGCTGTGTGTGTGCCGCACCATTTGTAAGTCGAAAGGTTGAGTTTTACAAATAATAGTCCATGAACGTTAAACTTTATCGAAACACGAAAAGTGCTAAAAGTTAGTTCAGTTAGCTCAGTGCCCACAAATGTAATTAGAGAATTCCTGCTGCATTCGAATGCACCTTTATTTCTACATCAACATTTGCACTTATTTCAGTAGTTTTTGTTAAATCAGTTGCACTTGTCGCCACCTTTTAGCAATCCACTGAACAGATTTGAATATTCGATTGGCAAAATTATTTAATTAATATTTCATTATTATGGAAATGCACACAGCACGCTCCATAATTATTGATACTTTTGGTGAAGATGCGTAAAAAGCTCTAACATTGGTACATCTTGTATTTCGGTGGCATAATTCCACATTGAGAAATTGTCAAAAGGCCATTCTATAGCTTTAGCACATTTTATAAAAACATAAGACGACCCCTGCATCACGGTGGCACTCGAACTGTGAGTTTCCTGCCTGTCTGCTGCCTCAAGCTTTTTCTCTACATGTTAAAATTGTATTGAATAATCTAAGAATACCATAGAAAGAATAATTATAATTGAGGGACAGTTGAAGCTTTAGCTTTTGACTTTAAGCTGCTTAGTAATTAGTATTTAGTAATTAATTTGACTCCGGGCTTTAAATATGACACAACAGAGGCTTATTTCTATATGCCAGTTGTCAAAATGGCAAAGACAAGAGATCATGCTTTTTGAGTAAGACAGGTGTCTGTTTGATCGTCACTAATCAGAAAATTGGTGTTCCGACACATTTCTCATTTGGAAATTTCATTACTTTTCCCAAACTCAAAACTTCCGCAATTCAATTTAAGGCACAACTACAACTCTTGGATTCAAAGGTTGAATTTAAATTCACAGCAGATGCTTTTCAACTTGTCAGGTTTGAAATAAATAAACTGCAACAGCCAATACACAGCAAAGAAATAAATAAAATAGAGGAATAAACACTTTATCCAGATTTCATCCTTTCTTTATCCGTCCTAGAGGAATGACATCTGTCCATGTAACATCTACATGTGCATGTTGCCAAGAAACAGCTAATACAGAAACCAAGTCGAAGGTGGAGGTGAATTTCAGAGTTATTGCAGCTGCCTATTTGGTAGGAATAAAGTCTATAAATAATTTTATATCTACATGGATATAGAGAAGCATGCCAAGTGCCAAGCCCTTTAACGTGACAACCCTAGACTGATTTCTGAGAGATTCAGTGACTCATATGGCAGGACTAAAAGTGTTATTTTCTTTTTTTTTATGATTTCTAGTCATTGTTCTTGCAGTACAGAAGATATAAATGATAATTTCTTTCCTATCTGTATCCCATTTTTGGGAGGCTGGGGAATATTTCAATCTCAATAGAAGATTTTTGTGTGTGTTCTTCCGTTTAAAGAGTTTCAGTGGTTTGCCCCGTCACTTTACTCTAACGAAGTCCTCTGTCAGTTTGGATGAGATCTCTGGTGTGCACCTTGCTGTATTTTTCTTTCTTCTCTCTCAAACTTATGCCAAATTGACCTGAAGTGTCACTGTGTGAAACCGGTGACCTGAGTTCAATTTATTTCTGTCGCTTCCTTGTGTTTATCAAACAAAACAGATTACGTCAGGCAAACCTTCTCCATGTCTCTGCCTATTATTTTTCAGACAAACTCAGACAATAACACTGCAAAATCCACCGTTCCTACTTCAGTTTAAGAGATCATTATTATGACTCCCAAAGCAATCCCGCTGTTTCCCTGGCACCAGTTACACCAGTTCCGGAAGATTATAGACACTTTAAAATCACTTAATCATTAAATATTTACCACTGCCTGGCTATTTAGCCCCAGCAGCCATTTTTAAAAGCACCTCAGTGGATGTGCCAGTTTTCAAATGAAAAATTCCTGTGAAGTTTGCCGCGGCTCCTTTGAGTCCTCCTGTTTTAACGCCAGATGATCTTCCTACACATGGAAACTGATGGGTCTCTCTCTGCAATTCGGCGAGTGACTCACAGCCCGAAAGGAAGTGTTTGCGTTGACGGCTGAACCGCAGTTCAGCCGGCTCGTCTTGTGAATTCTTTGCGGCATGAAGCCAGCCGAGTAGGAGAACATGGTGAAACAAAAAAAAAACAAACAAGCAAAAAAAAAACTAAAGGCTGCTACAGAGTTAACTAAAAAGAATGTTCTCGAAGGTTGCAGCAACATCAATTTAAACCAAAACCATAAAGAGACGGGAAAAAATATTCTGCGGTGTTTGATATCTGTCTGTTTTTTTTTGTTGTTGTTGTTGTTGTAAGAACTACTAAGCTTACTTCAAAGTCAGCCTGAACACTGCAGCAAACGTTATCTATGGAATCAAGACGGAGGTCAGAAATCATGAAGGTGTTATCAAAGTTGTTTTTTTTTTTCTTTTTAGATCAAAAGGAGCTCACCCTTAAACCTTTGCCTTTTATTTAAAATTCCCTTTTTGAAATGCATTTATCATCTGCTAAGAATATTTTTCCAACAAGGATGAATCCAGATTCTTTTTAGAGAAAACATCGCTTTCCTCGAGCTCTTGCTTAAGCTCGAAGAAACTGACTAAGTTGTCACATGAATGAATTAACTGCAACATCAGATTTTGAAGGTTTTAAGTTTTTCGGCCATATGTTGAAAAACCATTTATCTTTGACAAAGCAGTATATTATCAACTATTACCATCCTACAGATTTTTGTTGTTATATCACACTTAAATGTTTCAGGTGAGAAAATAAATATAATGGGAAAAATTCTTAAATTTGCAATTCAATTTTGCTTTTTTAGTTTGCTTGTTCCACCGCTACTACAGTGGATTCACCTGTCTGACAACAAGAAGTAGGCTATAAGATCCCAAAAAGCTGCACGGCACACGCACAGATGCACTGACGGAGATAAGAAGACGGGAAACAAAGTCGCTCACATCAATTTCGACGGATCTAAACGGGCAAATTCAACGAGAAAACAAAATCAGGAGAGGTCTTACTGTGTAGCAACACTGTCTATTCAAAGTCAAATACTGTAGGTCTGACACTAACGCATTTCTTTAAAAGAAAGAATGCGCCTTGGCAATGAAACTTGTGACCTTTTTAATTTTCATGTTCAAAGAGCCAATAAAATATGGAGACAGAGCAGGTGAGTGGCAAGCGGTAAAGGTCCAGACAGCTGGGCATTGAGGTCTCTCTGCTGCTGGCATTTGCCCTCATAAAACACACATCCTATCAGGTACCAGATACACAGTCTTTTGGTTCAAGATATAGCTACATTACTACAGCACAACAGTGTTACAATGACCTCTGATAAGGTCATTGTAACTGTGAGATCCATAATAAAATGCATGCATTTTATCATGACTTGTGCTAATAATCTCCAAGAATAATAATCTTCAGTTTTATTTTTAGTAAAACTTGAAATTTAAGTCTTTGAGCTGAACTCAAAGTCCTGTAGCATAAATCCAGTCATGACTCAGCAGAAGTTTTAGCTCCTTCCTGTGCTTAATGTCTAAATATAAAAGCCTTTAAGGGCCTTGCAGCATGACTTTGTTAGAGCGTTGTAAGGCTCCGTTATGATTCCAAACATGCACATCACCATTACTGTTACTAGGCAGAGAGTAATATTTGGTTCTAAACCTGAGAAATGAAATACATTCTGTGGAACTTTTGCCACTTGGGTTTTGGTGAACCCATGTTTTATATAGTGTTTTGAAATGAAAGAATTCGCAGTGTCCTGCCAGGGGTAGAAATTAAAATTTTTCTCCACCAGCCACAGTGGCTGGTAGAGAATTTTTTTTACCGGCCACTCAGACATTTCACCAGCCACTGATTTTTTTTCTTTTGATTACAAACCCCACTTGTACAAGCAAATTATATAAAATATACAATTTATTCTTAACTCTATGAAAACCGATTTACTGACAATAAGTTTACCATACATATGTACGTATACAGACTAATTTAACATAAAAAAGCATGGACACCTTAACAGAGGTGTAAAGCAATAAGTTCACTTGTAGTAATTACTAACAGCAAACTTTAACTACACAACCCTAAAATTCTTGCAATCATTTTCTATGTTGAACATTTCCACATTTAGGCTACAACTCCCCCAGATAGTATTAAGTTATTCTCCCTCCTTCTCCGATCCTCAATCTGCTCCAGAGGTCAGAAATTGTGTGGTAAACTTATCGGCTGGTTTGACAATTTTTTCTGAATGGGCTTATGCGCCTTTTAGCTTTTGTTATCGTAGTTGTTGTGACCTGCCCGTTCTCTTATCCGCTCACTTTGCTCGGACTCCGGTTAGCTGAAATAACGCTATTTATACACTTAGAGGGGAGGGGAGGGGCGGGCCAAGGAGGAGTGAGGGATTTCATTGGATCAGCCCAATGTCCATCAATAAGATCAACCAATGGGCTGTCGCGGTCGATAAAAATTATATTTCATGCACTTTTTTTTGTTAAATTATGACAGCCTAGGGCCATCCCATATACAGTATTTGCATTAGTCTGTATCCCATACAGTCAGCCACTCCTACCCTGGACAGAAGTTCAAACTGACTGGAGCTTTTTCTTTTTTCTTCTGTTCAAATTGTCAACCCGCCACGGTGGTGGGTGCGTTGCTCCAATTTACATGCCACTTCATACTTTCACCCGCATCTGGCCAGTGGGGTTGCTAATTTCCACCCCTGTGTCCTGCTGCGTCAGACTGGAATGTGTTACTTTGTCTTACTTAAGAATTAATACATCAATCTGGAAATTAAGGTAAATGTTCTATGCTCAGAAAGAGCATCTTTATAGTCTATTATAAGACAATTTGCCCTATTTTAGTCACTTCTGTGACTTTTGTGAGGCACATCTTGAAATATATATGCTATGTAATAGTTGCAGAGTTTTGAAGATGTGTTTAAAACATTGGAGAAAAATATTAATGGGCAGCCTGGCTTTGTTGATGTGAAAATGGAGTATGATATAGTGTCAGATGCATAGGGATGAAGTCCTGAAGTGTTGTTTTCTGAACCACTAAAACACAAATGATGCTTACAGAAGGACAGGGGTGTAAGTGATTACCACCCACCACTCTTCTCTGTATGCTTGAAACCTGAGCAGATAGACGACCTAATTAACCTACCAAAAATACCAGCTTGTTATACTAGTATTTAGTCTAGTCTAGTCTGCTCTTAAGTCTGTAAAGAGCAGACTGAAAAAGAATAAGCATGCTTACTAGTAATCATATATTTCTGATTCAGTCTAATTCTGAAAATAGAAATAAAAACATACCTTCATAGGGTAAATAAACATGGCTATGTCTCTAATATTTTATATTTCAATCAGTAAGATTTTCACCACTTTTTTTTTTTTTTACATTTTGTCTATCCCAAACTATTAACACATTATATGAGAGTTGGAACAGAAGCATACAGCAGGATAATCCAAGTCTTGTATTGGCCCATATCTCTTAACCAGAGGAACTGTTCCCTGGATGACGATGCCTGGCATCCAGCTGTGGTGCCGCCCCCGTGGTACAAAGCTGGGGGGACGTTTTCTGGCCCACTACGGCTCATTTCTACCTTGCTACATACTTTGTGATGTCTCGCTCCAAAGCTCAGGAAGGGTGTTAGGGTCTCCCTGGTAGCTGAGTTTTTCCTCTGCAGCAGACAGACAAAACCCTACCCTCCTGCATCACACACATAATTCCCCCTATGTGTGATGCTCACCCTCCACTTTAGCCCCAGGGAAGACCAGTCGACCAAGGAAACTTCTGTATTTCATGCATTGTTAGGCTGGCTAAGGGCTCTTTACGACTGACCCCTGCCAGTTTTGTCCATAAGTGGATAATCCTGCAGGTTCACAAATATCTGAACACTTGGGAAATGTCTGTCTGAACCAACTGATGCTTTTTCAGCATCAGAGGCAGGGCATTGACTGCCAATGCAAATTAATAACATTCAACAGAAAGGTCAAGAGCAGAAAACTGAAAAGATCAACATTTGCTATTCAAAGAAATCCTGTTGAGAGTTTGTTCAAGGTTCCATCTTTGAGCTTTGTTTTTTTTTTTTTTTTTTTTCAAACTGAAATCATGGGAGCGGAAAAGAAAACAAGTGTTGTTGTCTCAACACATTGTGCCGCCATGACGGCAGTTTGCCTCATAGCCCAGCAGAGCAGCGAAGGGTTCACAAATGAGCATTTTCACATTGAGATTTCCATTATCTTATGCTTGATCACTCCTCAAATTGCGATATTTCGTCAAGACAAATTTTCCCCGTCACGCCCCACAGGCTGTAGAGCGGCGGCTCGTTCTACTCGGAGCCTGACCGAAAAAAAAAAATCATCTTACTGGTTGTTTTAGTAAATTGTGTTCTTCAAACACGAGCCATCGCTTATACTAATATGACATGAAGCTCATTCTGACCAAAGGCCCCATTTTTTCAAGCCTCACTGAAGCAACTCATATTTACATGATAAAGACCTTCTCAGGCTCCTGCTAGATTTAAAGACGCAGCTCCTCACACTGCTAAAACACGCAGTCTCAAGTTTTGGAGCAACTAACTTACAAAATAACTTTTCACCAAATATAAGAACTTGTTTTCCATGATTAATTCCTTAATATTGACTTTATTTGTTGTTGTTTTTTTACTTGTTTTTTTTTTTTTAGTACTAGTTTCACATATAAAATGGGAGAAAATGCATTGTTACAAGTGAAAAAAAAATCTTCTAGTGGACTTACTACAAAAAGAATGTACTGTCTGGCTTAAAACAAGCTTCTGTATCTTAGTGAAAAGTTACTTGTAAGATAGTTTGTCTTATTTAAGTGAACTAAAACATTTGCACTAGAAACTAAGCAAAAAAACCTGGTAAGATTTTTTTGTTTTTGTAATACGTATATGAACATTTTGTCAGCTAGAATGCAGTACCACGTGTGCTGCTTTAGCGATTCTCTACAAATGTCCTAAAATCCAAGGCGCTGCTCGTAGAACAAGATCGTCTCATTACCACCAATACTGAAATTTTAATGCCTCATTACGGTCGTCCATTTTCTGGCAGCGGTTCTGTCACAGCAAACTTGGTGTACGCTTTTGTCATTGACTGCAGTTGACATGTTGACAAGTTAACATACAGTGCTGTAAAAAGTATCCAAACCCTTCAAGCATTTTAATATTTTCTATCCTTTTTAAAGCTCAAAGTATTCAATAGAGATTCTATGTGACAGATAGGGGTTTTAATGATCCTACATATAATCCAAAGCAACCAACCGGCTAAATCGTAAATGATTCTCCATGTTTATGTGATTTACTAAGTACAACTGCTCTCAACAGGAGAGAAACAAAAGTCGGCAAATGAAACATCGCAAAACGATAAAGTTGTGAAGAGGATTGTAGTAAGGTTAGATTATAAACCAACACCCAAGCATTTTGCATCTCATGTGACACTGTTCCAGCTGTCTAATAAAAACAGAAAGAAGGTGGCACAAAATCTAATCTAGGGTAATTAATCACAAAAGCAAATCAAAAGTTAAGTTTGGAGGAGCTTTAGAGAGACAAAGCTCAGGTGGGTGAATCTTTTTAATGCTCAGCTGTCAGTTTTGCCCTCCACAAATCTGACCTTCATGGACAAGAGGCAAAAAAAATTCCTCAAGAAGTCTCCTTTTGATTTAACACTGCAGCTCACTTAAAAAAAAGTAAAAAATTATTTAAAACTTTTTCAATAATCAGTGGCGCCTGTTGCAATTGTTGACCAGGTTTTTGGGGGTTTTGCATATAGCCACTGAAACATGGATGATTTTTTTTTGGGTGACTTTGAGGTTGGAATGCCTCGTTGCCATCACCCTAATTTTTATCTCTCTTCACAGGTTCAGAGTGAAAATCACCCTCAAATGATTTAAAACTTAAATCTGTCAGGAGCGTAGGTCACTTGTAGCTTAATGTTGGATTAGAAGTAACAGGCAAGTGGAAAGCATCGAGATTACACATAGAAAATTAAATAAAGCAAGAAAGACTATACAGATATGAAAAACTACCAGATTCCTAAAAATGTACAAAAGTAATAAGATAATGTAAAAAGTTAACTTTGTGTATTTGCAAAAGCAGTACAAGAATATGACAAAACCTTTGCAAAGAAGAGCAGGAAAGCATAAACAGCTTACTGTGTTTGTTTGGAGCAGTGATGGTTGCAGATTCTATATTGATAACGCTCGTTTGTGTACTTAGGATGCAGCAGACCGTTACTACAGGAGCTAATTGTGTAATGCATGGGGTGGGAAACATAACACTGGAAGGAAACCTATAAAAGGCTGCAAATGACTCGAGATTGTGGCAAACGTTATGCAGCTGGAGATATAATGGACGGGCGGTTTCGGCCAAAGCCTTTTCAAATGGCCTAGTCAAAGTCCTGACCTAAATCCAATTGAGAATCTGTGGCATGATTTGAGAATTCCAGTCTCCAGACACGCAAAGCTGGGAGACGCACAATCCAAAACACTTACGACTACAGTTCGAAAAAGAACGGGAAGAAGTTTAAGCAGCATGAAGACTATTTGCAAAGATTTGTACGTTCTCCCAATGGATTGGAAGTGATATGGTGATGTAGACCGAAGCTAATTGCTAACAGCCCTCAATGTATTTGCTCATAAAAGATAGACAAAAAAGTGCTGTAGCTCTGCTGTACTCTTATATCTCATTAGACATGTTTGTACTGCATAACTGACTCTCTCTAATTTAAATGCACTCTGATAATTAGGCCCTACAGTAATTACTACCGATGATTCTATTTATGCAAACTTGAAAATTGTGAAGTAATAAGTGCAGAGGAGTTAATTGGGTTTAAGATTTACAATTTTTTTTCCCCCTTTTTTTTTTAAACACGTTGCTTCACATCACTTAAGAAAAGACACCAAAATCAGACGGAGCGCCAAGAGCGAGAGAACATTTAGTCCTGCGAGTCCTGCAGTACATGTTAGTATTAAAAAATAAAAAATAAAAAACAGGCCTCAGAGCCAGGGGTGGAGAATAGAAAGAGTCCATAGTCCGATCAATATTCAAACTGCAAAATGAATCTGACTGGAGCGAGAACTTCTCATCAAACGGGAAGAGAAATTGGATATGAAAGATGACCTGCCATAAAATCCGATTTCCCACAATGCCATCTGTCAGACAGCAGCCAGGGAATAATGACAACGGTTAATGAAAGTTGAGCTCTGGTTCGGCCATGGTTTAAATCAGCTCTTCCATCCGGCCGTCTTGATGTGCTGACTCAGTGCCCTGTCCTCTATCCAACCCAGCAGGACATGACGGAACAAAGGAGCCAGGAAACCCTTGACTTAATTCCAACCTCATTCAAACATGTACAGGAATTTTTTTTTTTTAAATCAGGCAGTAATATCACCTTCTAACGGGAGGAATCTGACTCTGATCAGAGGTCCATGGAGAACATGCTTATTAGGATGGTAAAAATGTTGGAATCTTTAAACGAAGAGACTTATTAGACACTTTTAGTTTTATTTTTACCACCTTGTAACCTTATGTATGTTCACTTTCAGTTGTGGAAGTTGACTAATCTTGTCCTGTCTTTCTTCTATTTTGCACCAGATTGGAGATTCATTTGGATTTTCTTTTTTGTGTGTATGAGTATTTTCGCAAATTCTCAAGATAAATAGTCATAATAATGCTCAAATCTCACATATAAATGTAATTTTACAGGATGATTTTGTGAAATCTTTTAGGATCCTCATTTAACTCTTATTAAATATAAAAGACTTTGACTCCCTGATCAACATAAACAATTTTATGTCACCTCTTGCTATACAAATCCTACTCACTGGAGTCCTATAGCCACATTTCCCTACTGTTGTCTAAAAGCACAATAGAGAAAACTTACTGAGTAGGAACCATTCTTTCCTTTGCATTATGAATTTACATGGTAGATATGAAACAGCTAGTTGCAAAAGAAAAAACAAAAAAAATGTTTATACCTGAAGGTCTTTTTGCAGTGCCAGGACCGGCCCAGGTCAGCCTGCGTTTCAACCAAATTCGAATAACAAAAGGTAAAACCAAGCGAGAAAACGACTCCAAAGCAAAGGTCAGTCGTTGACATCTTAAACTGATTTGGAGACCTCTGGCTTTAACCTCCAACAACTGTTTTCCCCCAACTTTTAATGCTCACACATGCCGTACAGCGCAAACACAACATGACGCGTATACTAGTTGGACGACTTACAATAAGGAGGTGGTTCTTTTTTAAGGCTAACATGAAACTCAAAAGGTCAAGCTGTCACCTTCATTATACTTTTTCCTGTTTCTATTAGGCAAACAATTTGGGGAAATGAGCAACTACACCGTGCTAGAGATGTCTTCGCTTTTAAGCGGAATGTTTTCAATTCATCTGGTTCTCGAGAAATCAAAAGCCTCGGGGTCTTAAAAAGCAGCGCATGTGTATCTTGTGGAAGCTGCGTATGTAAAGTTAATGGCCTCTTAAATAAACTGTCAATCGTGCCAGTGCCTTGCTTGTTTCTTTTACCCACCCGAGTGCACAAATCCTTTGTTTTTCCTCTTTTTTCCCCCACCCCTCTCTCCCTCTCAGCCATGAAAGATGTTTTCCCCCACTCTGGGAAATCTCTCATCTTTTCCTTTCTCCATCTCTGCTCAGGCAGCCCAGCTGCCTCCTATGTCAAACAGCAGATTTAGTAATTGATCCCATTTGATCTCGTCGATTTCCATTTCAATCTACAAGCCGTCAAGAGGAAGGTGAAGGCGGAGGAAGGTGGGGAGGAGGCCAGTCCTGACCAGGAAATCCCCGGAAAGCGGCGAGGCTGCGCTGTCAAAGATTGTACGGGTCCAAGGTGACTGATGTCAGGAGATGGGAGCTCTTATATTTTACTGTCTCATTCAAATATACACTCTCCTGTTGAGCTGTCAGTCTGAATCATGGCTCGGCGTTTTCTCTCGGCCAAGAGGGGAATTAGCAATATTGAATCCGCGGCTGAATATTGAGCAGCTCCTGGAGTACCCCCTCGTTTAATCCGATAGCATCTTTGGAGGGGCAATTAAAGGCGAAACAGGAAGGACCACAGAAACAGAGAAAATAAATTGGTTTCACTTTTTCTGCGAACAGTATGAGTAATGTAGGGATGTGAGTAATTACAGTACAGTTCTCTCACACCAGAGAAATCTTAGATGCGAGGCCATTTATGTGAGTTTTAACACGAAGAATATTTCCAGTGGTTCTCTCTGTGGGATGTACCACTTATGCTGTTAAGGCCAATGAACACTGTGGGCACAGTGGTGGGGACGAATGGAGCTTAATGTCTTGTTTTTGGTTTCAGTCACCGGTAAACATTTCTTTATTAATATCTGGAGAAGCATGGAAGATGATGTGAACCTTTTCCAGTTGTGCATATGGCCTGAAAAGAAAAATAAAATGGATTTCCAGAGTTTTTTCTGGTCCATAGTGTAAGCGTTGAGTCCATACACTGATCCATCCATCATCTGTTGCTTCATCCATTTGGTAATATGTCAGGACATCCTTCCATTCCACTTAAAAGAAATAACTGAATTCAATTTAGTGAAAACTTTTGTACTTGAACTTAAACTGTGGATTAAAATGACTGGAATTGTTCATTTCAGACAGGAATATTATGGAATATATTCTTGAAAAATTTATATTTTGAAGAATCCCCAAACTCGCTGTGCTCACCTTTTTTGGCTGTACGTATCTAAAAAAGCTTTTCCTTTTTAAATATTGATGCTGCCCTTCTCTTTCAGACAGGCTAACATTTTTTATTTTTTTTCTTAGCTCCAAAGTGCATAAGTGCTGTTATTGGCATTTTGACGGTGGGCCGTAAATGGAGCATGCCTCCACAGCCGTGTCTGTTACATGAAGGAAAACACCGGTGCGCGAGTCCGAGAGCGGCTACAAAACGTCTACTTTTGTTTGTGTTGATGAGAGCATGAAACACGGGGGTTGTTAGGAGGGCGTGGGGAGGTGAAGAGGGACAGGAGGGGGCAGGAGGGTTGGAGGAAAACGCGAGGTGAGAGATGAGCCCTCAATGGGAGTTACATAATGCGAAGGGATGAAATATTCCCCTTTCCGTGTCCTTGCTCTAACCCACCCGGCAGCCCGCAGCTTGGAAGCCAGAGTTAGCACATCCTTGAGAATAACCTGCTTGTAATGAGCGCTTTTGTAATCTTCTGTTGGACTTACTTTTAATTGACAAAAGAACCATCAAAGGCAACTTTATAGCTGGGGCTAAGCGTAAATCATGTTTTAATTAAGAAGGATGGAAGGATTCCTTTCCACCCTCAGCGACAAAGACTTTCCCAAAGGAATGCCTTCAAATTTCATGGTAACGTTGCTCTAAATAGCTAGAACTAGAAGGCAACTGGAAGCTCTGCTAGCCAAGAGGAGTCTATGTTTTGTTCCATTTCTTCTTAGCCTTTTAAGCAAGTCGGCTGGCTGAAAAGCATTACTCTCCTGCAGGGAAAGGATTTGGCTAACATGACAAAATGAAAAGAAAAAAAAGAGTGTTGTGTCAGCCAATTATTTTGTGACTCTGCCTTTTTATTTTTCTTTTAAATTACTGCAATGGGAATTAGCCTCGCTGTGCAATGGGAATGTCATTTCGCTATGTTTCATTTAAATGAATAGGTGAATATTTGGACATAATGCACAGAACTGTGTTTGGTGAAAAGAAATACAGCAATTCAGCACAAACATCTTATATCACGTATCAAGCATGGTGGTAGAGGGGTGGTTATTTGGGTTTGCAAATTTTCAAGAGTTTGATCATCTATCCTGCATTTCTATCAACCATTCAACGAAGCATCTGAACTGGAAAAATCTCAAGGTTTTGCAATGATCTAGTCAAAGTCCAGCCATCAGTCAGATTGAAAATATTTGATGGAAGAGGTCGAAATGAACCCAGAACAATTCTTCATATAAGGAAGAATTATCTTACACTTTAGCTGCTACAGGTGGTTTTACCAATCATGAAATGCGTGTTTTCCCATGACGGTATTTATATTTACATGCCCACCTCAGTAGCTCTTTTCTTTTCTTTTTTTTTTTGTTTTGTTTACGATAATATTAAAAAGAAAGAAGATCTTTGTGCTTAGGGTTAGATATACTTAATTTCTTGTGTCTTTACATACAATGAAGGCCACAGGTGGGTAAAAATGCTCAAACAATTTAGATAAAAGAACTTGAAACATGCTCCGTGTTGTACAAGTTGAGGCTGTTTGGGCTCAGTTCTGCTACATCAACTCTTAAAAGCTATAAATTGTTGCTTTATATGCTTAGAATAAATCAGATTATTATGTTTGCATGAGCAACCAATCACGCTTTTCTCCAGTTTTTAATACTTTACCTTTGCTCAGTTAGCCATGCTAGTTCAGTGTACATGCTAACATTTTAAGCTAAACCAAGTCAATTTTAAATCTAAACAGATAATAATTCATGTGAAAGTTTTTTTAGTGGTAAACAAAGCCAATGTAAACTTAGACACACTAAGAATACTTACACCAAATATGTCATGTCATTACAGGCCATTCTACACCCTCCTGTGTATGTGTAGTTTACTGTCACTTCACTCATCCGTCCTCTCCTAACCTCTCTCAGGAGTTGCGAAATTAATCTCGCCAGGTCGATGACATGATGAAGCGCAATCAGAAACCTTTCAAAAAGCCAAAAGGCAAAAATCAGAATCCTGTTATTCTGTCTTGCCTCGCAGACGAGACAAAGGGCCCAGAACAACCTTAAAATACCTATTGATCTGTGTTAAAACTATCACAGCTCACTTTCTCCGGTATGATTCACTAATAACTTTGAATGGCCATAGCAAATCACTGCCCACAGAAGCCATTATCCGCAAACCAATCATTAACATGTTATTTATGTGTACTGGAGCGTAGGTGGGGGACGATAGGCCATCAGGGGGCCAGGTGGAGGAATTAAACTCGCAAATCATTTAGTCTCTGCCATTTTTACTGGCGGGTTACTCGTTAGCAATAAACAAAAAGTCATTATTGCCACGCACCCCTCAGCCTATAAACGTCTGAGAAGCCGAGACGGGAAATAGCGATGGGTAAGGGCCTACAACAGTGGTTTTGATCTGATAGTCCAGGAGGGAGCCCAGCCAGCATCTGTGCTTATTCCAGTAAAATGACTGAAATGGCAGCCGTGATTGCCTGTAAGTTATTTGATTAGGGTTCCCTACAGATTCCTCATGCTGCTAGAGCAAAAAGGAGAGTGGGGATAAAAGGCGGACTGTGCTGTTGATCCATCAATAAGAACACACAGTGCTGAGAAAAAGTATTTCCCTCTTACAGATTTCTTCAGCTTCTGCTTTGATGTCACATTTAAATGTTTCACATCAGCTTTCAGGTGATTATTTCATTAAATAAGGGGTGGGGGAAGCTATTCAGGCTGACTTAACCCAATGCCAAAAAAGAATCCCCCATTGTTAAGAAATCAAGAAATCACTTAAATAGAACTTGCCTGACAACACGAGGTGGACTCAAAGGTCTCAAAAACCACTCAACTTGCCCATATTTAAAGCAATTCAAGAAGATAAGAGAAACAAAGGCATTACCATCCATCTGTCTGCAAAGAGTTACAGACTTTTTTTCAATACTTTGGGACTTCAGATAACCACAGTGAGAGCCATTACCTACAAATGGTGTAAACAGAGGTGAACTTTCCCAGGACAGACTGACGTACCAGAAAAACTTCAAGAGCGTTCCAATGACTCACCCAGGAGGTCACAAAAGAACCACAACATCGAAAAGTCCTGTAGGCTTCACTTGTCTTCGCTAAGATCAGCGTTCACACAAATACTCCCCACAGTAGGAGGAACCATGAATTCTGTGCCAAAAATCCTGCAGGAGGAATATGAACTTAAGCTCAAACACCATAGAGTTCCTTGCTAAAAGGCTTAAAACTGAGTATAGTCAAAGTCCACTCCTAGATCTCACAATCCCCTAGCACAATCTTAAGATATTCATAAACAATTCATCAAAAAATAAGTAAAAAATAAAAAATCCTCCACAGCGGACTGATTTGACTGCGAGTTACACCAAATACACCATGCTCTATGGCCCCCACTTATTTGCAATCCAGTATTCTCAGATTCAGCTATTCTTTAATTTTTCTGTGGAACCTAACTCCATATTATTCCTATTCTTAAATTTTTCTGTACGGCATATAAAATATTCAAAACAAAACCCAACTTAGGAATCTGAAATACAATGCTACTAGACATGCTATTGGCTGGGGGTAAAATCAGCTAATCCAGAAGTGCCATTTATTTCTGCTGGTGCTGGTTGGCTATCAGTACAGATTAAAAAAAGTCTTTTTTAATCAGCAGAGATAAAAAAAAGTCTGTAAATATTAGTTTCTGTGTTAGCTTCCTTTTCCACAAATAGGCACCTATAAGCATTTTTAGAGATTTTAGCTATTTGCAGGCAGTTGTGCCACAAATACACTTACCTTACACAGGCACTTACCTTTTCAGAATGGATAACGTTTTTACTTTTATGAGTAAAACAATCTTCTAAAAACTGCTTTGAAAAAATTTAAAAAGAAATCTGAAAGAAGACTATTTTTTACAGCACTGTATCAGTGAAGGAATGGTTTAACTGCTTTTCTGCTACAGCTGTATTATCTCAAGATTCTTACCTCTGTCCTGTAAAGCTCATCAATTAACAGGTCAAATGCTGTTAATCTGATAAGAAAGCAAGAGTTTTGCCGGGTGTTAGCTCTAGACTGGTTCTTGGCGAGAGCAACAATGTTGTGACACCTCGTTGTCACCACACGGTTGCCAAGCCAAGAAGATGATTCCTCTCTCGCAGCAAGCTTAAAACCTCCCATCAGTTGGCGGACAGTCTTGTCTCATCAGGCCTGTAGCCTGGAAGGCTAGCTTTAAGCAGGAAGGAGCATTTTATGAGTCACTGGGTAAAAACACTGAGTCATTGTTCATTTACATATGCAGCTGCTAACGTTGCGGTGGTCTGCAGGCAGGTGACTATCCCCTTCTTTTGACTCGTATTCAAGAGGTTGACTGGAGAGGCGGTGTGCAAATTAAGCCATACCTTTGCTTGGATAAAGGAGCTTCAAGCACTCACGCATTGACTTTTGGCTCTCTCTCCACATCATAAAAATGCTCACATTTCACCAGCCCACCCAAACACACATCACACACAGTCGCTAATGAATGGCAACGCTAATTAGCCCCTTTCTCTCGCTCTCTTTTTCCTCCCACTCCCTTAACACAGGATCACAGAGTGTGGGTCGGTCGTTCTCATTTTGCAGGGCAGGCTATTCACCAGAGGGCCCTTTGCTGCCGAAATCACCAAGATGCTGGTGAGCAGCTTGTCTGATTAGCAGTGATTACTTTCTAATTGGAGTTCTCCAAAACACGATGACCTCTGCTTTGTTTATTGATGGGATTAATCGCAGTCTGGCAGAATTAGAAATCCCACCTGAATACATTCTTTTCTCATTGTATTAGAAGGTCCTTTACCCTTTGCTGCCCTGCCGCTCTTTTTTGTTTTGTTTTTGCATCCTGAGTGGCCACCGCTCCTTTTTGAGAATTCAAGTGCTGAGCATGGTGGTGCCTGTTTGAGGTTCAAGGATGACACTTTCTACCTTCATCACAATGTATTTTTACATAGAGGCTTTAAAAAACGATTTTACATACATCCTTTTTAGACATTTTACGTCAAGGGAAAAGCACCAAGTAGCTTGGTGTATTGTTCATGGCCTGTTCTGGTGAGAAAAGAGCTGATTTGTCTATGTTTTAGCCCTCGGCAATAAACAGTAACTTGATGAAGTATTAATACCTCTTGAACGTTTGCATGTTTTGTCATGATAGAAGCACAAACTTCAGTGGATTTATTGAGATTTCATGTGACTGATCAAAATAAAAAGCCCATATTTGGATGGAAATGATGGTGGGCTGCCTGTTTTTCCTGCAGGGAAAGGGAGACAGGAGAGACAGAAGGACAAATGGAGCCACTTACATATTCCTGGGTTAAATCCTTCCAGATTCTTCAAAAGTCTTGAGATTAAGGATTAGTCAACTTCAACAAGCAAAATGCTAGAACAGTGCTACAATGGAATAGCTTAGATCAAATCATATTTATGTCCCAAATAGTCCAAACAAAGTCCAGACCTAAGTATAATGGAGTTTATGATAAGAATTGAAAATTTACCACAATTTGGGTTGGACTGAGGACAACCTTTCCAAAATAGGAAAGGTTTCCTATTTTGTCCTTTGCAAAATAGGAAAGGTTGTCCTTTCCTATTTTGCAAAGGACAATGAGCAAAACCATTTAATCTCAAAACTAAAACCTGTTTGACACATGCGCCAAAGGACTTTCAGCTGTAAGTCTAGCCAAAGATAGTCTGACAGATTAATTGTAAGAAAGCCTCCTGGGTGTTTCCCTTCTGAGAATTTTCAGGAATCCTTTGTACCTTCGGCCCAAGGAACGCCTTGAGGATGTGGCTGTTGCCTTTGCAAAGGGATATCAGATAAGTCATGGGTGGATTGATCGATGGGCTTCAGGTGTATTCAACATCTTTTAAGCAATGATACCAAAGAGGTAATAAGAAGAGTTTGAATCTAGCAGACTGAAAGCCTCCTACTCTTCTTCCAGTTACATCATCAGATGAAGGATGTAAGAATTAACTTGTCACAGGAAGGGGTGAAAATGGGCAAAGTTGTTGAAAATGAAAGCACAAACTAGAGAGAACAGGTTGTTGAAATCAAGAAACACTCAGAGTGACCGCTTCAGGCAGCAGAGCAAACCGATGACACAACAAGAGCACTCGCATGTGAAGAGAAGTGGAGGAATTGTGACTGACAGAAACACCAACAGGGGATGCAAAGACAGGAATTGTTGCTTATGTAGAGAGGTGCAGATATACCAGCACGGGTACACAGAGACTGATCGAGTGCGACAACCCAGAAATCATCCAGTAAGTGAGAGGAAAGAGCAGATGCTACAGGAGGGGCCCTCACTAGAAGCCTTCCCAACCTCAGAGTGTGTTGTCAGTGCAGAGAGGTTGATGCCAGCATCACAGTCTCCACTTAAGAGCCTGCTCTGGAGCATTATCCCATCTACAGGGACCCAGGCAGGCGAGTCGGGCTGATGCGAAGTCAGCGCTGGGAGGAACTGACCAAGTTTCTGATATGCTTCCCTGACATCAGTCACCCTTTGAAGTCATGTTGCTGCACCACTCAGTGTAAAACATTTCCTATACACATTTCCTGCTGCAAGTAGTGACCCACACACAATCTCACATCGCCTCCCATGGCTAAGGTGCACATATGGACTTGTTTGGGCTCAAAAAGCAATGAGAAAGTGCGGGTTTGATAAACGTATCTTTGTGTAAAGTCAACAAAAATTGAGATACGTGTTCATTCGCTGTTGTGTCAGTGTTGTCTGCCTAGAGTAAACACAGCTGCTGATTGGGATTAGCTAACAAAAGTCCTTGGTTGGGGTTGGGAACAAACAACCGCATTTAGTCACTCATAGTAACATAGATTTTATGGGAGGTGGGCTGATTAACCACAGGTCATTGCTCTATATTTACATTTTATAGTTCCTAACAGTCGAGCTAACTTGAACAGGAAGTTATAGCCATGCTATTAGTGACGAGGCGCTGAATGTTAAATTTATTGCATTTTATTGTTAATGGTGTCAATGTTTAATTTTAAGAGGATTTAAGAAGAAGAAAATCAGCTTTTCACCTTGCTGCCAGACTACGGTAATTATCTTCTGCCTGTGTCTCTTCATTATAATACTCAACACAGAAACATGAAAGTGGTATTGATCCTGCTAGATAACTTTTAACAACTAAGCTACTTAGTGTAATCACAAGGAATAACAAAAAAAACATTTTTTGTCTAACTGTTTTTCTAGACAAGAAAGAGTATCTGCATATACAAATTTCCTTTTTGTTGCATTTTTACTCAGAACCTTATTCTATAACTATGTCACCTTAAATATAGTGTAGCCTCAACATCAGCTGGCATTCCATTAACATGGCCAGAGTTAAACATGTGAAAGCCAGATGATAAAAATACATTATGGGGAGCTTAATGGAACATGTCCCTCTTGTCTTCTAATCTGAGGACATTTTCCATTACCCTAATTGCAAAATGGTAGCATTCAAAATGCCGCAGAATGCTAAATCGCTATGGATCTCTGCTACTAAAACATAGGTTCTCTCTAGGCACTCCAGTGTGAAACCCAAAACACTCAGGGATTCATTAAGGAAATCAACAAAGTGTAAACGGATACAATGGAGGAAAGGGATGCCTAGTGGTTTTAGTGGTTTAAATTTCTAAGAGCATAAATTACATTTTAGAGCCAAGAAGCCAAAACAATCATCAAAGCTTTAAAAATCCTCATGTATATCCTCCACTGGCTTGCAAATAATATCAAAATGCACTTTTATGTAACAAAAAAAGCAGTTTGATCTGTAAATCAAAACCTGACAGTAGTACCAAATATTGGCAATGGCAGAGGATTTATAATGGCATCTTATGCATCAATGGCATCTGATAAGATTAATCAGGTAACAAACAGCTTTCTTTTAATAATAGTTAGGTTTACTAATACTTTTTCTGGAACTGTGCTGTTTAGTATTTATTTCCTTTCTCCCACTACATGCGTTACATTAGATTGAAGGACATTTTAAAGACCAAACAGCATGTTGTGCGACAGTCAATTGTAGCCAGACTGGTTGAGATTGGGTTGTGTGACAGTGCTCCAAGAATCCCTGGAAAAGATTGGCTAATATGAAATTCTGGTGAAACAGAGGTTTGGAGGACAGGATTGTTGGTACTTGGCCACGATGCTGGTCAAAACTGGAGTAGAAATTGTATAATCTAATCTGAATACCATCAGATAAGCAAAGTTTCAAATTATATCAGTTGTCACAAGCAGTAATTTCCTACTACTGAATTACAAGTAAATTGTATTTGCCAGAGAACACTTTTAAATCCCTGTATAGTGTCAGTTAGTTAAGTCTCCAAGCCACTGCACTGATTTTTCCTTCTTTCCACTAGAGAAATCATCTCCACTTTCTTTTCACTAGTTTTGTCTTATGCATTATATCCAACTTTGGTATTCCAGGCACTTTTTGGGAACTCTTGTCTGTGCGGACAGGTGTTTATCGTCATAATTTTTATGATAATTTTTAAAAGACGTACAATAAATTAAAAAATATATAATTTATATAAAGAGTGCACAGCATTCACTCACTGGCAAGAAGTGTCCTGTCTCTTTAAATGCAACCCAACTTCAATCCCCTTCATAGTTAAATAGAAAATAGCTCTTGTATATCAAACAACCTTGAATCGAATTGCTTTATCTTATGTCAAAAACGCCATAGGCAGCGATATCAGCGGGGATACTAAAACATTTAACTGACAGTTTCCAATTACACATTTATTGATTATTACAGATCTCTCCATCCTCCCAATGTAGCAACCATCTATTACTTTCTTTAGGCCCCCCTCGTATGACAGCATAGTGAAGCTAAAGTGCCCCACAGATCAAACTTTTATGTCCTGTTTTTAGTGAATCAAAAATTACCCTCTGTATTTGGCCCATAACAGCACAGCGGAGCGCTAAACCCAGAGAGCCTGGCTGACAATAATTGCAGTAAAGAGTCGTAATGGCTCACAATTGCACTTTTACACTCCGTACCCTGTGATCAAAAAGCCTGTTAAAACTGTGGACGTTTTTACAGTAGCATTTAGTGGCAGAGTGGCACACACACACACACACACCCCAATACTTGCGCACACACACACACACACACACGCGTGAATGCAGAGAGTCAGCTCTTGCATGAGGGTCCGGTTTGACTTTTAATGAAACATTGTCATGAGATGTGTGGAACTGGGCAGCGACAGACAGTAGATCTAGATTGCAGAGGCAGGCAGGGAAGGGGGAAAGGCATTTTACTCTTAAAAAAAAAAATAAATAAAAAAAATAAAAAGGCACCACAAAGGCAGGGAGTCCAGTCATATAAATCAAAATTGTGAAGCTGAGGGAGGGGAAAGCAAAACTGGAGCTGACATGAAGTGAACTCGCAAAACAAGAGACGATGATTTGACATGGTAAAAGGACTCAATGGTACTTTTTTAGCATTTAATAATCACGCATTTAAAAAAAAAAAGAAAGAAAAACAGGACCAGGTGTGAATAGGAAAATGCTAGTATGAGACTCAAAGCATAAAAGACAAAAAAAAAAAAAAGCTCAAGTATGGGCTAATTTATAGCTTTGCTGTTTTATTCCAGCCTCCTTTCATTATCAACCCACTGACTTAAACTAGTCAGTGTAATTTAGTTTCTCTCAGCAGTTCAGGTTTTAGATTAATTATGGAGATAGAAACATAAAATTGCTCAAATCATATTGTTATTATTTAAAGTCGACTATTTTGAGCTTTGTACACCGTGTTGCAAATTATTATGCAAATTGGATTTAAGTGTCATAAAGATTTTTTTTTGTGCTAGTAAATGTATAGATGGTATTGTGTGTCAGGGCTCTTTGAATCACTATAATTAATTTCAGAGAGCTGGTTGATTAGTTTGTCTGCTGAGCTCAATTAAAGGAAATCTTAAGAAGGATGTTCCACATTATTAAGCAGGCCACAGGTTTCAAGCAATATGGGAAAGAGAAAGAATCTCTCTGCTGAAGAAAATCATCAGATAGTGTAGTGCCATATGAAAACATTGGATATTTAACGAAAACTGAAGTGTTATCGTACTGTGAAGAGATTAGTGGCTGATTCAGAACAAAGATGGGTTTGTGCAGCTAAAGACATAATGAGGAAGGTTTCTGTTAGACAAATTCATCGGATTAAGAGAGCAGCTGTTAAAATGCCCTTACAAAGCAGCAAACAGTTATTTGAAGCTGCTGGTGCCTCTGGAACCTCAAGGTGGAGGATCCTCCAGAGGTTTGCGGTGCATGAACCTACTATTGGGCCCCTAACCAGAGCTCACAAGCAGAAACGGCCGCAGTGGGCCCAGCCGTACATGAAGATTCATTTTCAAACAGACTTGATCACTGATGATTGCTGTGCAACCCTGGATGGTCCAGATGGACGCAGTAGTGGATTGGTGGTGGATGGCCACCACGTCCCAAAACGGCTGTGATGTCAGCAAGGAGGTGGTGGAGTCATGCTTTGGGCCGAAATCATGGGGAGAGAATCATTGGTCGGCCCCTTCAGAGTCCATGAAGGTGTGAAAATGACCTCAGCAAAGTATATGGACTTTCTGACTGATCACTTTCTTTCATGGTTCAAAAAGAAGAGCCGTACCTTCAGTAGCAAAATCATCTTCATGGATGACAATGCACCATCTCATGCTGCAAGGAATACCACTATGTCACTGTCTACTATGGGCATAAAAGGGGAGAAACTCATGGTGTGGTCACCATCCTCCTCTGACCTCTGACCTCAACCCTATTGAGAACCTTTGGAGTTTCCTCAACCAGAAGATCTGAGGGTGGAATGCAGTTCATATCAAAACAGAAGCTGGATCTAACAAAACCATAAATTGGCCCAAACTCCTATTTGGGCCAATTTACGCAACAACCTTATGTATAAAATACTGCCGTTTAGAAGGTTTTGTACTCAACCTCGTCGTACTCAGGTAGGAAGCTGCATCATCCATCATCCCAAGAAAACAACATCCTACACATCTTGATAAACTGGTTAATTCCCAACTAATGTCTTCATTGCACCGGCTGAAACTGAAGCTAAAATGAGAACCAGGACAAAACTGTGGGCTCTGCCTGTCTAAATGACACTGATATTTTAGTACTGCAAATACACCACAGCTGACTGAGCTCCTCCTGACAGAGCTGTGCTTACAAGCGGAATGCAAATGGCATAATTGGCTATGTAAAACTCTTGCTCTATTAAATGAAGGGAACATGGTGCCTGATAGCCTTCATCGCCACTAAAGCTCTTCATTAATCTCCATCCACTAGGTCAAGTCATTGCCCTGTACAAGACAAATGAATTAAAGCTCTGCCATCCAGAAATGAACCCTGTATGACCGACTACAGAGGCTGCTTGTGGATTATCTGAAAGCCACTGATTTTATTTTTTTTGTTAGGCTTTTTTTTTTTTAAAAAAAAAAGGTCCATTATTTCATGGGTAAGTTGCTTGTTTTTTTGTACCCTCATGTTGTCTGGAAAGGTTTAAATTTATCTTTTCTGCATCAAAGACCCATAAGCTTCAAACCTGGGGGGAAAAAAAAATAAAAATCAGCCACTTTCTCCTACTGCAGTAAACAACAACTCCGGGTATTAGTGAAGCTTTTATGTGCATTTCTGACCCTGAAATAAGTTCCCCTTTCCACCAAACTGGACTTCCACTTAAAAGCAAAGGTTATCCTCAAAGCAAAGCATTTAATGTGGAGAGAAATATTGCAGCTTCACAAAAAATAAACCAAAATGCATTTTGGACTGGTTGGCACTCATCCTTAACCTGCTCCAAAATGCACAGTATACACACAAAACCTTGTTTTTTAGAGGCGTCTGAAGTCTGCACAGATACATTTTGTACTTTCATTACCTTTCATGTCTTTAGAAGCTTCCTTATCTGTTTGAGACATAATATGAAGCTGCATGCCCTTTGCTATCAGTTATATGTTGGATTTCCTACCAGTGGATGTGATGAACACGTTTTAGGAAGCAACTCGTTTAGTTTGTCAGTAGTTTGGGTCAGCTGCGGGAAGCTCAACCTTCTCAAAGACACACATTTTAGGTCGTTTAATCAAAAATGCTTTCTCACAGTAAGTCCAGCCTACTCCCATGAAATGTGCCCGTTAAATAAAACAACGTAAATCTGCTTAAAAAGATTTTTTTGTGCCATTGCACCTTGTCCTCTGGGTAGAAAAAGGAAAATAAAAACCGTAAAGGAGCAATATTATAGCTGTCGTTTTCAGGCTTTTTAACAGCGGTCACTTTGCTGAAGGAACAAATAGGTGAGCTTTCATCAAGAAACGAGAGATGTTGCAGGACTTTGTCCAAGTTTGTGCTTTGCCTGCAGATGTATGACTGACTGTCATTGAAGAGCCTCATAAACCCAAGGTGATAATTGGTGTTTGGAAACGTTCTTAGTGCTGGTGAATGTTTTTGTCCAACTCTCAAACTGTTCTTGCTTGAATAGCACCCTTCACCATCAGGGTTCACAAAAAAGAAAGAAGTTTTGACAATTTATTGTAGTAATTTTCTCAGGAAAAATAAAATATCTTTCATTAAAAAGACTGATCAGTGTAAAATGATCTAGCCCTGTTTTGACTGGTCTATATACTGCCACTAAAGTGTCTCATTTAGGCTTGACTTTATGCCTGAAAATGATTGGAAATGCTGTTTTTGTTTCATTACGCTAAAACCGTGCTTAAAGATTCACTTTTTAGCGAAGAATAATCCAGTTCAGGTTTGATCAGTTAGGTTTTACACTAGAGCTAATCGAAAAGAGTCCTTGAAAACTGAAATTTTTGGTGTATAACAAAGGAGAAGTTTGGGTCCACTTCCTGTCAACTGTAAATGACAGTAAACGATAGAAAACTTGAGCTAGGTGCAACTGACGATGGTGTTAAGGATGGTGAGTCACTTAGCCCCCATCAAAAACTACCACTGCTCCCAAATCCAGATTGGAGCAACCCCGACATATAACTAAATCCCTCTGCTTACTCTAGTACGATGGACTCTGACTTAATGTCGTGTTTTGATTGTTGATTCTGTTGCATTGTGGTTTTGTGTTTGATATGATGTAAAGCACTTTGAAATGTCTTGCTGCTGAAATGTGCTATACAAATAAAATTTGATTTGATTTGATTTGATCTAGTAGTGGTCTCTAAAAAGCTAATATTTCCTAATTTTCTTATTTGTGGTACCAAGCAACCAAAGTTGATGTCTTAAGATGACACAGTGGCCTTCCAGACCACAAATTTCTTTGAATGGATGTCAAACGTTTTATACCAAGAACAGAATATCAAGACTTAAAAACTGAGTTCCCTCACCAGGTCAATATGGCTACATTTTAAATAGTATGAAGAGCAGTAAAATCCTCATCAAATCTTTCACATAAAACCATATACATAACCTATTTCTCAATACATTTATTTAGCATTTAAAGCCATGAAATGTTATTGGCTTGTGTTTGTAGTAGTGATTTGGTATAAATCGGTTTTCCAACTTGCAACTAGAAAATGACCAGATTCGATTTGATAGTATCCACCGATCCAGGTTACTCTAACTTTGTGAGCCACATCTGTTTGATTTCTGCTCTACTATTTTACTTAAGTAAACAAAAGGAAGTGTTGGTATCACGATTACCACTGCTTTACATAATCCAGGACCTAAACACAGTCAATTCTGGCAACGTTCAGAACATAATGTCTGCTGTGAAATTAATCTGATCTGAAGGACCCTTCCTGAATGCAACCAATTTCTATCATATTTATGAAAAATACTCCATTGCAGAAAAAAGATATTCCCCCAGCCCCAAATGACAACATCCAGATTTTTTGAGCCTACAATCTAAGCTCCTTATGCATCATAAGGGCCAACAGCTCTTGACTGCTGCACTCTGCCTTGCAGTTCCTCAGTTTAGTTTGTATGCAAATCAGAATGACTCAGTCCTCGTTTCAGATGGGGGCCGTCACCAGTTCCCTAGTCAGCCTACCATTATGGTTTCCTCTCTCTACGATATGCTTCCTAATCAGACTATGACTCAGTTCCACACTTTATTTAAGATGGCCCCCTGATCATCGCTACACCTGCTTTTAAGCAAAACCAAATGGTCATTAGAGGCGGTCCCCTGCAGTTTCTCGCTTTTTGCTTTAAGAGCTCGACTTGGTGCTGAAAGTTGATGAATGCGCCTAACAGGAACCACACTTTACTGACTAATCCAAGCTTCTAAATGTTTTGAGGGTTTTTTTTCTGCAGCACTTGTTCTCACCCTGAACGTTAAAGTGGAACCAATAGAGTCCTGCAGAGAGGAAAAGATACATCAACTGCTGTGAATGTTCATTTTAAGGAAAAAATGTTTTACCTATCCACTATGATCTCTAACACACATTTACGATCTTTAGATTGCTCTCTCTCTCTGATATCTGAATATTTTTCCTGAATTCCTCATTATCTAGAATTATTACACTAGATTGCAAATCAGTGAAAAGTTAAAAGCAACACAATAATTAAATTATTCATGCTAAGATCTAATTAATAGTCATGTAGTCAAGCTTAAAAAATTGCACAAACAAAGATATTACATTAGTTCTACTCTAAACTCACCGACTACAATGGGACTGGCAGTAATGTGGAAGATATTTCACAAACAAATTAAACATTTATCGAAATTAATTTTGTTTCCCAGAAGTCTAAGAACGTGAGTTCGGTTAATTTGGACAGTTACGCTAATGCTATTCAAAATCTCAGAAGTACTTTTCATTCATCACCTTTCAACAGCCGAACCATCAAGCATCCAACAGGCTTCTGTTTACTCTCACAGAACCAACTTCTGCTTGTGCTAAGGTGTTTTTTTTCCAACCTCTGTCTTTCAGCTGGAATGATAGTCTCTGCTACAACAACATTTCTGTCTGCAGGACCCTCTGAAACAACAAGCACTTCTAGTTCTCTTCAGACTCCAAGGCAAAGAGAGAAATTTTAAGTCTTGCAGGAAGACTACAAAAAGTCAGATTAATGTAGCGTAGCTTATAATATACACAAAAACATTTAACACAACCAAATCTGACAAGATTGTTAGTCATGTTTCTTAATTCTGTTGCGAAAGGCTTCTTGGTGGGTTTGCACACACGCTATAAGAACAACAAACTTCTGAAGTATGGCTTCCTCCAGAGTATGCTTGCTCGTGCTTTGTATATTTTTCTCTGTTGCAGCTATTCTACAATTACTTTTACCAGAGAGCAACTCCTGGTTATTAGGCAGTTCTCTGGGTTGAAATATGACTATCTGTGAGATTTACCAAAAATAGAGACAAAGAAACGTGCCGGTTAGCTGGTCAAGCCGCAGCAGCCTACACACCATACGAATGTGCAACTCCCTGGCAAAAAATAAAATAAAAAATAGATGAGCTCTGCAAAAAGGAACTCAAACATCAGTGGGTCTGCCACTCTCTGCTTTATATAAACCCCTCTGTGTGAACGTATCCTGGACGGTGACTTCTGATGCTAACCTTCTAGCTGTTTTGAGCCGACCGCAGCATGGAGCTTTACGGGAAAAAGGAAGGCGGTGGAATATGAATGAACAAAAGTTCTGTTATTACAGAAGACATGTTACTGTAAACCTTTTTATTCAAATTTGGGTTCTAACATGTTAAAATGCTTAAAAAGTTCAGCCAGTATGAACACCAGGCGCTGGAACTCTTCATACTATGTAAGCGAGTCCCACAGGGAGAAACTCTTCACGCTACACTAACAGCCACTCCATCTTCCATTCACCTTATTCACTCAGGGTCGTACAGCACTACCAGTTGTTATATATGTGTATATATCTGTATATATATAGAGAAATGCACCGATAATGGAGGTGAAAACCTGGTCAAGGTCAATGGGAAACTTCTCCTGCATTGACATGCACATTAGCAGAACGCTGTGCTGCTCTGTTTGGACAGAGGCATTCCAGCTGAATCACATGACGCTCCTTTCACCGGGGTAACAACAATCTCTGAGGCGCATGCTGCATCAATGTGGCGCCATTCATGTCTGCGAAATGGGAACCATCATTTGTTGTGGTGCAGCTGCTTGTTGTGCGTGTTAAGCTAGGCACCCCGTAGCTAAAAATCATTATGAGACTGTAGGCGTGTGGGCGTGTGTGTGTGTGTGTGTTGCTGCCCAGTAGGAGGGAGATGGATCCATGTTTGATTCAAGTACCTACAACTGTTATATTACTTGCAGCGCATTAAAAATGGAAAGTGGCATGTGCTACAGCCAGGGTGGAAAAGGCTTTCCAATAGCAAAAAATGTGCAAAATAGAAACTAATTCTGGCCCGATTTGACTGCAAAGTTCCTAAATCTTGCCACCCGTCCGCTCCCCCGCCGCCCTGCTCAGATGGCATGATTTCGGATTTTGGTTTTTTACGATGTCCTAAATCAAAGCTCTGCTTCTTGGCTTCTGGAGCATGAGATTGGGAGCTTACACACCGGTGGCGCAGAAAAGACGTTTTACATAACACACAGCGCGGTGGGGAAAAGGCTGCCGCCGCCGCTGAGCCCTCGACAACTCTTCTTTATTGTCCGAACAACTGGTGGTCGTGTCGTAGCGTAATGTGTAACTTAGCCTTGGCACCTGATGCGCTGGCCTGCTGCCCTGTGGTGGTTTAAGACCAGCGCGCCAACTCGCTGTCCTGATGGACGGTGCTCTCAAGGTGACTCAGGCTTCACAACAGATTGATGCTGCTGACTCTGCTCCTGTAAAGTCTGGATGTGTCTACCCTTCTGTCAGCCCGTCACAGTCTCTCTTGGTTGGTAGGACATGCGGTGTCAAGCCAAAGAAGGGAGAAGTGAGTTAAAAGATGACAGTGAGGAACACCTTTTTGTGGGTTGACTGCAGTGGAAAATTGAACTAAATATTGTTTTTTTTTTCATCTAGACAAAGTGCTGCTGAAATACTACCACATACATATTGCTACAGTAGCATGGCTGAAATGAAATCTTTCTATTGTTTTACTTATGAGTATCTCAAAGACTAATTGATTGTTATCAATTGCAAATAAACATAACTTATGATGCTTTTGTGCTAGAAATTTTATTTATGGCATTTATCTCAAGTTACAAATGTTTATCTCTGTTTTAGCTGGAATATCCACCAGTCCTTGCAGTCACAACCCCAAAATAATTACACCAAGTAGTACAAATACGGAGTGCTATATTGATATTAATGGTCTCATGGAAGCAACAGTGGTGAGAAAAATTTTAAAACTGGAAAATGTCATGATTTTATCAAAATAACCTTATCTCCCCCAATAATAATCAACAGCTTTATGTTATGATGTCGTATAAGTTTTACATGCATTATTTGTTGGATAATTCCAAGCTTTAGAAACTGCATTGCGTATATTATTTTGTTGATCTAACAAATCTGTTTTCTTTCAAGTGTTTTCCATCGTTTACCAAGACGCTGACGCGAAAAGAGAAACATCAATGACCGCCACAGCTTCCTGTCTCCAAATCTGTCACATACTTTATGGTGAACGGAAAACTACGCAACTTAAACACTCCTAATTAGACTTAAGGGCAATCAAAGCAAACCACTAACTTTATGAAACAAGAGAAATATTTTTTTCAATAACTTACATTCTAACAAATCTCTAGTACGGCATTGTATTACAGAGACTATCAAAGCATGCTAAATTCTGCTAAAATGTCAGGATCTTCTAGTGTAAAAAAATAAACGAGACCATGGTAAATATTTAAAACCATTTCAAGCTATAATGTGACATGTTCTGGATTATTAAACTGACAATTACGCTATTCAGAGGGGTAGAAAAAATAATAATGGTGGCATAAAGGTGTACACATCAAAATTACACTTTTTAATTAATTTTCAGAAGATGTCATCGGTATGCAACACAGTCAGGAAAATCTTTGTCTGATTTTTCTGACCTGTTTTTTCTTTAGCTGAAGCCAAAAGGATCAAAATGAGCCAATTGTCCAAAAATCATCACTGAAACAGAACACCATACCCACAGTGAGACATAGTGGTGGCTGCATCATGCTCTGTTGTTTTCGTTCGTTCTCTGGCTGAAATCGTTAACAGTTTCAAATATCAGTCAACCCAAAACCTTCAGGTGTCCACGGGACGCCCAGGGAAGACATTTCTCATTAAAACGCATTTGAACCGCAGGAACGGCACCACACTAAATATTTAGTCGCTTTGAAACGCCTCCAAAACCTAAAACACACTTTTAATCAGCATGTGTGCGGAGAGGCCTGTGTCGTGCTCATTGGTGAGATGTATTTTGCAGATCAGTAGGTTGATACGCTTTACACTGTCATGCTTTGAATTATCGGAGCGTCCCTCTCCCGGCAGAATGGCTTCGATGAGAAGCCAGGCCGCTCTGAGCTCTTTGCTCCATTTAATGGCCAAACCAGAGAAGAAGAATTAGAGCAATCAGAACGAAGGCAATCTCACTTTAAATTGTGACGAACTAGTCTCTTGGTAGATGTTATGTAAATGAGTTTTATGATGACATAGTTAAGAAACAACAAATAGGGAGTGGAAAAAAATACTTAAATATAAATATACATATTTAAGTTAAAAAGCTGAAGGAGATTGTATTTACATACGGGAAGTAGAATCCGAACCCATTCTCTCTGGCCGCCTCAAATTAGGTTTCAAAGTAACTCCAGCTGCAAACACAATAAAAAACCAAATTGGTGACAGCGGTTTTCCAAAGAGGGGCAGCAGTCTGAAGACGCATGTAGAATTATCCTACTGGCAGCAGCTCATGCTAATAGTTTTGCTGACGTCCGTCTGTACAGAAAAAAATGCAAATACGCCGACTTGCGAGAACGACGAACACTTCATCTTCAGGATTACATCTGAAAGAACCAATCCCAGCTGTTTTCCATCTGAATAAAGACTAATTGTGGGGCTAAACTCTACGCCGTTGCTTCACAACTGTTCTCGGATCAATTTTTCTTGACTGAAAATCGTCTGGATCAATTGTCTTTTTTTCTGGTCGGTTCACATCGGTTTCTCCTCAAGGAAGCTTAGAAACACTAAACGTATCAAACGTTCACCTTCACTGTCGTCTCATCGATTAGCTGCCAGCTTTGCTAGCTCTTGACTCCAATTAGCGATGGCTGTTTTTCAGATGTTTCTCGCAAACAGCGAGACAGACCGTTTCACACACAGTCACACACTGTACACACACAATTATTGCCATCTTCACAGTGCCTTTTATTGAAGGTTTTATATGAAAGACCAACACAAAGTAGAGCCGATTTGTGCAGTGGAAGGGAAGCATTGTTTTCAACAGGTCGGAAAAATAAAAATCTGAAAAGTGTGGCATGTGTTTGTGTGTTTGTGTAAAGCCCACCGTAGTCTGTAAGGTATGTTGCAGAACCACCTGCAAAACATCCACATTTTTTTCAAAATTGTTCAGCCTAACTGAGATTTGATGGCATCTGTAACCACAAATTTTTTTAGTTTTACACCAGATTTATAACTGGATTTAGGTCTGAACTTTGACTGGACCATTCTATAACATAAACGTGCATTAATCAAAACTAGGAACTGAAGCAACTAAGCAGTTCCCTTCAATTTCATTGGCTTACAATATAGTCTTTTCAGATTTCTGTTATTTTTCCACCAATTCTGTTTTGATTTCTCAGAATAAAACTTTTTAAAAGCAAATCTAAAGTATCTACCCAGCTGTAAGCATGTTAGAACTATACTTGATTTGTTTTCTCTGATAAAAAGTCACTGTACCTTTAAGTTATTTATGCCTACTGGTAAGTAATCTATTACAGAGGACAATGTTCACTGTGAGTTCTTAATTAAATCCAAAATTGACAAACTTTTATGATATTCCATGGCTTTAAATGTCCAAATACTGTGATCAGTGACGCTGCCAGGAATCTTGGGCCCCCTGACAAAAAATTTAATTGCCTTCCCCCTGTGCAGCTGCTGTTACAATTTCTCGAGTCTATCTGACCCATCAAAAGCGTCACAATTTTAAAGGCTTGCAACTGCCTTGCTTTCTTTGGTTCAATACTGATATTAGCACAATATTTACTGCTCGTGAATTTTACATGAAACAGTCTGCATACAGTTTGCAAGCAGATTGCTTAAATTTATTCTATTAGTTTTAGATTACTGAAATGTCTCTCCCCACGAGCAACAGTCATAGACAACATGGAAGATACACATAAAGCAATCCAGACTTCTCAAGAAATGCTATGTAGTTGCATTTTATTCAAGCTGTAGTACATAACTTTAATAAAAAATATGTTTTCTCCACATTTGTTAAAGCTGGCACCATGTCGTGACAGTTTGTTACGAGACAGATAATCTGTGAAAAGATCAATCTCCTCCACCTCCTTCCTGAGCTACTATTGCTAGCTAAAGTAATGCAATGTTCCGACCTAAACAACCAATCAGAACCAGGAGGAGGGTCTTAGTGCTGTCAATCAACCTCATTCGCTCACTGCTAAATGTGCTAATGGTGGAGAAACAACATATCATTACAGTAAAAATATCTACTGTCATTGGTAGCTATGCTAACTACTGTAGACTGAGCATTCAGTGCCAATATGGATGCCTGCTTTTTGGTCTGGGAGGGGCAACATAACATTTTTACTGCTAAAAACAATCTATGAAAACACAACATGATTCATTTTGTAATTGACAGGGCCCCAATTTTTTTTGTTTTATTTCTATGAACAAAAAATAAATAAATAAATTGCAGAGGGCCCCTGTCGGTCAGGGGCCCTTAAAATTGTCATAACTTTTCCCCCCTATACGGCGTTCCTGACTGTGATACCTGATCCGTTCTATCTAAACCAATCCGTTGTATTTCCAGCTACACGTTTACGGTTGTTATCCTGCCCAAGTCTCAAGTCTTAGACCAAGAAACTCAGTTTTGGTCTCATCTGACCAGAACTATTCCTCCCATGTTTGATATGATAGAACTTCTTATGAGTTTCTTCTCTTCTAAATGAATTTGACTTCACTAGAGTCAAGGGTATCGAAGGTAAGAGGCTGAATAAAAAGCTTTATTTGTAAAATATAATGAAGTAATCACCTTCACAATTATGTTCTTCTTTGTGGTGGTGATTCACATAAAAACCCAACAAAATATAATTTAAAATATAGAAGTCTGTAGGAGCAACATCAAAATAAAAGTGAAAAAGTTCCACTAGTGTGAAATCTTTAGCACCATAGTTGAATTCTAACAATAGGCTTACTAGCGATTTTTATGTGGTGATTTTGTTGTCATGTGTGTCCATGGCAAGTTTTATTGGACGACTGTGCTCTGAGCATACACTCATGTATTCTGGAACAGGTGCGCACAGACAGAAATGTGTGTGGCTTGTGTCTAAGTTGGAGAGCGGAAGCATCTGGAGAATTATCCCCAGACCCCCCGTCTCTCTCGGCCTGCCTTCTCGGTTCTGTTCACTCCCTTTCGTTCCTTCTCATGGTTTGATTTGAGGCAGAACTCAATTCCTCATTTCCACACCCTGAGTGCTGTTGATAAGGGCCCCGCTCGCCGCAGTCGGGCCCCACAGAGGGCACCGCATGGCCACAGAATGGCACAAAATCAAATTCCTCGAGACAATGAGGTCCATTTGTAGAGTTAAGCCAGATGAAGGGGCCATATTTAGCCAGCTACTGTTTCATCCACAAGCTCCCTGTTCCACATTGTTGGCTGCAGATGAGTGAAAGCCTATTAAAAAAAACAACAACAACAAAAGTTGGGGGGGGAAATTAGGTCTGGATGCTAGTCAGATTTGCCAAAAATCTGATCATAAGATGCTACAAAAACGTATCAGGTTTAATACACTGACAGTCGAGATCCAACAAGTACAATAATTTAGCTAATAGCTGGGAGCAATATAATGAGTATTATCAATGAACTCCCTAAATCAGATGGGATTTTTACTTCAAAAAATACCTCAGAAGCCAGTGTATCTTTTGAATATTGCTCATCAGTGGTAAATGTGACAGACCTCAGTGAACAATCTACCGGAAAACATCCATTTTGACATAACAGTGACATCTGCTATAAGTGACTGAATGTCCCTCAGAAAGTACAGTGGGTTCCCCATTTCCCACTCTTCTTTAGACCCAAGGAGGCATTGCAGAGACGAACAGCCTCTACAGAGGTGTTCTTTGCCACGGCGTCAATTTGTCAGAGATGTGAGTGGCATCTTCCAGTTTCACCTGAGTGTCATTATGTCTTCCTATCTTACTTTACTTTTACGGAGTCCCCTGTTGGTCTTATATTGTGAGCAAAAAGTAGAAAATTGGCTCTCGGAAGCTGGTCACTGGTGTCCTCGGCTGCAGTTGATTAGTTCCAAAGGTTTTGGAACTATTTCCCCCCCCAAATTCTCTTACGTTAAGGCTTGTTCTGGAATTGTTTTCCAGGAATTGGAATTGTTTTACATGTTTTCAGAAAACACTAAAGCACCCAATTAAGCAAAATTGTCTTCAGGTTCTTCAGATTTTATCCGATTATCCTTCAGATGCTCCTGCAGCTCTACTGTGATCATTTCAGTTTAAGATTGATTTGTTATTAAAGTCCTTGGTCTCAAAGCTGACAGTGCATATCAGAGCAGAAACCAGGCAATAAAGTCAAAGGAAATGTGTACCCAAAAATTTGACCCTACTGTCATAAATATTTTAGCTACTTATTGCCTTTCCATCATCTCTAAACAGTCTGCCCATTCTCATCTGACTTCTACTTAGCTGTAATCATAATCATAATTAACAGAATTAAAGATTCTCAATCCATCCGTGTGTAATTAATCTATATGATGTGTTTCACTTAGTGAAAAAGTTCCTAAAATAAATATTTTAGTTTACTGAATGTGTGTGTATGTGCTGTAATTCTATTGAATAAATGAGAATGTGTGATTTCATCCTGCTAAGATCTTAAATGAAATAGTCAAGGACTGTAAGGCATCTAACTTAAGACTAGCAACCTTGTTTTGGAACCAGATGGGCAATCGGCTTGGGGCCGAAAGCATCTTGTCTAGGACAAGATAAAAAAATTAAAATAATGTTAATATTGTACACAAAAAAAGGTTTTAAACAACTAATTATATGTTTTCTTCTTGGGCTCCAAATGGGGACTTTGTCAGCACTATGCTAAATGAAAAAGCATCCTTCATTTATATTAATATATCAGAATGTATTTTAGGTGGTTTTGGTCTTGTCAAGCAATGACTGACTGCGATTCAATGAATTTAAATGCCAAAAAAAAAAAGACTGGCAGGAAAAAAGAAATTCCCTTCTCATACTTGTCAATGTCTAAGGAGGGCTGCATGACCGCCAAAAAAAGTACAATCTGCAGACGAGACAGTCCTATAATTATGCAGCCTAATGGCACTTAGACCTGCCGCTATCTACACAGGCCTCTGTATGTGCCACTGCCAGTTCTCTCCGTTTCGTTCTCCCTGCCTCTCTGACAGATTTCCACGGAGCGACAGGAGGAAAGTGAGAGGAGACGGACGTCGATGGCAGCGACTCGAAGCCAAGGTACAGAATGTCTTATGTATGACAATAAACTGGAAGCAGAGAAACTAAGCCAATATATCTACATTTCATCTGATTCACAGAGCTGCTTTCCCTTTATTTCATCCCCCCGTCCACCCCTTCTTTCCCATTTGTTGCACTGGCACGCTTGGAGATAAAATTGAGACTCGATGGGAAAGCAAACACACATTTGATAGCTTACATGGCTTTGGCAGGACCAGGAGGAGGAAAGGTTGCAGTTGTATTGGCATTGATTGGAGCATTATACTGTGCATTGTTGCGAGATTATTGCATTAACTGCTGCGGTTTAATCACATTAGGAATGCCAGAGAAGAGACTGTGTCATATACTTGCAGATACACATATCATAGCCTGAGCTTTTTTGCTGCTCTGTTGGTTTTTCTGGCAGGGAGCCAGACACCTGGAGGAACTATAGGAAGTTTGCTGACTTCTCTGACAAATGGACTTTTATTACCTTTGGAGTGATGATTTATGTTGTTTCTCCATCCATGATGACTGTGGAGATCTACACTACCGGAGTACCTTGAATTCCCATTTCATCCTATTGTTCTAAGCACTCTGAAACGGCATCCTTTCCATCTCTAAAATGATGAAAAATAGATCATTTCAAAATGAAATTCTGTACTCAACTTCAGCTATTTTATTCCTCCACAATGCCCGTTCCAGGAAAATGTCTAAGTAGTGTGGGCAAGTCTCCAGAGTGAAAGAGAAGCATTTCTCCACCCACAGGAACTACAGTATGTGTATATATAAATGTGCAAAAACAATTTGCATCCTATTTTGTCTTCTTATAAGCACAAACATCAACGCAATGTATCTTAATTCTTTGTGATAGACTGGTGCTGTAGGGCATAATTGCAAAACATAAAGTTGTATATAGTTTAGATTTTTTTTTGCAAATAAAACTCTAAAACTTTGTGAATTTGTAATTAACTCCCCAGTTAATACGTTTCAGAACCATCCAGCTTCAAGACTTTAGGGGTATATCTGTACCAGAATTGGACATCTAGGGACCAATATACTTGCAAAAATATCTCAGGTTCTGTCAAACTGGAGAGAGTTTGTGAAAAACACATTTTACCACAGACTCTCCACTGGATATTTATCTGGATTTTGACGAGGTCATTGTAACACATAAACATGTCTCCATCTAAACCATAACACTGCAGCTCTGGCTACATGTTCAGTTATCTTTCTTCCACCAAACTTCACGATGAGGATGGTGTAGTAAGAAAATTAGTGTTCATGTAATCCAAAATCTTTGGAAAAATTATTGCTTTCATGTATTTGTTGTGTGCTTCAACAAAGGCTTTCTTCTTCTAACGCCTTCAAAATGACCAAATAGTGACAGCCGTACTGCCAACAGACACTTACTTGGAGCTCCTCCACCAAGTAAGTAACTACCCTAAACTTTCCTTCTCACAATTGTGTGCTACTTTGTATTGGTCTGTCACTTGAAATCCCAATAAAAACACATTGGAATTTGTGGTTGTAATTTGACAACATGTCAAACAGTCCAAAGGGTGTGAACAGATCCAAGATGCCCGCTTGGCAACACCTCACACTTAGGTTCGGAAGTGTGTAGGCATCGTCTTATGCAAAGTTCGTTCTAATCTACATTGTGCAGGAGAAGCAGGGTCTACCTGACATTTGTGGCTCTGCTAAGGTGCTTATGCTGTAGCGGGTACAACAAAGCTTGGAGAAATAACTATGGATTTAAAGGCAGGTAAAGCTGACAGCTCCTGCTGTGTCTACTGTGTTTGCAGCGAGAGCTGCAAAAGCAAGCTCTCTAAAGGATAAGAGGATTTTTTCTCTCTCTGTCTCACTTCTCCCTTAATTCCACCTAAATATACAACCTCATTATAGGCTGTAACGTTCAGTCTCAGGGTGAAATGACCAGTGCGTTTATGTCAACCCCCCTTCCCGTAATCTCAAGAGATTATCGTGGAATGTTCCTCTTCCTGTCTCGTGGCATTCTCCAAACAAAATCAACCGACAATGACATCCCTCTCACGGTGAATACTCATTGGTTCCCCCCACCCCCCGAATCGCTCCTTGTGTCTCTGTTGCCTCATTATAATCCTTTGTGTGTCCTCTGTGAATGGCTGATGATGATTATGCAAATGCGCCATTGGAGAGCAGCATGGGTAATTATCACAGTGGAGAATGAAAGCTTTTTGAAAATCTCCAACCGCCAAAAAAGGAAAGCTGAGGCTCCGCCGGCGTGTGTGTCACTGTAGTATATTTCATATATAGCCGAAACTGAGATTGCAAAGACAAAACTCATAGCATTCATAAATCTCTCAGTTCGTACGGAATTAGAAATCAGCTTCCTACATCGTCATCCAGGTGTTGTGCTTCTTGGACATATTGGTTGCTGTTGCCCGTCACTTACCAACTAACCGTTCGAGTCAGGTTTTCATTTCCTGGATGCAACCCTAATTGACAACCCGCGCACCACCCGCTCTGATCGACATGGCAACAGACTCATCCGGAGCATCAGTATTCATGCTGGCGCTAATGAGGGCGGCCAGGAGGCACAGGAGTCCTTGGTAAACAGGTGGAGCCCCGGCAGCAGACCTCTGCACATCTCTCTGAGGTGTGAAAAATGCATGGAAGAGTGCGAGGGAGATCAGCGGGAGAGGATTCGAGGAGGCTTTGGGTTCGAAAGAGCGACAGAGTGGTCCCGTGGCACAAGAGAGGAAAGGCAGACTGCCTGGGGTCAATTAACCTCGGGATCAGGCTAAGTTGGGGTCTTAGGAACACAGCTTTATATAGGTACTAACTAGGCCCTGTTTGTCTCTTCAAATTGTAAAGGGGGTTGTTCAAAAAGGTCACAAGGCAGAGAGACAAGGAAGACAGTCCAGTTTAAATCGTGACTCACAATGACCCAATATGTCTCTCCTTTGTTCTTTAAGACTAAGTTCCTAAGTTAATGTAAATTCTTACCAAATATGCTACCAATAAGCACGGTGATTGATTCTAGCAATCAAAACTCCAATAAAACCTGGATCAGTATCTACCCTTGACCCTCGTCAAGGTTGTCATAAATGTAAATGTCAAAGGTCTAATTATGCTTAATACGTGCAGGAAAAGCAGACTGCCTGGGGTCAATGCAAGGTTTTTTTATTTTAAATTGTCAAAAGTATTCTTTTATTTGCTACACTGCAAGTTAATTTGAACATTTTAGTATTTTGATCTTTCACTTACTGACTGAATGCATTATTTGTAAATGTAAAATTCAAAAATCGGGTTATGTTGGATCCGCGCTTCTTAAGCTGGGTAAAAAGTGCTTGACAAACCACTAAAACTGCTACTTTCTATTAATTTAATAAAAAGGCACCAACAGTCACAAAAGATAAAACTTGTTTTAGCCTAGCATACTTTATTCTAATAGATATAAGTATTCAAGGTCCAAGAGAATATAAAATAGGGATTTTTTTTGTTTTCAAAAGTCCAGGCAGAGAGCTGATCTAAGTTGGATTAAATGGCAAGAAGCAGTGCTTTGAAGCATGCCAGAATTGTCTTTTTTTTTTTTTTAGAAACTGGAAAAAGCTTTTAAATTCGAGTCTGGAAAAATGAAAAACGTCTAGGAACCCTTCTGCAAAGACATGGTCATCCATCTAAACCAGTGGTTCTTAACCTGGGTTCGATCGAACCCCAGGGGTTCGGTGAGTCGGTCTCAGGGGTTCGGCGGAGCCTCTGCAGCGGAGGTAAACACACACTTGTGTAAAGTCGTGATGACGCGCCCCGCTTGGCCAGCACTTGCTCCAGAGGATCTTGTTACATTGCTCGGCCAATCAGTGCTGCGGGGAATTTAGTGCGCGCAGTATCAGCGGCTGTTGTAGTTGTACGTTGCGTGGTTTCTTTCTTAATATTTTAATCCATACTAAATATGTCGAGCAAAAAAAGAAGAAAATGAACAGACTTTGCTCTGAAGATGCACTTGCCAAGGTGTCATTTGTGCAATACTTTATTCTGGTCCCAAAAAAGTATTTTGTGGATTCAAAACGACAAAAAACAAATTAAATGTAAAATTTAAAAAAATTAAGTTATTAAAAAATTTTTAATTCTTTGAAAAAAATCCAAATTTATTTTTAATTAGTAAAATAGTAAAAAAATATTTTGGGGGAAATATTTTTGGGGGGCCAGAATAAAGTCATACTGTAACTTGCTGTGAGTTCATGGTTTTGTTCTTTGAGCAAAGGTGACGTTCATGCACGGCTCATTTTGTGTACCAGCAAAAAAACATATACCTATGTCTTGAATTTGGAAAAATTTATCACTAAAGAAGGGTTCGGTGACTGCGCATATGAAACTGATGGGTTCGGTACCTCAAAAAAGGTTAAGAACCACTGATCTAAACATATAGCCGAGGCAAAGAGAGCAACAATCAGAGAAGCAGCCGAGAGGCTAAAGGTAACTGGAGTAGCTGCAGGGCTCACAGCTCTGTGGACAACCATCGGCTGTGAACTCCACAAATTCAGCCCTGTAAGGGAGGGTGGAAAAAGAAAGCTATTTTAAGGAAAGCCATAAGGGGTCCTATTTGCAGTTTGCCAGAACCAATGTAGGGGACACAGCTAGCATGTGGAAAAAGGAGCTCTGGTAAAAACAATCCCAAAATTCAACCTCTGTGTTGGTGTTTCACATAGCGTTTTACACTTTTCAACCTAAAAGTCTTGTCCTCTTGTCAGATTTGACAAAAACATGGGTGGATCTACAGACTGATCGTGGAAGAAAATCTTTTAGTAGCTATAAAAAATGTGTAGTAGGTCAGAGGTCCAGTTTGTAGATGGTAAATTGTCCCCACAAACCATAAAGAACCTACAGCAACAATCAACTCGTATGACTACACCTCAAAATTTTTAGTATCTTATTTGCTAATCGTTTTCATTTGACTTCCAAGTTGTACTTGACTATGTTCATGCCTCAGAATCACATCAAAATATGATTCTGATTTTGATGTGGCACAATGTGAAAAAGTTTAACGTCAACGTCATGAATAAAATGGACAGATAAAATATAGATTTTCACAGACTGGATTGAATATTTAACGTCTCAGATTTAACTTCATTAGCAGCAAAGCTGTGTAAATGAACACCAGAGAGGGAAGCATTTATAGAAAAAAGATGCTTCCTCCTCTAACAGCTGTGCACAGGGGCACAGGTGTGTTTTGATCCCTCACGGGACCCCGCGGATCTTATACAGCCTCCTAATGAAAGGTTCAACACTGCAGCTTTTCAGCGCAGCCGTGGCTGGATTAACCTCTGAGGGTACCCTGGGGCAAGGAAAGTACCTCAGGATCTCGTTTTACCCTGACAATACATGCCAATTTTATTATTTCCTCGGGCAATAAGAGATTAACGAGCCCCGTAGAGCTGAAACGATTTGCTGATTAAAAGACTTTGCAAACAGAAATTAAATGCCAACAATGCTGGTAATGGATTTATTGTCTGAGGACTTTGAGCACAATGTGTACCATTTAACTTAACTCGTACAAGCTTCTCTTTTAGTGAATGTTTGTCATTATTTTGGCCATATTTGGATTTTGGTAAGTGAATGATTCTTTTTTACGGCAATATGGGAGCAAATTTCACTATTTAACAAGTTAAGAAAGTAGAATTTCACAATATATGTTTTTAAAACTCTTAAGTTCGCTGTAAGTTTTCCCATGGGGCATGCAGGCTGGACCCAGTAGAAAGTTCTATTGTTTCAAAGCCAGGAGGTTATCAAGGGCGTTCTCTGTGAAGTTTACATGTTCCTCCAGTGAATGCGTGGGTTTTCAGTGGATACTCAGGGGTTTTAACGTGCATGCATGCAGTTTAATTGGTGAGTCAAAATTTTTGTTAGGCGTGGGATTTGTGAATGCATTATTGTTGGCAACCTTAACTGCAGAATCAAAAAAATCCCTTTAACAGAACCTGTCTGACAGAATGAAGTGGGCTTAAAGATCAGTCTGGAAAGGGTTACGACGTCTTCACTTGCCTTGGTTACAGAGTTCATTATGGAGCAATATGAGACTGGACAAAAACAATTATCTATGGAAGAGTTCCATGGCAAAATTTGGCAAGAAACTAACACAGCCAATCAGAAAAAGATTATACCAATGATAAAACATGGTGGTGGGAGTGTGATGATCAGAGGTAGGTTTTAGACTACTGAAACCATCAGTTTTGCTCTCTAGCAGAAATTCCTGCAGGAGAACGTCCCACCAGTTACATAAATCAAGCCTAATCCTGTCAGCAAAAAACAAACAAACAAACAAAATCTATAGAAACGATATCGTCTTACTCAGAGAAGTATCAATTTATGCACTATGAGGCATGAGTCGGTCAGAAATGAGGGTCAAGATGTAAATGTGTAGAATCTACTCACATATTGATTTAGATGAGCTCAAATACTGGTTTGTGTCATTTATTGCAAAATGCACCACGTTATTACAGACATAACGTTCTTTAAAAGGAACCACTTCTGCAATTCAAAAAAAAATTGGCGCAAAATGTAATCATTTTATTAATACAAAACACAACAGAAACTATAACAAAATGCATTCAAGGATTTCATAACGTTTTGCAGCCAGAATTTAGTACATTATTAGATACAAGACAGAAAAAAATCAACTTTGGAATGGACTCTGCTCAGGCTAGCTGTTAGCTTAACAGAGTTTTTTCAAACTGGGATCCTGGTTAAAATGTTCTGTCTGTAGTCACTGACAATCTGATGACAACAATACAATATTTACGGTTTCACTTCACACTTAAAACGTGTGAAGACACCTTGCTTTATCACAGAGGCGCCACAGAAGCTGTTGTTAGTTGAGACTACTCTCAGATGTTTTAAGTGTCTGACTCTTAATTTTCAAGGTTATGGTAATTCTATTTAACATATCTCAGCACGAGTATACTTTAAAGTTGTGTCATCCAGAACTAAGAGGGCTACAAAATGAAAAGCATCTCCATGTCTGGTCTCATCGAACAAGGTTTAGATTAACATTGACTGGCTTCAGAAAACTATGTTAATTAGTTATCTGCATAAATGAAACCCTCATAATGTCTGTTCCTGTGCTCCAGGAATTGAGCATAGATGAAAGCATGTTGAGAAATTCCCCCTAGGATCTCATGTAGCCTTTTAACAAGTCATCCAGGCTAATGAATGTCACTTATTCCACAATGGCGCATCAAAGGTAATGGAGCTGTAGCATATCTACCCCAGGAAGGCCAGACATGACTGAGTGACTGCTGCTCTTCTGGATCAATACATTTCAACCAACATCCACAAAAGCTCCAAGCATCAAGGACTCAAAACAAGCAGGAAGCATTTGAAGGTCAGATTTACTGATGATGCAATTCAATATTGACGTATGGCTTGTGATTTCTCAGTTTTCTTTTCTCGTTTAAGAGAGAAAAAGGAGGAAAAACATGTCAACGTGTACATGTTGTGAGCTAGATTGAACAATATTAACAACATTATTACCAGTATTTGCCACCACACTATGACAGCAGACCTACATCTCTGGAAATAAATAGAGACCGCTGCATTGAGCCCCATTGAAAACCTCGTGGTTATTCCACCAAATATTGATTTCTGAACTCTTCCTGAGTTAAAACATTAGTATTGTTGTTTCTAAATTAATACTAACTTGTTTTCTTTGCATTATTTGAGGTCTGAGAGCACTGCATCTTTTTCGGTAATTTTGACCATTTCTCATTGTCTGCATACAAACACAAAATTTTTGCTTAGAATTTCAGAGACATGTTGTCAGTAGTTCATAGAATAAAACAACAATGCTCAGTTTACTCAAACGTATACCTATAAAAGTAAAATCAGAGGTGGTCTCTTAATTTATGGAACTCTACTCCTTGTTTTTTTTGGACAACTGTTTAAGTTATGCACAGAGCAAAAGTTATTATGCTTTGATTCTGCTGTAAATTACCGTAGATTTATTTATTTATTCTTGATCACCACAAGTTTGCTTCATCAAAAAAAAGAAAGAAAGAAAAAAGAGAGCAGGAAGTTCATAAATGGATATAAATGAGTCATTTGGTCCCTAGGACAACAAAGTCATAAATATATATACATGAATAAGAAAGTGTGTCGTGCCAAATTAAAATGACTTCATTACACTGCTTCTATTAAAGTACACACAGTGTATATACCCATCTGGGTGCAACTCTATAAAACTAGATACATTTAGAAGTTTCACAATCCAGGTTTGTGAGATAAAGACTAGCAAAAAAAATAAATCTCAGCCTGGTTTTATCCAAATCCTATAAATCACTTCAGGAAGCGTGTAGTGCTGATTTTAACATCACCGTTCAACAACAACCCGAGCGCCAAGAATGAATAATTCAGGTGAAGCCGAGGGACTGCTTGTGCCTGCTGTGTTTGAATTATCAAAACATTTAGCTTTACGGGTCGGACACGCTCAAAGACACGCTCGTCAACAACGCACGGAGTTGTGATGCGAATGCACATGTCAGCAGGAGCCGCTTTCGTCTACGGTTTGATGCACAGCCTTCGTCTGATGGATTGGATGTAGCTTATCCACACAACAAGCACATTACGCACTCAGACATGGAGCTGCAAATGAGAAGCATCTGCTTCCCAAGTTCTGCATCCTGGAATAGACGCAAGAGGGAATCGCTGACGGGAGGCCGACCTTTGGAAAGGAGTGCGCAACTTCCATCTCTTGGCTTTTTCACGGAAAAATACTGTTTGTGTAGCTTTCCTCTCTCTACTTCCTCCCAAAGCTGCATCTCCCTCATTTCACAAAACTCCCCAATGAAGGGACCTGTCACCCGTACACCTCCTCAGAGCCATGTTTTTCTGCCTCGTCTTCCATGGAGCCGGGCCGTTGTGACAGCGCTGCCTCTTCCACTGGCTGCCGCAGCGCCTGACAGGGAGCGAGGACGCCGAGCAAACCGCTGAAACCTGCTCGCGCATTTGCCAAGATAGGCGGAGAAGGTGGAAAAGATGAATAAGAAAAAAAAGGGAAATGAGGATGGTGAAAGAAAGGGGAAGACTTTCTCAGAGACAGCAAGTAGGAAGAGGGTGGGAAGTTAACAGTATTAGAGGTGGAGGGATAAAAAGAAAAACCAGTGAGAGGAAGGAGAGGTTAGACCCTGAGAGACGGAGCTGGAGAAGAGAGGAGAGGTACGATAAGACAGAGGGAAAAGACAAATGATTAAGAAAACAAGATGAAGAAGAAGTGCAGAGAGCGTGCAGTCGGGGCTGTGGGGATATGAAACATCCGCAGGCGATATTCCACCGCCTCAGCTCTCTCACGGTGAAAAGACACACAAAAAACTTCGCTTTTATGCAGTAAACTTTTCTGTGCTGCAGCTTAGCTGAGAGCACAGCGCGTTGAGGATGAGGAGGAATACAAATGTTAGCCGTCCTTTGACTACAAAACACAAGGATGGAGGGAGGGCGCTCGCTTTGTCACTGGTTGTGTTGACGCGGACATTTCGGCAGCTGCTGCAGACACTGAGTGGAACACCAACACCACTAAAGACAACGCTGGTAAACTATTCATCAATGACGTAAACCAGGTTCAAAGTATATATTTAGTTTGGACTTTGTTTGAATTCTGTTTTTCAGAAAAGTGCTACATTATAAAACCAATAAACAAATGGACACAACACTGAAATTTCAGCGTACTAAAAAGATATGCTGTATTTTATATGAGATAGATAATCATCGACTCTCCAAGGGTTTTAAGGAAGCCTTGGTATGTTTATGTATTTTTTCTAATACAGTTTTTCCTTCCACTAAACTTTCTCTTGCTTGGCTTCTACTGAAATGACCTGTTGAGCAATACATTCCTTGCAGTGGATAACAGTGACTCTCTCCTTGAAATTGACATAACATTTCTGTCATAAAAATATCTTTTTATTGGTATGCTATATTCTAGTTTTCTGAAAAACATTAGCTGCAAGCTATGGTTATTAAAAGAAACAGAAAAAAAGTCTTAGGAAATCCAACGTATGTAATGGAGATACATAAATATAATAAGTTTGACATATTATTGAATTACAGATTTTTTAAAATACATTTTTATTAATTTTACAAAGTAATAAATATTTTAAAGGCATACTTCATGTGGTCCCTAGCGCAGGGGAAGAGCTTTACTTACATAATTATCAAGAAATATTACTAAACATGCCCATCTATGCACTCGTACTTCAAGACTTAGCTCAGATTTTCTTGTAGCAGCGCAATGTGTGATAGTTTTGGCCAGTACCTTCAGTTGACAGAGTCCACACCAATCCAGGATATTTGGGAAGTTTGTGCAACATCTTTCCAATGACGGCTCTAAAAACATAAATAAGGATGTATGAGAGGACAAACAGCTAGCATAAACGTGTTAGATCAATGTAGATATACAAAAAAATATATATAAAATAATAATTTAATAAACTAAACTACAAATGTATTGATATCTAGATCTTGACCAAATGACAAAGTGTATTTTAGTCCAAATTTGGACTAATGGCAAGCTAATTATTTTAATTTCGTAGGAGTGCAGCAAGGCAAAAAAACCCCCACAAAAACAATCTTTCTACTGTAAATTCCTGATCATAATTATATCACTAATTGCCAATATGACATACCAACAAAAACATAATGGAGCACTTAGGCCAAAGTAGATTTCAAATATATTTTAATTGGTTTTCATGATTTTGCAAACCTGTTCCCAACTCTTTAACATAAGATAAACGCCAACATGGCTCATTTAAAGGCAACTCTTGTCACATAAGGTCCAACAGCATCGACATTTTGTATCACTGAATATGGCTACGACGTTAATATTTAGTTAGTATTAGGATTTAAAAATAAAGCAAACACAAAACTTAATTTATGAAGCTTTGACTTCATAAATCCTCACTAAAACATAACAGAGTAAAGCCAAAGGTTATTTTTGTCTGGACGTTTTTATCACAAACTGCCAAACCAGAGGGCAACCAGAGAGAAAAAGCTAATCAAAGTACACTGTCCTTTAGTTAAGCCCCTTTGAGAGATCACACAGCTGCTCTCTCTGAATGCACCTTTTGGGGGGCAGAAGCTTACGCAACTCAATAACTTTCATCTGAATTAAAAGGTTGCCATCTTGTAATGAAGAGAGTCCCTCTAGGTCAGGGGTGTCAAACTCAAATACACAGTGGGCCAAAATTTTAAATTGAACAAAGCCGAGGGCCAAGGTTGAACAAATGAATTGTTTAATATGGACCCAAACAAGTTTTGATTTAACACTAAATATTGAACAAGCAAGGCTTATATAACTTAAAAGTGCAGGCGTGCAAAATTGAGTTGCTAATAATAATAATAAAACATATAAATGGCATATTAAATAAAATTTAAATAAAAATTGAATGCCTCCTTTCTGAGGTAAATGTCAAAATTAGCTTTGTACACAGGCTAATAAATTTGAAAATAAATTAACAACTATGAATAAATCATTAAATAAACTATGAATAAACCATTCAGGCCTTGGAGTAACAAGAAAAGGTGCATAGAAAACTTATTTATTGCTCATTTTGCGACACACTGATCTACTCTGATGCGGCCAAGTCAGATACCTGGCATCTTTTCTTGGATGCCGGTTCATCAATGTCGGGGCTCAGAGTTTGAGCTGAGGAAACCTTCATTATCGAACAAAGGTGTTCGTCAGTCAGACGTCTCCTGTGAGATGTTTTCGTCATCTTCACTGAGGAGAAAAGTTGCTCACATACATATGTAAACAGATATTCTGTCTCCCACCTGTCCAGAAAAGTTCTATTTACTGCCTTTCTTTTCACCATTTTTTGGTAGGGTAACACAGTGACAGCTGTAGTTTGAGGTCGCAGTGTGGTTTGGGGGAGAGGCACGGGGAGGCGGGGTGCGCCAGGGCTTTCAACCCAAAAAGTGCGCAAGAAGACGGATCACCACCTTCCTAATACATCCATGTCCGCTACCATAAGTGCTACTGACACAGGAGGAGGCGTGTCTGCCTCTGTCTTGATTGACGCGCCAAAAAACAGCAGAGCATTATGGGATTTGTAGTATAAGCGGTGAATGCGGCGTCACAGCGTTGCCACCGTATAATACCGGCGGGCCGGCTCTAATATTAATTTGAAATTGAATCGTGGGCCAAATATAATTACACTGCGGGCCAAATTTGGCCCGCGGGCCAGAGTTTGACACCTATGCTCTAGGTGGAGAAATAGAAGGCAGAGTTCAGCAGAGAGTCAATCAGCAAACAAACAGACCTCACAAATGATTTGTTTAAAATCTCCCCACATTGATTACTGTTTATCTCAGGGGTTTATTTTGTCGTCGAGTTCCTGCTTCAAGCCTTGCATGCGTGTGTGTGTACACCTCTGAATGTGGGAGGCTCAGAGATGTGTGGGTGCAACTGGAGCATTACGATCGCTTCAGACATACAGGATTCTGCGGAGCCACCACGAACAGATCTCGCTTTTGTTTCATGTCACGATCTCTTCTCTTATGATCATTATGAATTGGCCTCTCCACTCAACGACCGCCCCAACGCTCGAATGTGAAGTAGGTCGTGGAGCAACGCGTGACTCACTCGTTCATTCGTGCAGACACTCGGCCCATTTTATCGACTGAAACCAATGTATTCATACGCCGCCTTGAAAAAGTGTTGCATTTTCATATTTTGCACCTGAATAATTGAAAATGTGAGGATGTTTTGCTTGGATTTTACGTGACAGAGCAAGACAAAGTGGTGCATAATTATGAATGGAAAAGATGATGATATATGTAGTGAATGAGAGAAGAAGTTGAAAGATAGATAATATCCCTGCAGAAATCCACAGCTTAGGTAGAGGAATGTATTGATGGGACAACAAAAGGGTTTCGATGCTTTTCAGCTTACATGTTGTATACTTCGGAGTTATTAACAAACAATTCTGACATTAAATAGTCATTTCACTATGACAGATTTCTTCAGTAAACAGGATTTTAAATATCAAACCTGGGAAAACCAGAGAAATTAGGGAAGGACAAGAAAAGAAAGAAAAAGGGAAGGTAATAAGAAACGATGTAAAGAAAGATGGATGGGCATGCGAGGGAGATAGGCGTACTATACAAGGAAGAAAAACAGGATAAAAGGAAAGGAGGTAGGACAGAAGGAACTAGGGTAGGAAGAAAGGACAAACACTGGAAAAGAAATATGAAAGGACACTGAAAATGAATAAAAAGGAAGAACAGAAAGAAAAATAAATAGAAAGAAAGGAGGAAGGGCACACAGGGGAAATAGAGGTACGACACAAGAAAACCAGAATAGAAAGAAAGGAGGCAGACCACAAGGAATGAGGGAAGGAAAGACGGTAGGACAAGGAATGACATAAGGAGGAAATAAAAGGTTCGAACAGAAGGAAAGGAGAATGGAAAGGTACAAGGAAAGAAAGAAAGGAATGGCAGTAGATACAAGGGAGAAATAATAAAAGGAAGTAAGGACGGAAGGAAAGTCCGAAGAAATACAAAAGGAAAGGAATAAAGGAATGACAGAAGGAAAGGAACTCGAAAGGGAATAAAGTCTGGAAATACAAATCTTGTTCCACAGTTTCATATCGCTCTACTTGTCCAAAAAAAATGCTTTTTTGGACCTTTTCAGACTTAGTATAGGAACCTTTCAATGATTAGCTTTGCTCTCCATAAATCTAGCCTTTTGTGGAAGAGTCTCTAAAAATGAGTCATTGTTGAAAAACCCATAAGAAGTCCTGTTTAAAATTCGCCTTAAGCCAAACATGGAAGATGGTACTCTGGTTAGGCAAATAAAAGTTGACTTACAACTAAATCTACATTTTACTGTTTTATTGCTACGATGTTCAGATGTTCTGATTTTAATGTTTTCCAAAAAGTTCAGACACGCACCCGGACACAACTGTGTGAACAACAGAGCAGAGCGTACTCAGTGTTGGCCAGTGAGTGGGTGTATAATGGCAGCGAGGTGAAGACTTTTGAACCCTGTGAAATAAGGACAGAGCAGTCGTCACTTCAGTCTGAGAACATCCTCAAGACTGAAACTCTGCTGGAAGTTGAAACGGGAGCCAAGCTATTTCTCTGATGAAGCAAAGTTTTGCAACGTGCCAGGACATTTTAAAACTCATCTGTCAGAAGAAAACAAGGTGAGCAGCACTATGAGCCCGGCGCTGAGTCTTAATGATACAGTCCTGTTCCAGTCCATTAGTGGAGGTGCTTCTTGATTGAAGAAGTGGGCCTACACACAGTTCTGCCATTCAACTCCTGCAACCAGAATGAGGTGGGATAAGAAACATCTCCTCCCAACAACCTAGGTACAAACTGACGATGATCCAGGTTTTGTCATAAGGCAAGAAATGGCAATATAGTGGTTCAAAGACCACTTCCTTAAAAATCTGGAAATGTGGTCAAAGCATATTTATATGTCAGATTTAGTATTTCAATTTTGTTCTTAATTTTGGTTTAAACCTCTATGGTATCATGCTGCCCTATGAGGCAGCACTCCATTTTTGGCTGCATCTAATATCTTTACAATGGATAAAAAAAATAAATTCCTGGCCTCTTTTCATCTGCAAAAAATATATTTCATTTAAAAGGCGAGTAGAACTTAATTTTCGATAAAACAGTGTAATTTCACTGCGAGGTAAAGGAAGGAAGTTGGTTAAAATGCAACCATTATGATGCCACAACAGCAGTATTCAATTTTAGTAGTTTCTGTTTAGGTATATAGCGCAGGTAAAATAAATGACTTCTTTCAGGGTAAACACTTTTAATGGGACTATTGACTTAAACTTCACACTATAAGACCATAACAATTCCAGTAACCCATACATATGCAAAGGAAATTAGCGCATACAATGGATTTGAGTATATTGAAGTGAAATGGTAAAGGGAATAAATATTGAACACATTAAAAAGTTTCAAAAAACATAACGCAAAGTGATATGATAAGCATAGTCTTAAGAGTTCTTTACAAAACATGTTAGTGCCAATGGCTACAGCCAAATTTCTAAACTTTGGAATGTTTCAGTGACCATAGTTGGAGTCATAATCTGGAAGTGGGAAGAAAATTGTTACACCATGAACTAGCCATGATGCGGTGTCAAAAGAATAATCAAAGACTAGTTCAAGAGTCAAGGTCTTGCAGAAAGTTTCAGAAATTGCAGGTGAACACTTTGGATGCCATTACATTCAGCACATTTAAAGGAAAAATGTTCTGAAACTCACCACAAAACACAATAAGTAAAGTTTGCTGTTGGGTCATGGCATATAACCTGTCTTACAGGACACAATACTGACAGAATGTCATCTTTCAGAGAAAGGACGGTCCAGTCAATCACCTAATTTGATAAAATGAATGGGAAGGACAAGATAATTTAAGATTTGAAGATTGTATTTAATACTTTTCTTCATGTGTCCAAAAGTTTTCTTCTTGGGACATACCAATCTTATTTTTAAACATTCTGTAATTTGAGGATTAATTTGCTGTAATTTTGCTGTATGTGTGGAGAACTTGGGTTGTTTCAGGCATCTGGTCTGAATATAATGTCACTGGTCATATTAGAAAACACACTGACCAAATTTAAAAGTCGCTAATGACCAATTTGAAGTTGGCTGCACTAAAGTTAAGTCTACTAATATATTGTCCACGGATGTCGATTTCAGTTTGTACGTCTTATTTGATTGAAATTCTCACATATCTTCCTGAATTTAAATGAATTCGCCATCCTTCACCTCTTTAATAAAGAACAGAGTAGGAATCAAAAATAATTTCAATTTATTTATGACAAAAACGACAGGGCCGAAGCAAACCTGCCAGGAGAAAGCAAGACTGATGAGGATGAAAGCAAGGAGGCTGAACGTTATCTCTGACAAAAGATAGCCTGGGAGTGTTCAAAGTGCGTTGAATGAGGCTTCTGTAAATGGGAGGAAAATTTGTGGAAATCATAATCCAACAAGACAGAAAAAGTTAAAAGTACCAGTAGACTACGGCCTACAGAGCAAAGGATGAGTCTGGTGTTTATTTCTGCTGCAACCAACATGAAATTTATCTTTGTTAAAGTGTAAAGAATCAAAATGAAACCATGATGAACGACTCTGGGAGACATTCATTTCAGTAGGTTGCTCCGCAACGGTACAAAGTTCCCTACAAACAAGATTCAGACAAGAAACCTTTTCAAAGACTTCTCCCTTAAACTTCCATTTAAAATGAAAGGTTTGGTAAACTGATGGAACTGGGGGCCTGTCACAATAGCAAATTTTTCTGGATGATAAATTGTCCCAGAACTTATTGCAATAAACGATAATATTTGTTGTTTGGAGACCATTTTCAAGTGATATAATAGTAATAATGGCATTTTAAAAAATGCAAGAACACATTCTCAATGATCAGTAAACTTTAAATTCTATTGAACCTTTAAACACTGGAAGACATTCGAAATATGCAAAATAAAGAAAATATGATTTTCTTTAAATGAAAATTGAGTTTCTTTTAACTCATCATGCAAAACTGTTAAATAAATTATATTCAAATAGAAATAAACTCTTATGGTGCAATACCACCTAATGGCAACAACCCCTTGAAATCTATAACTTTAAACCTTTTTTTCCCCAAGTGGCACCATAATTGCCAGCGGGTTACAATATATGCAAACTAATTTCATTGGTTAAGTGAAATTAGTGACAAACTAATTTGTTTGACAAACTCACGCCAGTGAGTTTGTCACTCACTGGCGTGCTAAACATTTTTTTTGTTGTTGCTTTACCCTTTAGCATCCATAAAAAGCTGAATTTAACATAATGGGGTTGGGTTTTAATCTCTCGCCCATCATTCTCTCCTGTATTCATTTGCTTCCTGGTTTTCCTCCACTTGTTTCCATCTGTCTTCTGGGTATTGCCGTTTCATTCTGAAGGATTCTTTCCTCGGGTGTCTGTCTTTTACATGTAGTCTTAGCGGGGTTTTTTTGAGTACCTCATTAGTTTCACTTCTGGTTTGAGTCCTTTGAGTGTGCTCCTAATGAGTCCTCTGGGTATTTGTCGTTCTTTATCATTTCTCTGTTCCTTGTCAGTCCATCTGTTACATTTACCTGTTTTACCAGTTAAGTTGTCCCTATCTGCTCTCCTTGCGTTATCGCAGACACTCCGGCTAGATTGGAGTGTCGGGTGGTTAAAGTTTAATTTCATCTGGCCTTGACCTTGCTCCGTCTCCTGCACATGTGACCTCTAAAGGTAATGCAACGGAATAAGGTAGTATCTTTTTTTTTAAGGCAATGGAGAATTATTGAGCAATAAAACAAAATACATTTTTCATAACTTATGCGCATTGCTTGGAGAGAGTGGATTGAATCCAAATGAATGTCTTTCACACTATTTCCTGAATCAAAAAGCATCTTTGTTCTACATAATATCCTTTGAAGAGCCTATATTTACTCCAACGTTGTTGCCATGTTACTAAAAAAGTTTTTTAAAAAAAGAAAAAAAAAAGAGAGGAAGTTTCTGACCTGGTACTTATAAGAACGTAATTTGAAATTTTTCAGGAGTGCTTCTAGTTTTTCCCACTTTCAACTAAGTTTTGAATAGTTTATTCTTTCTATGCTAAGGAAAGACGTTTTTGGCTGAATGTGTGGGAAAGCTGTATGATGGTAAGCATTAGTCACCTGGATAAAGTGAAGACAAACTCAAACTGGAGTCATCATCTGAATTGTAAATTTTAATCTGTTCATTCCTTCCCACTGAATCCGACTGTATGCAGCAAATAATGTTTTGTCATATTTCTTTTGACCAAAAACACGCTTGGATTTCATCACTTTTACAAAATATTCTGTTTTAAAACTGACTTTTACTTCATATTTCCGTCTCTTACAGATTAACTTTGATGCTACTCAAATTTTTGCTTTTTAATCTACTTTTAGTAAACTGAGAATACTGGTTTGTAGTCTTTATCATATCACGCCAAAAAAAAAATATCTGAAGACACATTAACTACAATTTGTGATGCATTTTTAATCCTCATTACAATTTATCAAAGAATCTGACATTTTTAACTTGTTAATCTCTCTGAGCATCTTTTTAAAATCAAAACAGGATAGGATCTTTTCATTATTTCCAGCATGAAGATGATTGTGCATCATATCATAGCATGCTGCTTTTTTCAAATCACCGAGGGTCATCGTTTGAGGAGATTCTCGAATCATCCATCACTTGAGTATAATTACCGAGGAGATGACACATTTGCCTCTCAGACGTCTTTAAAGGGCACTAGGCCTAATCCACAGTACTGACACTTCAGTCAGGACTCTGCATACTGTTTGCTCTGACACATTTTCATTTTAACTGCGACCCTGTCTGAGTGATGCTCAAGAACAGTCCGGGTAAGCATGAGCCAGGAGAAATCCTCTTGCAGAAACTCCTCAAGGAAAACCAAATATTTTTGCTTCAGTCTGAACTTGGAGACGTGTTGGCATATAGCTCCTTTAATAGTGAAAATAAGCAGCCAATCACAAATGGCCTAGATGGGTTTTTTTTCTTGTAGAGAGCAAAAAACAAAAAGAAAAAGCCGCTTGACCAACTGTTCACACTCAAACATGTTCGCATGATATCACAAAGAAGACAGAATATATTTGGTGCCATGCACCAATTCAGCCTCTCTGACATCCATGTTGCTTTTTTGGGGGGAAAAAACACACACCTACTTCAAGATGTTTACTCTGTAGTCTGAAACAAGACTACTTATTTCTGTTATTCTCCCAGCCCCAACAATGGCATCAACTTTCACCCCTTTTCCATACAGAGGAGTGCATTACAGATTCTGCAACCTGAGCTGGACTCAATGCAGCTCCTCCAGAGTTACTACAGGACTCTTTGTTGCTTCTCGGTCTAACGCTGTCCTCGTGATATTTTGATAACTATGTAATGTTTTCCCTCCACAATTATGTGCAACTTTATGTAGGCCTGGCCATTGGAATTGCAATTAAAATATAGTACATGTTCAGGCTCTAATGTGACAGAAAACTTTTACACATTGCCCTGGTTACAGAGATAATGGGGTGAGACAGACAGAAGATATATGGTCAGATTAGAATCTGCATTAAAACACTGAGATGGATACGATTTTGTTTTATTTCCCTTGAAAATGCAAACAACCAGGAGGGAAATGACTTTGATAATAATGCGAAGATCTGATGTTTACAATGTCCAGTTTTGTCCCTTCTTTGGGCCTTTGAAGCGCAGCTTGCCTGTTCTGCCTCTAACCCAAAATCAGCATTGCAACTCTGAAGTATTATTCAAAGAAGGACCCATGAGGGCCAGTGTTTGACGTCACCGCTGTTGTAGTGGGTGTGATTAGCTAAAAGTAGATCTGAAATCAGAGCTAAGAATGGAATCAAGGGAATGCGGCTATTGTGACCCTGCCTGGACTTAATCACTGGAGAATATTGATGCGTTGCCATGGGGCATTACAGTTTTTTACATCAGATTTTCACCTTCCTGATTTTCCTGCACTCCTTATTGAAAAACCGCGGTAGAGAGAAATGACTCAATATCTGAAGCTTTTAAATTTGCCTACTCTGGCAGCTATTTTTCCCAAGAGAAGTAAAAATAAAATAAAATAAAATGAAATCTGTTTTTGTGTAAGACATGAAAGGTAGAGAACAGCCAAATTGCACTGAGAAAAGTAAAGGCACAGACTGGAGCACTATTGAATTTGTCAAATAAAAAGGATCAGCTTGGAACATATTTGGACGGTACAGATATAGGAGTCGTCACTGCAAAATGTGTCTTTCTTTATATTGGTTTGGTGTCAGCAAGGCCTCTCATTGCAGCTCTGCCACAAAAGTTAAAGTTCAGAAAAGAAAGAGTGTGTTATCCAGGGGCGAACAACAATAAAAGAGGACCCGGGGCCGTCATCTTGGGAGAGCTAAAAGGGGGGTTGGTACCAGATTCTAAAAACATGTTTTAATGGATTTTCAAAATTGTAAATCAATGTTTTTGTACAAAGGCAACACACCTTTATTGAACTGTATTATAAGGTGTTTTTTTAAAATAAACTAACTGCTTAATTGAACATCTGAAAGGTCCTGAACCAAACATTATGTTAAAACTAGAAAATAGACATTGGTCATGACTTATGAATATGCCCAGTGGAATATTATGTGCATTATCACAGGGCTTTTGGCTCCTTTGACATTTCTTATAAAAGTAGGGAAAGTCAATTTATTAGAATCAAACTTAGGTCAGACAATAGTTTCATATCTGCTTTCTTACAAAAGTAAGAAAAGTCAGGTTTTAGTTAAGAAAAAGAGTGGTCAGAATCAAGACTTTTTGTAATAACCATGCTGTTATTAATAACTGCCTTAAGAGCACTTCCTACCAACCCAACCAACATGTGGATGTGGGCTCAGAAAAGGCTTCTTGTACCAAATGTACATGAGTTTACTAAATACAAGGTATATTTTGGAACATAGGAGTCTCAAGTAGTTGAGACTACCCCAACACCCCAGCCAAACAGGTTTCCAGTGGTCAGAACTATCTGTGGCCCGTTATTTAACACATTTCCTACTTTTATGGGCTCCATCTGTAAATGTTGACTGGGATTCATTTCAAGTAATTTTCTACAATGCAGTCATTGATGCTTAGGGCCATTGTCCATTTGGAAGACCAATTTGTGTCCTTCCTATTTTTGCTGGAGGTTTGCCTGGCGCTGATGAAGCTGGGTGATTACAAACGAGCTCAGAGACTAAAAAAATATCTCCTTTGGTTGTTTTTCTTTTTATAGATTAAGTTATTAGAATCAAACTTAGGCCAGACAAAAGTTTCATTTCTGCTTCAACTTTGATCTGTTAATTATTGCTACTATTTTAGTTGAATTGGCAAATTATTAGGAGTCACAGTTCTTGTTTACTGGTTATTTTAATTCATGGTATGCAGATCAGATTGGTGTTTGTTTATGTTTATTTTTTCTTTTTTATTTAGCTTTAATTAGTCATTAGTGAGCATATACTGGTTAATGTTAATTACTCACACTGATTTTAGCAGTGAGCAGCTTTCAGGAATTAACCAATGTTTTGCATTGAGTGTTTTTAATAGGTTCTGAAGTCTAATTCTAATGTCTTATTTCTCTCACTGCGTTATAAAAGTAGCGCACTCAAAAAAATTTTTTTTATGAAAAGTATACATTTTTAGAGGCGCTTCATTTCAATGCAAAACCGTAACCAGAGAAATGGGAGTATATTGAGACAAAACTGCAATGGATTGATGTGAAATTAGGGTATGACTTGACATTAGAGTATAAAAGAAAATATATTTCTTAATGTTTCTTACTTTAAGATGTCTCATGGGGGAAAAACAAAAGTCAGAAAAATGACTTTTTATGCTTCCCACCCACAGTGGACATCTTCCATAGAGTTCAGACACGTGGAGTACACGATTAAGTTCTCCGATAGTCCTCTAGAGTCGCCTCTCGGCTGCTCTCCACATGGATCAGACTGACTGAGGGCAGCAAGAATAAGGGTGCAGATACATGGACCACAACCATTCACATAAAACTCTTTACGTCTATGCCCATCCAAGGACATTTGCTATGTAACCGCTCTTACGGCTGTGCAAGGAAATCTTCTCTTTTATTACATTTTTAAGTTTGTAGCAATGTAGCGTTGTAAAAATCCCATTTCTAGAAGAAATTGCTTTCCCTCCTTCCACAGAGCAGAGCATCACAGTATATTCAGTCTGCGGCAGTCTGAGGAAAAGGCATTAGCATCTCGTCGTGGGATTTTCAGAGGAATATGGATTGTTCGAGGAACAATGTGGAGCATATGGGAGACGATTTCTTTTTTTTTCCCCCTACACTGCTGTTCTCTGGAGATGATTGGTCCGACGGGGATCTCTCAAGAGACCCTCTACAGTGCTGAATTGAATCTAAGGTTTTTACAAAACATATAAAAAGCAGCGATAGCGAACATAGTGCTGAATACAAAAATGCAAATATAGATTGTTCAGACTTTGCCTGGGGGGGATTTAAGTTTTAGCTTGAAGGGAGAATAAGAGGAATTCAGAGAAAGAAAGCATTAATGCGCTTCACTCACTTTCTCCTCTTCTTTGGCTTTGTCTGTGTTATTTATCAAAAGCAAAGCCACATGTTATTGAGTAAGGCTGCATTTAATTGAAGTGATTGCTGTCATGACTGCTGTGAGTGCGTGGAATGTGTTTATGGATCTCGGTCGCTTCGGCAAAGGCCGGATCATTTTCTTTGTGTCACTTGTAAAAGACCCATTTATAGCCGTGAAATTCAGTCAATAAATTCCTCTGCCCTCCACGACCTCTTTGCTCGCTCCCTCTCTGCGGAACACATCGCAAAATGTCACCGAGGGACGTTTCAGAAAGGTCTAAAAACTCTGCGCTGAAAACAGAAATGAAGGAAAGTCCTTCCCCGGAAAGAAGAAGAAAAATAACACATTTAATTCCCAGAAATGTGGCGTTGCATCTTATTTCTGGTCTTCCTCGACTCTTGCAAAGCACCTTTGGGAAGCGGTTTATGATGTGCAGGGTGTACCCTTGACTGGCTTCATGAGGTGTGAAAACTTAGAGGTCAGCTCCAGGAAAAGCTCCAGAATATAAGAGGGGGTAGAGGCCAGAAATGCAGACTCAGCTTGGGATACAGTTACCATCAGCGCCGCCCCGTTCATCTAGAACATTCAGGACAGTACAAACTAACTGAGGACTTTCAAACTGTAAAAGGCCTATTTTGATATTTCCAATATCGTCCATGCTTAAAGGCAAATTCTTAAATACGATTAACTTTTTTTAATTTCAATTACAGCTGGGTTGATAACTGCTGTTTGTTTGTGTTTCTCAGCATTTTATTTTGAAAAGCTGAAACTCAATCTTGTACTGCACAGACGTTGTAACTCTTGACGTTGTAATAAAGCAAAATAAATTTGCTTCATTTTGTTTATGTTTTGTTTTCTGTATATGTATAAATAATAAAATACTACAAGGAATTACTTTCACTGTAATGTTTAATTTTAACTTATCAGTTTTATATCGAAAAATCTCCTGATTAAGAAAAATCAATCATAATTCCAAGAGATTAACAGTTTTATTTTATGAGTGACGGTTATATAATTCAGTAGCCTTATCAGTTGCTACACATATTATGCTTAGTTTAAATTAGATAGTAATATATTGCCTGTAACAGATGTAAACAGATACATTTTTAAGGTTTTATTTGAACATTGTCATTCAAGTAAAGCAGATATGTAATACCGTTAATCATCACAGTATTAAATCCCCTTTCATTGTGAACAGAAGGAGTTTTTGAATTAATGATCGTGTTGCTCATCATTTATACCGGGATAAACACGGATAACAAAGCCAAACTGCTGTTTTAAGAAACCATAAACCAGGGTTCTCAATTATACACAGCCTGCTTAACACGCATCAAAAATAAAAGCTAAAAGATGAGTCACGGTGCAGGAGGTTAAAGCCCTGCTGGTGTGAAAGTTTTTTCATGTTTCTGTCAGGAAGTATATCTTCACTCGAACAAAACGAAGTAAGCGTACACAGCTCACTCTGGGAGCATGTTGACCTTCTTTGACGGAAAAGGAAGCTGCAGCTGCAAAGTGGGAGCAAGCTGAACAACTTCTACCCACCAGAAGAATCCATGCTTGAAGTAATATCAGAAATGTGCACTTACAAGGATAAAGAGCATTAAAACATAACTTTTGAAGATTTTTGTTTTTCTTGTTGTACGACAGATGACCTCTTATCTGTGAATAAATCATCTTCAGTAGGCTTGTGTTTCTGTCAATAAAACCAGACTTTTTTTTCCCCCTATAAACACCCAAAGCCAAACAAAAGCAGCAGCTTGTTTGGCTTAACATTGAACTTCATACAAGCAGTAGGTCAGATTTATTCCTCTCTCGTACTCTGACACACGTTGATCCTTTTCTCATATTTCAAAAACTTTCTACTAAAACCTTTCCTGTTTCAGGTTGAATGTTTTGGAGAGACTTCATCGCAATCTTTAAAGAGTTTTCAACATTTTCGAAACTGAGCTTTTATTGCTGTAACAACCTTCCGCACTGACAAAATATTATTCATTGGGTTAAAGGTCACATGTTAACAAATCAGTTTTGCTTTGTTTTATAGAAAAAATAAATAAATCAATGAAGCACACTAAATTCTGCCTTAAACATTGTCTTGGTCTGACTGTCTAGAAACGTTTAATTAGTAATCTATGATTTCATGTTTCTCTGGGGTATACACATATTGGGACACTTTTCTCTTCAATATGGGAAAGACAAAAAAAATAGAGGAAAAATAACTAATTGATAAAGTTTATTTTTCTTTAATATTTTTATTAGGAGGGAAGGAGACATTACAAGCAAAATGTTAACTGTTAATGACCTAGTATGCCATATAGTACACAACTTCTCCATGACGTCAACAGAAAAAAGCAAAACAGGAGAGGTAAAAAGTATATGGATGGAAAAAGGCATACAATACCCTGAGGGTTTCCTGGCTACTGTACACGAACGCAAACTAATTATTTAATGGAAAATCTGACTTACATGGGGAAAAGAAAAGTTGCTTAATTTTAGAAGATGTGATCTTCTTTTCCTAACATCGGTGAATAGCTTAAATGTTAAATAGTACCTGTTGAGGACATTCATGATCTTGAGTTGGACACCCCGGCTCTACGCAAAATCTGACTGAAACTCAGCTGTATTTTGCAAAGAAGAACGTTTAAAAATATGCAAAGAGACTGAAGTGCCATAGTTTTCAAATGTACACTTTTAAAGAGAATAAAAGATGGTGGAGTAACATTTTGTTCTGATCAGATAAGACAAAAACTTTTCTGACCTACATTGAAATTGCTATGTGCAAAAACAGTGGTGGTATCATGCTGTGGACGATTTTGAAAAAATATTAGGTTACTTACACCTCAGTAATGATATCCCAAAGTTATGTTTGTCTATCAACTAAAATACAAAATGTAGAGTCTTTAAGGAATGCGACTACTTTTATACTCCTTGGATTGTTAGTTTTAAAATTAAAGTTTTTGTCCAAGGAGTATTGTTATTATAGATGGATAGTGGGTGGGAATCTTATAGCAACTTGGAAGTATCACGTTTCAGTTATCATGATAAATGCAGCATTTACAATGCAGAGAGAATACGTGCTAAATTTTAACAAATATTTTCTAAATACATGCATAATCACCTGTTTGGTTGTGCATCACCCGAGGGAGAGATTCATCTGCATTCCATTAGAGGTGTTTCTGAATCATTTTATGTTATACTTGTTCATAAAAATCATGAGTTTATGTGTAAAGCTCTGAATAAACAAGATGATGCAATTTACATGAAATTGAAATCGTCTTTGGAGTAAATTGAAAAATGAACCAGGAGTCAGTACTGGCCTAGAAAGCCTTTCAGAACTCCCCGAAGAAGAAGGAAAAAAAATGCCGTAGATAAGAAAACAGGTGAAAATCTGTGTTAAGGTTTCATGTTATTAACATCGATAAAGTGTTTGGGGAAAAAACCCCTTCAGAGCCCTTCCAGGTGACGGATGATGTATGTCTTGCTCCTCGGCGGTGCAGATAACCCCGCCTGACCTCTAGGAACATCAGTTTGTAGAACATTGTGTTGAGGGATCCTCCCGGGATCCGAGACCCGAGCTCTGGAGCTAATAGGTACAGATATCCATTTTCTTTCCTGCCTGCACTCTCTCTTCCCCATTCTGCCGCACTGCAAAAAATGTCCGTCTCCAGCATCGTCTCGTGCAGGCGAAGGGGCCTGCCAGAGATAGCAGGCAAACGGCTCTAAAAGCGGTGCTGTTGTCAAGACGAAAGCAGCAAAACAAGATATCAGGCCCGGCTGCTTGAGTACTGGAACGTTCACAAATCACGTGGTAGAAAGGAGTCCAGCTCTTTCGCATGTGTCTTATCATCAGTCTTGGGGAGATTTGGCTACCATATGGCCACAGTTTGCATCTTCTGTTCTTTGTTGTTTCGTTTTTTTCGTCAAGTAATTTGTCAACATGTGGTATCAGTGCTGAAAGATTAGCTCCTCTCCAACAGATTTTGTGTTTGCACGGCACAAAATAAAGCCAACAGAAGCATGTGGTACAGCCCTTCAGCTGTTTTATGATAATGAAAGATGTCACCTGCGGTGTTAAAAAGTATTTACCCCTTTATACAAAGCAAACTGAAAAAGCAACCCGGCCTTGCGTAAAATAGTTATGACCACCAAAACCGAACACCTGGTTGTGTCACCCTTAGCGACAACAACTGCTGTCAAGCTCTTGTTGTAACTGCAGATTAGTTGTTTTAACTGAAGCACTTTTTAATGCTTTTTGTTCATAATCAGCCTGTTTAAGGTCACTCCAAGGCATACCAATATAATATAATTTCAGACTAGGGACATACAAAATCTGTTTTCTTCTTTTGTTTTTAGCCAGCTACAGTTAAACTTGCTATTCTGTAAATTCGACACCTGAGTTAAGCCCAAGCGCAACTCAAGCACGACTGGGCTTCAATATCAAACTGAGGGATGGATGTTCTTCCTCAGGATTTTCTGCTAAATAACCAAATTTATGGTTGCACCAATTACAGAAAGTCAGCCAGGTCCTAAAACAGGAAATCTGTTTTGGTGCCTGCATCACACTAGCACCAAAATGTTTGACTTTTTTCTGAAATGTGTTTCTGTTTTCTAACAGGTTGCACAACTTGAAACGAGTTGTCTTCTTCTCTTCCCAAAAAGTGACCTTAACTTTTAGGAAAACAAGTGCTGGAAAACAAGTGCTGGAGTGCTCTAGATGTTGCTTTGGGTTTTTTAGTTACCTCCTGAATGAGTTATCAATGTGCTTTTGGAGTAATTTTGTTAGTTAAGGTTCTCCAAGGTTCTCCAAACGTTAGAAAAGGCATTGCAATAGTTTCCAGCCTGAGATCACTGATATATATATATTTTTTCTTAAATTGGTTCTTGAATTTCATTAGCATAGGACATAATGTGTTGATTTCTGACATCCGTAAGCTAACTTCATGTAGTTAGCTTGAATTTAAGAAGTTGGGCAGTAAACAGGTTTGTGACTTGTGCAGCTGAACTGAAAAAGTAGGTTAATCTCTCTTTTTTCAAAGTTTAACAAAGAGGAAATTATATTTCCAAAATCTTGCCAGGTTGGTTCAAACAGCTTTAAAAAAAAAAAAAATTATTAAATGAAATCAGCAATGCACATACTTTCCTACTACACTGTATGCTGATTTTTTTCCTCCTTCTCCTTCATTAGACAGCAGGATAATTAATTAAGAAGCTGTCCGCTACAGCAGCTCTGTGTTTTCATGAAGCGAATCTGTCAGATTGAATGTCATGTTTGCAGATGTAAGCACTGCCAGAACTGCAGACATCAAGAGGATAAAAATGGATCAAAAGAAAACGCATGCACAACAATGCAATTCAGCGCGATTTAGTTTTTTTATATAGTGCTAATCCATACTAGAAGTCAGTCGAGGACACTACAAAAAGGCCAACAGGTCACATTGGAATCCAATTATATGCGGTTCAATTCATTACATTTCAATTCAGCCCATTCCATTCAGTCTAATTCATTTTAATACAGTCAGAATAAACCTAAACTATCTCAGAAACATGGAATGCAATTTAAATTCAAGGGCTTACACTCAAACTCTTTTCAACAGAAACTTTTAAGGATAAAAATGTGAACATCAAATTGCCTCTTTAAGGAAGCCAGAGGATTGTACCTAATCTGGGTTTAGATTAAATTATTACTTTGTATATTTTTTAGAGACAAGAATCTTAATTTATTCCCAAACTCCTACTTTACTACATTACTATTAAGTTGTTTCAATTTATACATTTATCAGTTTATTTATTGTCATTGTTCTAGTAACTAGTGTTATTTTGTTGGATGTTATGTCAGTGGCGGCTCTGGGTTAATGATGCTTCCATTCACTAATATGTGCTCCATTTACTATCCCTTGGTTGCCATTTTATCTTCAAAAAACTAAACATTGAGCATGTAAACAAATAATTTGTGTCCATGTATTTATCCTCATATATTAGATCACCCTTCTTGCAAGTTAATAATGTCTGATGAATTTTGGTAGCAAAGACTTCTATTATAAAACTTCATGTAAACTATTTTTGAAGACTTTAAGACTGCTTTCTTTGGTTGAGGTGCTAATCTAGGTTTAGAATGTTATGAAATAAGAGTAAACTCTTGTTCAAATCAAAAATAATATTAATTATGGTCAAAGGCCCACGTTTTCTTGCAGAAACTGAGCATATTCTAGAAAATTTAATCATCGGCCATCTAGATGGTTACAATGTGCCACCCTAAATGATAATTTATGTATGTTTTTTAAAATTAAGCAATAAAAAATAGACCTGACTTAAAAAATAGAAGACGTGCTAAAAGACTTGCAAAGCAAATTGCTTTTCACAATAGAAACCCATTCAAATGTGGACTATAAACGACTACAATAGCAACACATTCTGTAACCGGCTGTATGAAAATTGCGTATCAAGATACAAACCATCAAAAATGTAATGCATTTCAATTATTACTTTCGTCATTACATGGCAGCAATGTTGAATTTTTACATTTCACTAAACACAGAAAATGTTCTGTTTGTAACTGGAAACAAAGTTGATAAACTTACAAGCTCTGAATTAAATAATGTGTCGAAGTCTTTGGATGACAGTACAAGCTGCTACCGTTTCTTGACAGCGGTCTGTGCAGGACCACTTTGAAAGTAAGTATGTACAGCTTCCAACGTCTCCTCAGCCAAGTTTTATAACCTAAAAGTCAGGTTATAAAACAAGTCCTGAAAATATGACATTTTTATTTTTCACTCTTTTTTTCATTTTCTTAAATAGATCACTTAAAATCCTGCTGTTGGAGCCCAGAAAGTATTGCATGAATTTATTATTTGCAAAATAATAAATGTTGCTATTGATCAAAAGTTACACTAATAGAGCTAGCATTCCTAATCATTAGCATAACTTTGGATCAATAGCAACATTCATTATTTACATTCATCTAATACTTAATTAGCTCCATCATCCCAGCCTCTGATTGTTAACCAAAATTAACAATTCAAAGGAGCCTAATATCAAACAAAAACATTACACAAATTTAACCGTTTTTCAAGAGTTTATATCCATCAAAGTTATCTCAAGCCCATCAACATTAATACTTTAAAACAGTCCATAGTAAAATCTTTTCCAGACTTTCTTTGGATTTCATACATATATATACAGTACAGACCAAAGGTTTGGACACACCTTTCTAATTCAATGGGTTTTCTTTATTTTCATGAAAATAAGGCAATAAATCCCACTTATTAACCTGACAGGGCAGTGAAGTGAAAACCATTTCAGGTGACTACCTCTTGAAGCTCATCAAGAAAATGCAGAGTGTGTGCAAAGCAGTAATCACAGCAAAAGGTTGCTACTTTGAAGAAACTAGAATATAAGGGCTATTTTCAGTTGTTTTACACTTTTTTGTTTAGTGCATATTTCCACATGTGTTATTCATAGTTTTGATGCCTTCAGTGTGAATCTACAATGTCAATAGTCATGAAAATAAAGGAAACTCATTGAATTAAAAGGTGTGTCCAAACTTTTGGTCTGTACTGTATATATATATATATATATATATATATATATATATATATATATATATATGTACATACTGTATATATATATATATATATATGCTTCATTTCATGTCTACTTCACAACTTACAGTCTATATACTCCAAACCGAAACCCATAATGACAATATAAATTAGAATTAGTTTATATGCATTAAAAAACAACTATAAATACATAAAAACTGCATATCTACAGGAGAAAAGTGCAAATTATATTCTTCTTCAAAAATTATACAGCTATATAAGCAAAATGTATGATAACGTCACAAAATAATAATTAAAAAAAACATGTTTAGTTCAAAACAAAAGCAGCTTCCATTTGAATTCTCGTCATCAAATCCCATTTTCGGAGGCTCCTGAAGTGACTCGGATGACTGACATTTTTTGCAGCGGGCTTTCACCTCCAAACAGGAGAAAGACAGACGAGAGAACGGGCTTTCTGGGGGAAGATGACTGGCGGCTCCGCTCGGCCAATCAGAGCGGGGAAGCTGCTCGGAGTTCGCCCCGCTCCGCTAACGCCATTGGCCGCTGCGCCAGAGAGTCGGGTGGAGGTTCTGTGCTCATATTAATGACTGCCGAGGAGACGGCGGCGCATCTATGTGGTCCGCCTGACACTTGATCGAGGGAAGAGATGCGCCGCTGATCGGCCGCTCTGAAGACGGAGAAGGGAAGGGCACAGGGAACACAGGAAGCTGTATCCGCACTTCTCCTTCATCCTCCTCCTCCTCCTCCTCCTGCTGTTGCTTTAGGAACATTTTTGCCTCATAGAAAGAAGCCCGTGTTATTTGCGTGCGTCCCCCTCGCCACCTGCCCCCCTCCATCGGGTGAAAGCAGAGAACTGATTTCTCATCAGCGGCGTGAAAACGACCACACATTGTTGCCTGCTCCTCTTTTTGTTGTTTTGTGTTCTTTTTTTTCCTCCTCACTCGATTGAGATGGGAATATAGACGGGCAGCGCTTTGAATGCGACGATGTTTGAACCGGGTAAGTTTTTTTTTTTTCTCTCCCTCTGTCATTTCGTTTTGGCGCATTTTGCCAAGTTGATGCAGAACGCTTCAATTCACAGGAGAAAGATTTTCTTTTATTTAAAATCCAGACATGTAGTGATGAATAAGGGTGGAGGAGGAGGTGCTGGTGGTGGTGGTGGTGGGCGCTTGCGGAGAAAGAGGTGCACAGTAATTAGGCGGATGACTGGCCCTCGAACCCATCGCTGTAGACGCGCTGTTTTGCGCAACTGTGCATGATGCAGATTCGGACTGCGCCGAGGCAAACAAGTCAAACCAACTAAAGACTCGTGTCGCCTACCAGACGCGTCTTAGAAAAAATAATAAAATAAATTAAAAATCAATAGAGCGGTGCCTAACACCCCACCACCACAACATGCACACATACACAATTCACTCGCTCTTTTTCTGTCTTTTTTTTTTTTTTTTTTTTGCTTTTCTGTTAAATACAGCCCTAAAAAACAAATAATAATAATAAAAAACACTACTTAAGTGCATTTCGCATTCCCAGCACCTCAGCGCTGGACAGATTAACATCACAGCCCCTCTCTGGCATGTTGGATTCTCTGGCTTTTTACGTAATTAACACGGCAGCTGAGAAGCATTCACCATCACCAACGAACCTGATCACCTGCTCATCATCCCTCCTACATCCACGCATCCAGGGATCTGGTTGGTAAACAGAGAGCGGGATGGCACCCACTAATCTCCCCACCCACCCGCCCCCTTCCTCACCCCACATACACCATCACACTAAGATCCTATTGAATCTTTCAGGGATACGGATTTAGAATAGAGGGCAATGAGTATGACATCCCCTCTCTCCACCCACCACCCCTCTTCCATTTGGGTTTTTGCTTCTCCTCAGTTGTGAATTCAATCGATTTTGGCCTGCATGATGCAAATGACTCAGCCGAGGCAGCCGCTTTTATATGAAAACTACGCTTTCCTGGTATAATCTGGACTCGCGAGGCCACAGATTGCACCCACGTTCGTCAGGAAACCTGTAACCATTTTTTTTTTTTTTTAAGTTAACCTCTGAAGCAAATATTTACAAGGCGAACTCTCAAAATATGAGATCAGAAACTCAACATCCATTTACATTGTTGCATCACCCCCCTCTCACCCCTTTCTTTCTTCTACAGTGATAAACAGTGATGGGTTTACTTCATTAATTTTGCCACATTTGCTCAAAACAAATCAATATTACATGTTCACAACAAGTCATACTCTTTAAGTGAGTGGGCTTGCGAATTGCCTATTGATCTGTGTGTGAAGGGAACAGAGCAGTGGTGGGAGAAAAGGTGTTCTGCCTGCAGTGCCTTGTCTGGGGGGGGGAGAGAAAGGACTCTACGAGCATGACAGGCAGCACAGTGTGGGTGTTCCATATTCATTTTTTTTTTCTTTCTATAGGCAAGGGGGCAACAGGTTCCCTACGAGTGTGTGTGTGCGTGTGTGTGTGTGCCGCTGAACGCCACAGTTGGTTGGAAGTGGAGTTTGAGGACTTTAACCTTCTGTAGTGCAAGTCAGTTGAATCCGTGTTTTTTTTCTTCTTCTTTCATCTCCTTTTCATTCTTTCATATGTATGTAGATATTTTTTAAAGTCAGTTTGAAAACTGCTAAAATTGTTCGGAGATGCCAATAAAGTACTAGAGTTATCGCAGGCTAAAAGGGGTAATTATAGCCTTGCTGTGCACTGCCACTCAGCTGGCTTAAAGAGAGCTTCCGCAGGTCTCACATTTCCCCCCTGGACACGTCTGCGGTTTGCGGTTGTCGTCGCTGCGCATTGCTGGTCAGCTGGCTGACAGCAGGCCACCAGATATTTTCTTTCACCGGCAAGACAGACAAATTTAGCTCCTGCTAAATGTTCCCCTTTGTCGAATACACTACAATTCCCCGTTGTGGAAAGCCAAAGAGAAACATCTATCAGCTCTAACGAAGTTTTAAAACTGCCAGTTTGGTTCTCTATAAGGGTTATTTCTGTTCGGCAGCAGGCTGCAGGCTGGCCACTTGAGGAGCTATGCTTGTGTTTACTCCCTAAAAATGCAGGACAGTTATAACACATGTGATTCGTCTAACAGATCAGAGCTCTGATCTGGAAATGTTACACCTGAGAATCGGTTTTGATAAAAACTGGACAAGCAGTAACACACAACCACGCAATTTGAATATGCAAATAGGGAATGGAAGTAAATAGGTCTGTCTTCTTCCCACTCCTTGAAAACAAGAAAGCATTTACCTTGAAAAGGTACAAATACAATATTATTATAGAAACCATAAATTTGTTGACTTGTTTTTACTATATGTATATTACTGCATATGTTTGTGTATATGTGGGTGTATATAATTTTTTTTGTTCCTTTTTTTACCTATTAGGAGGTGTAATTAGCATTTTTCCTTTAATATGGCTCAAGACAAAGCAACAACAGTATGACTTGCTCTCGTTTTGGTGGCAACTGTTATTAGTGATAGAAGCTTCATATATTTTTAGCTCAGTTTTATGTGCTCCAACTCCATTATGTAATGTGGCAATTCATCAGAAGTCCTAATATATAGTTTTATTCTGCAACCTTACTCCATATTTAACAAGTTGCAGACCTATGGGAGACTGGAGTGACTGGCTGCCAGCTGTTCTAGTTGAAGTTGTGACTCCAGGGGGCGCTCTCGTTGCATTTCGTACTAGTAACTAAAAAAAAACTCCAACTTTTGAGCACAAAGTGACTGGATAGTGTTTTACGCAGCGAGCGAGTTTATTTGAAAACTAATACAAAATTTAGCAAGTGTTTCATTTAGTCTATCAAAATGATAAGTAAAATGTGGTATAGACCTAAAGTGATTATGTTTGCTTTCAGTAGGCATTGCTGGTATGAGATTATTAGGGTATGATTGGTCTAAAGCAAAAATAAGGAAAAAATAAACTTTTTGAACAAATTGTAATCCTTTGATCAACACTCATCTTACAGCCAGCTGACCTGCAGTGTGCAGAAGCTGAAATATGTTATTCTCCGTAGATCCGGTGGAAAATGCCAGACTCTCCAACACTCATCATGTCTTCATAAATAGTTTGAAATGAATGCTGAAATGCTGAAAAAAAGAAAAAAAAAGTCTTCCAACCCTTATTGCTGGTAACTCGCCCAGCCTGGTGCTGTCCGATTCAGACGACTCTCTTCTTCCCCACCCCACCCTCCCTCCTCCATAATGGCAGTAACGAGATGCCCGGGGATCTACCAGAGCTTCTGAGTGAACTGTGTAACGTATTCAGAAGACGTCTTCGGGGGGATCAGCATGTTCAGCCGAGCGTGATCGCTCTGATAGCATCCTTTTCACAGGCAAACGCAGCAGCTCGGCAAAATAGAGTAAACAGCAGAGTCACAGGGCTGTAGGTGGAGGAACAGGGTTTAGATGGAGTGGATGGACAGGATACCGGGCCTAAATTATTATTAATCATCAGGAGGAGAGCTGGAATGCAAAAGAGCCGCAGATCAAAACACGCTTTGATGGCAACATCCATGACATTTTGCTGCTTTTATTCTGTATCAAAAGGTCAGAATGGGATGTGATGCTTCCTTTGTGTCCACTGACATTTACTTAGCATTTTTTATTCCAGTTTAGGAATTTAGCTTTGACTGTTTAAATGCGTTGAGGAAAAACAAAAACCTAAATTAATGCTTTAATCTGCTGATTAATCAGGGATTTGTTTCTTTTTTTAAGTTGTCGCAGATTTATAATCAGAACGTGGGCATAATAGAGGCATATGCCCGTACTGCAGCTTCAAAACGTAAAGCATAAGAAGGAGGAGGACATCTAAAAAGTCCACTGCTGTGCTTCTCCATCTGTTCTGCATTCGCTTTTGACACATACGGCACGTCGTCGAGCTAATGAATACGTGCTGGATCAGCTGTCGGGTATCGATGAAGCTGCAGGGACCGACGCAACCGTTTCCGTCGAGATGGATGCGTCCGCGCAAACGCGTCAGAGTCAGGCTATAAATTCTCGCGGCTCAGCAAATCCCAAGTCGGACTCGTAAACGGACCCCCAATCTTCTGTCTGTTTTAGCCGAGGAACAGTAACAGAAGGAGAAAGCCCATATCAGACACCATGAAATCATAATAAAGAGGTCCAAGCCCGCAATAAACGCATTTCAGTGGGATATAATGATTGATTCTGTCTGCCGCAGGAACTTATTCCCTGCAGGCTGGTGGCCCCCTTGACCAGCCATATTTATTCATATAAATATAGATAGCTGTGCATCTGAGAGGCAAGCACACATGCCACATTCGCACCTGCAGATTCAATTTAGTTCTGACTTTGAGGGATATGCCACTGGCTCCCCTCACGCCTTCCCCCCTTCAACTCCTGGCTAGCAGCTATACATGAAACATTATGCAGATTTTTGTCAAGAGTAGGTCCGACTATATTGGGGAGAAATGAGTGTTGCAATGTTCACTACGCCTTTGACCTTATCAGCAGCCGCCTTAAGCTGGATACCTTGGCTTAATTTTAATGGATGCAGCACAATGCGAATTAGACGGGATGGGGGCGGGTGAGGTGTGGGTGCGTGCGTGTGCGTGTGTGTGCAGAGCTCGGTTACTGTCTGCAGCACTGAGCATACATTAGGAGAATGAGTGAATTTTTTCTCCCTTTTTTGCATTTAGTGGTGGCATCTTTTTGTCTGTACATTTGTACATCTGCCATGTCCTGTTAGCATCGAACCGGTGCGGCACGTTGCCACTTCTCCCTCACTCAGCCCCCTCTCCCAAGGGTGCGTCTTGTCCAGGGAGAGGGGCTGAAAAATCTGAGACGGGGTTCCTGTGGTTAATTTAGAACATCGATTTTTGCATTAACAGCCGACGTGCCGCTGATTCATGGCCGCACAAGCGCGGATGTAAAGGTTTCCATCAGCTCGCACATGGAATGCACGGGAACTTAGACACATGCTGCAAGTTTCATTATGCACAGACACATGGAAGGCTCGCTTTAATGGACTCTCGCTTACCTTTGAGAAAGTATAATAGTAAATCAATGAGGTGAAGGGCAGTGGGAGGGACGGTAAAGCCGTCCACCCGATACCGGATTTACTGTGAATGTATAACGAGTCTGATAACACTATAGATGTTATCAGGCTTAAGGCCATGAGAAGAATTTATTTCAAAAAAATAATAAAAAGATTTGAATATATACATTTAGTAACATCTAGCTGCAGGTCTTCCTCCCTCAGCCTCTGTGTTAAGCAGAATATATATATATAGTTAAAATATCTGTAAAAAATTGCCCAGGTCCCTCTTGAAAATGAGATCTAGATCTCAACGGTGTTTACCTGGTTAAATAAAGGAATATCTATCTGAAAAAAAAAACAACAAAAACATTCATAGTTATGTTAAATAACTAAGTGATATACAGTACTTTAGGAAGGTCTTTGCTCACTTACAGATCTATGCTGTTTTTACCTCTTGTCCCAAATTTCTCAGTTTCAGATTCAGCGAAAGATAATCAGAATAATTACAATAAAATCTGGCTTTGATCCAAATAAACATGGCCTCATGTGAAAAAGCATTTACTCCTTAAAACAGGAGTCTGCAAGTGGCAAGACGATTAAAGAAATCTAGATATTAAAGTTGAGAAAAGTACAGAATTGAGTTCTGATTAATAAATTCAATTAATTCAATAATAGCCTTCAAACTGTTCTAAAACAATGTAATGTACAGTGAAAAATTAGCTTTAGATTTTCTATTTCATCAGTACATTTGATCCATATTAGTTCTTTACATTGAATACTTACAATTTCTATATTTTCCAAAATGGATGTGGACTTTTTTCCCCATAACTGAACAGCTCCAGTCTGTAGCTCTGTTTCTTTGGAAGAGATCCTCCCTTTGTGAAACACAGTAGATATTAATCCAATGTAAAACAAAATAATAATTTGTTCATACCTTAAACTGTCTACTTCAAAACAAAAATGATAGAAACAAAGAGGTCCAGCTACGTCCACCCTCTGGGTTATTTTCTACAGCTTGTTTCAGCTGAGAAATGAATATTTCAAAGTTGTGTTGGCAAATGTACTGGAATGTGCCATTTGCTTAAATATAAACATTTTTGTTAATCAGGGTCAATTCTACAACTTGATTCAGAGAGTTCAAATGGTGACCTGTTTATGATCGTTGTTAAGATTGAGCGGAACATTAGGTGGACAGAACGGGGCCTCGTCTATCCATCTGAAGCTTTTGACATACCAGTTTAATCTGTGCCCCAACCCTTAACTGTGGTCACGAGGTATCAATTATGACCAAAAGAACAGAATCCAGAACAAAAGGGGCTGAAATTGGCTTAATTTGTTGGCTTGCTGGACTCAGTCGAAGAAGAGTACAGATTTTGTGCAGATGACGAGAATTTCTCCTTTAAAACTTTCTTTAGAGGTTTTCTTTGCACATCCCACTTTAAGGTGACCCTAGCACAGACCCAAAACTCACTGGAGGGACTTTACATCCCTTCTGGCCTGAGAACGCCTTGGGATCTGTCAAAACCAGGGAAATAACTCCAGCGTGGGGATTGGTAGCAATTCTTGCAAAAGAATGGATTCAGTCTGGCAGTGGTAACAAGCATTGTCGAGGGAATTAGGCCGACAGGAGTGTGTAGAACACAAGACAGAAACCTGGATACGAATGCAACGCCTGCATTCTCCGTAGCTCATTGCCTGTGCGGGTCGTCATGCTAATGGTTAATAATGCTAACGTCGAGAGAAATCTTTTAACCATCAGGGTTTAAATAGCAGAGACAAATGTGAGAAAGCTTAGGGGGAAAAGAAAGAGCAGAGATCTAAAAGAAGGCATTACCATAAGAAAAGTCGAACGAGAGAGTAAAAAGGTTAGAACAAGAGTCTGAAAAAGAGGTGGGGGGTGACTTGAAAAAAACCTTCCAAGACTTATTACCAGTGGATCAAAATTCCCAGTGAAGCATCCCTACAATACATCGGTTGGTCTCCTGAAAGGAGGAGGCAATTCTGTTGTGCCCTAGTTTCCACTTGCGTCTGACCTTTATGTCTTCCACCCAGTTTTACCACAGCGATTGTAATGCCTTGGCAGATACAATACTGCCTTGTTACCTCTTAAACAGTGCAGGCTTCATAATCAGCTCCCCCGAGGGCAGGTGTGCTGTTCCTCTCAAAATTCCCTCGTCTATGCCCGTCGTATCCCAAAGATCTGATGCATCGTACCATAAAAGATTTTATTTTCACATGAGCGACAGGTCAACTCGCGACCATGTGCCGCATTGATGAGTAGCCAACCTGCAACAAAGTAATCACCTCCATGTCGCCGCTTCAGTACACCTCATCCAAGCGCCATGAAGCGAGGGAAAGGATTTATAACTCATTTCAATAAAGAGCACAAAACAAACAGTTCGGCCCGGCTGTTTGGCCGCCCAGACGACTCGAGTCAGGTTTTCCTGAGTTAGCACTGCAGAGTCACCAGGACCATCACTTCCTGCCCCCTTAGCGAGCACGCTCATTAATTTAAAGTGGTCATATCTCACTGGTCTCTAATCAAACTGTATTTGTGCCATTACTGTCCGCCGCAGCCCCAGTGTTAGCATAATGGAGGTGGCCTGGTGGGGATGCGAGCGAAGTGTTGCCAAGATGTGAATGGAAAAGCCTTTCACCTTGACAGCAGGGGTGAGCCTCTTAAAGGAAGCGCTGGCCAAGTGAGTGCGGCGCCTTCTCCAGATGGGAGCAAATTAACTGCAGGCTAAGAAATTATATAGTGAAAGTTATTAGAGGAACAACTTTGGAAAACAAATAGAAAAACAAGCGTCAGACCACAACACATCAGCCTTGATGAGGGAAGAGCCCAGAGGTTTGACCTCTGACATATTATTTTAACTCAAAAGTTATTTAAAAATATAATGATGAAACCATGGGCCTATGGATAGTTATATATTGGAATATATTGTAATTTACAAGTGGTGATTTGGGCTAAATTTAAAGTTTTATTACTTTACTGCAGTAATGTTTGCTTTTCTTTGAAAAAAAATTACAAAGAAATGTTTCTCACTAATTTCTATATATTTCCATGATTATGGCTTACAGCATATTGAAACCCAAACTTCGGTTTACTAAAAGGTACACCTATGTACAATATCCACACTCAGCTTGGAGTTTCTTTTTGGAACAGTTCAGCAAGTTACAGAAATGAGCAACCTGTCACAGTAGCAGCTAAAGACAAGACGTTTGACAGTTGTTTCTTGATATGTCTGTGCGGTGGCAGCTCAGGAAGCTCTGACTCCAGCCACAGTCCACACTGTGTCATAATACCCCAAATTCTTGAATGGTTCAGCTTTAAAAGGTTGCTGTTATCTTAGTTGCTTGTGAAATTTTCCACCACAGTTTTTCCTTCCATTCAACTTTCCATTCATATGCCTGGATCCAGTATTCTTAACAACAAACTTCTTTAACAGTATTTTTTTTTATTTTCCTTGTGCTAGTTGTGTAATACTTCTGCATTAAAGATTCATATTCTCATCTTGAGGAAAAACAGTATGTTAATTTTACAATTGCTTTGAGCCATAATCATCATTATTAACAGAAATAAAATGATATTAGAGGATATCACTTTGTGTGCAGTGAATCTGAGTTTCAGGGGATCTGCTAAGCCTGCACTGGCAGCCATGTTAGCTGTCTTACCTTATTGCTAAAGGTTGCTGTCTAAAGGTGCTGCCTTAAAAGTGGTGATTTTACCAGAAGCATGTCCTTATCCAACTGGGTAAATATTATTGGTCACATTTTTTATTTCATTTTGCACTTTACATAGACATAAAAATAGAAATAGAATCCGCCCTGCCATCCACATTACCATGTATACATTAGTAAATTTACTTGGGTATCTTCCCTCGACTTGTCTCATTATAAGCAATTTCCTAATGCCTTTATTCAGCCATGGTACAAAGCTCACTGACAACTTCTGATGTTACTTTGTGCTCCATTCAACCTGATGCCTTCAACATCCTATAAACCATGAAAATAGTAAGACACTAAATTTTAGTGGTTCTAAACTTGTGGCGTATTACGGAACCAGCTCATGCCTACTTGTAACGCTGATGCAATGACCCTGTCATTACAAAGACTTAAAACCTTTGAGGGAAATTAGCTGGAGAATTGATCTGACAAGTGCATTTTGCTTCACTTATTTCTTGCTCCTGGCAAAAATATATCACAGCATAGCTGCTGCAGAGAAAGGTTTCATGCTTTGCTGATTTGGAGAGTATTGATTACGATAAAAATATATAAATCATCCTGTCCGTGAAGAATTTGTGATCCATTTATAAACCCAACAATGGTTCTGAGCGGCAACAGACAGAATTCACAATCGGTTTCACTTTTGTCAGTTATTTCATTTGGTTATACATTGGAAAAAGGTATATGTTAAACATAATTCTTCTTTTTTTAATGCCTGTTCTTCAAATGGAGCACAAGTCAAACAAGAACCTAGAAAGAAAACTCCTGTAGGCCATCAGTCCTGCACCTACCAGGTGAATTCAGCTATCAGCCAAAGCATTACAGCCTGACAGCTCAAGTGAATAGCATTGATCATCTTGTTACAGTGCACTGTTCTGCTGGGAAACCCTGTCTCTTTGACACATACCAGCCACTAAAAGATACAAACCCAGAAAAACTTCTCAGTGCCCGGGCCCCGTGAGGCAGCGACATTCCCTGAAAGCTTTGACGACCACGACAGCAATGGCACAAACTGCTTACCGACACGACGAGGAGCCCAACGCAGCGCCCTGGCTTCAAGACTCCCTCGATCCCAATTTGATTGAGTGGTCACAGAACGTGGTCCCAGCACGCAGCGCTCAGCTCAATTTCCCGGTTCCGGACACGGCGAGACACCACCGGAGGAGCCTCCCTTACGCCCGGATGGGCAAGAGCTGTTTGCGCGGCGTGAGGGCCCCTGCTCAATATTACACTGGCTTTGTAGTTCTAGCATATAGCTGCATGTTGGAGCGTTTGGATAGTGAATATTTATAATTTTGTTGAGTGGTGTGCTGGAAAAAAAAAAAAGGTCAATGAAAGGTAGATGTAGTCGTGTCTTGTGACAGAATTCATTCCCCTTGAACTTTACCACATTTGACTTTATTACATTTTGTAGTTGGACAATACAGCTGAAAGTGTATAGCATTTCATATTAAATGATATTGACAATTATTGATCATTTATTTGTTTTAAATATCTGAAGTTTTGCCAAACTGGTAGTGCAATCTTTCCCATTTTATCCACAGTATTCCTTCCATGCCGCTGATTTTTCATATTTAAAACATTTATGAGGCATGGTGTCAAAACCTGAAACTGCTGCTGCACAAGTTCCTCAACAGATTGTTGCTAGGTACCCAAAGAGCGAGCGAGTCAGTTGATGCTACCAGCCTTACTTTGCTGTCCATGAGAAGTTGAGCGGGTAAAATTTTCCTTCTGCCTACATCTCCCAGAATGCTTTGCAGTTCTGGATTGGAGTTCAGTGAAATTACTGAATATTCGGTCAGACATATCTATTTATTGTCCATCTCTAGGTTGCACTAGATTTTATTTAGACTGACGAGGGCCAAGCTTTTTAGAGTTAAACACCTCTTTTTATTCACAATTGTCTTTCCACTTATGTGCTCGTTTGCATTGGTCACATAAAAACCCAGTTAAATACTTTGGTGTTGTTTTTAGTACTGTAACCGTCTAACAAAAGGTCATTGTGTATGAATATATTAGCAAGGCACTGCCTGATAGATTTTAACACTTGTCCAATACAACTCTATTCTGTCTATGTTGGATTTAAAGGCAGCTATGAGTAGGAGGCAGTGTCAAATGCCAGTGATTGAATCTACTAGTGTTCAGCAGACCCAGCAGTAATTCACACAGTTAAGGTTTCCTCAGAACAAACCAGATGCAAGGAGCTTGTTTCCTGTAATGTTCACAGGACGGATTAATTCTGGCCAAAGTGAAAAAGCCCATGGGCTAGACTTGTCAGCCTCCTACTGTAATGGAGTTGCTTTAGAGTTCGTGGTTAGAATGATTGCCCCCCACATTCCTCCCTCTGACACCTGGGAACTCGAGTTAGCACCATGAGTGAACACCTTAGCCTGACCTATAAAAGGGCTCCCTAAACAAACGCTGCAGTTCAGCTTTAATGTGTTGGTGCAGGTGGAGATTAGGTTACCGGAGATCCCGTCTCCAACGGGCTGCGTTACGTTTCCAGGTGCTGATTATGTATCTGTGGATCTCGGAAGATTACCTGGAGGTTTTCTACGTACAAATACCCAAGCATCCATCTTAGGATTCGATTTTCCCCCGGCCATATTAACCACATTTCTCCCTGTCAAACAGCTGCAGAGCCACTTATTGCCAAACACAGCGCAACTTTTTTCCTCTTCTGCCAGGAGATCCTTGTTTTATCTGTTTCTTTGACTCGTTTTTGAAGCATTTATATTGCGGGGGTTTTTTGCGTCACGACAGCCCCCCACCCAGCCCTAAAATGCCACTGGGGGTTATTGTACAGCTGCTTAAACTAAGACAAGTTCCTCCTCTACAAGTCCTTTTGTCCTCCAGATCTTTCCACTCCCCCTCCCATCTGACTTTGCCTCAATTACCGCCAACCGAGCAGCGTATTGTGGGAATTAGCTGTATAAGGCACCGTTGCATGGAGTGGGGTGGGCTGTGACTGGACCTTCACTAATAGGTTTGTACAAGTCCACAGTCTCAGCAGTCACAGTGCAGGGCCTCTGGAACACAGACTGCCTCCTTGCCTGGCTCTGCATAATGTCGTCGCCAAACACCAAATTATGCGCTCAGACGCCTGGAGACGATTTGGATACTTCACTTGAACTGATTAAAGTGCACTTGAGTATGTGAACTTGTAGTTTATTGATATTCTAAATAAGGGTTGTACATCTGGGATCTGTGGCTGAAAACTTTCAGGTCTTAGTTGGTTGGGAGTGGCTCAGAATAGACTAGAAATATCCCTGATCATCCCACAACGGGGGAATTTCTGTGCAACAGTAACAAAGTGACAAGTAATCACTTTTTATTTACATTACCATAGCATGATATATGTACATCTAAACATTTCTACAGTGGAGGCATTAATGTGAAGTCAAAGGCAGTGACTCTCTCCTAACCAAAATTTTTCTCCAGAGAAACTACAATTAAACCTCAAGTTAGTCATACCCCTTGCAGATGTAAGTTTACATATCAAGAATGTTTCTTGAGACAAGAACTAACTTTAACATTTGGGAGTAGCCGCACCAGAGGTCTAACAAGAATCTGATATGTGGAGGGAGCTACAGATTAGGCTGATGTTCAAGAGGACTTCCATTCCCAAAGAAGTGGAGCTCTTCCCTAAAGATAAATAATCAAAATGCCATTAGAAATATAGAAAATGCTGGTCAGTAATTATAAAAAAGTTGGATTACTCCATTAATTATTACGGGGGTATACAGTTTTGATATGAGCAATTTTTTTTTTTTTTGCATTAAGTGTAAATATATTTTTCTTTTAGTTTTGCAGCACTTCGTTATGTTTGAGAGATGCTGTCTTCACTCAGAAACCAATTTCGTGTTTTTATAATTCCCGGTTTAAATGTACATTTAAAGCATCTGGTACAACAACCTGGTTTACATTTTATAAGTCCACATTTCCTAAAACATGAAAATACAAAAAGAAAACAAATTACCTTTCCTCAGTTTGCCTCTGAAAAGACGGTCTTAAGAAGATTCCAACTTTAGCATGGTTTATTTAATCTCCTACGTGTGCCAAAGTTTTAAAAATGTTTAAATCTTCTTCCATGCCCTTTTTAATAACTCTCCTAGAACATGCAGGAAGTGGTATTATTATTATTTTTAATTTTGTATTTTTATATAATCTTAAAATAAAAATTTGACAAAAATGAGTAACAGCTGTTTCATCATAACCTCACTACTCACATCACTAATTATATTGATTACTTGCAAGTACTAAAGAGAAAGGGGATTATATTGTGTTTTTAAACGAATTCGTCAAAGCCATTTTTAAAATAGGAAGACAATATGAAATACAACGTTGAGTAATTAATTGAATTTATCCTAGTTGATCAACGTTAAAATGTCGACTGCCTCATATGGCACATTGTCCTCTGGGTGTCCTAATCCAATCACGGATTTCCAGCACTCTACACAAAGCAGACGACAACCCTGGCCAAACCAAATGCTTCCTCTTTCCTAATCTACTGCCAACACTGCTGCTGGCCACCACATCATCTACTCGTCCGTCCTCCAGCCAGGCCAGAATCTGATGGTGTAATGTGACCTGCGGACCTCAGGAACAATTGATCCCCCTGCCCCCATTAACATCCCCGGCTTAGCAAACAATAGCGCGCCCTGCTAGAGCCACCTGTGGTGAACGCAGATTGTTGCCAAAGCAATAACAATTAAGCCCGACACATTACGCCGCCGGCGATTGTTATTAGGGAGAAGAACAGCCAAAGCGAGCACAGGTGAGACCCGAACACTGTAGGCTGAATTACAGCATCTGTGCCGTGCTTTTAGGGTGCAGCTCAACCGCATAACCTACATCGAGGAGCGAGTGCTGAGGGAGAGAGGCTAAGCTCTGTTTATCAGAATGCTCAGGGTGTAGAAGCTTATTAAAGTGCCAGGTGCTCTTGAAAAATAATACCACCACCCCCATTGACCGCTCCTCTCCACCCTCGTTCGAATTTCACTGGCTCCATGTCCTCCTCTACCCATCCACACCAGAATCCAGTCAATGCTGCAATAGAGCTCCAGGAATAAAGTGTTGGCTTGGATGTGGTCGAGGGGAGACATTTCTGCTGCCATCATATTTACCTGATCCTTACAACACACACACACCCCACGCACGGCCACATACACAATTCCTCTGTGGCCACTGAGGTGGAAACAGAACTGTTGATGAAATGAAATCGTTTCTCAAAGCTTCCTTCATTCCTCCCATTTCATCCCGTCTCTTTTTGACTGCTCCTTGTAATGCGACGGCCCGATCTTTTAGGCCCAAAATATCACAAGTGCCATCAAAACCATCCTCTCAGTCTCACAGATGATAAATTGCATGCTGCACTTCAACCGAAGCGTGCGAGAGGCGCCAGGTTAGAAGGAAACAATGAAGGCCTAATGTGCGTCAAGAGGATGCACTCTAGTTATAGCTCTAGTTACTTCCTGAAACAATGTCTTGTTCGATGAGCACTTTTAAGCTCAATTAACAGAACTTCATAATGTTCATCATCTTTAAGACACTTATGAGACGTGTTTAATTTTAACAGCATCCACTGGAAAGGTTTCATGCCAAAAAGCATTTACTGATAATCAGAGAATATAATCATGAAATCACGACACAGCAGCAGAGTGGTGGGTAGGTAATAGGGGTGTAATGGTAGGCATAAATCATAATAAGGCACATTCCTCATTTCATGGTCATAGTTTACTACATTAGCAAAAACCAAGCAAATGCAAAGCATCTTCTCACTGGTTTCAAAAAGAAAAGGCGTTAACTAAGAGGGCAATTTCTTTTTGAGAACTAACCGTTCCCTGTGAGTTCTTTCCATCCTGCCTAAAACAACAAGGCAATCAACCATTAACAGCTCTTACAAGATGAGATAAAAAAAACAATCCCATCTTTAGTTTGTTTTGACAAATTGCAAACTCTTAAAATATATGTCTGTTTGCTTCATTTTTATTTGGCATTTCTGTGGCCAAAATCTCATTTAAGCCTCTTGTGGTTTTACAAACCAAATCCAAGTTTTATAAACCTCAATTCAACAAAGAATTAATTAGTTCAGGTTTTATCAGACAAAGCATTTAGAATTCTAAAATTTGCAGTAATCCCATAGCTCAGAATCTCCAAGAAAGATACCTGAGTGGTGGGGACTTTCTTTACGCTTTTGTAATTCGTAGTAGTCGGACAATGTTTTTTTTTAAATTTAACATTGATTTTAGTGCACTTTAAATGGCTAAGTTACATAAATAAATGATTATTTGGAAAGTGCAGATTTATCATGGGGACTGTTTTTTCACTGGTGTTTCAAAATGAATGTGCAGGATTACAAAAAAAGGTCAAACTTTGCATTGGTTTGGTGTGGCAGGCTTTGGATAAGATCTTAAGCTATTTTAATAATTTTTTGGTGTACTGGGGCCAGTAAATGAAAGGCTTATTCTGGATGAGACTGGCACAACTAATAATACGAAAAGCATGTATAGTGACAACTGTTGCATTCATAGTATTCAAAATATTAAAACTGTAAATGCCAGGTTAGCTGAAATAAATTAGTGGCATCCGTGGTATGTATTTTAAGATAGAAACACTAACATGACTACTAATACTATTAATAAAACAAGTAAGACATTGCAAGAAACAAACATGGTGAAAAAGTTGAGAAATATTTTCTTTTAAATGTCAGAAGAACAATCTCGGACTATATGGCTCGGTTTTATTGCATATGGTAAAAAAGGTCGAATGATTGTTTTGCTCTTAAAACCACTCAACTCTGTTTTCATACGTAGCAAATCTGCTATCCCCTCACAAGCAATCTTCCAATAGAGACAGCTTAAAAGGAAAAAGTAAATACTCAGTTTTCCGCTCATTAATTCTCTGCAAGGATAACTAGTCATAGAAATTTATTTAAAAATGTTAACATTTTCAAAACATTTTGTGAATAAATGCCTGTGTAAATAGAAAAATACCAACTTCTATTGAACTTACATCATTACAGTAATGCTCATGTTTTGTTTTTTTTGTTGTAAAACACACGTTTGATTTTGTTAAAAAAAAAAGTACCCTATCTTAAAATGGCAAGAATGGCTTCATTCCTTGAACTAATTTGTTCCAATTATTATAGATGCAAGAAAATCAGACCATTTCATCATCAGCAAGTGTTGTTTCTAGTTAACATTTTTTGACCTTGTACTCCACCTTTGCCAAAGTCTTGGACAGTGTTGGTTTCAAAGAAAACTTTTTAATTTAAAAGAAAAAGTCATTGATGAACTTTGAATATTTCTAGTCTCTTGGCAGTTTTTGATGCATCTTGAGCGCCTTTGATAATCCAGTTAAATAATATTTTTAATGTAAAAATCTCATTAACTCGTTTGCAACAAAAAAGTCCTTTGTACCAAAAAGATTTAATTAAACAAACAATGGGATTTGACCAGCTGGTTTAAACAGTGCAATTTAAAATCATTTTCAAAAATTCTCTCAATTTAGTTTTTTGCTTTTGTCACCACAGAATTCATTTTCAATGCATGAATTTAGAGGACTACGCTCGTTCCAAGGTGTAGGGTTTTCCACATGTCACTGACCTGTAATGTGAAGGCACGGCGTCTTGCATTTTTCTTTACATGTGTCCCAGCTCCCACACAGCTAATTAAAAAGGCTTAATTGTCTCGTTGGAAGGTCATCTGTTTCTGTAGAGGCCTGCTAATGAACCATTCATTTGATTCACGTGTGTCAAACATGAGAAGTGATTTTTCTCAGCTGCTTTCTATTGCTCTTAATGAAGTCTAAGCTTTGACTAAGAAATACAAATTTTCCACAGCCCCAATAATACAAGGTTGAATTCTTTTTGATTTAGCATTGAATTTGATATCTACGGACAGTCTTGGGTGTTTTGTCTAATCATTGTTTTAATACCAGGAGTTAATTACAGCCTAAAAATTGTACTTCCTTCTAATATGTCCATGCCAATGTATGTAGATTGTAGAAAGGTACTTAAGAAATTTTTAGAACTTTTGGGTTGTACTTGAACACATTTTAATTTAAAATTACAAACTTTCTCAGCCTAGATGTTTTTTGGGGATGTTTTGTATACATTCTGAACATCTGAATATATTACTCTCAAACTACTTTTTCAGTAATTGGGTCTATCTGTAACCTGAAACTGGCTCGATATTGTGATGTAGGACCATATTACTAGTGTACCAGTATTTGTACTAAAATACATCAGCTCAATTAAAGAGCTGTTACTTCTGGACTTGTAAGCAGGGACTTGTGTATTCACACTTATTGAGCAGTAAACAGGTGCTTACTGCACATTTTTTAATTTAGTTTTTGGATATTGGTGACATTATTTCATTGATATATATATATATATATATATATAATGTTTGGCGTTTTAAGCAGATCTGACTTCAGATCCAGTTGAGCATAGATTTCAAGTTTTCCAGAAAATAAAATGAATTAAACCAGCACAGGTTTTTGGCAAAAATCAAAATACTGGTGGGTTAAGTTATGACATGGAAAATCAAACATAAGACATTTCACATCAATATAAATTAATGTAGAGTCTTTTGTTAAGGATTATTAGATTTGTGGCCTCTTATATTTAACCTCTAGTTGTACTGCAGGGACAACTAGATTAAACAACAAAAGTTTAATCAGGCTTGAAAATATAATAAAGGAATAACAATGATTATTTCCCATCCCAGTTACTATATTATATGACATAAATTAAATGAACAGAACTCTCCAAAAAGTTTGGATAATAATATTCACAGGAAGTGAATGCAGCTGAGTGGCAGTTCCTACTCTCATTGCTCTGTGGATGTATGATGAGAAGAATCATTCTTTTACTTCTCATTCAGTTACTACTTCTCATAAAATACAGTACTAAAGACAGTAGAACATAGATTACAGTCTTTTGGTAGTCCAGTAAAAGTTGAACAGTACAACCACACTATATTTGGCTGGATATATTATCTCGTACCTTTCAGTATTCAATATTCATGGTTTCATTTTGCATGGAAATTTTGACTCCGTCTTTATTGCTTGCTATTCTTTAATAACATTTGCCCACCAATGCACTGTATGACTTTCACATATATTTAGAGAACAGCATGAGCATTTTAATTTTTAAGCCTGCTATTTCTGTGTCCTCTGTCAAACAGGTGCGAACTGCATCTGGGTCAAAAGCTTTGTTTGCCTTTACCACCGAAACCATCTCATCATGTTGTTTGTGACTGGATGCCCATTTACTTGTTGCTATAGCGACTGGCATATTCCAGTGCAGCTTCCCTTAAAGGCCTGGTGGTTAAGCCCTCGGATGTTTGCCATTTAAGAATCTTAATGAGCTTTCTCTTTAACTAATATTAGGCTCACACCCCCCCGAACGTCAAGACCGAATGGCATATCGTAAGGGCACATGCGGTACATCTCAGAAATGAAGTCTAGAAGGTCAAGCAGATATGAATCCATTGTTCTAAGTCTTGAAGGGAGCACGTATAAATGTCAACATGCATCAGTGTGCCTATAACAAATGTCAATATGCCCACAACCCTCTCTCATGACATTCCTTGACCACCTCCATTGTTGTGTAATACTAAAAGCTCTTCTCTCTGTCTTGTTTGTTTTCTGCAGGTAGGAATGGACTGGGCTGTGGAATCCCAAAGATACTGAAGACGATCAAAGAGGCCTTTTATCTTTAAGTAATACTAACATAAAGGGTACAGATCTATACTTTTTTTCTCTTTATCCCCATCTCTTACTTTTTTTGTTAGTACTGCAAGTTTGGCTCCAAACCCTTAAACTGGAAGCTGTATTGAATTATTGGCCATTACATTCAAGGACACCTATACAGCAGGACATAAACCCCCCCCAAGGGAACCCAGTGGTGGTGTCGGGTTTGGTGAGGGGGTGAGTCAGTCGCCTCTGCAACAGCAGCAGCAAATGGTTTGTTGTTTGTGAAGGCAACAACTGAAAACCCTTTATCTGAGAAGACCAACTTCTGTTGGGGGGAAAAAGGTTCAACATGAAGGACATGTCATTTGTTGATTGCCTCTTCATTGGGTTGGCTATGGCCTCTCTTGCTGTAGCCACTGAGGTGGGGCCCGACTGCCCGAAGTTTTGTGTGTGTGAAATCAGACCCTGGTTTTCTCCTACTTCAGTGTACATGGAGGTGCAGACGGTGGACTGTAATGACGTGGGACTCTTTAGTCTGCCAGAAAGATTACCAATGGGCACACAAGTTCTATTACTGCAAACAAACAACGTTGCCAAGATTGTTAAACCTTTGGATTACTTGGCCAATATCACAGAGATAGACCTATCACAAAACAACTTATCTTCTATCAGTGACATCCATTTGGGAAATCTTTCTCAGCTGGCATCCCTTCATCTGGAGGAGAACTGGATAGAGGAGTTACCTGAGCGATGCCTGTCCGACTTGGTTAACCTGCAGGAGCTCTACCTGAATCACAATCTCATCTCTTCTATTTCCACAATGGCTTTTCTGGGTCTAAGTAACCTGGTGCGGCTTCATCTCAACTCTAACAAGCTGAAGGTTATCAAGAGAGAATGGTTCGAACCCATGCCGAATCTGGAGATCTTAATGATTGGCGAGAACCCAGTTCTCTCCATTTATGATCTGAACTTCAAACCTCTTGGAAACCTCCGTAGTCTTGTTCTTACCAGAATGAACTTGTCTCATCTACCAGACAATGCACTCACAGGTCTTGATACCTTGGAGAGCATTTCATTCTATGATAATATTTTCCCAGAAGTCCCCCATTCAGCCCTGAAAAATGTTAAAAATCTAAAATTTTTGGATCTAAATAAAAACCCAATATCCCGGATACAAAGAGGAGACTTTGTCGATATGCTGCATCTGAAAGAACTGGGGATTAATAGCATGCCAGAGCTAATTTCCATAGACAGCTTTGCTCTTAATAACCTCCCTGAGTTAACCAAAATAGAAGCCACTAACAATCCTAGACTCTCCTACATCCACCCCAATGCTTTCTACAAGCTACCACGACTGGAGACCCTCATGCTAAATGGCAATGCTCTCAGCGCCCTCCACAGGATAACCGTTGAGTCTCTCCCGAATCTTAGAGAAGTCAGCATGCACAGCAACCCTATCCGCTGTGACTGTGTAGTTCGCTGGATGAACATGAACAAAACCAACATTCGCTTCATGGAGCCTGATTCATTGTACTGTGTAGAACCTCCAGAGTATGAGGGCCAACATGTTCGACAGGTGCACTTCAGGGAGATGATGGAAATCTGCCTGCCACTAATATCCCCAGAAAGTATGCCGGGACACATAAAGGCACGCAAAGGGAACTCTGTGTCACTCCACTGTCGGGCGTTTGCTGAACCAGAGCCAGATATTTACTGGATTACCCCGTCTGGTACCAGGATCCTGCCGAATTCCATGTCTAACAAATTCTATATGCATCCAGAAGGAACATTCGACATTTACGATATATCCGAAAATGAAGCAGGTGTTTACACCTGTGTTGCGCACAATCTGGTTGGAGCTGACCTCAAATCTGTTTCAGTAGAGGTGAATGGATATTTTCCTCAACTTGCAAGTGGATCCCTGAATGTTGTGATTAAATCAGTGGGGACAAACTTCATCCTTGTTTCTTGGAAAGGCCATCCTGGCACTTTGGCCCCCAGTATTAAATGGTACACGCTATCTGATCTGAATCATCCCACAACAGCGTTTAGCACCAGGGTTCCTTCGGACATCCAGCTTTACAACCTCTCTCATCTCCACCCTGCCACCCAGTACAAAGTTTGTGTGGATATCCGCAGCATCCACTACGACCATGACACCAAATGCATCAATGTCACCACTAAGGGATTAGAGCTGGCAGCCAAGGACACAGCAAAATGGGATGCAGCGCTAATCACTGTCTTTGGAGTGCTCTTGGCAGTGGTTTCATTGGCATGTCTGTTTTTTTATGCGTCTCTGAGGAACCGCTACTTTTATGGCAATATAAGGAGATATGACTCCAAGGCATTGCTTACACCAGTGGAAGCTACTGGTTTGCACTCTTCTTTCTTTACAAAGCTTTGGGATTCGGGTAAGGGTGTGCCGAGCGGAGTGGAAGTTAAAGCCACAGTCATAAATGTATCTGATAATGCCTTTTAAAAAGTCCAACTGTGGATGGCGTCTCATACTAACTACAGATAATGGACAATGCCATAAGCAGGGGTAGACGTACTCATGCTTTCAAAAGCATACCTGTGGCTAAGCCCCAGCTTAAACACACTGGCAAAATTTATAATTATAAATGGGATGAAACACTTAACTGGACTACATGGCATACCACCCAACACGGTGGCTTTGTGAACCTTACATGGAACCAAGCTATCGTCAATGGGAAAGGGTCTCTACTGCAAAAACACCAACTTGAGTTCAAATTCACCCAGAAACGCAGGCAGAGAAAATGAAGCCGAGACGAAGATGGTGGCCAACTCTCTTGTAATTGACTGTTAAATGTGTTCAGAGTCGTGGAACTGTCCGTGTGGTCCCAAGCAATACCGTCTGTGCTTTGTCAAACATCCATAGACGAGTTAGAGAAACAGTAATAACACCTGTCTATTATGGGAAAGGAGATTTAGTAGACTAGACGAATACCAGTGACTATGGTGTAAGCCTTTTGATGAACTATACCCCATTTTTCTATTTAAAAGATGGATTCTTGGTTTTTTTTTCTTGAAACTATTGTTATATATTCTATTATGTTGATGTAATGACAAATCCTCTGTATGTGAAAAGTTTAAATGGGTTTTAAATTAAGGAGAGGAGCAAACTACTTTTGATTACAGCTTCACATTAAGCTTAATGAAATTCAGCTATGAAATGAGTGTCTAGAGAGAAGATTTGCCAAATGGCTGTTTATGCTTTGTAGTTCTCATTATGACGATGACTGGGAGACAATGCGGATACATTCAACTAAAACTAATATGAGAGGTTGATTAAAACTGAAGTGAGTGATGCGTTGTCTCTTGAAGGAGTGGTTTGCTAAATCCTGGTAAGTGCCTACAACAAGAACTACATGAAGAAAGGAGGAAGAGGAACTGAGGAAATCTGTCAACCACAGCAAAACATGATCATGTCATCATTGCAGAATCAGAAACTATACTCCCAGTACGTTTAGTGGAAATACTTTCTCAGTATTTTTAGCATACATATTTTAAGGAAGCATTTTGTTATTGCTTTGGGTGTAAAGTCAAAAAGCCATTTTTATATTAACTGTATTATATGTGATCAATGGGCACAACAAACTAATCGAGAAAAGCGCTAAGAAAAAATAATAAATGTCATTGTTTCTTTTACAAACAGTTGTCTTTATCTTTTCATGTATGGATTGTCTAATTATCAGTGGAAACTGGAATAGTGTAAAGCATGTCATGTCTTCATTTGTAACTTATTACAGCTTAGTATGCGGAAGAAAATATGAAAATAAGCAATGGGTATGCCAATTTTCTGACTTGCAAGAAAGTGGTCAGCCCTCCTGATTTGTAGGCACCATCCTCCTAGTGAACTTGTAAAGATAAAGGAGGTACATAAAATGGATGGGAGTGGCTGATTTAGAACAGACATTAGAGGGCATTAGTAATGACATCATGAGTAGGGCAAGGGTGTTAAACGCAGCTTCTTTAACGCCCAACAGTTAAAACAGACAGTGAAGGTCAGTAGACCAAAAAGGTGGCTCATAGACATACTGGGAAGCAATAACAGAACTTGGAGGTGGAGTTTGATAGGCTAATTGCTTGTTTCATTCAGCTGTACAGCATATGGGGTGTAGGGATGGCCACTGGCTCTGCAACGAACACACACTTGGAAGTTTCATCCAAGCAAAATCACTCAGAGGGAGAACAACTGTGCTAAGCTGACATTGTGCCTTACTAAAAATGGGATTGAATGACAATTGCAGATGACCTCACACTGTATGTCACAAAGCCACACTGTATGACCCTCCAATTACTTTGAAGCCCTGTCGAGGCTTTCGAAGTACAAACTCTACCCTCCCAGTCAACTCTAATGTAGCAGAACATTTTGTCCTCTGTCTCTGTCAACTAGGTTCAGCTAGTGCTTATCACAGACATCTGCTCATAAGCCTAGATTTTTGTGACAAAATAAAATTTGTCAGTGAGGGTCCAAACAATTCATGTTTATGGATGCGGGCATTGCAGCAAGACCCTCACCTTGACCCCCAGTTCTCTTTTGTCTTGTAACTTCTGTGTTACTATATTGATTGACTGTTGTAAGTTCAGGGAACTGCTTATAACAGAGTTTGCCGAGTTTGTGATGCCACTACATATATTTTTTGTGCCTATTTTAGAGTTGTCACCTCCTTGCAAACATATATATATCTATTATGAGCTTACATTTTAACGAAAATTATGGCTTTAAGTGACCATTCCTTCTGAGAACTCAACTAGGTGTTTTTTTTGTGTGTCTGTGTGTGTGCCCGGGAGTGTATATTGATAATGACCAACAACCAGAAACTACAGGTCCAAGGACTTCAGCTGGATGGTCATACTATAACCTTCACAGGAAACAGAAAACACTGCAACAGAGGACCAGAACTCATTAGTTGCCTCATTAAGTACATGTCCGTCCTTCTAGCTGGTCTGAATATAGACACTGTGCTACAGCTACAACCGTTGTTCATGTTTAGAAAGGGACACTGTGTCCTGTTGACAGAATTGGAATGAGCAAAGCCTGAGCTTTAGGACTCACTTTTTATTTGTCTCGCTGAATTATCCAGCACACAGAACATTTCACATGAGAAAGCAAAGCATGATGAATGGCTGTCAGAGGCAGAGTGACACTGTGGATTTATCAAACAGGACCTAACACTCATACATCAGACCAGCCGTCAGCACCACGGACTCGAGGCTTTTAGAGCCAAGCCATCTGTCAAAGACAAAGGGAGTTAAAATATGACATACTGTGGTTCTCAGGTAACGCTTAGGTCAGAGTCAATCCGACTGTTCTGCAAACAGATGTACAAGAACATATGCACATAGTGTAATAAGGCTGAAACATGTTACTACCAAAAACTTCCATGAATATGATCAGGTTTTCATGGGGCAAAAACAAAGTAATGAAAACGTGAATGAAGTCAAAGAGAAAGAACACACACCCACTCAAATGGATTATTGAAAGTTAATGTATTTTATTGACTCAAGTCACTAAGTGAAACACATTATCCACAAATATATCACAAAGACTGATGATTTTAAGCCTTTATGTCTGTTAGTTATGATGATTTTCCACTTAAAGCCAATGAAAATATTTCACATTCTTCGTCAATTAAGAAAACATTTAAATTCAGAAAAGTGGTGATATTAATGAAAAGCATGTCTGCTTAAACAATTTTTATTCTCAAAAGGTACTTAAATCTAATCTACCATGCGTTCCTCATTGGAACACATTCTAGTTAATTGAACATGAGGGTATTCAATTGCTTCCAAAATCATCTGATCAGTACATAGTCAACAATTATTAACTTACCAAGACATGGCCATTCATCTAAACAGAGGCAGAGCATTTATTAGAGAAACAGTTAAGAGAAGAACGTTGGTAACTCTAGAGGAGCTGCAGAGAACCACTGCTCAGGTCTTAGAGTTGGAGTGCACTCCAGAAATTGGATATTTTGGAAGAAATGGCAAGACGTATTGAAAGAAATTCAAAAGTTGTCTAATTTCAAGCTTAAAACAAGCCATGTGGATTTAGCCAGCAAAAAAGTGCAATGGTGACATGAGACCAAAAATCAAGCTTTAGAGAAAAGAAATGGAGAACACCAAGATTGTTTTGAAAGTAACAAGTGGAGGTGGTAAAATCAAGTTGTTGGAGTGGTTTTGTTATGCAGGGACAGGGAAAATTTGTGAAAGCTGATCAAATGTACTAAATATAATGCAATGCTGAAACAATATGTCAGCAAGAGAGTTAAGTATTGGTTCAGTTGGGCTGCATGTAAATCATTGGCACACGTTCTGTATTTGCAGCAAATGTTAAAACCCACATTTTTCCCTTTCACCTTACGCAACAATTCACTCATTGATGTATGACAAATACTTTGAATTTTGCCGTTATTACGTGACAAATGTGATGAACGGCAGACGGGTACAAATAGGCTCTTGGGGAACATTCAAAATTGCTCATTTTTGTGTCGCAGAAACTCGAGAGAGAAAAAAAAACTACATTAAATCTCCTCAACAACTAAAACTACAGAAGTGTTGCAGCTTCAGAGCCTCTCACTGCACGCTCTGAGGAACACAACATGACAGCCAGCAAGGCCACGAAATGACTTCATCAGCCCACATGTTTGTTGTGATTAAAGGAGCTCGCACACACTTGCCATATTTTTGCTTTTATTATTATTATTTTCTTCACAACTGGTGATTTGATTACATACATGACTGAATAAGCTGAGTGTTATCTCGTTTCTCATCTCCCTCGCTGTCTGTCCCATTCGCACATATTTCCGTGATCTCTTTGTTTTCTCTCACTGCAGCCTGCAGCTGTTTATACTCCTCCTCCACTGACAGCCATTTTACTTTGACAGATAGGTTGGCTTCTTTTGTTTGAATTCTTGCATTCACACCATCTTGTATTAGAAGAAGAAGAAAAAAATACCTTTGGGGATTAAAGTTAAATCCCTGCCTGAAAAGGACCGTGGAACTGTTATGATTTAATCCGCTGCAAGGAAGGAAAAATTACGTTTCTCACTGAATCTTCAAATATTTAACCCACCTGATTCTGTTCAAAAGAAGCCATCTGCTCAGAGGCAGATATCGGAGCTCACTCTGAGGTTTTAGAGACGAATCTTCCTGCTGGTTGTGAATTAATTTTAATTTTGCAAGGATCGTTGCGAGGCAGACTGAGATTTCATGGTAAAGTTCACAGAAAAAGGAGGTGCAAGTTTAGGGTAGACTCATTTATGTTAAAGTTCAATGACCACCATATACATTCAATTCAATTCTATCTTCTTGAATTTTTCACTTTATTCATTTCATGACTTCATCTAATTTTCACCTCTGCTTTTGCCCTGCAAAAACATATCGCTGCCATGTTTTACATGTTATCAAAAGTAAACCGCTGCCTTTATTATTCACGCTACTAATTAGTTTGAGAAGGAAGTAAATATTTATTAAATTATTTAAATTTAATCAACTGTATTAGTCATTAATGTAATGTTCCAAATTGGGTAAATCTTGAGAAAGTTTACTATTTTACTTTGTTAACAAATTCAAATTAAAGATTTTTGATTAAACTTAATAGAAACGGACTAACTAAGAAACTGTTTATGTAGAATTACTTAGTTTAGGCTTGATCAAACTAAATTAGCTCTTCCAAATGTTGGGCTTAAAAGAAATACAAAATTAAGAAGCAATTACTTACTTTAGTGACGTCAGGAGTTTATCACATGATTTGCTATGGTCATAGCGCTTTGTCGTTGTTTTCTGTCACTCCACAAGTGGTAAAGATGTTCAAAATGTTGGGTTTTTTGCTGCTAAGCTCTGAAACAGAGGCCTTTGTTGATATCGGTCCCTCTGTAGTAATATTTTTTCTACTCAGTATCCAAAATGCTGACAGTAAAATGATTTAAATCTAAAGATTCTCACAGTTAGCCTTCTGAGATCATTATTAGCCAACTCCATCACACAACGGGGCACAAGTCAAAACCTACTTCCTCTCGTCCTTCAAGTCTGGTTGAGTCTCATATAGAGACACAACACATGCTCAAAAACTCACTTTTTCATAATGCTACCTTTAGACTACGTCACCAGACGAGCTCATGTAAAAACAGCAACTGATTAGCGCTTTGTTAAAGACCTAATGTTGATGTGTTCTTTAGTACTGTAAGATATTGTTACATCTTGGCTATAAAATGTCATAAAATTTGTGGTTAAAGGCATTTGCTAGAGCAAGAATTTCAGTTTGTAAACATCTCTATCCAGTTTAGCTAGCTTAGCAACAGCGCTAAACTTAATGTCACATTTGCCGATATTCTGAGCTTCTTAGTTATCTTAGCCGTGATAATTGAGTAAAATGGTTTATATGTCACCTTATTAGAATCCATTCTGACATAAAGTTACTATTTCTTCCCTTTTTCTTTTTTTTAACCTTTATCACCAACTAATTGTCATGTTTTGCACTTCATTTTAGTATTGGAGGACATCAGAGAACCAAAAATATTTCATGTTTTAGTGAAGTACATTTTAAAATTTTATTGAAATGTAGCAAATTTTAGAAAGTATTATTTTCAAATCACTTATACTAGAGGTAAAGGTTGAATTCTAACTGTTCTGTGTGACTGAGTAAAAAAAGCCAAAAGTATTAAGAACAGCAACATGATACTGGGGCAAAATGTCAAAATGTTTACACGTTTGCGATTCTCAGCATCAATATACTTTACTACGATGACTAATTTCTTGTAAATCTATGTACTGCGGGATGGCACTGCTTAAATAATGAATTTCAATGGCTCTCTTTCAGTGGCTCTGGTTTGTTCTAGATTTATATCAACAACAGTTAAATTGTTATTTCTGTTCACTCGCTCTTGCTTTTTCTTTCCTGCAAAGAAATACCCAATTTCCCTTCTATCTAAGTTAAGACATAATAAAACTTATGGCTCCGTGTTGGCAGCAGAAATGTTCTATTTGCTGTTGGCACTTTTATATGTTTGAATTATCAGCCTATTACAGTTACAAACTTGCACGTAGGCCAGCCAGTATACCTACAGGCAGCTGAAAAGTGAAAATGTCAACATGCATTTACAATCCCTGCTGCTAACCCTATATACAATGCCAAGATTTGCTTCCAAGAAACCTTTAAATAAACAGGTATTGGGGGGCAAAAAAAATACAAAAAACAATTTGATGATTTAGACAACATGGGCAAAGCACCAGTGCTTTTCCTAATGGAATAAAAAGCAATTGACCTTGGTGATATACTGTATATTTGTGATAAAAATGACAGAAATGTTTAGAGGATGAGCATTTGCTAAGTGTTTACAGGAAAGTTGATGAGAATTTGCACACCCGCATGCCTGCATTTTGAGGAAGAATATTGTAATTCCAAACATGTCCTTTCCCGCAAGTTTCCGGGGAAAATAAGAGTCGAAATGTTGTGGCAGATTTAGTTCGACTCGTCAAAGAGCGAGCAGTCAAAAGCAATTTGTCTGTTTCCTTGCGCTCACATATTCTGTCAGACCTCTTCCTGTCTGCCTTTTCCTACAACCATCACTCCCAGCATGTGCCTGCTGAAATTGATGTGCTTTATTTCCTGTTTCTGCATCGCAATTATTGCTAAACCAAAACGCCAGAACGTGCAAACTGAATCTGTCAGGTTTATGTCTGGGATATTTGAAAAATGTAAATTTTTGGGGGGGAAAGGAAGGAGAGAGAGAGAAAAAAAAAACCCTTGCTCCAAAACAGGCCATTACTCTCCAATTTAAGAGTAAATTAAGCCGTAACTTGTAAATTTCTAAAAAAATAAAATAAAGTTCATTATAGGACTTTTAATCAAGTGAATAAACATAGTAAAGTAGCATAAATATCTAATTATTGTTGAATTAGAATTTTATACTCACATCAAACATAAAACGGTGCTCTCTGTGTTTCACATGGGAAGATTATTGGTGGCGGACAGCCTCCTACTTTTATCTTGGGTAGGAATAATAATCTTTTCTTTAAACAATTGCAGAAACACTGATGTGTTTTTAAAATTGTGGTTATATTACCAAATAGAATGCACTTTGAAACCATCCGTTTTTGCATCTCGAAACAACAAACCTGGCTCTCTACTAAAAGAAGATACCAAGAGAGTTATCTACTGCTGGTAAGATTTAACTGCTCAGTACATTTGAACATTATTTCACTTTGGAAATCCAGATGATTCCATTTCAGAGAATAATGAAAGAAGTAATAATTTATTCTAAGTTTTCATTTAGCTAATTTTTTTTTATTGAAATTGTCTTATTGTCTGTGTTTATCATAGTTTACAAATAATGATTGTCTGTACCTGCTTGCCAATTCGAAAGGTCGAGGAGAAGTCTGTCCAGAGGTCAACGGAAAGGAGGCACCGAACATCCTGGACATGTTCTCGGTCCATTGCAGGATCTAAACAACAACCAGTTCAAATCACAGTTTAGAATCTCAAGTCATCCCAACATGTTTATCTTTGGACATATAGCAAATCTGATTCTGAACACAAGAAAAATCATAATAGTACACACACCACAGTCTGAGTGAATGCAAAATATGCAAATATCAGGCAGTCAGACAAAACAGTTGAAAATGACAAAAACTTAATATGTACCTGAATCTATCCAGGTGGTGAAGATGAACCATGTTATGTATTTTTTTAAATTAATGTTTTTATATTTTCATATTTGGTTCTCTATTCTCTTTAAATTCAAGTGTGGTTAAGGATAAAAGAGCTGAAACTAATTCAAAGTTATATTTTAAGCTGCCAAAAACATTTTAAGCGACCAGATGAAGCAGCCAGCTGCCACCGCCGAGTTCCATACAGTAAAGAGCAGAATAGGTAAAAGCACTTGAAAACTTACTCTACGTATCGTAGGTGAAAACACCTTTGTCTACGTCTGCTCCGTCTCTAGTCACTTACATCTACGCTTATGTGTCAAAAAAACAACAAAAAACCCCCCCAAAAGAAACAAATAAATGTGAAATTTGACTGAATTCCAATTTCTGGTTGCAGTTCTCTTTCTTCTGAGTCCTGCTGATTAGCTAGTATAGCATTATCAGGTGGTGATAAACCAAGTTTAGATTGGTTTAAATTTGCCACCATAGAAATGCTTTCATAATGTGATGTTTGTTAATTTTATTTTCCCAGATTAACTTGCCCTTATATGTAATAGTAGGTGTGGCTGGGCTTGCTGTAGAAGAAAAAAACCCCAAAAAACCCCCCGACCCAGACTGAACTGGAATCTTGCGCCTCCACAGAGAGCTTTCCCACTAATTGGAAGAGCCTTTTCGCCCCAAATAGATGATTGGTTCCCTGGGTTGCTGATTGATCACCGCTCCCCTTTTGTCTCACTACAGTTTCCTCTATGAAGCAGCAGACGCGCCGTTTGTGGCTGGGTCGGATCGATGCGGGAGCTAATGAGATATTCACATGCATGTGGTCATTTTAGTGATGGATCGAGAGCCGATGTGGGAGGGGAGCAGATGACGTTTATCGAAAAGAAGCGAACGCGTCAAGGCGAGAAGGAGCGTCCTTTTATTTATCTGAGGTGAGCTTTGCAAAAAGAAAATTTAAAAAATGATATTTGATGCCTCATGGTGCAGATGTGCCGTCACTCCAGATTCAATAGCACTACAGAGGCCATCAATATTCACGGTAGTCCTCATTAATCACTAGCAAACAGTAAAGTCCTGTTGCTAGATGGTGGAAGAGCCACCTACAGTGATGGCCCCAGTGTAAGAGCAGCTTTTTTTCACCGCAGCCATGTTTTCGTAATATTTCACTCCGATCTACCTGCAAAACAACAACAACAAAAAAGACCTCCTGGAGATGTTGCTCTCCATTAGGCAGATAGAAAGTCTGAAGAGGAGTAGCTTAATAGTTTTTCATGCTGGTTATGGCAGATCTTTGAAGTAAAGCGAGCTGGTTTCTATGAATTTGTAATTTGGGTAATGAATACCTTCTGAACTGCTATTTGCAAAAGCATGTATAAAAGCCAATTAACTCTCTCGTAATTATGCACTGGCCAAATAGATGGAGCAATCACAGCAAATGTCACAATTTATCATCTAACCAGGGTAGCGTTTGAAGGTGGGAAATGAAAATGATGGGGGCTCGTGACGCTTTAACCTCGTGTGTGTGCGAAGGGGTGGGCGTGTGTGTGTGTGTGTGAGAGAGAGAGATCTGGCATTTTGGGCGAGTGGCAAGAAGAAAGCAAATGTTGAAAGAAAGTCAGATCACACGACAAGAAAACATGAAGAAGTAGATATATCAAATTGATGATACCAAAATTGAACATTCTAACCTACATCTAAAACTTTGTTTCATTCTAATGGTAAAATTTGGTGGTGGCAGCATCAGGCTGTGGAGGAGCAGGAGAGGGGAGCTGCTTACAGTGAATAGGAAGTAGGACAGAGCTAAACAAACAGCAGTCAGAATGATTTACATCGTGTTAGAGTGACCCAGTCAAAGTCCAGATTGAAATCCAATTGAGATTCTCTGAAAAGAATGAAATTCTCCATCTAATCTGATTGAGATTGATCCACTTTGCAAATTACAATGGTCACAAATTCAATCTGTTGATGTACAAAGCTGGTAGAAATATAAAGCATATCTATGTCCACCATTTTTGATTGTCAAGAGACTAAATTTACATTTTAATTACATATTGCTGTAATAGCAGCAATATGTGATTCTAATTAGTAAAATGAAATAGTTTCAAAAGACTACAATTTTTTGCCACCTACAATTCAGTTTCTAATAGACATCCTAATTCAACCCCTGTATTATAACATCTCTCTTCTCAGCAGTTACAAAGTCTCAAATGGTAGATTGTCAAAAAGAAAAAAACTTCAATTAAATTTTTTTATCACAAAAACAAAAGACAAAATTAAAGACATGACAGGAAAATAAAACTTTGATTATACTGAGAGGTGGTTTTGGGGAAAAAAAAGAAAATGAACAAAAGAACAGCTTTGTTTCTAAATGGCCACCTTTCTGATTTGGGGCTACTGTTGATTAGTAAGTGGCGTGTCAATTCCTGCTGGCAACAACAAAGAAAAAAAAAAAAGAAGAAAAAAAGAGAGAAGTTCAGAATTCAGTTAAAGAGAACAAAGAACGAGTAATCTGCAAAGCAATTGTTGTTTTTACCAAAATCTTTCTTAGACTTTTTTGAAGGTTGATTCATTTTTATATTGATCAACAACAACTAAAGTCTTCTGTGTGTTCACAACTACGTCCATGATCACTTGGAGCCCCTTAACACTCCTATTATAGAGTTACAACTTAAACAAAAATACATTTTAAAATATAGTAACATGACCACAAGTGAAACAAAACCTCCAAATATGATTTATAAAAAGCAAGTGCCAAGGACAAGATTTCATATTTAAAACTACTTCAATTTTTTTAAGCAAATATATCTGCTAAACGTTTCATATGTTTAAATTCTCTGTAACCTGCTTTTTTTTTTTAAACATGAACCAAATTTTTTTAGGGTTTTTTTTTTCCAAGCCAGGGATCAACATGTGGTGCATGTTTGACTTCCAATTTATTTGCCGATCCAAGACATGGCAAAGCCTGAAAGTAGCCCATGTTTGCTGTAATGCTATTTTCTTATAGTGGTGTCTCTTCATACAGAAACATGACAGCTTTTTAAATGATCAACACCAAACTTGGATCAGCCATCTCTATTCTCTCAGAGCTCTCCGACTGATTTCTTTATGCAAATGTCCCTGTTGCAGAACTGCTGTAGTCTATGGGATGAAACCTTTTTGCGGCAGTCAAACTATTCTGTAATTTGCTATCAGTGCTGACGTCCCCCTTGGGCTTTATTGTGATTTAATGAAAAGTGTGTGGTAGAAAGCTAAACCCACCCCTGTAGGTTTCACTAAGTCAGTGAAAGCTCTTTAATTAACAACTTCCTCCCTCCCCCACATTCTCTTTTTTGTACTTTTTCAGTTTTGTCCTTGTGGACGTTAAAATTCTTGCCATGGATAATCACATTTCTCGATTATCTCAGACTGCGTCTCTCATTTTTTTCTTCTTTAAGAAGGAAAATAAGCTGTGGTTCTGTTTTCACAAAGGTAAATATAAATGAAAGGAAAAGCAAGCAAAGGTGAATTATTTGTATTTTTAAGTGAATTAATCAAAAATATTGACTTAGTTTAAGTTTTTCTTATCTTTTATTCATATCCCAGATAAATATGCAAATTGGTTGTGTTTCTAATACAAACTTAATCGTACAAATTGTTTGTTGGCAATAATAATAATGATAATAAAAAAATCTAAGCCTTAAATGTTTGTATGAACAAAAATGAGCAATTGGACTACAGCAATTTGAGATCTTTGTGGACAATTTTTTTATACAGTATGTAGCAGTGATGATGTTTGGTGAAGAGATGTAGATTTATGCCCCACAAAAGTATTCACACCCTTAAAACTCCTTCTGTAAAAACCAATTCCTGGTAACTATGCCTGTGTTCTTCAGGGTTGTGCTGAAGAAACGTGAATCATTATCAGTTTTTTTCCCCCTAGGATTACCCCATATTTAGCATCTTTACAGCCTCCCTACAACATACTGCTATGTTTCACAAAGAGGAAAATGTGATCAAAACACTTTTGCATGTAAATTAAAAAATTCTATTTGGAATTTGCTGGCCAAAGCTTCCTCCACACATTTGATGCATCAATTACTTTAAAGAGACTTTAAAATCATTCACATCTCAAGACTATGAAATGTCCAAACTCGACATTTGGTTCTCAAGGTTTCATTAACAAGAAAATACTTTTTATGATGTTACGCACAACTTTGTTGATGTCTGTCACTTATGCTACCTCCAAACCAATCAAGGTTTGTATTTGTAACTTGATTGAATGAAAAAAGAAAAGAAAAGGTGAAATGACACTATATTACTTGTACTTGAGGTCTAAGCCCCGTAGCAACCACTGAGCTGTGGAACACCTTCAGTGTCTATGCCAGCAGCCAGCCATGCATGTTTCAAATTACTCTTCATTCTTGTACAACGCGAGAGCATAGCAAGCAGATTTATGACCGATACTCATCAGTTTAGTCCTGCGTTCGAGTCTTAATGCTGATGAAGCAAGAGGAAGGAAACACAGCACGACTGCCTGCTGCCTGCCAGGGTTGTTTACACCAGCGGTTTCTTAACTTGCTCCCAAAATGAATACACAAACTGCTGCCGCCTACCATCAATCATCCTCACCAACCCCCTGGTACGTGGTGGATGGCAGCTCTGTGTGATTCCATACACTGCGGAGCAGCGCATGGGGCCCCACTGTAATGTTATACAAAAACAACCATATTCCTTCAGTTCATTACACGCTTCCCTGGAAACTGGAACAACAATCACCAAGGCTGCGCGTTTGATCTTCATTATCGCTTTGATGAATCCCCTTTACTCTTCCTCTCCTTTGTCACTGATGATATTTGCTGTTTTTCCTCTGCTCTCCAGCATATTTGCTCTCCTCTGCAGATAAGACAAATCCACCAGTTTGGATTAGTTCACAGCAAAGCCGGATGACCGCTTCGCATTGATGATAATTGTGTTTTACATCAATTATCCGTCTAGATTGTTCGAGGAGCGGGATAATAACAGTCCGCCAATCTACTTTTTACCATAATGTATGCACCCCGTGTGATGTTTCCAGTGACTGAAAGCTGTTCATCTATGAAATAATAAGAAAGCGAGTGACCTATTAAATTGTTTTATGTTAATCTGGGAATTAGCAGCCAGTTTTGCAAGGCCATCACATCCGTTCTTGTCCCAGTAAGAAATCATTCTTTCTAGAAGCCATGTCAACGCATTGATCTCTTATGAAATTGAAAGACACTCCATTTTGTGAGAACTCAGTTTTGTTGTTCAATCTGTAAAGCACAATGGTTTAGGGAGAGAAAAAAATGTTCTAAAATATAAATGAGAATGACTAAAATATGTGAGGATTTGCGGCATGTGTTGGCCCCTTTTCAAAGCCTTAAAATGAGACAGCTTCTGAAGTCTGCCCAAAAGAATCCAGAAGATAAAGGATCAGGCACACAGTAAATTCTTGAAAGCCATTAGTGGGAAAGGATGCTCTCTAGATTTCAATTTGTTGACAGGAAATTTGTGTTTTCTTTTGGTGTTTGGTTAGGGTTGCGGTGACAGAGAAATCTCTGGTGGAGTATAAGAAAGATGGGAAAGGTACATAAAACATGTAGTTAAATCATATCAAATACACAAAGAAGGATAGATAATGACAAGGAGTCAGTCAAAGGAGAAGGGTCACTGCTGGAACAAAGAGGGGTGAAGCCCTCAGAAGTTGGGAGACAATCATTGTGATTCAATAACAGCAAAACCAAATGGAAATCCAAATGCTTGTTCTTCTCAACAATTTTCTTACAAGGTAACGTTAAAGAATTCACTAAAGAAGAATATTTGAAGAGTGGTGGCTAAGGGGCCATGCTAGGTCTTGGTTCAAAGACAGGAAAGTTCTTCTTTATCGGGGTCAGAGGAATCTCTGTTAAATTATAACCAAAGAGAGGAAAAGAGCAAGAGACATATTTCTGAAAGATTTATCTAGTTCAGAAATGTGCAAATGTAATAAGTGAGATTCCTTAAAAGACAATGGGTCACTCATAGAACAAAGAGATGAAGATGCTTTGGTGTAACCCCAGTAAAACCTCATTGATGTGGTATGTAAAAGATCTTCATGGCTGAGGTGGTCCATCTATCCAAAGCTAACTTCTTACAAACAATAAAAAAACCTCAACTTCAAAGAGATGTGACTAGCTGTGCATGGATTTGCTGTTTAACCTACTTCCTAGGTTTTCAAAAGTAAGCATCGATTTCTGAAATCTTCTACTTCATCACTGTTCTCTCAAACTAAAGACAGGGATGCTACCCAATGTCTTTATTTGTTTTATTGGGGCCTGATGCAAGGCAAGGTGGATAAAAAGCATGTAAAACATGATTGTTGAAGCATATCCAATAAAAAAAGGGGGAAAGTTAATGAGATAGATTAAATCAAAGGATAAGGGTCAGTGGTCTTTTACAAATCAGAGAAAACTCACTAAAAACAAGCACAATGACAAAGATTAGTGGGGAAAAAAGGGTTCACTCTGCTTCTCAAATTAAAGACCGCAAAATTCTGTCTTTACTGCTCTTTTGTGAGGGTTCTGGCTCCTGCTTCTATCCCCGTCAGGCAAATGCCATTATTCCACATCCCCACCGAAGGATAAGCAAGATGGGAAAAACTCACAAAGCAGTTATTGAGTTGGGTCAAAATCAAAAAAGGAAGAAAGGTAATGAGAGGGATTCAATCAAAGGAGAACTGTCAATCTTAGAACAAAGAGGAGTTAAGACCAAAGAAGTGAGGAGGTGGATGAAGATACTCTGATGTAACTGCTGCAAAATCACATTTATGTGGGCTTTAGAGGACCTTTCTTCCTGGTGAGGTATAATAATTACACTACATAATAGTCCCTCTTGCATGTTTTGTAAATGTTTCAAAGTAAACAGGCTTTTTGACAATAAGTTTCAGAAATGGCCTAAAATACCAAACACATTTATATGAATATGATCTGTTAATTAAAAAATGTGTATGCAGTGAATTAATTGATGATTTAGTATGAAGATGCAACTTCAACTGCAATCACAGTAGTGAGCTTTTGTGGATACATCTATATCATGCATATTGGGCTTTTCTAGGTACTCAGAGACACTTCAGGGTTTCCCCAGTGTATTATAAGCCTGGCGGGCCACCAGGCTTTACTTGTGCCCTACCAGGCCTAGCATTGCTTATTTATTTAAGTCTTTTTAAAATGTTTGCATTTTTTAAGACTTTATAGTTGGTGTTCAGATGTTAATCTTCCAATCTCTAAATAACACATGATTATTAAATAATATTTTCAAATTTCCTGTCAACTTTAAAAAAATGTTGAACTCAAAAACACAACAGGACGCTCAATGAATGACTGCACTAGCACCCAAACACTGGGTTTAGCGAGTTTTCTGGGGGAAACTTTGCGCTCAACAGTAGTCCAACAATTTAAAGTCAAACAATGCAAAAAGACACAAACGCAAGGGAAGTTTTAAACATTAAAAACAATTTTTAACAAGTGGATTTTCAGTTCTGCCCTGAAGGTGGGGAGAGCTGAGAAGGCACAGGACAATACATAGGGTTAGAATTGGAGGAGTAGTGCGGTGGTGGTAGTTTGGTATGAAGTGACCAAATTATGGAAGGCTTTGAGTGTGATGAGGAGGATCTTGAAATAGATGTACTGAGTGCGTGAGAAGGCGGACAGGAAGTTTTAGATGTATTATAGTTGTTGAGGGTTTTAGATGGTATACTGCACAAAATGCTATTTCAGTAGTGAATTCTGAATATGGGGTTTAGGGTTTCAGCTGCGGAGACGTTTTTGAGATAGAAGGATGAAGTCGGAGTTATTTGTTTGATGTGGGATTCGAATGAAAGAGTGGAGTCCAGGAGAATAACAAGACTACGAATGAGTAAAGATGGAGAAAGACTGGTTTTAGCAAAGTTGAGGCAGAGGTTTTGAGTGGATTTGGTGAGGCTTTTTTGGACCAGTAAGGATTATGTCAGTTTTAGTTGTTTGTTTGGAGGGTTCTTTTAGCTTCAGTGGAAGCAGAAATACTGTTGAAAGAGTGACTAGACGCCCCCAGACAAAGGTGCTTTCATGTTCCCAACCTTTGAAATGCATCAACTGTATTTAGATGATCTCAACTTTTCTTATTATACTGTCTACTGTTTTATAAGCTCTTTTCCAAAATGGCAAATTATATTGACCACAATTTCTTTTACAAAAAGAAACAAAAGGGAAAAACATCCAAAGCGATGAACACTTTTTCTAGACATTATAGCGCCACACAATGCAAACCAATGAAGAACCTCAAAATAAGTAAAAATAACAAATATTGTAAGAAATCTATCTCAGGCTAGTGCTTGCACCAATGCCTCAAACAGCCAGTTGATTTGTTGTCATCTTCCACCCCGCACAGCTGCGGCACATTTTCAAACTTCAATCGTCCAAATTGGATATTGTTTATGATGCGCGATATTGAAAGCTGGCAGACTCTGTGGGGAATTGTGACAGTCTCGACAACTGAGTGAATGAGCTAACAAACAGTTCCAAGTGACTTTCTGTTGATGCTCTGAGACACGCGGCTCCTCGCGGCACAACAAAGGGACATTCATTCTATATTTATTCCCGCCACTGAAGTGTCAGAAATATTGATGACCCTGGGCAGAAATTAGCCTGCTTGTCAAAACAGAATAGTGCAAATGCAAGAAGTTTTTTCCCTTGCTTTCTTTTCCCCTCCCTCCCTCCTTTTCATCCAGTGCAGCGCTCGGAGCCTCTCATCACGGAAGCAGAAATTGTGACTGAACGAGCACAAAGCCCTGAAACACTGAATCATTGTCAGGCTAAATTTAAACTAAGAACGTCTGCCACTTTTTCTCACTGATGCACAAAAATGCTCAGAGGTTATGCAAGTTACTTGCTTAACTGAAGTGAGATAAGTTGTTTTTCTTTATTGCCATTAGGGAATTATACCTCCTGCATCTGTCAGAGAATTTTTTAAAAAGTTTGTTTTTAAGGGTGATCCATGAAGTAGCAGGAGCTTGCACCAATAATATGTGTCTGAAACTCCTCCCAGTGAATTAATCATAATGCTTCTGATAAGTTTTCTTCCAGGTTGTGTGACTGGAATAACATATAATATACACGCACTGGGCACTTTCTTATAAACCTTGTTGTTCTGGTTTGACAGCTGCATATACGTACATGATATGAATCTCCAGTTTCACCAGCTCTCAAAGACGCTCTGTAGATAGAGACCATTGTAGCACAGGAAACTTATGTCCAAGAAAGTATTTGCAGAGGGCTTGAGCTTTGTGAGATATTGAAATATCACGCTGAAAGTAGCTACCAGAGGATGAGTGCACTGTGGCAAAAAAAAAGGACATGATCTGCTAAAATACTCATGGAAGGCTGTGATGTTTAAATATGTTTTCGATTAGTACTATGAAAAAAATCCCACATTCTATTAATATATTCATATTCTCAATACCCAAAACTTTTAATACAAACCAGGATGGATCCATGATTTCATGCTGTTTATGTTAAACTGTGACCACAGTGTTTGAAATCAAAGCTCTTTTGACCAAGTAACCAAGTTTTTGTCCAATTTAGGAGGCATGTGTTGTAGTATTGTGCTGCTGTAGCCAATCAGCTTTAAAGCTTTACGTGTTGTGCACTGATATTTTGTCTACCAAAATACAACAATACGAGTGGTTATATGATGTACTGATTTCCTCATATGATGTCAAACCAGTCTGGCCATTCCTCTTTGACTTTGATGACATCTGCTCACTGGATACGTTCTATTATTAAACCACTGTACAAAGCTCGACAGACAGTTGTGTATGAAAATCCAAGTAGATCAGAAGTTTTTGAAGTACTCAGATGACCTTGTGAGGAACCAACAAGATACATCATAAAAGCAGTGGAAACATGCAAAATAGCTACTCGGTAAATATAAGGTTTCAATTGTTGTAATTCCAATATAGAATTTTGTTTTTATAATTTTATACTTCATGTCAAATGTAAATCTGTGTATAGATTATTTAGGTTTAGGTAGTCATCCAAATGCAGCCATTTCATTGGCTGATTTGCTTTGTTCAATTTCACCTCAACTGACTTACTTAAGCGCTCAACAATATTGTTCAAGACTAGGGCTAGAAGGTCAAGTGTCGAGGTTACAAGAAGTTTTAGTGGTTACAATTTGAGAGCAACAAATTTGTGAACAGGAAAAGGAACGCAAGTATTAGGGCCCCCGAGATCGATGGCTGCATTTAGAAACTTTTGTGCGACAGGCTGTGTTTTCTTTCTGATCCAAAATCCCTTTTTCTCAAACCCTAATTTATAAGTAACAGATAAAACCCATTGATTCCCATTCTTTGGTCGATTCTTTCATTTCCTCTACTCAAAGTTCACCATCAAACCCCTAACCACAAACAGCTGAGCCGGGCAGGGAAAACAATCAAAAAATAAACAACGAAAAACATCGGTGCTCAGGAAAGACAATGGCAATTGATCAGGCATTCGGTGGGAGAGGTGCCATCTCTCCTATCAGATTCATTAGTTTCCCGGCCGCTCTGACATTTCCATTTGCACACTCCAATTGACAAAATAAAATACCCCTTCGGCTCTCATCCCTCAGCTCCACAGCGGGGTAATCACTTCTCCCCTTGCTGTGAAATGCACCCCCTCCATCCCATGCAGTGAGGACTCATCATGACAAAGTAGAACATATAAACAACTCAGGCGTGTTCCTTTTTGCAGAAAAACTTGACGAGGAAGTGGGTATTCCTTCAATCAGGGGTCACTTGTACAAATCCCTTCAGGGATGGGCACCCTTTAGCTTCTTATTTACTTCCCATCACCACCTCTCCTGGATCCGCCAGCCTATCTTGCTCTTCCTGCATACCTAAGCAAGGAAGCCATCTCCTAGGATCACCGTCAGCAGCCTATTGACTGGCTGCACACTCTCGAAGGGAGTCTCTCAGCCATCCATTTCACTTAGAGGTAACTTTGTGACTCCTTCACATGAGGGGTCAAACAGGCTCTTCTTAAAAGAGACTTGGAACACAGGTAAATTATACAAATTGAGTGGCAGGAGGAAAGGGAGTGCAGCTAAGCCCCAGCTGCTCCATGAACCCAGACGACCTCGGGATTCCTTAATGATGTCTTTGCCATGCCAGACGGAGACACATTGGGTGATTATGCAGCAGATCTTTCTTTCACCACCTATGCCCTTCCACCCCTTCACGCCCCATCTTTTTCCACTCCCCGTTGCCTCCCGTCTTCCATCTTTCTACCTTCTCCCAGGCACGTATCAGACTCTCTCTCTCCATACATCTTGTGTCCTGTTTTCTGACTTCCTCAGAGCCCTGCCCATTTGGAGCAGGGGCAACATGCTGAGAGACATAGGTAAAATCTGTTGATGCTCCCTTCCAACGTTGGCAGTTAATCAATGGAAATCTTATTTTGGTGATGAGCAGAGAGGAAGTTGTTTTTTTCATGAGCTGCTCTATAATGGAATAACGCAGCAAGAAGGCCAGAGACCTCATCACGGGGGACTGCGCAGATTCAAGTGATCAAATTGTTTCGGCATAAATTCTGAATACAGACGTGGGTTCCTACATAGCAGGCAAGCTGGGCTCAATTATGATGCATTTCTCTAGGAGAAAATACAAATGTCTGCTTAAATTAAAAGAGAATATTACAGATCATAAGACAAATCTTGCTTAAGTTTCTTCAAAGAATTTCACAGTTTTGTAGATAAATATAAATAAACTTGATTTACTGCAACTATTGCAAAATCAACTTATGGACTTCTGGAAGTATTTTTTTATACATTAAAAGATAACATATTTTGTATGGCTGTACGCTAGATCATGTACTAGAATTTATGAAAGACCATTTTAAAAATGGTCAGTGAGTCACTTGTTTCTCCTTGCTATATTAGCTTTAATGCACCATTGGTTAACTTCTAGCTTATTGTAACTTTGGGAATTAGGTGCTTCATCTATATAACTAAATGTTTTTCCAATGCACTGACTGATGGTTATGTCTCGATGTACAATCTAAGGCATCCTTAGATTCCGAGGAGTCTCTAATGCAAAATATGTGACTTCTTTTAATAAGATTCACAAATAGAGTCTCAACTATACTGAGCGTTTAACTTCCTTCTAAACACTGCACGTCCAAGGACATCTCTTGTTATTTCAGGTCAGGCGGCAATTTGTATTAGCTAAAAAAATGTTTTAAGGGGCGTGCCGTGATGGCGTAGGGGTTAGCGCGACCCATATTTGGAGGCCTTGAGTCCTCGACGTGGCCGTCGCGGGTTCGACTCCCGGACCCGGCGACATTTGCCGCATGTCTTCCCCCCTCTCCTTCCCCATTCCTGTCAGCCTACTTTCGTAAAAGGGACACTAGAGCCCACAAAAAGACCCCCTGGAGGGGTAAAACAAAAAAAAAAGTTTTAAAATGTGACTTGGAACCAAATGTAGCAGTGCGAAGGACATACGAGAACTTTCCAGGAATTCTGCGCTTCAGATTTTGTCAGAAAGAACATATTTGTTTTTGCTACATGGAGTAAAAGAGCAAAATTTTCTGTTCTTACAGGGTTTGTAATGGGCTTTAGATCTGACAAATTCTCACATGTGCTTTCTGGTATTTAGATAAACTGGACAAAAACAATGAGATAAGGAATTTTAACGATGTATGAGCCTCCCATTTTCAAATTCCAGGAAGTCATCAGGGAACACTTTTTTTTGACTAATCATGTAGTCCCTACAGGCAATTTGAAGTGATCTACAAAAGGGTAGTTCAACTAGAACTGCTAACAATAATTAAATAAATTAGTGAATGATTTAATATGTTAGTTTGATACTACTGGCTTTGCCGTTTTTGGAACATTTCAGCAATCTTTTATAGTATTGTAAAGAAAAAAAAATTCAATTTCTCTTTCAGTGTCATCCCCATTTCTTTATGCCGATATGTTTCATTAAAAGTTATTTTGAGGTCTGTTTGTAGAATTCACCAAATACATTTTTCTTATGAAAGACATGATGAAGACGGCAGCATAAATAAACAGCTTCCTACTACGAATTTCATGAAAAGGCTTTCTCACCAACTGTTCCGGATGGTGATGGTAGGCGGATTATTTTTGTGTTGCAGCAAGTGGCAGAGGGATGAGCATTTTCCTAGCAGAGAGAGAAGAAGAACCGATTCCAATAAATACCGGAAAATTGTGCTACAAAAACTGAGGGAGAACAACAAACAAAGACTATGCCCTCACCCACATGATAGTTGCCTTAGACTCAGCCAAAAGGGAAATTAGATAAACATTCGAAGCCTAAAAAAAAACAAGAACAAAAAGTAATCTCTTTTATCCTTGGCTATTTATACTGAAACTAATTGTGAAAAAAAAAGAAATAAAAGATGGAGACTCACTTTTATTTTACATAAGAACCGAAGTGTTTGTAGCACTAATTACTTACTGATGCACGTCTGTATTGATTTGGGATACACACAGTTCATTAAAGCCTCGACATTCGCTTAAGCTCTTAAACATGCAGAGTCAGGTTTCCATGCTTATTACCAATAATAATATATTATTTGACTGGAAGATGAGCATTCATTGAAAAATAATGTAATTGATTTAATTTCAAGCATAAAAAAAGTCACTGTAGGGCACATACATTGATTTGCACCACTTATTAATGCTGCTTTTAATCGAAAAATAATAACGGCTTTGAAAATGGGGACGAGACATTCAAATGATTCCTCATCGACTCGATACATAGACACTTGAGCTATCAGGCTACGGGGTACGAGCTCTGCATCAGATCTGCCATCTGACAGAAGACACAGTCTGAGCTTGTGAAAGCCTCCACAACAGATGGACTGAGGAGTGGTGGTCAGGTGTCATGCCCAGACAATCACAATTCTCCTCACACAAGCGCAGACGGGGTAATATGCCTTCTGGTAAAGAGCGCATGTATTGTTGATGTGGAATGAATACACACTGTGAATATATAAAAAAAAACATTCAAAACTGTGTATGTTGCATCACCAGACCAATCAGACATCTTGGAAGAGAACCTACGTGGCAACTGATTTAGCATTAGCTGTAGCCAGAACGAATGGATGCAATTGGTGGAAGTAGAGGACTCCACTCTTAAGGTTCATCTGCATGTTGCGTAGAAAGGAAAAGACCCATATTTGACCCAGTGCAAACATTTAGCATATTTGCACTGGTAAATGTTTCTCTGTGTTTTCACCCCAACTTCAGCATTTTTTTTTTTTTTGAGAAAAAAAACAACCCAGGACCAGTCTTGGTCTGAAGACCACAATATGGGAGCCACTCCGGATTCCGGGCTCTGCATCGAATTGCAGTCATCATCGCTATTTAAATGTTTGCAATGGTGAGAAAATACCTAAAGGCCATATTGGTATGTTATAATATTTCAAGCATTTAAATTTTGTCTGCCAGTAATACATGTATAAACTTCAAATATTTTTTTATGCACTCATTTAATACATATTTTAGTAGCCAATATGCAAAAAGGTGGGGACATTACAATGGTGGGGAGAAATGGACAGTGGTTAAGAAAACCAGGTCAATTGCAATTGATGTTATTGTCATTTAAAAAAAATATTTCAATTTCATGCATGTTTCGTGCAGCTCTAGTTGAGAAAGACCAGGCATCTGCATTGATGAGCTCAAGATTGAGAGGATAGGGAGACATAAACTCAACAGGCATAAGCCAGGTGTGCCTTGTGCAAGAAAAATGAACAGAGTGAAGTCAGAAACAGCAATAATTCTAAATAATGCATAAACAGAGAGACAAGAGAGCAAGTCTCGGAGAATAGAGAAAAGTTTCTCTACGGGGCTCATATCCAGTGAGAGCAACCAATGTTGTAAATCTTTAATAAAACTAAGCAAATCTAGGCTTGTATACTTTTAAAATTCTTTTTGTAATTGAATCAACTAATTGTATTTGTCTGAATTCATAAAAATATAGTTGAGTATCATAAACCGAACAATGTAAATTCATCAAATACAGCTGAATGAAGCTTTCAATTGAAAGTATACAAACGGTAAAAAATATTCCAAGGACCAAACCCTGAAGTACTCCATCACTTACTGTAGTGGATCAGGGTAATTTTATCTTTAACAATGAGAATCTATCTGACAAATATGATCTAAAACAACCCGGTAAAGTTTTTTTTCCAGCATGTTCCATACTTTGCAAAACAACATTGTGTTCGACCTCATCAAATTGACAAATGTAAACAAATCCATCACATGAGGTTATGAGAATTTCAAGAGACATTCTGGGCTCTTGAAATAAACTGTTCTGCTGTAAATTCTCAATTAATAGGCAAAAAAAATATTTTAAATATTTTTAATGATAAGTGGGATAGCCAAATGTTTCAAATCTACTTTTTTTTTAATAGATAAAATGTTTAATTATAAAGCACTTAACAGCCTGAAGAAACAATCATGTATTCAAGATAAAACGATCAGATCCTAATTAATGTTGCCAGAAAAACATGTTGGGCTGTAAATTCTTTGTGCTTCGAACAAACAGCGGCCACTTAGGAGAGAGGAGACAGGAAATCCATCTTACAAATGTCCTATAGCTACTATAGGATTTCTTCCAAAGATTTCTAATTGGTATTCTTCACTGTAAGAGGAGGTTATCTGACACAGCTAGCTACTCATTTTCATGTTTATTTGATCTTGTGGGACTTTCTTTTGAATACCAAAGACTAACAGCATCCTTACCCATTGATTTGGACATATGTAGCAGCCAAAAACATTTGTGTATTTTATTACAATTTCAATCAACCGACACTAAGACACTATTTAATGTGAGGTGCAACAAAAACATAATACGGTTTTATAATTTTTTATTTTTATTTTTTAAAAAAGGACAATTCTGAAAAGCGTGCCATTTTCTGCTCGTCCAGCACATTAAGTCGCAACATGACAAAATGTGAAAAGGTTTCAGGGATTGAATACTTAAGCTCATTATTTAAACACTATTGTTGAACACTTCAGTTATTCTACCAGACTTTAAACTTGAACACTTTTAATGTATTAACCAGTACATCCAGAAGTGCTGAACAGCAGGATGTCAAGCAGGTTTATGGTGTAATGATGATCTTCAGACTTCTGGTTTGAAGTGCACAGTGCAATCTTCAATAGTATAGTAATTCTTCTCTCAATACCATGAGAGGCCTTGAGAGAATTTATTGGTTTCGTCCATCATGAGACGTTTCTTGTAGGCCACATTGGTAATAAGGCACCATCATCTGATATTAAATTGCACTGAGTTGTTCATTTCTTTTTGATTATAGGCAGATTTCAGCTCGTCTCTAAGTTCCATGGCTTCTTGCGCCTTCTGCATGTGTTCCATAATGTTTTTCTGACGTTGTTGCATTTTCTTAAAATTAATCCATTGCTTGACTTGTTTTATATGTAGATTGGTTTGTTACTGACATTCTGGTCAAAATCTTAATGTTAATAACCAGTTGGTCAAGTGTTCAATGCTTACTTTACGTGTTGTATATATAACTACAGCAAGACTAAAAGACAGTGTCCTTACACAGAACATAACACTCCCACAGCGATTGACCGAGGCAATGATCTTGAGAAAATGAGTTAGTCCCCAAGCATCGAGCCATTCAAGGCAAAGCACAAGCTTCCTCACTATAATTAACAACGAATAACTTGACATGTAAATTACGCACAAAAAGCTTTGCCACACACAAACAAACAAATTCACACATAGGTTGATGCGAGGCTGAGTGATGGTGATGATGATGATGATTATGATGATGATGAGATGGCACTTGGCAGGTCAAACACACAGATGGTGGACACCTCGCAATGTCACGGGCTCGCTGTGGCGCGTTAGATTTGGATCCGAAGTTCCGACATTCCTGCTGTGTCCTCGGGATTCACGAGTTCAGAGGGAGGAGAGAGGGAAAAAAAGAAAAGAAAAGAAGAGCGAACTCTCAGGCCACACAGATGAAAAGAACAGATGTTCTCACCTCTTCCATCACTATCGTGACAACCAAAACGGCCTGCGCAAGAAAGTTTGTTCAAGGCCGGGTGCTGACTGACAGCGGCAACAATGGCTGCGGCTATTCCTGCGACTGTGTGAATCGCAGTCGTTATCTTTTACACGTGCGCCTCTGAATTCGGGGTCTCAATTTAGCGGCGCTCGGTTTCTGCAGCGATCCTTCGTGCTGGCAGACACCCACCTCATAAACACCAGACGGTTCTACCCCTCTCGCTGTATCTTTTAATGGATCGAAATGAGATAAGTAAACGTGCGCATGACATTACCTCCAAAATGGTGCCAACATTTATTTTTTTTCATTTTGTTTTTTAGCGCTAGCGTACTGCGTACGGAGTGTTTTTTTGTTTTTTTTTTAGTGGGTGCATTTTGTGGAGAAGCAGCACGTGCAAATAATAAAGAAAGACAGAGAGGGAGAGGTTGGGCCTGGCTATGATTGGAATAGCAATGACCTTTGTTGTATTGATTTTGGATAGGGCTGCTCTATGACAAGAACAGGCTTTGTATGTGTGTCCATGTGGCGGTGAAATTTGTGGCTTGGCCTTTTCTTGGGATACAAACATTCCTTCAACAGACATAGCCATTATGCCCCAATTAGAGTGGGCACTGTCACAACAGCAGCTATCAGGGTAAACCTGCTTTCATTCTAAACCACTGAACACAGTCGAAGGAAATATATAGCAAAACACAGAAAATCCTCCTGCGTAAAGGTTTTTTTTTTCCTAAAATCTTTCATCCAACACATATGCTGTATGTCACTTTGTCCTTCACCAACATGAGTATCCATCAATCCAAACATCCATTACTACTCCTCTCTATTCAACATCTATCCACTCAAGAATCCACCCATCTATCATCCACCTTATTAAGCATCCATCCATCTAAAATAAAATCTACCCATGCACTTGCAGCGCCATTCACAATTCCTGCCAAACCTCGTAAGGATAAGTAAAAAGAGTTTTAATAAATTTGCCTCCTATTGCAGCAACATAAACTTAGTACACACAAAAATCTAATCTTTATTTTAGATACATTTATTCAAGAGAGCAAAAGTCCCATATTAAGAAGTAATAATTGTTAACCCTGTGGATAAATGTAACTAATTTTTCAAATCAAGTGAACATTAAAAGTAAGGAAGATTTGTGCTTATTGGCACAAATTTGAAAACTGTTGCAGGACAATAGCTACTGAAATAAGCTGGGGTGTTTTTTACCTACAGTCAGAATGATAATTTAAATGTTTAAAACAACTTGAACACAAACTAAGATTATTTCGCATTCCCAGCTAATTATTTTGAGTTAATACTAAAAAGATACTTGCATTTTATGAAAAGCAAAACATCAAAAAGCTGCAATATGCACAATGATTATTTGAAACCTTCAACTAAATGTAATGATTGTTTATATTTAATACTATCTATACTAATTATTGGCAATTAGAAATGAACTCAATTGATGGATAATATTGTGCTTTTGTTTTGAAGGTTACTGTAAATCAGCGTGAAACTTTGGTATTTTGACTCTGCAGTCAACATTGTCCAACAGGTAACACAAACTGTCTGCAATGAAACTTCTTGGGATTTACAAAACGGAGAGTCCTACAAGTAAAATATGTAAAATGGGGATCATGCTGGTAAACGTTGTGGCTTTTCTAAGAAATTTACGTCATGAGCGAAAAAAAAAAGAAAAAAAAAAAAGAAACGAGTAAAAGGAAAAGGAAAGCTTTGTGGACGAGTAAAGATCCCGGGCGTTTGACTGCTAATTAGTTTGATTCGCCAGCCACGCTTTTAGCACTCCGGCTTCTTGTTTTTGCTATTATTATTTCCTATCTCGTGTTGGTGTCCACTCTTTGAGGTTCCGATTGGAGTTCTATCTGAGGAGAAAAAGAGCCAGTGAGAAGGCAGCCCTGGAGTCAACATAGAAGAAAAAAAGTATTTTCTTTCTTCCATGGTGTAAAGGGGTTTTAGAAATCAGAGCAGCTTGAAATTAACTTGAACACAGAAGGAAAAAAAAAAAAGTGAGCTCACATGAAAGAGGTAAACAAAGTTTGCCAGCAGAGCCTCCAGAGGAGCAGAATGTTGCAGTAGAGTAATCTTTGAGGGACTTTCCCAACAGATATTGCTCTCAAGTAAAGTGTGGCAGCAATAAATGTTAATAAATACATTTAAGAGGAGAAAGCAAAGCAGTGTAAGCTAAAAGTGCTGTAATGGAATCCATATAGCTTTCTAGTGATTTCACATATTTGCTTCAATCTGTTAATGGATTTAAGGGGGCTGGTTCAAATTCAAGCACCAAAATAAAAAGAAGGGAATTCGTCTTAGGTCAGTTTAGTGGGCGATCACAGGGCCAGCCCAAAGATACAAAACAAAGACAAAAACATATCCAGGCACTCTTGAGTAAGAGACATTTTAATTCACCAAAAAGTCTAAAGACTAAAGTCAAACTCAGGTTCATTTTGGTCCATATCAAAAATCCTTAGGGCTGGTTGTGCCAGAATTTATTGATCAAACCCATAAAACCGTTGAAATAAATAAATAAGTAGATGTTTGTTTCAGCATTCAATAAGTGTTCCTCAAAATTACATAATCGCTGATCAGTCCCTCCAGAATTTTGTGATTGTTTTTGCAATCAAAATCACAGATTTTGTGGTGCTTTTGTAAGGAACTTTTACGATATTTGCGTTAATGTAAGATGTTAAATGTGACTTTTTAATTACTCACCTTATCGGTCACGGACTGTAACTTGACATCAAGTAAGGCTGAGGCAGCAGTCACTTAAACCCAATGTTTTTGATCAATTTTGAGAAAAAGATTTGCAGTAATACCAGAAAAGCTGTGATTTGTGAAAAACTGGAGGAACTTACTGATGTAATTTGGAGTCTAGAGGGCCACATAAAAAGCTCCGGCGGGCCAGATTTGGTCTGGCCTGGGCCTCGAGTTTGACACATATGTATTGGACTGTTTGTGGAAACTGGAGATCATAGTATATTTAGGTAGCAAATACCACTACTTTGGTGCATAACAGCAGCAGGTCGACTTCAACCATCTTGCCGTCTCAGATCTAACATGAACTGAGTTGCATGTAACTCGTTAATTTCTTTTTTGTGAATGCCTCTTTGGGTGCTCTGGTTTACAAACTATCCGCTCGTAAAGGAAGAGGAAAAACTATTGTCCCCGAAAGAGAAATGATATAGTCAGGCCAAGCTGAGAAGTACCTCTGTTCAGTCTCTACGTCTTGAAAACAAGCTTGGTTGTTATTTTTTTTCTGTTGTTGATCTGACTCTTCATTTTCTTTATCCGCCTAACCCTCTGACAGAGAGCTTGATGGCGTGCACAGCCAATGGGCTCATAAAAAATTGGGTCGCAGACAGATGTCCAAGGGCAGGGACAGATTTTACAGAGACAAAATTTACAGCGAGGGGGCACTTGAATATATTTTGTGAATGGAGGTGGAGTCAGAGGTAAATAATGCCATGTTGAAATGAAATCCGACTGCGGTTTTGAGACTCAACTTTGTGTTGAGAAGGTGTTAGGTGACTAATTTCTATCGAAACTGACATTTATTCCCATTTTGGTGACAAATAAATAGCAAGTGGGGTTTGACATGAGGAAATTAGGTTTTCTGCCATGTCTTTAACTATGTCTGATGATTTTGATACACTTGCTTCATAAATACTACATGTACATTGAGATCAAAAGTGTATAAATAAAAAAGACTTGTACTTTTGATGTGATTCCTTTGAGAAAAACGCAGATACTCAATATTTTGATGAGGTTGTTAGCTGCTCTTTGGGATTAACTTGCTAGTTTTTAGAAAATTTGTTATGTCTCTGTGTTCTTTCCTTGTGTGCATTCATTGACTCACTCTGCTGACATTTTATGGTAAAAATCCTTTTGATTTTTCTTTTGGATGTTCATCAGTTCCTGGTTTGTGATCTACTTTTTCTTGAGTATACTCTCTTTTGTTTCGAGCTATTTTTCTACAAATGTCAACACAGACTTGCCTTTTGGACAGTTTGCCTTAATTTAACCTCCTTTCTGTTGAATAAAACATTTTTTTGCACTTATTTGAATAGATGTTGGTTCTGGGTTCTCTCCTCGTCAACTCTCAGGCTGTGTTGTCATAACAGTTGGGAGCTTGTCTACTTTCCATTTAGTCTTCAGTAAGTTGTGCACAATTGATTTCACTGCCTTTTAAAAAAAACTGCCAGCTGGAGTTCTGGTTGATATTAGAGAGAAAATCCAGAATTGACAACAACAGTAGAATGTTTTTACAGTTTGACAACGTTCAGTTGATTAGTGCCTCTGTGGCATTTTGGGAGATTTTTTTTTTAGTTGTCAAAAGACTTTTGTATACATTCTTGCTGACTTTCAAATTTCCTTTCCTTTAGCAACCTACTTGCAAAACATAAAATAAAATGCTGGGCTAGCTTTCCTGCACAATGACACCGCACTAATATCAGCAGCGCTTTTAGATACAAGCCCATCTTTTCCAGTAAAGAAACTATTCGAGGTAGAATTCTGATGAGTTGGATAAAAAAAAAAAAAAAACGTGCTCCCGATCTCTCCAGCAATGATGAGAGGTTACAAAATCTGTAGAGGAAAGAACCTTGCTGGTAATGTATTGAGGCAGAGCATTCAGGAAAGAGTTGCAAACGTTGCACATGTTTGCAGTGATCTGCAGGAGCAGGATGGAATATCCTGGATGGAAACAGCTGGATGGAATACAAGTCAGGAAGAACGTCCCAAATTAGTGTTAGTTCTGTATTTTTTTTAGCAGAGATCTAAAGGAGGCCATATTTTACATCCAGTACATAGATTGTAGTGTCTTCATTTATTACATATCCAGATTGGTTAGTGCCAGAGGCTGAGGCTTATTGTCTAACAGGCAGAAATATCACACAGTTTTTGCCTTTAAAGCATGAAATTTGATCCCATCCCTAATTTTCCCTAACTGGGAAAATTAAATTCATTATGGCGTCAGTCAGTGTAAACCCTGTTCCATTATTGAAAAGATAAACACAGTCCTGGAAGGAAAAGAAATAACTGTTTGTAATTTCACAGATTTTTTGGTCTTCCATCATTCTAACTTTGCCAGAAAGCAAAAATACAGGTATTGTTTAGCTTTAAAATTCCTAATTGGGAGAATTATTACTAAATAATACATTTCAAATACATTTAATAACATCTTGTTATGCCTTTTTTGAGCTGTGTGTGGATAAACCTTGAGTCAAAGTTAATTAAAAGACTAGTTGTAGCAGTCGGGAATAAAAAAAATACAGATGAACAGCTCGACTCAGAAAATAAAAAATAATGCTGAACACTGTAGAATGCCACAAGTCATTTGAATGATCATAGCATCCGTAATTATAGAATGATAAGCTAATTGTAATGAGTACTGCAAATATTTCGTACAAGTTCAGACTTGTTGCAGAGATGGCTAATGCAACAAACACATTAGCTGCAAGCTAATATCACACGCTTGATTCTTTTTCTGACATTCTCTTCAGCCTCGAAGCCTTCACAAAAACAATTAACTTATTCTTTTAACAAATGTCTTGTTGTCATTGCTGCCCCTCATTCAATCTCCTCTTTACCAACAGCCTCATGGATGGATGGGGGGTGGGGGGTTCATCAGTCTCCCCCTTATCTTCCCTCAACATTTGCAGTCGTATCACTCTGACCTGAACATCCGTCTTATTCTTTCTCCCTCCATCATTGCGTGTGTGTTTCCTCGTCTGCATGCGTATTGGACCTTGAGCCGCCCGGGGAACGTTTGATTTCCAGCGTCCAACGCGCCGCGGTTTCTCCTCCAGGCAGCACCTCTTCTGCAGCCGTTTCCGCGGCCAGAGATCTCTTGCTCAGAAATATCTCTTTAGTCTCGAGTGGTGGAATTTTGGATTCGGAGAAGTCGCTTTCAGATCGCAGTTTGTTGGGGTTGATGGATTTGAAGACAACGTTTGACAGCTTCGCACTCCCTTTGAACTCCACATCAAAGGATGACAAAACAGGGGGCACCGCCTGGCGGTTTGATCAGCCGAAATGAGCTGCAAACATCAAATGTGGTTTTTCAGTTTGCAGTAAACCCTGTTTACCCATTATTCTAAAATTTAGCCTTATTTAAAATGGCCAAAGAGATTTTAAGAAGTAGTTCACTTAATTGGCACCAACCACACGTTTAACTAGCATGATGCCAAGCTGTCCTACTTATCAGCTGGTGCCCGGATTGCTGGATCTTATGTCCTATGGTTTTAAATTTGCTGCATGTTTGTGATAAAAATCCTTTTGGATCTATTTTTAAAACGTCTGCCCAAATCCTTAGGGTAAATGGGTAAGTGCCAGGGACATTACTTTTTTATTGGCATTCTCTAGCTGAACAGCAATATACTTTGAAAAGTCGAGCAGCATTGCCGTTTCTTTAGGCTTCGGGAAAACAATCGTTTGTTGTGGAACTTCAAGTGGAAAAGAAATTAACCGTAATAAATATGTAAGGTACTGAGACGGAGAGGTGGGAAGCAAATAAAACCACACATGTAGGAGGGTCATGTGATGTGACTGGATGTCAGATCATATAAATAACACTTTCCTGGTACAAGGAGCACTTAGAATCTGGCAGAAAAAAAAAAGAAAGAATTTGACAGACTGTTGCTGGGTTGATGTTGACAGCTGAGCTAATCTCTATCATCTTCCATTTTACTTCATTGACATTATCTATACAAACCAAATACCAGTCTATTATTTCTATTTAACCAATAAAATGACTTGTTAACTGATAATCTGTGGTATTTTATCAACTAATCACATGGTAGTTAGCTTACATTTCTGTGTTTTCCCAAATCTGGAATGACAATGTTGCACATTCCAAGTGAGCCATTTTAGATTGCGTATAAATCTCAAGGTAATAAAGGTAAAAAGTGACACATTTTTAAACATAATGGCTAAAATAAGAGGGCAGTTGGAGTTGAACATGTTTCTGTCAGCTAAGAGAAAATGTTTAATCCATCCCGGCTTTGCTGCTGATAAGCGTATACTTGATACACTCTTTTTTATATACGCGTGTCTAAAAACCAATATTCCAAAGAACAGCCATGTAGATTTTGTATTTTGAAGTCATGTCCTGGAAGTAAAAAGACACGATGACTTTTATTTTTTAAGATCAAATGGTCAAACAAGAGTCACGACTGACAGCTGCCAGATCTGAAACCTGGTCACAACGGTTCGTATCGATCAGCCTGAATTTCTGTGTTTTGGGCCTGCAAGCCGAGCGCTCGCAGCCTCCTTTTCTGACTGATCTTGTGAAACTCAAAAGGAGTCACGTCGTCTCGCAAAGCAGGGTTTTATCTGGGAGTCGAAGATAAATCCCTTGCAGGTGAGAAATGACTTAAAAGCATCTCCTGATGTTGTAACTCCAAAAGTTGGCTGGGGATTGAATCAGTCAGCTTGCAGAATGACATGAGCTGAAAAAGGCAGGGGGGGAAAAAAGCCAACAGCCAGAGAAAACCATTATGTTATGTTCACTCCCAAGATTGTGACAGGGGAGAGTGTGAAAATGTGATGAGGAAAAGGGCTTCACTAATGTGGCACAGTATAATGAATCATGTTCTGTATGTGAACAGACTCCATGCGTGACGAATGTTTTGCCGTTTGTTTTGTAAGCTCTTTTCCACACAAAACTAAACCTTTTTTTCCTTATTCTGCAAAATCTCCATGGGAAGACTGTTTTTCCAAAAATGTTGGTAAAAACGGTCTTCCTGCTAATCATCAAGAAGATTTTATACTACTTTATACTACCTTAGAGAAGACTCTGAATGGTTCAATAATTAGCTTTTTTTGCAATAACAGTGCTATTGTGATAGGTGTATATGCGCTATACTGTGCAGACCTACCTGTGGTACAGTATCATTTTAAACTGTGTATATATTAGAATAAAAGGTGTGGAATTGGTGTTATGCAAAGGTGGGTAGAGTACCCAAAAATTTTACTCTAAGAGTAGCACTACTTCAGGACCAAAATGACAATAATTCATATAACAAAAACACAAAATCAGGCAATAAAAATTGGTTCCAAATAAACTTCTTTTAATATGAAACTTATGCAATGTCAAAAAAAAAAAAGAAAAAAAAAGCAGGTTACAGGTGTGTGTCTTTCTCAGGTGAATTTTTGGTTAAAATTTGTCTGCTTTTCATTCAGTGGGCAAAGAATCCAGAAATTTTTCTCAAGTAAGAGTAGCAATAAAATTACTCAAGTAAAAGTAAAAAGTACAGCGTAGAAATACTCGTAGAACTATTTGTTTTTCAAAAAAGTTACTCAAGTGATTGTGAGTAGATTTAACTAGTTACTACCCAACTCTAGTGTTATGTAATGTCATGACATCACAATCTCTTTTCTTTTTTTTTGCTTTTTACAAATTTTACAATCATTTCAGAATTAAATTTCAACAATCTCTGGCTGCCCACAAACTGTCAGATTAAAAAAAAAATGTAATTAGTCAGAAAGTAGATCATGATTCCAGTTTCAAGTGTCTAAGTGAAATCTCATCAATGCAGAAAAGCACAGCTTAGTATAAGTTACAGTGAAGTCATTATTGTGTCATTATTGCCATACAAGTCAGTTGCTTCCTTAATTGCTGTTGCTTATGGGTGGAATATTTTTATGTGCAAAAAATTAAAAATATTTATTTTTGTATTCATGCAAAGGTGTAAAATACAAAAAAGGTGATGCTGGGGAGTTTTGTTTTTGCCTGTACACCATGGAAATGAAACCCAACAGAGTGATGGGGTTATAATAAATTTCCCAAAATGAGCTCTTCTTCATAAAAACTCGCCTCGTGGTCTTCAAATTACACTTCATTAGCTCCGTAAGTACTGCGAAAGCAGCTTTAAACGTTCAAAGTTGCATAAATGTAACTAATATTCTGCCCCATATAGTCTCTGCTGAGCACGGCAACCCACAACAACATGCCACATCACATCTCACTTTGTTGATGACAAAGTCAAGCACTGGAATCAGTAAACCAAGCTGCAATGCTTGCAGTTGCATAGCCCGCAGCTATATCCATTTGTGTTTTGCTACAGCGCATACAATGGAGCTGAGGAGGAAGTAATTAGGAGGAAACACTGTCTGCATGTTCGTAGCCCTCCTTCTTATTTTGTCTGGATGATCTGTGTGCACGTGTCCCCAGGGATGGAGGCTGTATCTTTCTTGTGGGTAATTATGGGTAATGTAGGATGACAGAGGAGCAAGGATACATTAACAGAAAAGGAGTCACTACTCTGACTTACAGCATCTTGGGAGCTAAATAGAAATACTGTCTCACTAAAGATAGCACATGCCCTGAAATGGACATACGCATCTATGTAAACACTCAGACAGCGATTGTCTGCTTCAGTGGTTTTAAATATCCAGATTCTAATTCAACTTGTGCATATGTACTCGTGCAAATACTTGAATGCATGTTATTCACGTGTTGACTTTATACTGCTTTGGTCTCGTGAGTTTTCATGCTTATAATTATTCATCATTTTAGTTTTTGGGGGGTTTTTTGCAGCAAACAGGGGATGGATGGGGGAGAAAAATAAATAAATAAAAAAATATGAAAATGCACCACGTTCTGCACTGCAAAAGATTAGATCTCCTTCAGTGACTGTGAGTTTATGCTAGCGTGGGGGTTATTAGCAAGTACGTATTAAATTAAACAGCACAGCATGTGACTTTATCACAGTCCATTACTGCATGAGGAACACATGCAGACTATTTTGTCATGTGCTTGTGCATCACTGGTCTAAAATATCAGCGCCTCCTCAGAGTGGGGTTGTGTGTTTTACCCAGGAATGTGGGGCAATTTAGCTCGATCCACTGCATTTATGCAACAGCAAAACAAACAGTGAGCAGCGTCAGGGAACGACAGGGGGGAAAAAAAGCTTCTTTACTCGACTCCAAAAAGATCTTCAATGCTTTTTTTTGGGGAGGGGGGGGGTCAACAAGGTCAGTGTAGCTACACTCCTAATAGGAGATATAATGATTTTGCTCGTTCACCAGTGAAATGAGCGTGGTGCGAATGTCTTTATTTTGTGGCATGAAACATAAGATTCAATTGGAAATTTCTTGATTATGACAAGATGTACAGCTGCAGCTCAGTTTAAACAGAATATCATCAAAAAATCAATTTGTAGAATGAAGCTCAGTGATTAGCTATGCAGATAGAGTGACATATTTTAAGCATTTCTCTGTCAATTTTGATCACTGCTTACAGCTAATAAACGCTGAAATTCAGTTTCTCTAAAAATTTTAATATCGTATAAGACCTTCAAAAATATTTCTAAAACATGAATGTTTTGTAATCATTTACACAATAATGTTGAAGGGTAATCTATAAGAAGTTATTGATCATGGAGTGACGTTTCCAAACAAAGTGAAAGTTGAGTGGAAGGATAACACGCGGTAAAAATAGAACAGAATTCATGCACTTCTTGTTTTCTGAAGACATTTTGACTCTCATCTAACATGCCAGGACTTTGTCATGATTTTACTTTCATTTCCCAATTATGCCACTGATTTATCACCCAAAGTTTTCATTGAAGTACACTAAAATAAGTGGTGTGAATACTTTTGCAATCACAAAGAGAAAACAATAATTCATTCCACTGTTAAATCACTGCTTTAAGTCGTCAGAAACACTAAAAGAACCTAATGAAATCATCTGTAGCTCTATAACGCTTTAAATTACAGGAGGTAATGATAAGTAAATGAGAGCAATTTCAGTTGAATAAAAAGAATATTAAACAGAGGCTGAGTTGCTTCTCATACAGATATCATTTAGTCTTCACAGGCACAAATCGGCACATCCGACAGCCGGTTTTCTGTTTGATCCAAACGCATTAATATTAAATCAGCAAAGGAGGCGAGAGGATTCCCACGCCGAAAAACATTTCGTCAAAATCCCGCCATTATTGTCTTTTTCTTTCGATGAGCTATAAACCCTCCTCTGAAAACGTGTAAATAAATCAATCCTCAAGGCTGAAACGCGTGTTCGAGAGGTTTTCGGATTTATACGAAGAAGATGTTTGTGTTGCCGTTGGAAAAGGGAGACAAACGGACGCGTTTCTCTACGTTCTCACTGGTTTTAAACACTTTTCCAGGTCTCTGAGTGCCGTATAGGTAGCGTACAGCAGGGGGATTCTAATCCTGCCTGCATTCCGCCTCTCAGGTTAAGGACTCAGCAGGCGGCCTCACAGGGAGACACAGAGCTCCCCAGGCATAAATCACACTCCCACCATACTTTCCACCCTGCCTCCCTCCCTTCTTTATCTCTTTTTCTTCCCCAACAATCACTCTCATTTGCCTTCCTCTGTCTCCCCTTTCACCATTCTCATTTGCTCCTCTGGCTTTCGCATGTTTTCTTGTTTTCATCATGCCGCCGCAACTCCCTTTGCAGCTTCTGTTTCTATTTTTTTTTCCTCCAGGTTGTTTTTTTTTTTTTACCCCTCCCACCCTCTACTTTATTTCCGCTTTCCCATGGCTCCAAATTTACATCCCGCAATCTTTTGTCTCAAACCGCAAGCAGACAACTAGCTGCTGGCTGAGTAACGGCTCGGGTGGTAAAAATTATATTCAGAGGATTATTCATTGTTAATAAGACTTTGAGGCAAAGAGTTCAAAGGGCGACAGAACGGAGGGAGCTGAGGAAAAGGGAATGAATAACTAAAAACTCGTTTTCAATCGCCATACTTTATCATTGTTGCGCACAATTGTTGAGGATAAATGAGCACAAATTGGTTGTTTTCTCTTTTTTTCTGCACTTTCTCTGTTCATTTGCACACTCTGCGGTTGGTGCAGAAGTTTTTCTTTCTGTTTTTTTTTTTTTAATATGCTCATGTGGGACCTTAATTCCAGCCTCACCATCTAATTACTTAAATTGTGCTTACAGGTCTTACTGTAGTGTACAGTTTTCCTCCGAGAGCTTTGGCCTGTCCTCCTTCATGTCTGCTGCATTAGCAATAGAAATAAGCACATTAGGCAATTCTGGGCTCCATAATAAGTTCTGCACCGGAGGGATGTTTTTAAGAGAGAGAGAAAAAAATCTGGGCAGAAAGGAAAACAGCTTTTTCTCTCTCTAATTTTCTGTCTCTCTGTGTGTTGCCCCGTTTTCCTCTTCCTACTCTGCCATCTTGTTCTTTTACTCGCTTCTGTGATTGCTGTGTGATTTTACAATTATGAGTAGGCAGGACGATTTAACCTTACAGGAAACCGCCGCTCTTATATGACTTAATAAACAGGTCGGATTGCTCTGTGTTTTCAAAAAAAAAGTAAAAAAAGACAATGTCTAAAAACAATACTGTAGGAATTTTGGAGCCAAGCTGTATTTTTAGCACGGGGATGTTATCTGCACCGATATTTTACAACGGCAATAAAAATGTACCCTTACAAAAAAATCCCATGAAATTCACATGTGGTTCCCATGTTCCACATGTGATAAAGTATTTTGTTCATGTGGTCCATGGTTTATTCAACATGTGATCACATGTGTCATATGTGTTCACATATTTCTCACATGTGCACCACATATGATCTGATTTTTTTCCATGTAAAGATTGGGTGATTATACTGAATATGTCATAAAAATCTAATTAATTTTACATGTAAAAATCACATCTGAAAATCATGTACCACATGAAAGAATGCACGTGTGGTTCACACAACTTTTCACATGTTTACATGTGACTTTGGAAGACTTTGTGGAAAAAATCCATGCGATTCCCATGTCTTTACATGTGATTCCCATGTTTTCACATGTGCATCACGTGTGCCTTAGTTTATGTGCATGAGATACACATAAACTAAGGTGAAATAAATGTTAAGTTATGCCAGAGGCATAAACTTAAACTTTAAGACGAAGCGACACTTATATTTATGTGTTAATAGAAATATTTGATAATAATATAAAGTATATAGTTAACTAAAAAAGTAATCAACTGCTGTGAGATAAAGTTTAAAATGCTTTATAAAATAAAATAAAGGGTTTAAAGTTCTGCTAAGTCTGAGCTATATATATATACATGTACTGTATATATATATATAATGTGTGCATCGCATGTGATCACATGGGAATCATATGCGATTTTACCACGAAACGTTCCAAAATCACACATATACATGTGCTTTCATGAGATTCACATCATTCACATGTGAAAAGTTTTGTGAACTTTTCACACAACATGTGTGGTTTTCATATTGCACATGTGATTTTCATGGGATTTTTTTGTAAGGTAGGGACTGGTGAGTCAGCAGAGTCTGTTTGGCTCAAGATTTCTTACTACAATATTGTCTCAGGCGTCACAAACATAAAAATCAAATAGGCTTCTAGGCTTCTTCACCACACTAATTACATTAAGTAGCGCAACTTTGCTAACTCACAGCAACGATAATGATTCCAATCAATCATAGTTTGAAACGTAAACGCATCATTTATTAGAGCCACATCCGACAGTGGGAAAACAGTAAGACAAGCAAAAGTAATAATTCAGTGATTTTTTTTTTTTTAATTAAGTTTGTGAAACAATAACTTTTCTGTTATTATCACAGGAAAAATGCCTAACAGAAAGACAGCAATGGATGACTAAGCTGTTTTTTTGGTCCAGTGGGGATCTGATTGGATGTTGAAAAAGAGTACTGTTGTGTGCAAGCTGAGCGAAAAGGAGTTAGCCTATCACAGAAGCCATTGAAGCCTAAAGTAACGTCTCGAAGCAAAACTTTTTGCAGCAAACAGACATCCAAAACGCTAATGTCAGTGTCCAAAGTCCTGAAGATTCCTGAAGAAATTTTTCTTTTTCAAAGTTGTTCCATGATACACTTGAAAGCTAAATGGGTATAGTAGCACTCTGAATCAAAATGGACAGAGAGGGATTTGAACCAGAATACCAAATAAAATGCATTTTGACGTCTCTAAACAAAACTGTCCTTCAAAAATGGGATAGTTGAGACCAACACAACTAGGTCTCAACTAGTTGTTTTTGGTAGAGAGAATCAATACATCATGCAAATGGAAATTATTAAGTTTGTTTTAAGTTATCATGTGATTAATTGATTTATTGCTTATTGTGACCGGCTTATTGACAAGGATTTACTATCTCTGTCTCATTTCCTATCAGAAACAAGCTTCTTGATTAAATGGAAATCATCTTGAATATTTGATGGCCTATTTAAAATTTCACAGAAAATTGAAAAAATCTGCCCAGCTTTAACTGTATCCTTTTCCTCCTTAATGCTAAATAAAATATTTCCGATATTGTTTGGAGTAAAATAAACAGAGCTAAAAAATCAAAATGTCCTACACAACCCTCATACAGGAAGAAAAGTAACTTTTGTCAAGTTTTCTAACCATCTTTAGAGACATTTTGAAAGGAAATTTAACAGTCGGGTTCAACAGGATACAGTCTTTGGCAGTGATGATGAACCACAGAGTTTGAAGACGCAAGTTGCAGCTGAAATATAGGACAAGGATGCAGTTTCACTAGTTTCTGAGTGCGAGTTGAGTACGGGGAAAAAATAAATAAATAAATAAAAAGAATTTGGCGTTGGGTGAATAAAAAATTTCCCAGGGGTCTCTCTGCTTGGCGCTTTGCTGGAGGAAAGCCTGGAGCATCTTTTCATTATAATCCTGAGAGAGAGAAAGAGCATTCAGGAAGGGTTTAGACAAATTGTCACCCCCTTTTCCTCTGAGTCCTCGCCACCAATAAGATGGGCCTCATATGGGGGCCCCATGAGTGCCATGTGGCGTAGAGGCTGGGTCAATCAGCTGCGTGTGACCTGTGGAGGTAAATGCCAGCACCGGTTTAGCGGAATTAAGATTCCGGCCAGTGGGCACGGCTTCAGCAAACTGCGCACACATTTCACTCTAGAAATAAAGCTGATGGTAGTTACATTTTCTTCAAATGGGAAAATATCAGATTATAGATTTTTGAAGTGTTTTTGAACAAACATTTTAATAGACAAAGATAACTTCAATAATAATAAAAACAGTCTGCCTATGTAAAAAAAAATAAAATAATGGGGACGTCATACTGGTAATGCCACTATTGGTGGCAACAAAACCCATAAAGCATTTATGTAGTGATGAATGTTTGACATCACTGTGGACGAAGTTTGGCACGCTCTTCTTCTCAGATTTGTTTTAATTCAGCCACATAAATCGATAGATTTCTTTTAGCACAAATGGCCTATTTAAGATTATGCCTCAGTGTCTTAAAGGGACAGTATTATGTAAAAAACAAAAAGAAAAAAATCAACATTTTTGAGCTTTACATCATGTTTTGATGTTATTCCCTCATCAAAAACACACCTGGAGTTTTGCTTTGATTCTTTCAAGCACATTTGAGAAATTCTTGGAAGCTTTTTAAGTTTCTTCCCAGAGCAACAGTTGCTTAAAGAGACAGAGGCCCAATTTTAATGAGTTAATTTGCAAAATCACTATGTTGGACTAATGGTATGATGAAATGTTTTTTGGCACATGTAAAGATATACAATTCTAGAAAGTTCCACTTGTGTCTCGTCAGTCCACAGAATTTTTTCCCCCAGACGTCTTGGTGATCAATATCTTCATTAGATGGATCCTTTTGGTCAGCATCGTTTGTCTCCCTGGAAATCTAGTAAGGATGAGACTTTTGCCTAATTTCTTTCCTGAGTTTTGAATCATTGAATTGTTCTTTGAAATCTTTGGCCAACTTCATGTTGTCAGTCAGTTTCCATTGACATGAAATCTTGACTGTGACACTCTGGCGCTAATCAGGCCTTGGTGTCACCAAGGAAATTGAACAAGCTTTCCAACGAATGGGGGTTAATCACACTTGATGCATGATTTACCAAAAAAAGCAAATGCATTTCCACGAGCCAACGACTGTGTTGGTTTGGTCTGTAATAAATTAATTACTTTATCGCCGCACAATGGATCCAATTTAGTTTATATGAACATGATTCAATCTACTTCACTACAATAACATTTTAATCAAAAGGCAGTTACAACATAGTATAGAAAGTCCTTATTGGCATTTAAATCTGAGATAAATCAATGTTTTAATCAGAGAAAACATTGACTGATTACACAAGTTCTTAACAAAACACCTCATTAGAAGAAAAATCTAAATTTCTAATTTGATGGTATTTTATCTACCAAAGGAAAACAAATAAGGATATTTGTGAAACAACTATAAATTATTTTATTTTTATATCTGCTAAAATCTTCAATAAAAGTTCTGAAAAACAAATCTATTACAGAATCCCCCCAAAAAATGGAAAGGTATGTTGTGCCTTTGCTGCTCCAGAGAAAGTTAATATAAAACATAAAAAAAGAAATAAAGTATTAAGAAATAAAGAAAATATTGGAAGTGGCAGACAACAGTTTTTTTCCCCTCCCTGAATCATCTCGCTTAAATTAAAAATAGCGACCAGATGGCTTTGGCTTGAAGCTGGAGACCTGCTTTTTCTAATCAGTGCCGAAAGTTGGATGCTGGGCCACTCCCCGTTGTGTGGTTAATTACACAATGATACAAAAGACTGAGACCTGCTGATGACACGGGCAGGAGAGTGAGGAGGCGGAAGATGAGGTGGAGTGAAGGGAGGCAGCAATAACGACGGCTGTAAAGCCATCAAAGCCCCAGTAAATGTTGACTGAGTGTCCTTGAGATCAGCAGTGGAAGAGAGGAGCGCGCCTCTTTATGTGTTCGTGGCAATCTGTGCGGGGCCCACGTGGGCGGACAGGGCTGTGTGTAGGACAACATACGCCTGGGAGTTTATCCGCGACGGATGTGTGAGCGCTGTAGGTGTGAACGTAATGTGCTCATTGTAAATTAGAGCATTGCAGCACCACAAGTGGCCAAAATATCAACATGTCCACCTTTATATTCAAACGCTCTGGATGCAACTCAGACGTTGGCAGCTCAATTCCAGTTCTATATTTGTGATTCTATAGCAAAAATATTCACATCGCCTGGATTTTCTTTGCATTTTTTCCTCATCACCGCCACAGACGTCAAAGTATTTCATTTGAGTTTTATGTGATAGTTCAATACCAAGTAGTGCCCAATTGTGAAATGGATTCTTTCTTTGTATTACAGAAGATCTGAAAGGCGGGAGATGCATTAGTATTGAGCCCCTGTGTCTCGGATATCAAGATTTAAAATTTTGTTTGGGATACGGCTTTGATTAGCAGTAGAGCAGGTGCGCCATACATGAAGGCCTTGCTTATCTGGGTTTGCTCATCCACCCCAGCCTGTTTATTGCAACGTTTTCCTGTCTTTATTTGCCTTTTTCCATTAGCTACCAATGAATAAAGGTCGATAGTGCTGCAATAAAAAAGAAAAAAAAGAAAAGTAACTTCATATCCAGGTTGCCTTTAATATGAAAAGCCTTGATAAAAGTAGTACATTTGTAGCCATAAAAGCCAAACTGCATATAACCCTTCACACACAATCCTTGTCATGTATTATGGTGGCGGTGGCAGCATCATACTGTGGAGATGCTTTTATTTAGCAGGCACAGGGAAGCTAAATAAAGCTTAAAACATGGCACTTTGATTCTTATCTTTTAAAATGTTCTCATCACTTCCAATTCAGGAAGCAAATACCCCATAGCATGATGCTGTCACCAACATTAATTGTAAGGGTGTTGTGTTTTGCATACAGGTCAACATTTATTGAATTTGTTTCCAAGAATGGGTACAAATGAGCAGAACTTTTAAAATTTTTAGTTGTGCTTAAAAGTTCATTCAAATGGGTTACTTTGTGCTAATCTATCACATAAATCCTTAGTAGCTATGTGAAAGTTTAAAGCTGTGAAGTTATCAAATGTTAAAAGAGAGTATGAACACTGTTAGCAAAGCATTGTAACTTGAGAGAAAAAGAAAAACTCTCCTTTTTTCCACGTGTTCTACTCATTCATTCATTCCTCCAACACATTCAGCTACGAGTGCACATTAAAGGTCTCATTTAAAAGCTAATCTCACTGTAAGCCATGCAAACAATGTAAATGAGGACTGCTTATTCAGAAAACAAAGTTCAAACGAAAACAAATACAAAAAAGGAAGAAAAAACAAAATTGACTTGCACTCCACAACATCGGGCCTGCTGGCTGTAAATACTTGTAACACCTAACTAATCAGGCAGTCGGCACATGTGCCGGTGCAGATAAATAAGCAGGGGCGTTCTCCCCTCTCAGCTGATGGCCTCCTCATAAATGTCCTACGGCAGCCTGCAGGAGTACCTGAAGAGGGTCTGCGGACATAATGTGACAGGAACCTGCCACCATGTTTATCCCATAATCCGCCCTCCGAGGGCACGTCTGCCGAACACAGATTGCGCGCGGCGTGTAATCTACAAGGGCATCGTCGCCAGCATAAAAGCGGGCACATATGCAGACGCACCGAGGCGGCGCACGCACACACCCATGCACACGTGCAGAGGCGCTGGGTGGCCTTTGCTGACATATGACAACAATGAAATCCCTGTGTGTTCACTGGGGAGAAAGAATTTCATAGGTTTTTGGTTATGAGATATGAAATAAATAAAGAGAAGCAGCTGCCTCTAGGTACACAGGCAAGCTGACATTTACACACACACACACACACGCATTCTAGGTGGCCTTCAGCAGCATCTGATAATTTCATTCAGCCAATCAATGCTCATCAGACCGCTCGCTGGGGGCATATTGTGGAGGTTCTTTGAAAACATGTGTTCCTGACAAGAAGCACAGGCACACACACATGCATACACACATCTCGCCTCAAAGAACAAGGATAATGAGGGATTTATATGCAACTTCCTGTATACAAGAAAATTCTCAACAGTCAGAGTCAGACATGGGGAGAGGAAGACGTCCAAGCGGGTTCATGGTGTTGAACCCGCGGGTTCAGGGGGATAAGCCAAGTTTCCCCCCCCCCCTGATTTTCAGCTAAGTTTCAGCAGCTTGGAAATGACTAACTTAAAAATGCTTTGATGCCCCTTTAACTTTCACACATTTCGGCTCATTTCAGTTTACAGCCACAAATTTAGATGTATGCTTTGTCTTCATTCCACCAAGAAGCAATACTGTGTTAAACCACCTTTAGTATCAGTAACAGCATCACTTTGTCCCTGCTGGGAAATTTGCAGCAAGGTGGGGGGAAAAAAATAGATAATTGTCTGAATTGAACCCATTTAATCCGATGTGCGCTTCCGATACAAGATTCCAGATCTCTCCAGGTTCTCCAGATCGCACACTTAATGGCAAAGTTTTATCCTCAAACAGTTTGTACTCCAAGTAGAGTCTACATACACCCATGCAGGACACAAAAACATGATGATTAGTAAGTGTTCTTGCTCATTGGAGCATCTCTGTCCTCTGGTCTTGCAGCAACAGCACACATAAGCTGAGGCTGAAAGAAAGTCCCTTTCCATCTTCCTTCATCTTTTTTTTTTTCTTTTGGCTTTGTTTCTTTTACTCTCTCTCAGCCTTAAAAGCTCAGGCCCTTTTCCCTTAAAGCCCTCCTTTACATGTCTGCGTATCCCCTCTCTTTCGTCTGTTTGGTTCTCCTCCTGCCGCATCGTCCTTTCTTCATCATCCCGTCTTGATACATCAATTCTCTGCTGTATGACGCATGTACCACTGGAGCAAAGTGTCTTTTTCTCTATCTGCGAGCTTTCATCTTTGTCCTCACCTGCGGGCCTCGGCGAGCCCACAATGGCTCAAACATTTACAGACCCTAGTAGTCCAAATTAAGCCAAATAGAGGATAGTGACAGAAACATGGGTGAGGGGGAGGGGAGCTTGTTCATCTGCTGTTCATTAGGATTCTTCATTGGTTCGGAAAAAGTCACAGGCGTTTTCGCCGAGGGCTCTTTACCGAAAAGCCCACTTCAGAACAACAGGTTTTTGTTTCATTCTGTGCTGGAAGTGGGCAGCAAAAACTATTAATGGCTGGCATTCCAAAAGGTCCAAGTTATATAACATAAGATGGGTTTCGAGTTCGTGTTTAGAGTAGTACTTCATGCAGGCCAAAAGAAGACATTGTGCTGCGATAATAAATCTGAACAAACAAGTCCTCGTTTAAAAACCAGCTTGTGGGCGTGCCGTGGTGATGTAGGAAATAGCGCGACCCATGTTTGGAGGCCTTGAGTCCTCGACGCGTCACGGGTTCGACCCGGACCCGACGAAATTTGCCGCATGTCTTCCCCCCTCTCGTTCCCCCTTTCCTGTCAACCTACTTTTATATAAGGGACACTAGAGCCCACAAAGACCCCCTGGACGGGTAAAAAAAAACCAAAAAAAACCCCAGCTTGTTAGGAAGACCTAAGACGCTTGTTTTGACATCTTCCTGTTAATTCTTAACCATCTTGGAGAGGGCAGGTGGAAGGTTGATATATTTCCAGAGTTCAATCAGTCAGGAAACTGCATAAGACAACAATTAATAGCTTGTTTTAATCTGCTAAGAGTTACGAGGAGGTGTTGACCCTACCTAGCAGTCAACGGGTACCTATGAAAAGTCTTCAGTCTTTTAAAGTTGTACCGAAAGGCCAACAGAGACAAAAAAATATGCCGTAAGAGCAATTTAGCAACATCTAAAGCCCCAATAAGCAAGGTTTTTGACTTTGGGAAAATGCTGGGGTTTGGAGTTCTTCATATGCTACTCTAGTTTTCTCCCACAGTCCCATCACATTTATTTTAGGTCACTGAAGATCCCAACATTCCCCTAGGTGTGAGTGCATATGTCCTTTTCTGTCTACTCTGTTTCCCCATAGAAAATTGAAAGGCTTGTTGGACGACTGAAATAGCCTTACGCTGGTAAATCCTGCATATAATTTAATATTGCCGTCAAGGAGAGACATTTCTGAAAGCTTCCAGCTTTTTCCTCTTTCTCCCTCAAGTCTTCAATATCGACATTCATTAGTATTAGTAGATCTGGAAGTTGAAGTCATGTAAGCAAGATGACCTAATGCTTGCTAGAAGAATGTAAACAAGAAGATAAGTTAATGACTTTAATCATTTGTCAATGAATATGTTTTTTCGCAGTTCAAATGGTTCAATGTATGAAAATACATTTTTAAAAAATCAAATCAGGACTATTTGAGTAAATTAAATGCAAAATTTGAATAGCTTTAGTGTTCATTTCAATATGTTCACACTGATTAAGCTGCTTTATAAAAAGTAAAAAACAAAACAACAGAAAACAAACACCAACAACTATGTATATGCCAAAGTTTAGAAAGTAAAAAAAGAGAAGAACCTTGTTGCACCGCAGTGTGGGAAGTTAGAGAAGAACCTTATCACACTTCCATTTCTATTATTTGGTGGAGAATGCGGGCAAGCTGGCAGCAGCTCCCACTCAGGCTTATTTGCCTTTGTAGATTTTTTTCTTCCTTTCCTCCCTCCATCTCTTTTTTTTCCCCACCCCTCCCTAATGGAGCGCAGCAGTGTGCCACCTGCCAAAATGTGGCAGTGGAGAATATTTACAACACGTGTGTGCGGGGTTGGGCGGGGGTGTGCGTGTGTGTGTGTGTGTGTGTGAAGGTGTTTTTGGGTTTGTGTAAAAGCATTAGAAGAGGGCATGTGTGTGTGTGTGTGTGTGAATGAGGGAGAACACATGAGGGAGAATGTGGACCTTTACAGCCTGTTATTTGCTGTAGTTGAATACTCAAAAAAAAAAGGAGCGATGAAGAGGTCGTGACATTTATGGCTGTTTGGCAAATGAAACTATAAAAAACAAAGCAGGGTCCTGAATTGTGGGACCGCCTGAGTCTCAATTCTTTAAAAATGCATGTTTGTGACTTAAGCGTGGCTAAATTGGCTGGAACGATCAATTAAAAACCTTTAGTTGTCGATTTGCTGGTGTATAAAAACAACACGAGGACAACAATCGTGTGCGATCGATTAAAATAAAAAGAAAGAAGACATTTGCAGAGAAAAGCAGCAAAGAGCAGACATACCAGGAGATTTTGTTTGGAAGGGAAGAGAAACTCAAACCCTTGATATGCAGAAAATCAAGAGCCTGCAAAACAAATCCCTTCAATTTGCCTCTTCATGCTGCTCTCATGGTCTGCCATTACGCAGAGTGTTTTCATGGCCATCACCTTTTATAAGCGACCCGCTTCCTGATGACCACTGCAGGCTGGATGGCCTCTTCACTGAAGGAGGGTAAATAGAGGTAGGAATCATTTTATTCATTTGCTCTCTCAATTTTATCAGCCGCTGAATATAACTCTGCTGTCGGGACAGTTTGAACCGTATTTTTAATGTCTGCGTTTAGACACGCATCAACAAAAAGGCTGTTTTTCAATTGAAAATGATTCTTGACAGTGCGTCCAGCTACTGATGTTAATAATGTTTAGCTCTAAATTACTTTGGTAATTGTGACATTCCCGCCACGCTGGCGAAGAAAACAAGAACACGTTGCTAAATTGAATTATCATGCGGTCCCTCATTTTACTTATTATCTCCTCACATCGCTGCAGAAAGGGAGCAGTCTATTGAGTGGAACAAAATAAAAGTGACTTCTTTCACCACCGAGAGCTCTTTGAGTGTTGTCATATTCAAAGAGGTAAAATGATGCAGGCAAATTACAGCACACCTGGGACAAAGGAAATCTAAAAAAAACAGCTTCTCTATGCATCTGTGTAACCATCGAAGTGTAAATTTTTCTTTGAAAGATGGTAAAAGAAGCGCATTGTGGGGTGTTACCACAACATGTCCTTATTTTTGCTTGATGCATTTCTACTAAAAAAGCTTTAATGAATTCAAACAGTCTGCAATGCACACATGATCGTCTAGTTACTTTGTAATGTTCCAGAATACGTTTTTATAACTTTTTGTAGGCTGCCTTATTAAAAAAGAAAACATGTCTAAAGGGAATTATTTATTTTCACATTGTTGTTTTAGCTTTCACTTCATGTAATAGTTCGCTGCATTTAAAGAGACAGGACTAACATTGTTTGGCTGGTGGGGATATTGTGTTCCTCCAGTGTTCACTGCAGTGAAAGAGACGGGACCGACATTCTTTTAGCGTAGTTATGAAACAAAAATGATTAAAGACCTGGAAATTATAAACCTATATGATAAATCAATTACAAGGGAAATTGCTTCTCATATTTAAACTGTGCAATTATTTGAAAAGTTTGTGTGGAGACGCTAATCATGCTAACTGTTACGGTGGGGGATCTTTGTCCTCTTCTTAGTGCTTAGGGGAGATTTTTGAAATAGAAGTACGGGTTAAATTTTTTTTTTAAATTGTCGTCATGTACCTAAAATTGTTTATCAGTGAGTCTTTCAACAGGATTACGGTCCAAAACATATGACTAAAATAACAGAAATGGTTTAGGACATAAATCAACACTTTTCTATAGCGATTCCACTCACCAGATGCAAAATCTTTACAGAACCTTCAGGCTGAGCAATATCATTTCATCTCATTTTGCAGAGAGACATACAGTATATCAGATTGGTCACTTTCTCTGGGCTTTATGATCAGATAGTGTTTGATAAGAGTGTGACTAGCAGCAAAGATGGCGGTGAGAGCAGGTTCAGTCCTTGAGGTGGCAAGGAATTTTGTAAAATGTCAGGGTTAAGGAAGAGTTGTTAAAACAGTAAATAAATCGTAACAGATTCCTAAAAGATTTGAGAAGAAAATATTTCTAATCCAAGTTTGTTTTAGAGTTTCCATTCCACAGAATCTGGAAGTTGTTGAGAGGTCAGGGGAGTTGGACTTCTTAAACACAGCCTTCATCTCTGCCAAACTAACTCTAGCACACACATTGTCATGCGCCGCCGCTCAGCTCAAATGACTTAAAAAGAAAGCAGGGAGCGGGAACATTAGAAGCAGTTGGATAGGCTGGTTGTATGAAAATATTAGAGTGATTTATGGTGCGTGTCGATAACCAGTTTCAGACAAACAGCGCTGTGTAAGCAAAGGCCCTCCTGGCATCTCTATTGACTATTCTGGTGACAGAAAAGACTTTGTAATTTTTCATTTTCAAAGCAACAGGATATGTATGTCTGTGTAACTTCAACATTAATTTCCGCTCTAAACTTTTATTTGTTTCTTAATCTTTAGCTAATTTGAACAGACTTCAAGAATTTGAGAACATTTTCTCAGCATTTGTTTGGCTGGTGGGGATATTGCGTTCATCCAGCGTCTCAGAAAATTTTAAATCCAAATTATTTTTACTGTTTTTTTTCCCAGTAGACTGTGGCAGTAAAATTACATTTGCTTTTATCTTTGCCGAGTAATGAGAAGAAAAAAAAAGGAAAGGAAAGAAAGTAGTAAAACTGGACATTTAGAGGGAAGTTCAACATTTGATTTTGCTTTAATTAATTTAAGTGCAGGGATTACTTCAATGATGAATAGAAAACAACAACGAAAGACTTTCATTGCTCGTGAAAGCGGTTGTTTCTCTGAAGATTTTGAGGAAGAATAAAATACCATCTGCAAGCAAAACTATTTTGCGAGATGAACAGGAACAAAAAACAACTTTTGAACATATAGGTGCATTTTAATAAACCACAATATCATCAAAACTAAGTTTTGTTCAATGAGTCATCTCAATAGATGAAATTCGTGCACTGCATAGAGTTATACAGACAGGGACAGGTTGTATTTCACTGTTAATTCTCATGATTATGGTTTATAATTAATGAAAACCCAAAATACAATTTCTCTTTGATTATATCAGACCAACATAAACAAAATTAAAAGCCAAAAGCTTCTTGCTAAAGGAGCTGGCTGTTTTGAGTGTAAAAGTTAAGTGGAAGGAAAAAAATGATGTACAAGCAACCAGGATTATCCTTAGCCAAGACAGGATTATGAAGCAAAAGCAATTCGGGAGTTTCGTGGAGATTCAATTAATCGAGTCTATTTGTATAGCACATTTCAGCAGTTCAAAGTGCTTTACATAAAAAAAATAAATAAATAATGTTGCAGAGAAAACACCATACAGTCAACAACTCAACCAATATTACATTTTGGTGAGTGCCATCACCAAAATCATACACATCAAATATGTTGGTCAATATTTTGTCTATTATGGCTCTAAGCAGGTGGGGTTTTAGTCTAGATTTAAATTAACTCAGTGTTTCAGGTATTTTGCGATTTTCTGGAAGTTTGTTCCAGATTTGTGGTGCATAGAAGCTGAGCAGAAGACCTGAGTGGTCTGGAAGGTTTATACAACAACTGCAGATCTTTAATGTATTGTGGTGCTAAGCCGTTCAGTGATTTACAAACCAACAAGAGTATTTTAAAATCTATTCTCTGAGCTACAGGAAGCCAGTGGAAGGACTTTAGAACTGGGCTGATGGCATTCATAGGAGGTTGACTGTAGCTGGAAACTGGGCTTCAAGAAACACCACTCACATGCCTACATGTGCCAGGAACGACTTGCTCTATAAAACTAATATTGCAAGATGGTATCCTAATTGTGTGACCTACACCTGTTGATCTGTGCTCAGAATTGAGGAATAGATAATCTATGAAGTATTGTCAAAAGGAAAATTGCCACAGGGTGACCTCTTCCATGTTAGGGTTAGGTTGAATTTAAAGAAATAGATCCTCCTGTAGTCTTAAAATAAAGATGCATTTAAAGCATGTCCTGAAACTTTGATTTGTGTTTGTTCTGGTTCTACATGTTTCACTTTGTTTCATATCCAGTCTAGAAACAGAGTTTCCCCCTGGATTAGTATACACTGATCTGATGGCTGCAAAGGTGAAACCTCAAGCTTAGTGCAGTGAACGTCTACGTTAGATGACCAGGTTGTCTTTTCTGCATCGCCTCTGTGTGAGTGTGAATACAGTTTTTCAATTTAACAGGTGACATTCACTAAGCTACCAAAGCACCCTGAAGGCAGGTAGTACATCCCTCCCCCCCAAAAAAATTACTTAATTCGGGCCCACATTTTAAAGTGAACATTCAAAATGCAACTCAGGAACAGGCAGACAGATCGAACAAGTACAGTGTGTGCATGGAGTTTAAACAAGGTAGGTGAGTTCGCCCGGATACCTGAATAAAACATACCGTCACCGGCGGTGTTCTGATCCTTAGTGATAACACAAATTTTCAGAAAGTGCCAGCAGAAAATCTACCTAAAGGTTAAGGAGACTCTTATTGAGCTGCTTCGTTCTTCCTACCTCATGACTCCACCTACACTAAGATTTAACACCAAAGTCTATTAGGTTTGGGGTATAAATTTATGTCGCAGAACGGAACAGTCAAACTTACAGAAAAAGTCAAACTAGATAATGTAAGGCAGAGCTGCAACTATTGTTAGGAGCTTCCCCACCACTGGGGCAACAAAAGCAGGTTTTCGGTGCAAAACCGTTAAGTGGAGGAGAGTAGAATTAGTTTGTCAGGCAGGATGTTGTAGACAAAACGCCACCCTTAAACACGGTTTACTCTGCCTTGTTTCGTTCTGTGAATTACAAAATCCCTACTACTATTAATGCCGAGCTGCCTCACAGAACATCTTTGTTTTCTTACCTGGAGATAGAGAGAAATCTAACAGCTGCCATGAATTAGGTTGACTTGAATGATGGGTTTACTCACCCCACAACACAATCTTACAACAAAGTAACAAAAGTAGACAGAGCTTACATGGGCTGTTATACGCCGCCTTGTTTTATAAAACCTTGCTCGTATAATGTTGTGAACAGTTTTAATGGTAAGAAAAAATATGTGAAAAAGAATTTAGTAGTAACATTTATAAACGATATAGCTCATAAATAGTAAGTGTTGCCTTTAATGTCAGGAGTAAAATATATTAGGGCAAAAACTGATTTTCTATTTGCTTTAGAATTTTTTGTATAGTAAGTACATTAAACTAAGACCATTGTATTGTGTGAAAAACAGTATTTGTGTTTAGTCAAGATTGTTTTTCTGACTGAAACTGAGTAGTTCAGCAACAAACAATTCATGTTGGTCTGAAATGAAACATAGAATGAATATCTGTAAGTGTATGTAATTCCCACTGTTAAGTAAGGTGGAGGTAATGCTGTGGGCCTGCTTCCTTCACTAAATTGTCCAATGGGAAAAATGTGATTGGTTTGGTTTGTGAGAGATTTTGTTGATCATAGTTGCTTTCTGTACTGTTGGTGCCATCTACTGTCCTTTTTAACAGTCCAGAGGAAACTGTGCTAACCTTAAGGCTAAGCGGTGATCTTGCCTGATCTTAAAGTGCAATAAAAAGCAGTAGAAAGAGAATTTTTTTTACATCCTTCTAATACAAAATGTATAAAAAAAGCAATGAACTGTTTAAATAAACCCCAACATTTATAAAGTGACAGCCTGTGTGCATTTGCTGCTAAGATGCACCAAGACTCTCATTCTACCCTTTTTTACTACCTAAGAATGAATGATGGACTGATTGAAAGTTTGCTAGATTAAATGTTGTATCTTGTACGTTTTTTTTTAAATAAAGAAAATTCACTTCACAATTAACAAGATGCCGCAATAATATATCAAAGGCACAAACACATCTAATCTAAGACCCTTCACAAAAACATTGGTAATTACCTGCAAGTTCTTTTTCTATAAATTTCCTGAGTCAAATTCAACATAGGGTGATTAAATTTACACAAAGAGGTCCAGTTTCCCTGCTTCTGCCTGTTCACACTTTAAATCGGCCCTCTGCTGAACAAGACGACACGGTCCATGGAGCGCTTCACGTTTCACCTCGGGGGTAAAAGCCAGAGGCTGGTGAGCCACAGTCAACATCAGCTGAGCAGAAGGGGGGTGGATGGTTTTCCTTTGGACAGATTTCAGGTTGGTTTGAGCCCTCTGGCCCACCATTCCCCTCAGGCTGTTTTGGCACGTTTCTTTTTTTTTTCAAACCAGTTTGTTCGTTCTGCTTCTCTGCCATAACACCATGGTGCTTCACAGCTCAGTGAAGGCAAGTCACCAGCTAACAGCGATTCAGTAGTGGGTGTGATGTAGTCAGAACAGAGTGCCTTAAAGACCTGGGAAGCCTTTAGTTTGTGATAGTACTACAACAGTCTTTATATTTCTTTTTTTGTTAGGAACTTATTTGATAAACCGACAGAAAGTGAAACACAACTGAATACATAAAACGTACCGGTAACACTTTACTTGATGGGTTGTGAATAAGACTGTCATGACACCGTCATAAACATGACATAACCCCTGCCATGAACATGAGTAAGTCTTCATGAATATTTATGACTGTTGTCATAAAGTGTCATTCGGTAAATCTTGACACTATTAACACAAAGTTGACATTATTCAAAATGATATATTAAACTTTAGCTTTAATAACATAGAGCCACATAATTTTTAAAGTTTAATCAGTAATAATTTTATAACAAATTTATGTCAGATCATGATTTCTTGGTTAATGTCAAGTTGTCATAACAAAAACATTTTGAATAATGTCAACCCATCAAATAGTACCATTTTCCTGTCAATGTTCTTAGTTCAAATCATGCATTTTCTTTAGGGGGCTGAACACAAATATACTCCAATTTTTGACATTACACAAAATATGGTAGTCTAAATAAAAAGTATGAAAAAGTTCAAGCAGTATGAATACTTTAGCAGGGTATGGTAGCTCCTTTTGTACATAGGTACTTGAAGACGGAATCCTTTGACCTCAAGGACTGAAAGGCATGGATAGTATTCGGAGGTCACACTGCGAGTCCTACACCTTGTTTTGACACTTGCAGCAGCATTAAAGTGGATGACAATAAGTTACACATTACTTCTTACTTCAGTTGGGCTGTGTCGCTATGGACTTGTGGAAACAGGTGAAATGCATTCGCTCGACAAATATGTGCACAGGTGTACTAGCTGTAAAATGAACTTTTACACAGTTCATTTAGTGTGAATACACAAACTACATTGTATATTGTCCTCAACTCTACGTTACTATGGCAACATTCTGTAGCTCTCCTACCAGTATTTCTGTATTTTCTGAACCTCTCTCTGTAATTGTGCCTCTCCTGCAGCCCAGGGTCAGTCTTGGAGAATATGCCGTCGTAACACCAGTAAGTGAGAACAACTGTCATTCATCGTACTCTATAGCCCTGAGCATATAGATAAAAGAAACAAAACAAACCTGTTCACGCACACCCGCATGATTCCAGTGAAGACACCTACGAACACATAAGGACCTGCACCTACGCACCCTCACTGGTCAAGAATAGAACCTCGGTGTTCTGAAGAGGCAGCGAGTTTACAGGGAACATTACCAGCTCAGTCTCACTGCAAGGTCACTGCCTGCAAGCAGGAGCAATAACGGCTCTCCTTCTCCTAGCCCCATTTAACTGACTGATGCTTCTTGACGTGGTGGAGCAATCCAGCCAGTTAGCCTCTGGGAGGCTTCAATTAGGACCAGAACTTAATGCAGCAGAGGACTTTGCAAAGCCCTGATATGAGGTTACAGGCAGACTCGGATCAATAAGGAGAACATGGTTAAAGGCAGCAGTGCCGAGCTGCTTTAATGCAGTGGCAGGAAAGTTTCTGTTCAAAGCAGATGCATAGTTTAGTTACACTGAATAGTCTAATGGTTCTCCAAAGAATCAGGTTTAATCTCGCAAAGGTAATTAGATATTTCTCAGTGAAGTTACAGTTGCAGCATGTGTCAATCTTAAAAACAGAGCCTTGCAACTACCTTCATACTAAAGCACTGTATAGCTTACCTAATGAGGTCTTAAATATTTTGCAGCTTCTGTCTTTATATGCAAAGGAGATGGGGTTTTCCTGGCACATTCTGGTAAAATACAACCAAAACAAACGCACAGGTCTAGCACTGTGCCATTTTTGTTTACATTTTGTGAAGAAGATCCTGTTTTTGTATTGTTTCCTTCAGTGGTTTTTGACGCAGTGCCACCACAGGTGAGGGGGTGGACAGGTTTTCGAAGGGCATAGTTTGTTTACACCCTTCGAAGGCGTAAACAAACTATTTGTTTACAAATAGGAATTTGTTTGTATTGTGTATTGTTTGTATTGTGATTCTATTGTGATACAATAGAATCACAAAACAATTCTACTGTATTGTGATTTTCCTTAATTAATCCAAGCAGCTTTTAAACCTCCTGAAGGAAACCGCATTAGATTTTTATAAAGGTGTCAGAACAAATGTGCACCGAATTATTCAGATTTTAATTTGTAAATCATTAAAAAAAAAAAAAAAAAACAACACTTTTTCCTTCTTCCTTAACAAGTGTTGATTTACCCTACAAAACAGCAATAAAGCACATTTTGGTTTGTGGTTTTAGCCTGACAAGATATGATTAAAGTAAATTATTTTTAGGCAAGTTTTTAGACCCAATCCTGCTCCTAGGATAGATTTACTAAAGACAAACATGAATGCATGCTGATTTTGCCCCAGTATGATAATGAAATCAAGGAGCAGGGCTTTGAGTGACGCAGTTGCTGCACTATTTCACAGCCCTACCGACATTCATTCTGCAGCAGAAGGCATGCGATACAGCCAAGGCTCCTATATAACTACTCCTGCCACCTTGCATCAGCCCCATGTACCTGATTTATGGATAAGATGCGTGCAGTTACACACTCCCTCAGGGACCAACCCTCTTTGATATTGTCAGGGGCAATTAAACTTTTTAAAATTAAGCTTTGGACTTTTGGAACTGGAGTATCAGTTCCAGATATGATTTTTTACATTCATTCTTGGTAAAGCCAAATTGACGTAATTAAAAAAAAAGTCCATCAGACTTTTTTTTTTCTTGCAAGGAATCCAAGAATTGCACTTACCCGCACATCTGCAGCAGTTTCACAGCTGAAATCTAATTCAAAATTCGTGCCTATCTTAGTTCTCAACTACCTATTGCACATATTTGCAAAAACTTGCTCTTTTTTTTCCAGTTTCCATCAAAGCGGCGAGTGTGTACGCCTTTTGACAGTGCTGCGAGAAAAACAACGTTGAGTCAGGCAGACCTTGAGGTTGTGCTTTACATCACCCCTCCCCTACAGAGGGTGTGCATCATTGTCTGGACTGTAGCAGTCAGAAATGACAACAGAGGGTGACACTGAAAGGTCTTGGAGTTCAGCAGCTTCTGTCAAAATGCCACACAGAAAGAGAAGAAAGGATTTGACTAAACAACAACCTTAAAACACAAAGGTTCTCTGAGAAACACACCAAGAAAAGCACATTCTCCTCCAGCTTTATCCACTTTTTGTTTATGAAGAATTCCTCAATGTCATTTCATCTAAAGTGCATGAAGAAAAGACTTGTATAAATGGAGGAATGAATGTGTTGATTAACATATTTCATTTTTATCACCTTTGACTTAAAAGATTTACATACAAACTGTATGCATTTTATTGGGTACCTGCAATCAGGTCTTAAACATCAAGTTGAAGCTTTCTTAAGATATAGCTGCTTAGGAAATGCAACAAGATTAAAGGCAACCCATTTCCAAGTTCAGTCCAACTTCATCCATACAGAAGGTCGAATACATTTTCTAAGTACTTGAAGATTTTCATATGGGTTTATCAATGCCTTATTCAGTTATACTCACACACAGACAATATGGGAATGGCTTTTCAGTGAGACAGTCCTTGGTTTGGAATTGAGTTTGTTCCCAACTTTCCCGATTTAGTGTCTTTTTCTTGTACCAAATGTGTTAATGCATGGATACTCTGGTTTTCTAATAAAGTTACATGTTCCAGCTAATAAGATGTTCTAAATAGGAGATACTATATAGTCATGGTAAAATTTTAAGATTGATTGAGATGTTTGTTTTTTTGCTAGGTTTACTAATTTAGTGTTGGTAGATCTCTTTTGTCAGATGTTAGTTCTGAAAGTTTTTTTATTGAGAGATGAGATGTATCAAGTTTAAGCAAAGAGTCAATTATATTTCCTGACCAGTGTTTTTAAAGGTATGTCATTTTGTTATCAGTTTCGTCTTCAGCTTTGCCATCAGGTTGCTTAGTTCCCAAATTGCTTCTGGATAACTGAGCAACCAGAGGCTTTTTAAATCTTATTCATTATTTACTGCAGTATTTTCAGGCAAACTTCTGAGTGAGCATGCTCACTTGGAAGAACACAAACCCACACATTAATGGCAATCGCAATGCTTCACTGTTGGCGTGATGCAGCGCTTGAACGTTAATTTTCCACAGTCCTGCAGAATGTCAGTCTGTCCTGGTGGTTTTTCTTTGAGGGAATGGCTTTTTTATTTCTGAAAACTTGAACCTGCCTGCTGGCATTCCTGAACAAGCACTGCACCACTGGCAACTCAATCCCTCAATTGGATCGTGTTTGGGATATGGCCTTAGCTTTTTCTGAACTGTCCTGGGCACCCTGAAATTGAAAATTCTCCATTTGATGGTTTGATAAATAGTTGCTTTGAGTGCAATCTTTAGCAGTAATATCCTTGGCTGTGAAGCCATTTTGATGTGAAGTGTGATGACAGCAGGTTTCCTTGGAGCTAGCCACAGCTGACAAAAGAAGAATGATTTTAACTACCATCCTATTTTAAAGCAACCCTTCTGCTGTCCTAAATCAATTAGAATGACAAGATGATATCAGCTGCCCTGTCCTCCTTCATGCTAACAAGTCATTCTGTACATGGGCTAACTGTATATGTGGTGTGTAAGACCCACTGCTAATGTATAGTTAACCCTTCTAATGATTCTGAATCCAGCAAGGACCAGGGTGTGAAATATTGGCACTGCTGGTAAAGAGGTGGAAAATCCCTAATATAAACATCTTTCACTGCAATCTCACTCTGAAAAATTAGCTTTTGGAGTGTTTTATTAGCTGCCTTAACATTCTCCTCATCCTGCCTCGCTTGTCAGAAGTTGCAGCTTTTTTAAACGTTGTAATTATTGCTCTGACTGTAGATATGGTAAAGGTTTAGGCATGTGGCATTTTTTGTGGCGTTGTGTTTTGTCTTTCTCACTTTGAAGTTGGAGACAAAAAAAAAAAAACAAGCCCCGCTTGTTTCATACATATTCATACAGAAAGGAAACAGGCAATTGTGGCTTGTGAACAAAACATTCTTCTATACCCTGATTAACTTTAGAAAAATAAAATAGAAATGTCTCACTACTTTGGGCCACACTGCATTTTCTTAGATTTTTCAGAGTTGAGGCTAACTCTTCTAAGCAATGCAAGATGTTCAGTGACACCAGAAAGGAACCTCATTATTTTTTCACAGAACATTTTGAACTATAAAATTGATCAGACCACACATATTTCGATCTGAAATAAGAATAGCAAAGATTTTAAAGTCATGTTATAATGTTCACGACACTTGTATTAACTTTTGTTCATATAGTAGTAAAAATAATTAGCCTTTTATTCACCAAATAGTCAGTACAAGCTACATTTATCTGCATAAATTGGATTAGCAATATAATCCAAATTGGGTTGTTTTTAATCAAAACGTTTTTAAGATATTAGTCATTGTTTAATTAATATAAACTTTCACATTTGCATATTTTGCAGAATTTCTATCCTTGTGTTGCTTTGCTGATACCCACTACGCACTCATTGTGTACATGTGAATGGCATCTTTTTTTTAAACAGAGAAGTTGTAAGCGACAGTTCTCCAACCCGCATGCGCCTCACTCTCGCATATAAACATGGAGCCCTTCATTCTGCGAGAGTGTTAAAGCGCCACCGATTGGCCTGGCATACCTACAGCAGCGTTTTCTGTGGTGCTGCATCCTGTTGTGTGGACTTGCATTTTTTATGAAAGGACTTTGTACAACTTCACTGAACCCAAACAACAACTTGTTTTCAAGCAGATGTGGTTTAGCAAAAGATTTATACAGAAAACATAACATTAGAAACCTACTCTCACAACCACATTTGATGGTGAGAAATTCCCTCCAGAGTTAAGTCTATTTGCCAACACAATGAGGATGTAACATCTTATGACAGTAGGAGTCAGTAAGGTGTGAATTCATCAGGACTTCCGGCTGTTTGATTTGTGACTGAGGGGAGGAGAGGTTAAAGCAGAAGTGTCTCCCCCCATTATTCATGACGGAGCCCTCTCCTCTGTGTCTGACAGAGTGGTACCCAAACCTCCACCAGTCTGCTTTCGCGCAGTGGCATCAGTCCATCCACATGAGCAACTCCCAAATCTTCCCTCCAGTCAAAATCACAGCAGCCTCCTGATCCAACTGAACACACACATCGGTATCACCTCATGTGAACACTGAAGATAAAGAAAGAAGGTTTACGTTTTGATGTCTGGCCAAGTGCTGCGGTTTTGGTGTGACGACGTTAATGCGAGGCACATTCCCTCTGGGAATCGACGTTTTGTTTTTGCTCCTAATCTCTCTGTGCAGTCAGGTTTGTTTGTCTTGTCCTTGTAGTTCTTTTCTGATTTGGTACACTGTCTTAGGTGACAAATGTAGAAAGAGGTTTACCTGTGAAAAATCTGGGAATACAATCTGAGCTAAGCCCCATGAGGTAGAAGGGAATGAAAATACATTGTTTATCAGCAAACATGACATGCAACATTGTTGCTTTACAATAAGTGTTAAAATTAGTTCATGTTAAAAGTCCTCTTTGGCACTTCATTGGGGATTACTGCGAGAAAAAATGTGGAAAGACTAGAAAACATTTTATAATTTCTATTTTGGGTTTGTCACGCACTTGGATTTGTATAATTTGATTTGTTTGTGTCGCAATATAACATTTTGCTCAAACAGAAAGTTGTGTTCCTTCATTTTTATGTAACAATGTGCCAGAGAAAGTGTTCAAGTGGCCACAAACTTGACCAGAGTAGAACAGTGACGCTCCTACCAGATGTATCACTGCACACTGCTGGTCAGCTTGCAGAAAGTAGGTCCCTATACTTTGATCCTTGAAAAATAAAAGTGACCCTTTGGAAAATGGACAATTTTCAGTCATGGTTTGAAAACAAAAGGAGTACCATCCACTCTTATGAGGTAACAATTTTGAAGCTACAGTTATGAGCAACTGCTATCAGCTGGCTGCAGACAGTTTGCAACTGTTTGAATCTTTTAACGGTGGAATGGCAAAATGGGATAAATTTTATGCAATGAGCAGTAAAAAAATTACAGCTACATTTTTGCAGGTTATTCAACACTTTTGCTTTATCTTTTTAGCCAGTTAAATTTAGTTGCTTTAACTTGGAACTCTTGAAATTGCTGAGATGTTCTAATCACTTGATGTTACGACTACATGTGAGTTTTGCCATTTCAAGTGGAAATAATTGTGAGGGTGGCCCAACTTAATCATTTTCAGGCATTGCCTTTCATTTAATTTCAAAAGGCATTTCCTTTAGTGATATTGATAAAGTATATCAATTGGATTTTTCAGTATTTTAAAAATGTTAAATAGTATTTAAATGTCCAAATATACTTAAAAACATGTTACATAGGTGTTCAACTTTCTTAACATGACAAAAAAAGTATGTAGGAAATCTATAATCAAAAATGTTGATAAGATTTTGATTGTGATCCATCTGCAACTACTACAACTTAAGCAGCTCGATTACAATCAGCAATGTTTGACCTCATTTCTTATCCTTGAGCAGAATCCTGTGACATATAGGTTAAAACTTTATTCAAAAACCATGCAATCTATATATTTCTAAGCTTAAAAATAGCATGTTGACATACTAAATGGAACAGGAGATAGAGGCCTAAATCAACAAATATTTTATAGACTTCTCAATATTTACCACCGTTCTGAGACTGAGAGACATGCAAAAAACAATTGTCCAACTCAATGAATATATTCAAGTTTTGATGTTGAAATAAAGTAATTACTATTGCTTTACAGAACAAATTTTAAAACTCAAGATACATACAGTAAAACATGTAGTTCCAAGGTACTTTACAAAAAAAGGGAAGCTTCTTAAAAGATATGAAGGAATGAGAAAGTGTTTAAAGACAAAGTTTAACCTGTTTGAAAAAAATCAGTGCAATGTTAAAATGTTTCTTTTTATAAATTTGCTTTAGAAGAAACAGCACCATTGTTATGGAAAGAGTAGGTTTATATTTGAATTTGCCCTTTAACAGCTGTACCTTGAATCGCAGACTGTTGTGTAGACCAGATGGATGTCGCCAATTGTTTTTTTTGTAGATTGCCAGATTTGACATGTGGGCACACATCGCAAATTGAATTTGAACGTCTAACTTGAACGGATAGCAGATGTTTCCAAAAATGACTGAAACTTTCTACAGCACGTTGCAAACAGCCAGAGAGAAATGGTATAGCGTAAATGTTTCCACACCTTTTGTCTCAACACTGCATACCTAAGCAGACAACTTAGTGTTGAAAGTTTGAAGGTATCTATTTTCATTAAGACACATTATGAAAAAGCAATGATTAATAATTTGCACCCACAAGCCCTGAAGTGCTAATTGGCAGACCTGCAATTTTCCCGTCACGTAGGTGTTTAAGCAAAAATAGCGACGATTCTATTACCTTTCTGAATCTGTAAGTACATAACTTTGTGGTACTTGTGAAATCCTTTGCTACAAGGCAGAGCATGTGTTAAAGTGAGTGAGACAGAGTGTCTGGATGCATGTGAGAAAGGTTACAGGAGATAGAGGGGAAGCATGAAAGCATGGCTTGGATCCAACTCTGGTTAATTTAAGATGATCAAGTTGGATAATTAATATTAAATGAAGTTGTCTCTGTCATGCATGTACGTCCAATTAGCCGAGCGCCGTGTGTCTAACGCGTCACAGTTTTCCGAATGCCAGTAGTCGTGTGCTGTCAAAACAGCATCGGTCTAACTTAACCCATGTAGGAATAAAGAAACGGCCCCCCATAGGAATCCCACGTCTTATGGTTGTTAGGAAACGTGGAAGGGAAACGCTCTCTAAAACTAGAGCAGATACGAGTCATAAAAAACCAGTGGGTTAAAGCTACATCTTCTTGCAAAGGAAAGCGGAGACAGACAAAAAGCCAGAGTTGATTTGTGTGTTTAATATCAAGCACCCTATCAGGTGTGAGTCTTTTGGTTCCCAGACCTGCAGGGAAAATAAGTGAAAGATGTTTACAGCCACCATGACTTGCTGACAATTTCCAGAAAACTGCCAGTGTTATGTAGAAGACTAAAGACTTTTAGCCCCCAGCTTTAGTTTCTACGGTGTTGTAAATATTGGTTTTTCATATGAGAGTTATGACTTGCTGCCCTGGGCCTTACTTTGTTGGGGGGAGAATATGCCATGACCACTTGAGGGCATGAAGACATCAGTCAGCTCCTCCCTGAATGACTTCTCTATTGCTTATTTACATGTTTAGATTTGACAATGTTGTCTAAAGTGTGTGTCATTAACCCTCCTGTTATGTTCGTTTCTAGGGTACAGCAAAAATGTTCGTGGGTCAATTTGACCCAGGGAGTGTTTAATCATGCAATAGTGTCAGAAACCAAAAAATTCCTCCAAAACATTTTTGTATCTGATTATTAACTCCAATACTAACCATTTCAATCAATATTTGTGCAATGATGTTTTATTATTTCTCAGAAATTAAGGATCAATGACGACAACCTGCTCATTTACTCATTTGGACATAAAAAATGGAATTTAGATTTTTAATGTCCAATGAAAAAAACCTAGACACAAAAAAACAATAATTTCCTTGAAGTTGACCTTTGGTAAATTATTTTATATTATACTTTTTTTTTTTTACCAAAGGGTGATCTTTATAATTGAACTTGAGACACACATACTGTTCTGGGTCAAATTGACCCGCTGATTAAAATCAAGATAAATGAGTCATGCAGAGAGTATTTATGTTTTTCTCCACTTCTGCTGAGTGTCCACTCAGTGTGGGTGGAGTTTGTCCACAGGAACAGAAAAGATTCCCGTCAAAGGTTGTGTGAACACCTGCTTTCTCGCAGTTTCCTAGTGAAGTAAAGAGAATAGTGAGAAAGTGGGCTTGTGTGTGTGTGGTTGCGTGTGTGCGTGGGTGAGTGTGTGTGTGGTGAAATATGGTTCATAACTGCAAGGAAACATATAGAATTGGACATTATAAAATCTTTTTTTGCACTTTAACCTGACTGCCGGGTCAAATTGACCCGAACAGTATCGATGTAAAAAGTAGACCTAGGGTTTGTTACAAATGTGTAAAATGAATACATTTTCAACTTATGTCTAGAGTGCACCTATTAAGACAAATAGAAAACGTTTCATGCAAAAAAAATGCTTCTATTTATTTTTTTTTAATTTGTAAATTTTAAAACGGGTCAATTTGACCCGGAACATAACAGGAGGGTTAAGTAAACTAAAGCTTTGTCACTCCTGTATTGCATTTTTTAAAGCAAATTGCCATAGGTTTGCAGTCTGTCTTTAAGTTCAAATATACAATGGAATAATATTAGCCTGTATTATCTTTACCTCTCAGGTTAGTGCGCTGCCTTGCACAGCAAGGCAATGCATTAGCATTAGCACAAATACTAGCATTTCACTTCCTTCCACTATGATCCTTTCCCCTAACATAAGCATTTTAGCTATTTCTTATACATTAGCTATGTTTAGTATTCTCAATGGAGGAAGTGAATGTAAGACAACATGCTAGTGATACCCCACATGCTACTCACAGCATGCATGCTAACATTAGCATTTTGGCTAATTTCAACTGATACACTTACTTTAACATACTCAATGGTGCAAGTCCATGTTAGTCAACATTCTTGTGATTCTCCACATGCTACTGTGTAATTTTTTAGCTTAGCTTAGCATTGATGCTAATTTTTAGCATCAGAATGCTGTGTCTAAACCGACCAGCACACTTTGGCAGGCCCCGGTTAAATTTCTTCAAGAATTTTCTAGTCTAAAGATTACAACTCCACCAGAATTTCTCATCAGAATAAAATCAATACAGGATGGGGTTTTGAATGAATGTGGGTAAGGAAGTTGTTTGCATCCATCCTCATTCAGGGGTTCCTACACATTGTTCAGGTGAAAAAATAAAAGAATTTTCCAGACGTAACTTTTCAGAGGCTGAAATGTAAAGTAATCAAGTTTACTGTGGATTTGTAGAAGATACTTCTACAGCAGGCAGGTTTCGATACTTCTACAGTAGGCAGGATGCATTGGTCCGGTATGCATTGGTCCTGCATACCGTATCCAATGTAGTGGTCCAGTATCCAGGACCACTGCATTGGATACCAAAAAAGATTGGATACCAAAAAAGGAGGGAAGAAAGGTGGACAATGGAGGACAGAGGATGGGTACAAGAAAATAAAAAGGGAGGACAAAAAAGGAAGGAAGCAATAGAAAGGGGAGAGGGAGGTGGAAACAAGGAAAGAGGGAAGAACATAAGGAAGCAATGTAGCAAAGCTAGGAAAGAAAAAAAATAAGGTCAAAAGGGACAAAGTGCAGAAAATAGAGAAAGAGAGAAGGAAAGAAAGGATGGACAGACAAGAAGCAAAGAAAGGAAATAAGAACTGAACAGAACAGAATTAGGGAGGGAGGATACAAGTGAAAAAGGAGAAACAGAAGGAAAGGTGTAGGACACAGAAACTAGAGGAAGGACAAAATAATTAAATTAGGTAAGAAAGGCAGGAATGGGGCGGGCACAAAGAAGGAAGGATGTATCTTAAGACAACGGGACTGAAGTCTACAATTAGACGGTTTTTTTGTATTCTCAATACTTATCCAGACCTGGGAAGTATTGAAATCAAACTTTTCCGGACTGCGTAGGAAGTCTGTTGATCCGTGAAACGGGAGTAGCAGGAGGCTGGGAAACAACTTGTACAGCCAGCATGATCAGGCTCAGGGCTGGCAGAAAGTGGCAGCACTTTATTGCTTATCTAAGCAAATACATAATTGAGCGAGTCATTTCAATCCACTGGTACCACAGACCATACACTGAGCACAAGCAAGTCACCTCAACTGAAACCCCCAAAACTGCCAAAGAGAGCTGACTGACACTTTATTGGCAGGATTTAGGATACTTAGTCCTTCTAACGTTTACATGAACATTTATTGTCAGGTCATAATTATTACACTAAAAACTGGAAACAAAAACATTGCAGCCGGCTTCCCCAGGGTTGTCATTTTTCTATTATTGAAAATAATAAGATCAAAAATCTCCTTTATTCTTAATTAGTTGGCGTTCCACTTGAGTCCACTTATGTAAAAACAGAGTGCTGCAGTTAGATCTGGTTTATTTTGATTTATTAAAACATGGCCTGAAGGCTGTGCAGCCAACTTGAATATTGATAAGTTGTTTATAGACCTAAGAAATCTATAGGAAAACTCAACACCATGACTTTTAATGCGAGAACTTTTTGGCCGAGTTTTAGACAACTAGTGGATTGCATTGATTAATAATCATGAATGGATAAATATTTAGAATGACTACTTAAGAGTTTTGGAGGGTAGTTCAAGTAAGAGTATGTGTAGAAGACAATGGTTTATCCAAACTGTACTTTACAAACATTGGAACGGAGGATTTTCTCCATTTTAAATGGTTGGGGAGTTGCAGAAGTAGGAACTTGTTCAGGCAGCCATTTATGCAGGGACTTTCACTGGTTTTCAAACTGTTGGTGTTACTGATGGCTCTCTATAATGGTAAATATAACAAGATTTTGCAAGCATGAAGTGGTAAATTTCTGGTAAAGTACAATTCAGTTGTAGTAAAGATATAGTACAATAAAAACAAAGTGGTTCTTGAAATAAACTGTCAACTAACAATGACATTAAAATTTAAGAAGCCTCTGTCAGAGCTCCGCGCAACGCAAGTAATAACCCGGCCGGAACACGGTCCGCTAAATAATAAAATATAAATTAACGAAGCTTCGAGGCAGATAAATTTTTCTCGAGGAATTTTAATAATCGAGGTACTCGAATAACTCGAGGAATCGTTTCAGCCCTAGTCCTGTAAAAGAGTTTGTGATTAGTGAAAGGCTGACTCCCTTTGGAAAATCCCTCCAAAATGGAGGTTCTTAATTTTAACCCTAAAAACATTTCAAAACTCTTGCCTTAAAATCTTGCAGACCTACTGCCTCAACTCATGAGCTAGATCCATCATCATAACCCTAGTGAAGGTGAACTGCAGCCAATAGAAGTCAAAATGGAAGTTGAGACTCAAGAAGGTTATAAATTACAGTGGAGCACTAAGTAATTTCCCATATGATCTGCTATCAAAACTAATTAAAACTAAATAGTGAGAATGTTTAATTGAAATTATCAGATGGCTTTTATTGGGCAGAGTAAGCGAGCCAAGGCTGCTCTGTTTAATTTTATTTCTTTTAAATCAGATATGACAATCTAAAACAAAAATTATTTGAAGTTTTGCTGTAATCCTTCCTTATGTCAGGACAACTGCATTGGATACTTATGTTCATTATGCAAAATGCATACAGCAAAACAGAATAGTCAGTGTGTGCTTTCCAACAGTACTGATGCAAATGACAAAAGATGATTTAAAATTGGTTGTTTAAGCAATAACTTAGTTATGCATTGATTTTGCACATTTGTGTTTTTTTTACATTGTCAGGTAATGATCAAATATATTTTAGCTTGGGTGTTTGACATTAATGTTATTGATTGACCAACTCCATCTTTTATGCACATTGTAATCTAAAAAGAATGAGCAAAAAACCACCAAAATAGTGGAATAAATAAATGAAATAAAACGGTTTTACCACAACACATCCCACTTCGGTTTTAGTCCCGTGCAGCTTGCTATTAGCTAAAAAACTAAAATACTGTAATGACTGTAACCTCTCAACAAAACGTCTGCTGAAAGGTCCCCAAAAAAGTTATAGAAATACATACATCTCTGGGGAAAAAAAGAAGAAACTACTTAAAATGATCAGTTTCTCTGATTTTGCTTTTTATAGGTTTATGTTTGAGTAAAATGAACATTGTTCTTTTATTCTATGAACTACTGATAACATATCTCTGAAACTCCAAACAAACATTTTGTATTTATTTGCAGAAAATGGGAAATGGTCAAAATCACAAAAGAGATGCAGTGCTTTCAGACCTCAAATAATGCAAACAAGTTCATATTCATTCACAAATAATAATAATAATAATACTAATGTTTTAACTCAGGAAGAGTTCAGAAATCAATATTTGGTGGAATAACCGCAAGGTTTTCAATGGGGTTCAGTGCAGTGGGTTCTAATTTTTTTCCAGAGCTCTATATAAAATCCCAGTCATACCAGTTTGAATATAGATCACCTCAACATTACGGAATTATGAACAGAAGGGTTTTAATTTCCACTGTGTTTTCTGCATCATTAACAGTGTCTTTGATTAATGGCTCACATCCTCCCAAAGCTCCACCTGTGAGATCCTCTCTGAAGATGATCACTCGTCTGGCTGCAGATGCCTCAGATGATGACGCAAACAAAAAAAAAAAGGAAAAGAAAAAAACAAGAAAGAGAGGTAAAGACACAGGGGCTTAATTGTCACTCGCACCTGTATTAAAGATACCAGTGGTAAACTTTGTGTAAATATTGTGACTTTCTAATCAGTAGTTTGGTGTGCTTGCTGAACAGGGACACACAGTAGGCGTGGAGGAGCGAGGAGGGTGGGGGGGAAGCCTTGCTTCAATTCTCCTGTTTTCTGCCGACCTCTTTGCATTTTGTAACCTACCCGTGTAATCCATCATGGAGACATTAATTATGTACTAAGCTCTTTGAGGACAAAGCCTCTAATGAAGGCCCTGTCAACATGGGCCTCTACGGAAAAACAGTGCAGTCAGGAAAGTAGGAGGGAACCGAGTGCTGAACCCCCTACTTGGATCTCATCTTGGGGAAGAATCCTAAAACAAATCAGCGCCATTTTTCAGCACCTGCTTCATGATAATCATTTCCCCGTGCACACCTGGAAGTCCAAGCTAATAGGACACACACAGTCCACTGGGGGAAGCTAACTGAGCCACACTTCTATATTTCATTTAATGTCAAAAACAAGTGAAATTTAACATTTCTGTTTAACTGAATACTGTGTTCAAAGTGGATATTATGGTCTCAGCTTTTTATTAATCTCTATGAAGTACATCACTCAGCATAACATTATGGCCAGGTCAATGAGCCTCATCCTGTTTCAGCCCAACTTCCCCTTGTAAAAAGCAACATCCTGGTATTCAGATGGACACAGATGAATACCAATAGACACAGATGAAAATAGTCAATTTCTGAGAATATCATCAAACACTGAAGAAAATCATTCTCATCTCCAAATTAGAGCTGTTTGATAGATTACAATGTAACACACAATATACCTCTAAGTCTGCATATCCACAGTAACTATGAACTTCAAGCTGTGAACTTCCTGTTATATTGTCATTAAAAATGTTAACAAAAGTGGTTTGTTAACCACATTTGGCCGATCAGAAACTCAAAGATCCATTTTTGTTAAAACAATCAGTAAGCATTAACAGGTCATGTTCACAACAGCACACTTAAGTGTAGAGGTCTTACACTTTTGTAAGTAAGTCATGTAAACTCGTAGAGTGGGGTCAGAGGTAGTTGAGGTGAACGGTCTCCAGAGGTCATCACCTTTCTGCAGAATCAATAGCTACAGACTTCTAAGCTTCTTGTGGGTTTCATATTAGGTCAACAGTAGCACACAGAAAGCTTCATGAAATGGATTTTCATGGCTGAGTCGCTACATCCAAAGCTCCTATCACCAATGCAATGCAGCACGTCAAAAGCAGCAGTGTAAAGCATCCCAACACTGGACTCTACAGCAGCAGAGACGTTTAAATAACTCTTTCTGGCAATCCAATGGACAACTGTAGGTTTGACAGTTGCCATTAGAAAGACACTTTCCTCAGTGGTTTGTGTCAAGTATAAAGTTTGGTGCAGACACATTTTGGATCATTTCAAGCTCCCAACTTTGTGGGAAAGGTTTAGTATTTGGGTTAAGAGTGGAAAAGAGTGGAAACAGCTAGCCAGGATTTTCTCTAATCACTATGATTTAAAAAAGACAAACAAATCACACAAACCAATATTGTATAGACTCTTGCTTGAAGACTTGCCATTATTGCAACATATTCAACCATGTGGAATAAGCAGGAGAGATCACTCAAACAAAGCTGAAACCTTTTCCTACAATGATGACAAATTGCAGTTGAAATAAAGATCATCTTAACCTCATTCACAGTCTTCAAAAATTATAGAAAATAATAATCTTTTATTATAGCTGAACATGGTGGTAGCACCTGCTTTAAATGATACATCAGCATCATGGAAAGCATCAAGTTCACATTGCTTTACTTCCACAAGTTCAAAAATCTTATGGATTGTGAAAAGGTCATATCACTGGTAATTCTCTAAAGCATGATCTTTAATTTACCTTTAGCATGTAGAACAAATTGTGACTTGGGAAGGGGGGGAAGGGGGGAACAAAAAACGTCATCACTCTACTATAAGGGTTAGTTGTATCTACTTTACTCTAATCAAAAGAAATTGGAACGCATAAAAGCGATGAGTACTGTTGGTTGGCCATGCTGTAATGATTCCATTTGCAGCCATCTCCTGTGAAGTTGCTTGTATCTACAGCTCTCGTGGGATCCATAATAATGTGTCCCAGACAGACATGACAAGCGAGCCAGACACAGATCCTCCCTGCCAGCCAGCCAGACTGAGGACAGAAGTGTGTAGGCGGTGTGATCGATGAAAGACAGAGCCAGGACAGGGCGACAGGTCTGCTCTCTGCTTCAGCTGGACACAGCAGCGGCCTCAGCCCTCGCTGAGCTCTCACCATCAGAGACACGGACTGAATGGCTCAAGGTGTAAAATTGGAGCCAGAGCTGAGCCTCATCGGGCTTTTGTTTCATGGCTAATTACCACAGAGTCCTGGCTCCCATCCCCTCCTCCACATCGCCCCCTCCCCCTTCTGCTCTCTATCTTTCCTCCATCACCCCACTGCACTGCTTTATCTCGCCGTTCGCTCCTCGAAAAGGTATTACTAATGACAGAAGAAGGTTACTCAATTTATCTTTTGCACACACCATCCAAAGCTTGCTCTCCCTGTGTCCCTGCAGAGCTCATATTGCCGAAAGGAGAAAAGAGCAATAACTGGGGATTTGATCCTGACCTGACTTTCTGACTTTGGTTCAGGCTGCTAAAAATTTAATGAACAATAAAATATGAGAGATTTATTTTTGTTTTTGTGAAGCCACAACATTCAGCGATGTCATGTAAAAGCGTGTGGCTTTTATACGACGTTTCATGTCCAACTCAACGTATCTCAAACGCAACAAACCATTTTTCTGCACAAAAATCTTATTTTTATTAAATGGTTGAAAAAAGTATGACAACACTTGAAAATAACGTCACCCCCATGTTACTTTGATGGGATTTTAGTGACCCCTAAAGTGCCAACAAAAAAAGACAATCTTCAAACATTTACTATTTACAATTTAAATCTTCAGCAACTTCATCTCTTACCTGTCTGGTGTGTTCCTTGGTCTTCATAATGCTGTTTGTTCACCTAAGTTCTTCAAAACACTTCAAATATACAGAGACCAATTAGGTCTGTACTTGTAGAGCACTTAATCAAGTCCAGAGGATCCCAAAGCAGTTCACACTACATTCAGTCACACACACGCCTTCACACATTGATGATGGTTAGCTACATTTTAGCCACAGCTAACCAGGCGCGCCGACCACCGGACACAATGACAGAGACTAACAGGGAGGGGCTCAAACCAGCGACCCACATCACTTTAAGTAGGCTGGTCACAAAAAATCGCTATGAAATACATTGAACGATGTGGTGTTGAACAATGTGACAAAATGGTGAAAAAAAGACAAAAAAACTCAGAATGGTGTGAGCACACTAGCATGCGAGAGAAAATTTCAAATCATTAAGTGCTTGAAAATAGTAAAAAATATTTGTAAAGAATAGCAGAGCTTGCATGAGTTATCACTCCAACATTGCAGTTCATAAAATTCCAGAAAAATCAGAAAGGCCAAAAACTGAAATTGATGTATTTATAGACGCACAGTACATCATGCCTCTATACGAGATGTTCCAGCATCCCATCTATATTTTATACAAATGTGGGTGGGAACGATTGAAAGGCTTTTGAGTACATCAAGCTATGATGTATTACGCGAGTCGAGGATGACCTTCAAGTCTTTAAAGCTGTTATCTCAAGATCATGGGTTAATTATATCACGATCTCCAGATAAAACTTGTTTTGTTCTGATAATGAATTAATTCAGGCTGTTATCTCAGGATACCAAAGGTCATATTGTCTTGAAAAATACAAAAAAAAAATGTAAAAAATGATTTTGCAGTAGTGAGTCAACAAAAGGTTTCCTCCTCGTAATGATCAGACCAGCTGTAAATGGCATTTTAACATCAAGTGGTTACAGCTGGACAGCGACATGAAGGCTTAACTTTTTAATAGGCGCATTCACTGGTGTGTTGCACTGTACAATGCTGTTTCTCCTTTTCTTGCCAAATTTAAATGCTGCAGATCTAAAGAAACTAAGATTCTTGTGTTCATACTTTAGTTTTAGAGTAGACACATGCTCACCAGACCAAAGTTCATCTTTTGTCTCACCAGTCCACAGAATATTTCCTTAAGTCCAATTAGATTATGAAGATGTTTTCAGTGGGATGTGAGCTGGGTCTTTGTGTTCTTTTGGCTCAGCATGGGTCTTCACCTTGCAATCCTTCAATAGATGCCGTCCCTTCCCCCGTCTCCTTCTTAATCTTGTTGAATCATGAACCCTTAGTTTTAGTTTGGTGATCCAAAACGTTCAGGTGCGTCAGAAAAAATAAAATAAAATAAAATAAAAGAAATCTAACATATTCTGTCACTGCAGAGTCAGTTTAGCCATCTCTGACTTTAAAGTGGCCTCTACATTTGCTTTCATACGTTTTCATAACAAATTACTTTTTGGCAATGATAACTTAACATGCTTAAAAGAAATACATACATTTAGATTGATTTTTTTTTGTAAATTTAAATGTATTGGAAAATGTTAACATTAATCAGCAGAAGAGTTTTACCTACATATTAATCCTTCTATTTCATTTTTGAGTGTTTAACCTTTGTGGGCAGGCTATTTAATGAAATAAAGTTAGTCAAGAATCTACTTTTCATCTACACTTTTCCTCCATCTGAGTTGCTGGCAGATATGGCAGCGAAGTGGGATTTTGCATATAATTTTGACTGCAGCCATGATCCTATGAGCCAAATTTATTTATGAGTTCCCAGAAATTATTCTCCAAAGAAAAAACAAACAGCAAAGTGGGAGGACAAAAAATAACCATGTAGCCACACAAAAGTATTATTAAGGTTGCCTTTCAGCTTGTGATTTCAAGATAAAACCTTAAAATTAAATGTTCTTAACCTTATAAATTTTATTATCTTAACTTGGTTAATATTTGTATTAACCAATATTAACCAATATTTGTATATTTAAATAAATTAAAATATTATGTAATTGTAAATATCAATGTAGAATGTATTTTAAAGTTAGAGAACTTAAGTTTAGTTACTTGTTCATTTAACTTTAATTACTTTGTGGGTTTGATTCACAGTGGTTTGCTTAGTATTGTTTATATACTGTAGTTTGTTATCATTTGCTTTGTAGTTTGAGTGGAATTGATTTATGTAGAATTACATGCAGATTAGTAATTATTTTTCTTCTTTTGGGTTTGTTTAAAGGTTTTTACCTGCTTCGGACCATTCATGAAATATCATGACGCACATTTAATAAATGGAGGATGAAAAATGAAGAAAACTGCTTGGTCCTTTGAGTAAAATCCCTGTTAATAAGAGTTTACATCGTTTGTCCATCCCTTCTCAAGTGGGGAAGCTGCATAAAGTAGAAAATAACTTGACAACTACTTTGATTTTAATACATGGTAGCTGTGCTATTTCAACATAATTGTACGGCGGTTTTATTCTTTGATGTGTTTCATGCCTGGGCCAAACTGAACTAGGACGTAGTCTGGTTCTCAACTTAGCAACGTCTAACATCTACATGCCAAATACTATGGAATGGGTGAAAGAACACTGAACAATGCATCTTCTTTTTTTAGCTGTACCATTGAACATGTTGACCCTCCATACAGACAAGCCGATTGTACCAGAGATGTTTTATGTAAAGCCACTGTGTGTCCTTGGATATTCTACACGTTGTTGTACCAGTAATGCTATAGGAAGAACAAAAAGGTCATTAAACATTCGACAACCCATGCCAGCATTAAAAAAAAACATCCAAAGTGTCACTATGAGCTGAGTAAATGTTGTTAGAACTTTGACACTAATTGCTGTATTTACCATTTATTTTGTAGTTATTCACTTAAAGGCATTTATTTCGCCTAAGGCTGGGTTAAAACAAATCAACATACTTGTCAATGTGAATTTTCTACAATTTTTATGTAACAAGACATTCCTTTCAGTTTTGGACAGAATAAAACTTTTGGTTTGGCTAATGCCTCTCAGGCATAGTTTCAGTTCTAATGAAACCATGTTTTAAAATGCAGTGTTAATTATTTCACCATTTACTAGGGGAGGCTATCAGATGTTTGTATTGGTCAAAACCATTGATCATTTTCCTCCTGAAAGATATTTTTTCTCAAGTGAGTATACTGCTGTGGTTTATTAAAAACCCCTTTTTGCTGTAGCAAAACTTTATAAGGTATAGAAAGCTTTTACTCTTCTCTATATTGTTGCAGCTAAGCTAACCCTTTCTTTATGTTCATATTTCAAACAAGGACATAAGAGTGCTATCAATCTGTCTCCATGGCTGGTGCAATATACGCCAGTGAGAAAGGGATAGGAAGACATTCAGATAATGTTTCTTCCATAATAAAAAGGCATATCAGATTGCTGTCAGTCGCGAAAATTACAAAGTAAAGATCGTTAACAGAGAACAGTCTGACAGAAAAGGGGCCATAAAGAAGATGGGAAGAGCAAGGAGAAAGTGTCTGACACGTTTATGCTTAACAAATGAGTCACTGGACGCCCACAGCTGTTAACAAGTAAATCCTGATTAAACAGTTATTAATCAGCCGAGGCCAAAGGAGTCATCCCGCCATTAATCAGGTTTTATCTACTCTCCATTTATACCAAAAATACATACGCTGTGTGAAAAGGAGAGACAAAAAGCTCCTTGAAGTTTAATTATGACTTTAAATGAGACCAGCTTTTGATCTTTAGTTTTGCATTGTGAGAACTGTATAAACATGGCCGTACAATGGCATCAGGTAGGTCAGTTGAGCGAGATTAATGGGTTCACCTCCTCTGCTATGTTGTCTTCATGCAGTCCATCATCCATGGTTTATCCAGCTTAGTGGCAGTTCTTACATAAATCGTTCCATGGGCGAAGACCTTTCTGTGCCCCGGCTTTTGTTTTCAGAAATCGAGCAAACTTTGATTTGAACATCCTGTATTCTAGTCCAGGTTTGACTCATCTAAATATTGCGTATGTTATGCGTGACTCAATCTAAGGAGGTTCTGACGCCAAAGACCCCACATTAAATTTCTTGTTTGTGTTTCTTACAAATATGAGGGTCTCAAAAGCCACATCCTTTCTGTACCGTTACTTTGCAAGAACTAAGATTCTTGCAAAGTAGGTGCTACTTTAATATGCCACATTTCACCCCTAGTATCGAGAACCAGCTCTAAGTAGTTCAATTCCTTGGAATTGTTCATAACGTTTCTGGCTGTCGGTCGCAATAACAGATGTATTTGTGTGATGATGTATCGTACAGGCACTATACTTTAACTTGACACACAACAAAAAATGCAGAGTCGCCAAACCCTAAGTCAGCTTGTAAACTTGGCAACCAATTTTTGTAGTTATACACCAGTTTCAGTGTACAACAGTTTGTCCACAGTATCAACACTCCAAAAGGTGGTTCCTATTTCCATTGACTAGTTATGCAAATGAAAGAAAATTTGTTCAAGAAGGCAAACACTTTTTCCAAAATTTTGCCTTCTTGAATGTACAGTCTTGGGCAGAGATGCATGTTGAAGTCAGAGCCGCGTTTCCAACTGGACACCCCTGGACCAGAAATATTGCAAAGCAACATTGTTGCATGTTTATGTTCTCTGTGGTGACTCTTTCTCCGTCTCTGCACTGAGGATAGCCATCGTATTTAGACGCACTTCCTGCACTGACCTTCGTGGTATTCATCACATTTAGTTTTCCTCTGTTCCCTTTTAAAAGTGCAAACGGGCTGCACACTGTGGTGTGGGGGAAAGTCAATAAAAATACAGTGGATAGATTTATAGCAATAAAGCCTATCCAGCTGAGAGCATTTATTGAATTGTTTGGTAGTGGTGATGTCACCAAAGAAAATATAAATTTTCTTTATATAAATATTCAGTGCCGACTTCGGTTTTTTGAATTTTGATCATGAAATCTGAATGTGCCGGTGGGGATCCAACCATTAAAAATGATCCCAATTAAAATAAACATATGGAAATGAAAAGCAAACGAAAGGCTAAAAGTTCCTTAAGAGGTAGCATTTATTTTTTTTTGATTTCTATGGCACTTTGATATAATTGCAAGTCATAAATCTATGATCCGTTCACATATGAATAAAAACTCAAAGTGGTGCTTGACATTTGTCCATGCTCACCCCCTGTGGTTTGGAAGGGAATTGTGGACAAGAAAGGGGGTGGGAAATGAAATCTCATTGTGGCTTTCTGGAAAGTAGAGAAAAAAAACCGTAAAGACTGGGTCACGCTTCTGAAATGTACAGAAAATTACAGGTTACGAAGTACGAACGTATGAAAGTGAAGGAACATTTACTTTGAGGTCTTGTTATTGATTAAGCTGATATCGGGTAGGTTATTTTTTCATGAGCTGCTGCTTGAGCTTTGTGGAACAATTTATTTTCCTGAAAAGTGTAGACAGAAAATGTCCATCCTGAAAAGAAATTAGAATGCAAGAAGGTAAAATAGATTTCACAGGGATAATTTATCCATCTTTCTATATATTTATTTAAATTTACACAGACATAGTAGTGTATGACTATAATTCAGATTGAAATCTTCACAAAAAAGAAAATATGTGCAGAATGGAATAAGTAGATTAATAGCAGGAACCGAAGAAAATTTTTTATTAAACTCTACGAAACTTTAGGACAGTAAAAAGTTTGGGTTTTTTCCATTTATTTACTTCCACTTTGCATGTTGTCTGTTTATTTTTCTCTTTTTTATAACATGCACATAAAAGAAACAAGTCTGTGAGTATAATATGATAAAATGTGAAAAGGTTCACATTTACAAGGCCTTGTATTAACTGTGTCTGTGTTTCTGAAGAGTGTTTGGGAAGCAGGATGATTTTGCCGAAACAGACTCAACAGCTGGAAGTGGAAGTGGCAAAACAGCAGCAGCAACATCTGTCCTCACTGCTGTGCCCTTGAGCGAGCAGAAGATCTGCAAACCCTCCACCATAAGTGTTCCTCTGATAAGCTCAAATGTGGAATGTGATTTCAGTGAGAATAATGTGCATAAATGCTAATTGCTGCAGTTATGTTTGTGCACAAAAAAAAAAAAATCGATTTATAGTCTTCAGATTTTTCCAGCAAAGAAGGAGTTGCCCACCAAGGTGAGGGAAATCAGAACAATTAGATACATGTAGTCATAGCTTTCACATAAAACACCACAACTGCATCAACACTATGTAAATAAGATAGTAAGTATCTGCTTCTTGAATGAAAGTGTGAAATTTAAGCGTGGAGAGTTGGTAAGCAGAAGGGATTAAAAATGGACTTCAAATATAGCTCAACTGTTTCTAGCATGCTAAGCAGACAAACCTGATAGTAAAAGTAAATAAGAGATTAATTCAACAATATGCAAAAACAGAAACCTAGATAGAATTGAGACAATTGGTGTAATGACTTACTGTATGTGCAGAAGCATTACCGTGCCAAAAAAATAAATAAAAAAAATGGTGTGAGAGCAGAAAAAAGCACAAGACAGAACTATGACCCTCTAATTAAAAGTATCGTAACACAAACTGATCCTCACACTCCAACACACTGATGCACTCCATTAGTCATTGCTGTCAGAACATGAATATAAAAACCAGCAGGAGCAAAAATAACTGAGGAAAGCAACCATTCAGTATTTCTATCCTCTTTCATGCTCGCTCCCAATTTGCATAAATATGAAGAGTTTAAAATGCCGGGGTGAAAGAACTACCTGATGAGCTTATGCGGGTTAGCATCTTGTCAGCTAAATTGATTAACCTGTCAGCGAACATATGCCACCAGATGATGTTGTGCATGGGAGACGAGCTGTATCTGGAAGTTAGCCGAATGCGTTCGGTTTATGGAAATATTTGGAAACTCTCTGCTCGGGAAAATAAAGAACAGAACCTGTTAGTGACATTACAGAACTTGTTCGAGGAAGAGATTCGGGCCTCTTATTAAAATGTTGGGATTGTGACCCTTTAGGGTTTTTCCTACTTCCTATGAAACTTGCTGACAGAAAATATTTTGAATCTACACATCTCCCAGTGGTTAAACCAAGCACAGTCCTGGTTTAAATTAAACACAACTGTCAGGAGATGCTGGCGTAAATGAGAATATTTGTGTTTTGTTGTGGAATGAATCTTATTTTTAGGCAAGAGTTTAGTTCTGTAGCTTGCTTTAAATATACTTCCATAATCAATGTTTTTAATGTAACATTTATTAGTCATCTTTAAATGAATTAACTACAAAAATCTTGCATTTCATATTTTGTCCTTTACAGCTGCCGCTGAATTTTCTCCATGTAAAAGTATAAAGATTACTTTGATCAAGCATTCTTTATCATCATGAAAAAACCACACTCTGGTTTTGAAGCAGCAAAGTCCCCCAAGATTAACTGGAACTTTAACCAAGTTCCTCAGAAATGCCAGCAGGAGCCTGGTCGACTTTTTGATGTGGATCACAGGGTCAAGGCAACAGTCAGCCTGCCGGCAAGTGGAGCTTCCACTGTGGAGTCACAGTTTGTACAGCCCGACAGTACTGTGTTCACTGCCATGACAGCTGTGCTACAGAGAGAATCAAATCGAACCTGTTGACATGGATGAAGGGTTGTACCTTCTGCAAGACTGAGTGTAACACACACAAAAAAAATTGTTTCACACAGGAGCTCTCCAACCACCAACCATGCGCTCAGCATCGATGGCTTGTTGTGTGAGATATTGTTGGACTGGGTAAACAACAGAGCTGTGAAGCCACAAAAAAAAAATAAAAAAAAATATCAAGAGCAAGTGTTTTATAGTCTGGACATCAAAGTCAGTGCACTGAAAGCTTCTGTGACAAAGTGAGAGCATGCAGTGTATGGATGTTGGTGGTGGTGGTGCGGGGGGGGTAGAAACCACAAGCAAGACGCAGTGAAGGAAAAATGTGGCCAGACAAGCAGAGAAAAACCGGAGAGAAGACGGCACGTAAAGAAAGAGCTGTTTTGCCTGGCTTCACGTCACCTGTTCGCCGCCCTGAGGAATGCCCGTTTCGTTTGATCTCATGAGGAAAATCACCTGGGAGAAGATAACTGCATAACAGAGCTCAGCAGGACTCCTTGCTCTTGTGCAACCCTAACGCATCCTATGCTTTCATCGGCCGGGAGCAAGAAGGAGGGCTGGAACGAAGAGGTGCAGGGGGGTTGGGAAGTGAACAAAAAGCAAAGTATGATTTATGAACACTTCTTTTGCTTTTCATCCATGCCCGCATCCCTGTTGGAGTAAACAATGCTGACTCCTTTGAAGGTCTGTACTTCTTTCTTTTTGCTCATCTTGCACACCAAACCACAGCGGGATAGCCCTTCTCCGTCTCTGCCTCATCCAGTCTCCTTCTTTTCTTTTTAGCCCTGGGACTCATTTGTGCTGACTTCTTAAAAGGCTTCCTGAGTGTCACTTGGACAGAGTGGATGGGCCTAATCGCATTTAACAAAGTGAAAGCAGATCTGCACAGGCGTAAATGGATTGAATGCTTTTTGTCCCGCATTATTTAATCTTTCTAATAATGCCTCTCTGTCATTTTGTGAAATTCTGTCATTTTGTGCGCTTTCAACATTTTCTCCTATTTTGTCTAGCTTGGTACATGTTTCATTGACTGAAACTGTCACTACGGGTCCCACATACAAAGCTTGGTTCGTGCTGTGAGCATTTTAAAAATATAATAGGTGAGGAATAAAAGAAAATTAAAAACATTTCATATTATTTGTTCTGTTGTATTTTCTTGTTCCATTTGAAATGTTCAGTTTGGTCAGAATTAAAAAAAATTAGCACTAAGGCTAGATTGGTAAGCATGCTGAAGTAAAACTGGTTGAGACAAGTTAATGGTATGTAAATATGACAAGATGATAAATAGAATAGAATAGAATTCAACTTTATTGTCATTGCACTGTCACAAGTACAAGCAACGAGATGTAATTTGCATCTATCCAGAAGTGCTCTACAAGATATAAATATTTATTTACAGATGTACAAGACTATGTATGTATGGACTATAAGGGGTTATAGCAAAAGATATAGATATTGTGTATAAATATAATATAAATATGGGAGCTATATGCACAGATTATACAGATTATACAGAATATACAGAATATACAGGGATGTTAGGGAATGGATTATATATGTATATAATATAATACAAGATAAATAATGGCAGATAAAATTTACAGGTTGTATGTGTGTGTGAAGAAAACAGTCCGTGATGTGTGGGTGTGTGTGTGTGTGTGAGGATAGTCCATGTGTTATTGTTGTATGAGAGGATAGGGGAGTACAGTCCTTATAGTTTATGTTTTATGTCAGGAGGCGTTCAAAAGCGTGACAGCTGTGGGAAAGAAGCTGTTCCGGTGCCTGGTGGTTCTGGTCCGTAGGCTTCTGTAACGCCTCCCAGAGGGCAGGAGGGAAAAGAGTGTGTGTGCTGGGTGAGTGGAGTCCTTTGTGATTTTCCCGGCCCTTTTCAAACACCGCTTCCTGTAGATGTCCTTGATGGCAGGGAGCGGTGTCCCGGCGATATACTGGGCAGTTTTCACCACCCTCTGCAGCGCCTGCCGGTCGGAGACAGAGCAGTTCCCGTACCAAGTTGTAATACAGTTGGTGAGGATGCTCTCAATGGTGCAGCGGTAGAAGTTCGTGAGGATCTCTGAGGACAGGTGGTTCTTCCTCAGGGTCCTCATGAAGAAGAGGCGCTGATGCGCCTTCTTAATGAGTTTGGAGCAGCTGGTCGTCCAAGTCAGGTCCTCGGAGATGTGGACTCCCAGGAACTTAAAGGTGTCCACACGCTCCACCACTGTCAAATATATCTCTGGAGAATCCCAAGATCTGACCTTTTGCAGACATTTCACCCCAATTCATGTGCAGAAGGTCTTCAACATTACAATTAGTTAAAATAATCTTTTAGTCCACACATTGTGTCAGAACATGCATCATTTAACATCAGAAACTGTTTATCTTGACATTTTTTGAAAATATATAAATAATACCCTTTAGTATTTATCTTTTTCTGCTAGTTTAGAGCTCTAAGCTTTTTAAAGTGACCCATAATTAGTTCATCATCAGTAACAACTTTCAGAGTTTTTAAACCAAATGCTAATTTTTTTGATTGAAGATCTTAATTTGACTTCTGCTTTCAAGCAGAAAGATATTTCTATCAAGGGGGTGGGGATAGTTATTCTGAAATGTAATCAATAGGGTTTGAAAAAAAGGAATAGATTTTTCTTAACTGTCAAACATTGAAGAGCTCCTTATTATATTAAAAATGAATAAAGCATCTCAAATTATCTCTTAATTTCTTCAATTTGTTAGATGAAAACAGATCATTTAACAGTGGTATGTTTGGGGTTCAGATCTGCAAGTTGTAAATCATCAATTTAAGATATTTGTTTACTCAATTAGGCCCATACATTATGTAGCAAAATACAGTGTTGTCTGTGAAGGTCTTGTCATTTAAGGAACACAGTGATTGCTAAAAACCTAATAAATAAATAAAAAACGTAAGCAAGATTTGAGAAACTAAATTATTGAATAAATTACACTTAGTAATTTAAATCCCATTTCTTTGATTTGAGGGATCAGGGAAAGATATATCTAGATTGTTTTGTTTTTTTAAAACCACCAACTGGTGTTTTCATTTATCCGTTAGCTTTACCCTTTACACTCATGAGTTTCCACAACAGCTTAATATGCTCAGTTGACATTAGTTGGACTGACGACTCCTGTAATCTGTGATCTCTCAGCAGATGCAGTTAAGAGTATGATTCTTTCAGCCGTCAAACCAAAAATCTGCTGCAACCAGTCTGTTAGTGTGTGAACTCCAAGTCTTTCGAAAATCTGTGAAGATAATGAAAATTGTGCAGTGTTGCCCCAGCTTTAGACACCAAAAGCGACCTGAAAATTAAACCATTTGAAAATTTCAGTCTGGAAAAGTCTGGAATTTTAAAATGTAAAATATGTGAGAAGTCTGATTACAATTAAAACACATTTGAAGTTCATCTAGAGCATTGTGTGACAGCTGCACAGCTAATTATATGCTGAAACAGTGTTTTCACATTTTCTTCTTAATGGTCTCAATTTAAACTTTTATAAGGGGAAAAAAATCATTATATAAATGTTTTAACTTAATTTACTTTTTGCAGATCTGGAGATGCCCACACCAGACGGTTCTCTTTGGTGCGCTTCACCATGGAAATCAATGTGCTAGATGCCTATTAGCTATCTGTGAAGTTTGAATCATTTCATCTAATTCAACTCAACAAGAAGATCCATGCTAGATTGGTTTAAAATTTTGCTAATAGCTTGCTCCAGTGGACCAATTAACTGTTTTTCTCATGTTTGCATAATAATAAAAGGCTGCTTAAATGGATCATTCTTTCTATAACTATCTTTAAATCCTAAGATTAACTTCAATTTTTGTTGTAATACTCTACTATCAATTTCACCCAACTGTGTTTCAGTCCATACCCTTAAGGTTGGCAATAACTACACTACTATAATTTAAAAATAGAAATGTATTGTACTCCTAAGTTTAAAAAAAAAATGCTGCAAAAAGCACATACTTTAAAAATGAAAAAGAAAAATAAATAAATAAATAAATGAATGAATGAATGAATTAGCATCTCTGCCTTGTTTCATTTTGCTTGGTGCCTGAAAAAATATTACACAGATTATAGAAACTGTTACTGCTTTGGAAATATTTACTTATTTTAAAAAGGGCAGGCAGGTGTTTTTGCATTTCAAACAGTAGTTGTTTGCTGTGGTAATTCCCAATTTACTCCTTGTTTCAGCTTGTATGTCTAAACAGTAGCTGAATTTATTGTAATACAAGTCCAAATATAAGGAGCTGGACAGCAAGATTTTGAAGGCAGATTTTTTTTTTTTTTTTAACAGAGCTGTCTTGTGCTAGTATAATAAAAAAGAGAAGACTCAAGGTGTGTTTGCATTCTTGGCAAGAGTTCTAGCTTAATCCCAGGATGGATTGGAGCCCAACAGGTCTGCCCCCCCATTATCGACCTGGTTTTGAAGAAAGTAAGCTAGTAGCTCTTGAACTTCAGATGTGACTAATAAAGACTTAATGTCAAGTTGGCAGAAGCAGCTCAAACCACTATTAGATTGTTTATGTAGCAGGATTTTGAGTACTGTACTGATGACAGACTCACAGTAAAGATCTGAACAACATTTAAGCACTGAGGATTTTGTGACTGAATAGCCATTAACCACTAATGGAGTTACAGGTGGGATTCAGTTCACAAATCCCTGTTGTCGTAAAACAAAAGGGTTTATCCACAGCTTGTGGGTTTCGATTACATTTGAGTGGCCAAGACTGGATAGAGATTTTGGTAAGAGAATCACACTTTGAGGTTTACAAAGGTTATTTTTTCCTCTACAGGTTTTCTTTTTTTCTGGAGTAGGACCAACTTATAATTTGACAAGAGAAAAAAAAGACAATGTATCAAATACAGATCAAACCTGAACATATTTCTTTCAATTGCATGAATCCTGACTATCACAAAATGGCTAATCTGGATCTTAGTTAGAAAGGGAATGATTCCTTCCTGCAAAGTTCATCCATCAAGTGGTGTACAATTTTGGAAACGAACACTGCTTTACATTAATGAATCCACAGACTTCAAAAATGAAACAGGAGGTTGGACAAAAAACTAGCTATTTTCACTACAAAGTGAATCCTTATTTATTTTCAGAGTGGATTCATAAGATGGATGCAGCCATCTGGATTCAGCTGCTGCTGTGGCTTTTTCCAAATTTCCAACAACAGCACTCCTACATTATGACTTGAACTGTTTTTTCCCCAACACCTGTGTTTCTTCTTGATTTGGCTTATGGGTTTCAGCTCAATGATCCAGAGCCCCGCTCCCTCATCCTACCTAAGCTCCCTTTAACTGCTCCTTCTGTGTGACCTTTCAGAAGTGTTCCTTGGCAGTCTCCATTATGTGCCTTGTGAAGGTGATAATGACTATGATCATGAGTGTGAGGAGGCAGAGGCAGATGGCAGGTAAGTATTATAAAATAACGCAAAGAAGCAATGAGAGGAACAAGCATGGTGTAACGGCACAAAGTCGGGCAACGGCATGATTGCAGGTCAAATATACCGCACAACATGTTGGGCTTTTAAACCTTTCAAGGGCTGGGTTGTGTTATGCCAGATATTAATCATATTTTCTAATTTAACTCAGTGTGACAGAAAATATTTAAACTTAATAGTCACAAAATCCCATTTTGGGTGCCTTCATTCAGCTTATTTATATAACATGTCAGTAAGATCTCTGGAAATTCAATGCACAAGTGAATGTGGACCATATTGTAAATTAGATTTTTAGTGAATGTTTTATGCAGATTAAATAAAATGTAAATGAAGCTTGATACATCAACAGTAAAATTAGTCTAATAATAGAGATTCATCTCATCCAACCAGTTATTCATGGAATGTCGAACTGACACTGTAATGTCTGTTTATACAGAGGACTCTTATTGTGCTTGGAGCATATTTCTAAAACTGATTGATCACTGATCAATCAAAAAATAAGACCTAGCCAAATAACCATCAGCATCAGGAGATTTTAGTGATTGTTTTCTTTTTTTACATATTAATATTGTTCCTTTAGGTAAAACTAGGCTAATATCAATAGCTGAACTCTATGTCAGTATTGTTGCCGTTTGTGTATATGTTTCAGTAGTACAGAAGGTTGGTCATCTGGTATTTATTTGGGGATGTAGATCAGAGAAGCTCTATTTTAGATTAAAATTTCAGTCATACATATTAGCTATTTTTGGGGGAACAAATCCTACCTATACATGATTAAAATTTAATGTTGATTCGGTCAAAAGTTATTCACAGTCGTGTGCTGTATCTAGAGGAGAACAGTCAGTCTGACATGTTTAAATGTAAAACTTGCTTAATAAAAGTCTGTGAAACAAACTTAAAGGAAGCTGGTTCAATTAGGATTTCTTAACACCGGTTGGTAAAAATGAGGGCAGGTGGTTAATTTGCTTCTCCACACATTTTGTATTGAGGTGTTTTTGTATCTGAGCCACATGCCATTGATCACTTCCCATTGATCATATGCCAGATGTTACCCACCTTGGGATATGTTTGTGCTTACTTTGAAAAGTGAAGATGATAATGAAAGATAATATTCTTGTCATTCAACCTGTGTAGTGGTCTGTCAGCGATAAAAAATGGCCAAACTGATATCTTTACATCAGGTGTGTTAGGAGAGAATATGAATACTAAATATGAACTTAAACAACATGATTCTTGGCTGGAATTTTTAAAAATATGTTTACCGTATTATTCTTTTGTTTATGGAGCAAAACAGACTCATTTTTTACTACCATTTAACAACATCATGTGTTTCCAACATTTAAGTCAAGATTGAGTGATTAACTGAGCGAAAATGTATCACAGTTTAACTAAATCTGTTTAGCAGATTAGAAAAAGGTCCTTTAACTCTATCTTTTAATATCTCCAGAAATAAAATGGATGCAAATGATTAGTTTTTATCAGTGTGTTCTTTTCTTTATTCCACGGGAGTGGCCCTGCAAAGCTCATGTGACTGGCAGTCTTCAGAGTAAAACACAGAATTACCTTTAGCTCAACCTTGAATCAATACCTGTCTCTGAAACACAATCTCCCCACAAAAAGCAATTAAGCAGCGACAAATCAAAGAGTGTACATTCTGTGATCCACCTAGCCACTGAAGACCACAGCGAGGGGTCAAAACACTCAACGGCATGAAAGATTAAATGTATCAATAATACATCCTGGCTGAATGATTCAGTGGGGGCACCTAAATGAGGCATCAGTGACTTGTCACATTGGGGAACAGGTGTGCTGCCATCCAGGCTCCTGTAGCTGCAGCATAGGGGGGTGGGATGGGATATTTGGCATGTCAGATGAACAGGTGTTGTGTATAATTCATCCTGCTTCCATATTTCATGTACAGGAGATGGCGAGTGGGGTTGAAATTCTGCTGGGAAGACTTTTTTTTTTTTTCCTCCCCGACATCCTGCCTTTAGTGTGAACATATTCAGAAAGTGAAGCCAGATTTTCAGAAATATGGGATTTTTTTTTAAGGGAATATTTTCATGAATAATTTTCAGTACTTCATCAAGTTAGTTCACAGTTTATTAATTATCAGGATGGGTTATGCAGGGATTTGAAGACTCTAAACTAGAATTTGCTTTAAAAAAAAAAAAGATATTCTTCTTAATCAGCTCCTTCTCATCGGAAGTCCAAAAAAGAGAAAACTAAAGTAGAATACTAGATCACTTCTTTGAGATGAGCTAATACTTGTGCCTACTTTCCAATCCAGCGTTTGAACTTCCTCCTGATACTATTCCAAATGCAAAATGTGAAACTTTTACTGGCAACGACTATTGTACAATAAAACTGGAACTAAGAGAGACAAAAACCTTGTCATGTTTAAATTATTGTGGATTCTATTACAAATTCAATTCAACAGCAGCACTTGGGGGAATAAGTACAAAATTCTCCTTCATTCCACATAATGGCCGATGTCTCATTTAACAGAAATAGTGACGCTCGTTGATCTGTCACTCAGACGCCTAGAAGGAATTTGGCGCCATTATTGTTTCAACTCGGGCCGTAATTCATGTGTCGAGCAGCTCACATCGAGTCTTCTCCTTCCGTGAATTGTCAGCAGGTTTTCAGCTGAGGTCTGGCTTTGCAGCAGACAGATTCCAGTAATGAAACCGCAGTCGCATGTATTTTTCATTGGGATGTCAGAGGAAGCTTAAAGTGGGATTTTGAGTTTAAGTGAGGAGTGCTGGGATGGAACAGGACATCAGATAGAATAGAAATTGATAGAGTACAAGGAAGTAATTCAAATTTTAAAACTTTTCTAAATGAAGGGAACACTGGCACAGCACAACTCTGCAATTTGAAACGCAGTGGTAAAGCCGGTTGTCTCTGATAATTTTATTTTATTTTATTCCTCAACATTAGTGACAGAATGAAAGAGTTAGCCAAGAGAAGACTGTCACATAAATCGGCAACATTCAAAAACATTTCTTGTGTAAAATTTTTTTCAAAAATAAGATTTTTGTCCACAGCCAGGTAACCAGCTTGATATCATTACATCAGTCTAATTAATAAATAAGAAGAAGTCAATACTCGGAAATTTTCTTAGAGGTCTGATTACTAGAAAGTTCTGAAAAATAGAGCATTACCTAGTAAGTCTTGCTACTTCAAAAACCATTACATAGTTGTACATGTCATATTTATCAAAAAAAAAGTGAGTCAAATTGGTATTAAAGCAAAGCATTTCAAATTATGTTTAAGAGTATACCTTTAAGCTATCACATTTCATTAAAAATATTTAACATAAAAAAATAAATTCATATGTAATAACTAAATAAATTGGTACAAAACCGTTTATAGTATGGAGTGGAAGTATGTTAGAATGAAATAGCAGGTGTTCATTTTGCGCAAATTGGCAGAGCCATATGGTGATGTAACTAGTGAGCTAAAAGCAAATTCCCAGCAAAGAACTGGCGCTAGTGTTGCATCAGCTTTTCACTAGTGGATCCAGCACTTTCATTGGTTGAAACCAAAACAACATTTCCTAAATGAGATCTGGCTTTCAGGTGCCACTTTAAATGGGTTTGATAGAAAACCACATGGGCAGGAACCAAATTAACACATTTATTACAAAAAACCTCTTATGTTCATCTCATAGGTGTAATTGGTTCCACTGGTGAACTCTGAGCTTTCAACCATTTCCATTAGTAGAACATTTTAATTTTCTCAAGAACAGATGAGAAGGAATCGCTTCATATTTTTTTGCTGACAATATTTTTGGTTTATCAAAATAAATCGGCTGCAACGGGATGAGGTTATGGTGGCCAGCAACTGCTGACTGAAACATTTTAATTCCACATTTCAGGGAAATCTATACGTTACCCCATATCAAGTAGATAATGGGGTACAGAGATATAAATTGATAATTCATTAAATCTTGACAAGGGTAACTAGGATATCAAGAAAATGGAATTGCACTTGCTCAGATCCACTGATTTCCATCATTCTTCACATTATTATAACCAACCACAAAAAGCTTTTTTTTTGTTTCAATTTAATGGTTACAATACGAAGCATCTGGTGAAGATAGTGACAAGAGGCCCTCAGCTTGCCGTTGAGACGTGATTCAGCATATTTGTGTCTTTTTGTGCTTTCTTGTAGAAATCCTCACACTTACACACTCTTATGCACTCACTCAATTTGTACAAGCCGATATAATACCACTCTCAGAGTACTTAAAGCAGAATCCCTTATTATTCCATTTATGCATCTTTATGTGGTGGAGATCCCACAGAGTGATTTAAATGGGATCAGACAGTTACACAAACAACAATTAAAAGCTTGGTTAAGTTTGTTCTTCCTGATTACCAGTGAAGTTGCATCCTGCATACAAAGCAGCTCTGCCATAACAAATGTCTGTTGATGTGCATTTGTGATGATCAAGGCCTCATTCAAAATAAGAAGAAAAAAAATCGTCTCATTCCCTCCCACAACACAATAACACACTCGTCTAATGTCTTCATGAATAAAGCCAGTCACTTTCCAAAGACAAATGATAAGAGGCGTCAGTCTCAAAGAGCAGTGCATTTTTTTGTTGTTGTTTGTTGCTCAGCTCTTACAAGGCACAGCCAAATGAGGAGGAAAGAATCCACATCTAGCAAAAATAGAAAAACATCATCTGTACGGGAAACTATTCCTCCACAAGTCACTGCTATCCTTCATGGTTCTGGGCACAATGGGGAAATGTGGTTGTCTTACAAGGTGGCTGTGATGAAGACAAATGGAAACCCACAAGACCAAAAGGTAGAAAAGTACAGCTGATATAAAAAGAGAAGTCACACGAGTTTCATCCTCCCTATTGAAATCTCTGGAAAAATAAAATATGCAATAAAAAGCAACCAAAAAGTAAAAAATAAAAAAATCCGAAACTGCTGCCAAAATATTTTCTTTTCACTTTTGAGGACAAAAGTAGTCGACGTGAAACTATCTCAATATAATTTTAGGTTTCGGGAAAACAACGGGTATGAGGAAAACACACCAAAAGATAATTACGTTTATATACAAATATATCCACAGAAAAATCAAACCCCAAGTAATTTTTTAGCTTGACATATTTCTACTTGGGTACATTCTGAATCAACATCATCTTCTTTACAATTTAAAATTACAAAGGAGTTTAAATCATCTGCAAATGCTACTCTGCTCCAACTCCAAGAAGATTTGTTTCAGCCATTAATATATAGTGGTAAATATTTTATTACAATCTCTAATATCCTTAGAATGCTTTGAGCGTTTGCTCTTTAGTCAGTCATTCACATAGGCAGTATAAAATAGTTGCTAAACGTTTCAAACTAGCAGCAAAACCTGTGCAGTTTTTTACCAATGTTATGCAACTGTGTGTCAACATCAGCAATTATTCCTCTGTTGATTTGTCCTGGATCTCCTGCCCACTTGCTCATTATAAGCAAGAAAGGATAAAAATGTCAGCTTAATGTCCAAAATACGAATATGCTTTGGCAGGAAGATCCTGTGGTAATCTCATCGGGGAACAGAAGAATGGCAGCCATGCCACCCAACATGCTTCTATAAATCTGCAGAATTTAAAAAATAAAATAAAAAATCTGCCAAATTAATTTTTATTTTTTTATTTGAGTATACCATGTTGCCCACAGTTCTGTGTTACAAAGAATTTTCTTTGGTTAATGCTGTTGACTGTCATGTGTGCATGACTCATGCATCTTAAGTCAAAACATAATGCTTAGGAGGCACATTACAAAGAAAAAAGTTCAGAATTTCAATAAATGTTTCATTTTTGCTTTGCAGTCTTTCACCATTATTGCCTCGAATGTGCATTGTTCTGCTGTTATGTGGAAATACTGCTGACATATCACTGGAAGGCTTGGACTACCATATTAAACAAACAATGCTATTCAATTTCTTGAAATGGCACAGTGATCACTTTGTGCGTGGTCAGAATTGAATTTTTCTGTAATGCGATATTTGAACTGACTAAATCTCAGAGAAAGGAGAGCGGAGGGAAGGGGAATGCTCATAAATCATTCCTTGACATTGCTGCTTCATTACCCCAAACTCACTCTCTTGCAGCCTCTTTCTGTCTCTCATCAAAACTCCATAATCCCTGTCAAAGCTGTTTGGATTGTAGGTTAAAAGTTATTCACAAATAGGAGAAGAAAGAGAATGAGAGAGGATGGAGAGAAATATAATCTCCTATGCATGCAGCTCTGTTCCAAGAACTCTTATGATAATTACCTCTTGCTAGCTTTCTCTGGTACCGTACCTTTTTATAGGTGCTGGGAGGCTGAAAATGGAGCTACCATTGTGATTACAAAGCTCCAAGTGCACAGAATCATCCTCTGCTCAGAGCACAGGAGAGAAAGAGATAATCATTGGATTTTAGAGGCTGCCATCAGGCCCCCCTTTTACCAGAAATGTCGGCTTGATGGATTCAAGTCAAGGTCAAATTTGAAAGCACTGATTAAAAGCTGAGCAGTGTTACAGATCAAATGTTGGGGGAGCAAATGCAAACCAGAGTGTGGCAGGAGAAAGTACAGCAGCGGTTCCATTGCTTTGCTGCAGCAGCCCAGTGCCATGCATGATTTTATTCAATGAGAAACATAAGATTTCGACCATGTTTAAAGATGACAGGAATCTGAGGTCTGGTAAAGCAGGCGGTAGTGTATAATTATTGAAAACACCACAGTGTTGCAAAGAAATTTCAGTGAGTGGCATCCATATTCAATGAGGGGCTTGATTACCTGCCAACTTACCCACAGAAGTATGTCGAGTTTAACATATTGACTCACGGAATAGTTTGAAAAACACAACTGGTCAATTGAACTTGTCGGATTTTCAGAAGTTGAAGTAACACAATATATCTTGCCATGCGTGTTGGCAAATCTGAACATACTTTTCATATGGTTTAAAACATGAAGAAATCGAGCACCGTTTGTGAAACATCAAACCCCATCATGTGCGGAAAGTAGATTCCCAGATATTTCTGCGGAATGTAACTCCAAATTATTCATGGCAGTTTTGCTTCTTTGGGAATGTTTTACTTAAAGTATTTGAAAGAAAATGCAACTTGTGAAACTGAAACAGCCTGCCGCAAAGGTACTCGACACATTTTTGGCTTGCATTTACAAAGCGGCCGATCCAGCAGCATCACTCAAGTTCCTTGCTGTTGATTGACTGCACCTCCGAGAGCAGAGATAAGGAAGATCACGGTTGATTCAGGAAGACTGAAACAACTTCGACATTTGTTTCTGCGGTATGTATAGTTTGTGTTTGACCTCGTAAAACAGGTTTTTATAGATGTCTCAAATATTAGCAAATTTTAGTTATTTAGGAAATTTGGTGGTCCTTCACACCTGCAAATACTGGGGGTCCCTTCTCCATTGTCAAGTCCCTCCTGCCAGTTAATAAATGTATCTAATAAATTTCTTCAGATTTATTAGATGTAGGTTAGACACTTACCAAAACACACAAAATTCAGACAATATCCTAAATATTTTGAAAACGGCTCTGATATACCATGGTGGAATTTAGCAAAGCTACAACAGAATTTAAAAAAATAGATAATGACCATGCCTAAGACAAATTGTTCAGTTTAGTTTTATTGACTATATAGCTCAAGAAATTAGTTAATAAACACTATGGCAGGCAAGACAGATATAACTTGGGTCATTGGCCACTTTGTCTATTTGGTAATTGAACAAAGTCATCATTGGAAGCTGAGGAATCTGCTCATTATTGGAGCTCTTATGTTCCATTTGTCATTGTTTAGACAGCAGTTTTTGATCTACTAGAATAGATTTATTCGACAGGGACTTTGTACATTAATAACATTGCTGCAAATGCTCCAGAATTAGTAAGACGACCATTTTTCATCTGTAGTCCCTGGACAGGCAAAACAGCAAAAAAAAAAAAAAAAAAAGCAGACTAGCTTCAAGCAATATAATCAGACACTGAATAATATAACACCAAAGTTGAAAATGCTAAAAGTGCCAGCTTTTACTTAAAATATTAAACAATGACAAACAAAACAGTTATTACCAGCACATACAAAATCATTCAGTTATATCAATACACTTATAAGTTAAAATGTGAGTGAGACCTTAGCTGTGGAACAGTGCTCAGCAGCTTCAATAATTTCAGTATTCAGTGCACACTGAGTCACAGTTTAACATTTAAAGCGCTGCCCCTAATTAGGTAATGTGCATTTCTTTCATGTAGAACTTAGCCGTCTACTAATAACCTACGCTAAGAGACGAGATGCTGTGAGGGGATTTAACTTAAAGGAGGTCACTGCTGCTGTGGAAACAGCGCAACACAAAGTGCCCCACATTACCAACCCCAGGGTTTTGTCAATAGTGATGAAACATCTCAGCACAACAGCGTGAGCTTTTCAGGTCACGGAAAAGTGGCGAGGTGGGAAAACAGGCACTGCCACCCATCCTGCCAACTCCCAGTCAGGTCTGTAAGTCTTCCCGCGCAGTGACAGGAAGAAAGTGGTGAGCAGCTCGAGGTAAAAAGAGTCGGCATCAAACCCGACCGACCAAGCAGCGGGTAATTTGCACGTGTACGGTTTTAGGGCTCATTAACTTCAAATCTGATGAACAATTACCGCGCTGAACGTAGAGAAAGAAACAAACTCAGGCTCCGGTGGCATTTCAAATCAGTGTGCTTACCCAGCACTGCTGTAAGTGATTCATCTCCTGAGGATGAAAGCAAACAAATGCTGCCTGGAGAGATGTCTGATCGTAGCCGTCCATGGAGTTGAATTTACCCTTGGCTGCTTTTCCCTCTCCGTCTCGCTGTCAGTGTGTGTCCATCTGCCCAGTGTGTAAGCACACATTGCAAATGTCACTCATGACTGTCAAAGCAATGCCACAGCAATCACCTCCACCATACCCAGACTATAACGTCTCAGTCTGATGAAATACTAGCAGGTAGTATACTGTCAATGTGTCCGTTTTTTTTTTTTTCACTGCTTCAATATATGTCCTGGCAGAAGACGTACAACAACACGGCCATGACCCATTTAGATGGGTGTCAACTCCTTACCCACAAACACCGCGGCCTTGGCAATCAAAGACGTACATAAAGCCTTCAGCTGTGTAGCAGCTGATTTGATGTGATATGTAGGAGGAAAGGCTTGTTGTTGTGCAATATTTGGTAAATATTTACGAACTTGCCCAGACACATTATATCTTTAATTTAAAAAAAATAATCATTTTGAAAATGTAGTTAATTTTGGGTTTATTTTAACCATTCCTCTTGGGGGTTGAATGATTGTTGAATAAGGTCTCGTCTCATTTGTATTGCAACACGAGAGTTTGGCTAAAGAATCAAACCCAACAGTATTATGTGAACATGTCCATTAAAATGTCTATCGTAACATGGTATAAACATGTCATTTTTATTTTTCACAATTACTGACAACTAAAACTGGAGGTTCCTGACTGAGTAGCGCTTAGCCTTCTACTGGTTCTAGGATTTATTTCCTACAAACTCACTGCTACATAAAATATTTATATTAGTGGAAGCAATTTTTTACTGATATTAAACTCGCAAACCTCACTAGAAAATATATGAACCAAGAAGGAACCCCTTGCTCAAAAATCAATAGCTTCAAACTTGGATGAAACTTCCAGCTGTGCACATGGATTGATCATTTAATGACTCCTAAAGTACACAAATGTAATATTCCCCTTCCCAACGGTTTTTCACCTTCTCCAAATTCAATTTTATTCCATGTGTATGCACGCATTCACAGCTGACTGTATCCCAATTCATTACCCGCTCAAAGACTTTACTCTTCTATCTATCTTAGAAAAAGAGGTACTGTTTTCTTCCTTTACCCTGGATATGAACCGTTTGTATTCATGGCATGGTTGAGGAATGCAAATTAATGAAGTACTTCCCACAAAAGAAAAGAGAAGGATCATTTTAATTTGGAAAGTGTCAACTGTTTTTGAGAAGCATATCAAAATCCTGTGGCGGGTTAAAAATTGAGAGAGCCATCGCCTCTCTTGGAAAGCTTAGGTCCCTTTTAGTCTAGAGGTAGCTGTCTCATTACTTCATAAGATCCGAGCTCTGACGGATGTCAAACATGTCAATGAAAACACAATTCTCTCTGGTGATCCTTCAAATCTATTACCATTTCTATTAGCAATTCAATTTAATATTGCTCTAATAAGGATATTTTATGCCCTTATATAATATTCATTCCACACATTTAGGAGAGGCCCAGGGCTCAAATCTGTTCTGTTGATTCTTAAAGTGGGCTTCACACTTCAGAATTTTAATTCGCATTTTCAGAGGACTGCTTTAATCCTAAAACGCCCCCATGGTATACTGACATCAATTAAAATGACGGAAAGTTTTGCACAGAGGGCTGTGCTCTCAGTGATGTGGCTTACGCCATTAAACACATAATGTTTGAACTGATATAATGAGAGAGGGGCAGAATTGAACAAATTGGTACTTCTTCAGAAGCAGAACCAAGGCTACGGATCCCATGAGATGTAAATATGACATGACAGAGCCAGTCTGCAAATTGGGAAAGACAAAAGAATATGCTATCCAAGTCATGCAGATGTTTTGCTCCTATTAAGACATGGACTGATTTCAAGAAAACCTTCCTAAGCTTGTTCATATAGTCAGGGCAGTAAGTTAAATGTTAAAAACTACAAGAACTACAAATAGCCTCTCAATTGATCCACACTGATCTTTTAAACTCCCCAAAACCTTGGGCCAAATCAACAGATAACTGGTTTAATAAACCCTAAATCTGGTAATGCAGGTACTTCATAATTTCCACCCCACTAATGAAATGTAATCAAATTAGAAATGTGCTGTCTAAATATTTCAGTACAAGATTGTTTTACCATTAAAAATAGTTTTTTTAGTGGTAGTTTTTTTTAACTAAAACTGAAGAATCCCCCAAAAATTAATAATTTGCTTCTTCATGTTTCTTTCTAAAATATGAAAATCAAGTCAAACATTCAAGACTTCTGTTATCTTCATCATTACGCAGAGCTGTCAAAAAGCCTTTTATCAAAAGGCTGATTTTGTTCACACAAGCCAACTATTTGCTGCTTTATGAGAAGAACCAAACAGTAAATAAGACACCATCTAACTGGTGAGTAGGTAAAGATATTATTCAACAGTAAAAGTAGAAAACCTTGACCAATTTCAATAGCTTTAGAGGGAAATATCAATGGGCCCGGCATTGCATTGTGTTCCACTCGCAAGGCTTTACCCTCCTGTGTTTCAGATTTCAGATGACAGCGTTAATGCTGGACTGTCTTTATTCCACTTTACTCCTTCTGGTTTAAATGTGGAACAAACAACTTTGTTATGGTGAGTCAGAAGCATTTTATAAAAGTTGGCTTTCAAGCTCCAGATGGGTTGAATTTAAACCCAAAGCAAAGCAACATGGGATTTCCCCTGGCACGCAAAGAAACCCAGATCTTTCAACACAGACAGTTTCAGACTTCTCAAATTTCTCCATAATCACAACTTTTTAATGCATTTTGATAAAATTTTGTGTGATTGGAGAAGTAGAAAATGATTGGGGAAATGAATACATCGCAACCTTTTTTATAAATAAAATTTCGAATGTGATCCAGCTCAGAAATTTGGCTAGGCCAAGGTTCAACAACCTGTGGGACTGTAGAGGGAAGTAGTCCTTTGGAGTTTCCTCACTGAACCAACTACCATATTTTCCACACTATAGGGCACACTGGATTTTAAGGAGCACTGTTAATGAATGGTCTATTTTCAATCTGTTTTCAAATATAAAGCACACCGAACTATAAGGCACATTAAGCGAAACAAAATAGTCAGATAAGTCAGTCAGTTAAAGCAAAGTACGTATTACTCTGCTATGCTGATGACTATGTTAACCGTAATGTAATGTAGCTAAAAAAGTTTTACTGAGTGCTGTGTACCACACAAAAAAATCGCTTCCAGGTCAGCAAGCACAACCAGAATTAATCCATATTAATTCACTAGAGGGTGCTGTTTTACTCCAAAACATAAAAAAGGCACTCCGGATTATGAGGCGTACTGTTGTTTATATTGGTAAAATTAAAAGCTTTTAAGTGCGCCTTATAGTCCAGGAAATATGGTAACTTCTAATCATAGATTTAATAACAAATGGGAGCTTTAGTAGTAGCTCCCATTACACAGTCGCTCCTACTACACAATCTTCTACCTGAGCTAGAAATCATATCAGCTCATCCAGAATTAATGTGAATGAAGGTTCTCCTTGCCTACTTACTTTTAGTGGTCAGGCCTGTTGTTGGTACCGTATCCTTTAGCATCTACCTGGGGCACTGTTCACCTGACTTTCATATCAAGAGATATTCTGTTATTCTTTCTGGTGGATACATGTTGCTACTTAACTGCAATATTGAATGCATCAGTAAATGTGCAGACTGTGAAGACCCAGACATGAAACGAGGAGAAAAACAGATCAATAGAGGAAATTAGCACCTCATATGTGCAGATATGGATGAAGAGAATAGAGGGTGAAGCAGAGCAGATGACACAGTGTATCATGTCGGATTCAGTTAGCCGCCAGCACCCTGTTCCAGTGGAGAGCAATTTGCTTGTTCCCTCCCGGCTCCCGCTGCGGTGGCAACGCCGTCACCTCCTCTACGCTCAGAATAAAGAGGCCTCTGCTGGGGGGATATCACCTCTCAGTTTGGCCTGTCTACCCTCAGATCCCTCATCTCCTGTGCCGTAACCTCTGAAAAGCTCAAGCCGTGCTGCCATTACCGCAGCGCCAAGGATTTAAGCAGGAAAAAGATGGATCTGGAACTTCTCTCCGGCCAAAGCTCCACATATCCCTCCTCTGTATTCAATGCCATTATTTACCTCGCTGCCTGCCCAGCCGTCCTGTCTCGTCTTTCTCCTTCACTGCCTCCCCACCTCTTTTGTTTTTGTTAGCCACTACAGTAAGAAGATATAAATATCTCGAGGCGTGAGCCACATCCAATAAAGGAAACTGATGTGAAAGGCTGTGACAGGCGATCGCAGTGTTTGAGGAGTGTGAAGGCGATTTATTCGCTCAGTTAAGGTTGGTAAGGCCTTAAAGCAGTCCACTGGACGGGGAAGACAAATGGAAATGGATTCTAGTGAGGCATTGCATTAGAGGCGAAGGCTCAATATTTGCTGTAAAATTAAACAGTTGTCCCTTGACCAGTCCTGTTTCACAGCTCGGCATGATAGATGACTAGTACTGCTCAGAATGAAACATTTTTGGGTTACATGCTCAATGATGGTCACTGGTAAATTAATTCAAAGCCATGTCTAAATGGCTTGTGACGCTCGCTCAAGCCAGTTGCCTGTTAATACCGTCGGATGGACCCCTCCTTCATATGTCTCCCATAATTTCACAAAGCCCAAATGGGACGAGCAGCCATGGCGTGCTTTTGATGTGGCTTTCACAGCAGGACCCAGCAGGTAGCTCGAAAGAAACCTGAGTGGGAGTCGTCTCTCCTCCTTCATATCACACCTTCAAAACTGTCCTGTCATATCTCCGGGCCCCTCACAAAACAGCTGTTCGCTTTGCTTTCACGGTGCGGAACATCAAAGAACAGGTTTAAAGGCAGACCTCAGCGGCGCTGTTTTCGGGAATCTTTAAAAAACTCGCATTATTCAGCGCTTCATGCCGGGTTTGTGCCTCTTCTGTGTTTGTGAGTCACCACAAAGTAGCTACTACAAGCTGAAGGATTCCGACACGGTCCCCTCCGAGGCCTGAAAGCACCTGCATTCATACATTTGTTTGAGGGTGGACACTCGGGCTTGTGAATGAGTGCCTGGCGTCAGTGTTTCAATTACACATATATCAGCCCGTTTTGGCTTCTTTCCCTATCGCATGACAAGCAACGTCTTTCCCGCACACTACTGGAATTTAAAATATGCAAAAGTACACTATTTGAGGGCATAATTGCCAAAGTCCCTTAGCCACTCGCATAGGGAGTGAATTAATAGAACCATAAGATAACATGTTAATGTAGGCCTTTGCCTCAATTAGGTACTATTTAATAATATGCTAATCTCTTCATTTGTCATGTTAGCCAGTGATTGATTATGAATCTTTTCTTAAGCATTTTCTCCAGACCTGTAGCTCAGTTTTCAGTCTTTGGTAGCAAACAGGATTCTCACCATAGGCATCTGTTGCTCACATTACAAATTAGCTGACTCATCTATGAGAAAAGGCCACACAGGTGGCATTTACAATACTTTGCTAAGGTATTCAGACCCCTTTAACCTTTTCACATTTAGCAATTTTACAATCAAACTTTAGTTTATTTTAGGGGAATTTAACATGATACAGCTGTATGTGGCGTCTAGGTTGTCTATAATTTTGACCAAATGAATGTATAAGCAATGATTTTAAATAAAGGTTAACTTTCACACAATTGTATGTTTCATGCAGAATCTTTGAGGAATTAATGTCAGAATGTTGTGTTTTTTTAAATATATGGTAAATTTACCACCTAAAAATATTTTTTTAATGAACAGAGAAATGATTCATCTGGCATCTTTCTTCTCATGAAAGAGCTCATTTTTCACTCCATTAACAGTTTATGTTTACCTTAGTACTAAAATATAAAACAGCTCACAAATTATGGTTCTTTAATTTCACAATAATAAAAAAAATATGTCTAACATTCCCAAAGCCTGACAGGTTATTTTCCTACTTTAAATTTTATTTTGTTGGAGTTCATTAGCACATGACTGTGAAGGCTTCTGGCAGGTTGGGGGGAAAGCCTTGGAAAAATTTAAAGCAAGGTTTGGGTAAGAAACAATATCTCAAGCTTTAGACACCGCACAGAGCACTATTCAATTCAGCATCGGAAAATGGAGGGAGTATGGAATAACTGCAGACCCCGCTAAGATGTGTCTCTGTATCAACAATAACCAGAGAAGCGGCTCACAGTAGCTCAAGAAAAACGATCCATATCTCAGGTGAGAGAATATGTATTATTGATGCACCCAACAAATCTGTCATAAATGGAACAGTGGCGAGGAGAAGGCAATTATTAAAAGAAAACTAAAACTTTGAAATTAAACTTTTGCCAAAATAAATTTAAGAGATTCTTAAAAACACAAAGAAGGTACAATAGACAGATAAAAATGTATAATTTCCATCTTCAAAAGAGACAGGCCAGCTGTTTACAGCTAGAAGGAGAATATGGATGAAGCTAAACACAACATAAAAAGGCTCTCCATTTTATATGGCAGAGATCAACTAGATTAGACCAAAATTACTTGGCAATAATATTTATATATCGATATATATAACTTATATATAACGAAATATAACTTATTTGAAGCTCATGATTATGATCGGATAAAATGTCAAAACTAAGGGCGAACTAAACTACTAAATCCTTCTGAAGTTGTGACCTCCTCCAAGTTTGAGAAAATTGCTTTAAATGAGAGTCGAAATGCAGACGTGCTGAGCTGCCCGGAAGCTTCAGACAAAAACACTAATGAAGGAAGTCAGGAGGAAAATGTGAGCGCTGTAGTGTTAATTGACCTGACAGACGCCTTCAGTGTGTCCCGCTGGAGAGGACTGGTGGCACAGCACTTTGATCAGACAAGGTGTTGTTTGTTATTTTAATGTCTGACAGTACACTTCTCCCTTCGCTCTGTCACATTCTCTAAATAATGCTGCTTTGTCTCTGTCCTTTCATCGCTCTACTCCCCCAATCCCAGTGGAACTGTCCCCAAAAAGCCTGCTTCATCAACTCGAGACGGATGATACGGGCAGAGGAGTGGACGCCAGTGCGCCGACTGTCCCTCTAAAGAGACGGGAAGTGGTTATTTTCTACACAGATTCCTATACACTTAAAAATGACAAAAGAGGGCTTATGTGTACGTTTCCTAGATCAGGCGGGCAACCTTGGAAACCAACATCTGTCCACTGCATCTTTCACAAGAACCGTGCACTTAACACAGCATCGCCGAGGACAAGACGCACTTCATCTCTTTGCATCTACGGCCTCTCGGGGCGGGGGGGGCAATGAACGAGTGGTAATTAGGCTTGATTTAATGCAGTAATGTATCCAACACAGCTGTTGTGTTAAACAAGCAAGAGCATGCAAGTGCCATCTATTTTACCTCCAGCGAGAATATCTTATTTGCCATTTACTGGTTTATTAGCTGAAATCTCTGACCTGCTGCGTATTTTACTCTAATTGATTAGAATAGATTCATACGTGAAGTTGGGGCAACTATTACAGGTGCAGGAGAGCATGTGAATTGATTTTGTAGGTCACCAAGAACTTGCATAGAAGTGGACTTCCCTGCAGACAAGTTTAAGAGCAGCTGATGTATCCAACGAGACACTAAAAGAGTCTGAACATCATACAGACCACCAGGGAGGATAGAGTAAATAAAACACTTGTCATATTTTATTTAATTTGTTGGAATGTGCTTTTATTGTCTGGTTTAAGTGTTTAGTTTAATAATAATAATAAAGAATACTCGTGTGGGAATTCCATAAACTATTCTTTTGTAAATGTCATTCTTACCTTGATGGTTTAGGCACCAAGAAGATATTCAAAGTGATGTAAATGCACACTTGCATATAACCCCCCCCCCCACAAAAACAAACATGAAACATGTTAACTAGAATCATATCTATGTACATCTCGAGCCATTGGGAAGTCAAAACTCATTTCTGCCACTTTAATTTGAGCTGCCATGTTTCAGAATATATGCACCATGTCAAAGACGTTACAAGCTAAATAGTTGCTACACAGATGCAAGCCACATACAGTAAATACTACAGGTTGCTAGAAAGTAAATTTTATTTTATTTTATTTTTTTTAAATCCTCAAAGTCACAACGCTTGTGCCTCGCTCAACCTTGCAAATCGATTCATCAACAAAATTTAATTTTCATACGACTCCCTTCAGTCGGTCAGGTTCCCCTCAAAGCACAAATGGTTGCAGTCTCACCAGCAAAACAGGTGCATAAATCATGGCAGTGACCTTTCTGCACAGGAACAAGCAGGGGACATGCAGCAACTGTGCTTGTACCGAGCATATCTTTGTGTTTGTGCTAATGCATACTTTACAGGAGTTAACAAGACCCAAGGCTACAATTTAAGATGTTAAGAATAGTTGTGAAAACACATTCTGATATGTGAGCTTTTGAAAATAATTTACCATCTCAGACACACCCAAAGCCTAGCCAAAGTAAAACCGGAAAATTGTTGTAGCCAGATAAAATTATACATTTTACATCTTTGGTTGTAGCAGATGGCAGTTCTATTCTCTTCCACGTTTGATATGTAGTAACATGTTAAAAGCAGATTAGCACAAATTTTATTTTTATCTAAAATGTCTCTTAAAGCTTGTGTAAGTGTTGGTAGGAAGGCAAGTCAGTTGGCTCAGACACTATGGAAAAACAAGACAGTGCTGCAGCTGAACATTGTTGGCAAACATTGACAAATAACATTTGGAGAAAGACGTATTTGATTTAATTTATAACACGAATGGTGGGCCTCAGCAGAGATTTTGTAAAGACGGCACACACAAAGAAACCCTGATAAAATAGGGTTATATTTTCTTACCTGAGAAACGTTCTGGTCACTGTCTCCTTGAAGTGCTGGTCCATGAATCGCTCATCACCATGGCATCAGCAGTGTTGTGTCCCCAGTCTTTGATTTTTTTTTTCCTCCTCTTCCAGTTGTTCCATCATCCTAGGGCAAAAACAAATACATTTGTTTTTGATGAATCAGGAATAGCTTGCCCTAATAACTTTCTCAAATCTTTCACACTTTTCTTAGGCAGAACTTTTTTTGGGACTGTAAGAATACTCCATCACTTTCTGTGTTGGGAACAAGTGGTCACATATCGATTCGATATCTCTATGTTAGAAAATCTGTAGAGTAAAACGTCATAAAACAATCTATTCTTTGTCATGCAGATATGATCAGATTCCAGATATTAAACATAATATAAACTTTTAAAGTTTTTAAAAGCAGAGATGAAAGCCAAATTGCATTTGGGTCATTTTTTTAAAAAACATTTACCATTAAAGCATGAATGGGACATTCCTTCTAGCCAACAATGCAAGCCCAGTTATTCAGGTTTGCTTTCAAACAGAAAAAAACTGGGTTTAATTTTAACACAACTAATAAGGTGCCAGCTAGGGTGTATATAAAGTCTTCGGACACACTTAATAAGGCCTGAGGAAAAGTGAAACCACTCTACCACTGCAGAAACTTTAAGAATTATTTTAGGCCAACCTTGAAACGATGGCACTTTCCTTCCTCTGTCTGCAATTTAGAAGACTGCAGTTCCAACCCTTTAAAAATTGTTCTAGAGTTACTGGGTATAAGTGAATAAGAATAAATTGAAGCTACTTGTTTCTTAGAGAAAGGCTTTACAGCTTGGCTCTGAACCAGTGACTTCCTTCTTGCGAGGCAAAAGTACTAACCACTACCCTACTTCAGTAGCCCTAAAAATCCCTTCATAGTAGGAATTTAATTTTTGACATGCAGCACAGAATTTATGAGAACCCGACCACATTGCTGGTCGTCTCTCTTGAGAGCACACTGTCACCTGCAGTGACAACACACACTCCGGCAGTCTGCCTTTCCATCCATCTTCTGCTTCACTTGGAAGCGCTCATGGTGGCGTGTCCATGGCACTAGACTTTCACTTTACACTTCTTATTACACAGTGTTACAGTGACCGGCCTGCTTACCGAGTGCAAATAAGAATCTGACGGGTATACGCTTTCCAAATTTCACTTTTTAACCCCTTTTACAGCTGCATAACCACAAGCCTGCATAAAACGAAACCAGGACTTTGCCCTTAATCTTAATCATATGCCAGATGCCATACTGTCTATTTCCATTTCATTGAATAAAATTATGAAAAACAAAAAACACAGTCTTCTTTTTAAGCCTGGTTCATTGAGTTGAACTTGAAAGTTTACAACCCAAAACATGAAAGCTTATCAAACTTTCATGTGCTAAAGTTTGCTTTTGTTAAATGCAAAGTAGGTAAAGAGGAGGATGGGGGTTGGTTGTCTTCTTGGTATGTAACATTGAACATGTGCACACTTATTTTGAGTAAAAACCAACACACAATTGTTATTGCACTTTTTTATTATCACAGCTACTCTAAAACATAGAATTCCAGTTTCTTCTGTAAAGTATAATTCATGGTTAGATCATAATTTGAATAAGTTATATTCTAATTTATTGGATAAAAAAATCATATGGGTAGACAATTGCTGAGGTTGGAGTCTCAAGGCAGGAGGTTGAGAGGAAAATCAAAAATTGGATCTATGGATGTGTTGAAAAGAGACAAACAAAGAGATTTTGGACTATGTTTTGTGAACTACCAGTCTGCTGTGCTGCATATGAGTGGGGTACCAAAGCTGGGTCTGGCCAAGCAGACTCACAGCAGCTTGGATTCTGCAAGTCCATTTTCTAGTGTTATGGATAGACTGTCTAGTGCTCAATCTGGGACTAAATCTGGGACTTAACTCAATATTACTTTCAAATGGGAGTTTAAGTATCATAACTGGTCTATGTTTGTTACGACTGGCAAACAGCCAGTAAGCTCATGTGGCTTGTATTTAGACAACACAAGTGGCCCTCATAGAACAAAAAAACAACAACCCAAAACTGTATTTTGACCTCGTTATTAGCCATCAGCAGCAGCTAGCAGCCCAAGGGAAGTCCAAATGGGGCCACATTCACATGTTGTTTGGGGGGGAAAAATGAACAGCTGTAAACCCATGTGCTGGATGACTCTCCCTGTGGTGAGTCAGGCCACAGTTTGCAAATACTTGAATGGGCTCTGCACCACAACACTCAAGGCTACAGTGATGTTTGTTGTTGGGCTTTTTTTATATATTTTTTTAATAAAACTTTTAACTTACCGTTGTTACACTTGGGTGCAGAATTCTGAACAGCCAACATGTTTGGAAATAATGTTTTGTAGTTTACTCTTTTTGTACATGGTGTCATTGACAGCAGTTTTAGTTCTGATTGCATAGGCAACAAAATGGTTAGAACAATATTTATGGGCTAATATTACCACTGGCTTTATGTATTGGTCTAACTTCAAGAAGCAGAATTTCCAAGATTTCACTCTCTAAGAAATATATGACCTAGTTTGAAACAATTTTTTTCCCATGCTTTTGGAGTACGTTGTTATACATCCATTAATGGCTATGCCAAACTACAAAATGACAGTGAAGTTTTTCAGCAAAGTATTTTATCAAATTCAATTATTCAAGAATTGCTCACGTTGTGAGCAGTTAAATTGTGTGAAGTTTTGAGGACATATTGTTCACAGCACAAACTTCCTCGGTTTCCTCTGGGTGTACCGTCTATAGTCATGATTGCATAAAAACATGTCAATTAGGCTTAATCATAAAGCCCCTTTGCCAGCCCTCAACTCTTTTTCACAGAGATGCAAATTCACTTCTCTTGTTATCATTTCCCCAATCCCTTCATTAAATCCTTTTGAGAAATCAAGGACTGAAGACAATGCAGTCCAATCAAAGTGACAGATTGACGCAAGAGAGGAGCCACAGAGCAAGCACAGCCAGGCAGCACAATGATGGAAATAGCCAATTCTTGCCTGCTGATTATGTAAATACCACTAGATCAAATCCTAATGCAACATTAATCATGTCCGTATGGTTTGACGGTGTGTTATTTCAATTTCCTTGTGAGGGGCTCATTTGAGGAGCAAAGCTAATCAATTGTGCCTCATTATCGTGCCACAGATCTATGTCGGTGACACTGTACGTTGGGCAAATATTGACAAAAGATTGGTGCTTTAACAATTAGGGGCTTGTGGAGCACATCAGCAGTCTGGAATACCACTGTGCTTATTGACTTCACGTGAAAAGGTTTCATCAAGCAAGAGCCAATTATGGATGGGACTGAGATTTGTTAGCTCACCAACATTATCAATGTGAAGCTTTGAGAAAACACACAATGAAACTGAGTATTTAAGGCCACAAGTTTGATAGATGAAGCCAAATGAAAATATGTGTGTTAATATTGGACAAAACAGGACTTGTCAAATAAAAGAAAAAAGAAAAAGTGGTACTGGAGTTTCCACAGGATTAGAACAGGTATCTTCAAATCCAGGTATGGAGAGCCGGTGTCCTGGGAGAGCCATTAAAGTTATTAACTAAATGTACTATGATTTCCTTTCTCATCAAAACTGCTATTACTGATGATCTGTGTACATTTCTTGATTACCTTTTGGTACCCTCTACTCAACTCTTTGTTTAGCTTAGTCTCTTCACTGCATTTAAGGAGCTATTTCTGTGATGAACAATTTATTTCTTCTTTTTCTTTACCTTTAAGATGATTGGACTTTGTATACCTCAATCTGACTATATGGTTGGATTATGCTGAAGTAAACTGTATGTTTCCAAACTGAATTATGAAGAAATCATGAAATATGAACCGGACTCCTTTCTCTAAGAAAGTGCCATAAAAAACATTTGTTTGTGACTTGGTGCAACTTCAGTGAACAGATGTCAAAATGCGTTTGGAACAATTTCAACTCCATTTAATTGGATATGAATAATAGCTGTTCTCTATTCACATTATTGTACATTATATATACAACAGCTATGATTAGGTCAGGGAACAACGTGCGGCACCAATATTAATGAAAGTTTCAACCCTTGCTTTTGGTTGGTTTTAATTATAAATTGTTGTGCTGCGTGTTTTAATGACTCTGGTTTATTAAAAAGTGCAGATTAATTGTGTATATCAAAACAGCCACGTTGCGCTGAAATAATCCTGGGAATTCAAACAATGGAGAATCAATGGAGCAACATATGGGTTGTAGATCATCAATATTGTAACTTTGCTGCTTGTGCATTCATGCCACAGCAAAGGCCTGTATGTGTTCTTATTAAGTATGTGTGTTCACTCCATGAGAAGTATGCATGTGAGGCAAATTCATCATGTCTTTGATCAAATCGTATTTTCTCTGATGCATAAATGATAAACAGAACTTAGACTCTGTACAAATATGGTATTGAAACATAGCTTCAAAGAGAGTTCAGAGCATAGACAGTGACTGGGGGAGATGGAAATAAGCATTTTCAGTATACTGTTTCAGCAGGAGATAGATGGGCTTGTTTCTACACATATCTACCCAGTTCCACCGGTCCTCTACCTTTTAGGAATAGACAGCAGTCCCATGTTTAAATTAGCAGGCTATCCACTTTGGCTTCTATGAAAATTACATGAGAAGCCACGGTGTGGAAATATATGGCAAGCTGAGTTAACATTTAATCGGATAACCCACTCATCTAATTAGTGATGGGACTTAATAAAATTTATTTTAACAATTGAAGGCTTGGTAATAAATCAAAATGAATTGCATTTTAATCAAACTGTATACTAGCATTTTGAAAATAAGCATTTTCAAGTTGAAAACAGTTTTTACTGCTAAACTATTGAATAAATTGACATATGCACTCAAAAATATTTTTGGTTCTTAATCAGTTTCTGTTATTTAACCATCAGATCGGTGCAAAGTGTTATACACATTCAGTATTTCAGGAACACATTCATACAACTTATTTAGCAAAACACTACTTTAGAAATGTGGACTTTGAAAACTGACATTATCATTGGGCATGTCTGTGCTTGCTGCAATATGCTTTGCATTCAAATGTTTCACTTGAATAGCTGTGGTGATAGTCCAACTCCTTTTGGCACACAATCTTCAGATACATTTTTTTGAGCAAAAATTAACCCTATGTGGCCAAGAAAAGTAGCTTTGTCATCCATTGCTGTTCGCAGATGTTGCTTTTGCGTCAGATTTACTGTTATTTTTCTATGTATGTTGCAGCTAGCTATTAGACTTTACAAAAAAATCTGATTTCAGATCATTCCAGGCATTATGTGGAAAAGAATGTCCATGACCAGTCTTAGTAGTATGTTTGACCAGGAGAAATGGTTTTATTGATATACATAATGTAGATGTGGTTGGCAAATAAAGTCATTTTTTGTCAAATTTCAAAAAAATATTTTTCAGCTGTCTTTACAAAAAAAACACACATTGTTCCCAGTCAGCAATTTACTGAAATCTAACTGTCAAAATTGTCAAGTAACAACCAAGTGAAAAATTTCACTTCATTTTTTTGAAAAAAAAGAAAAAGTCTCCCATATATGAAACGTCTTTGGTACTATGAGGAATTGGCCATTGGAGATTTGCTTTAAAAATCATCTCCAGACATTAAATCTTAAAAAGACTTGCCATAAACAAGCTCATTTAAAAACAGGCTTGGAAAAAAGAAAGACGTGAATAGAGACACCGACAGAGGAAAAGAAAAAAAGAGTTGGAGTGGAGCACACTGAGGAGACGAAAGGAGATGGGGTCCTTTGAAAAAGATGTGGGCGGTGGGAGGAGATACATCTTTGTAGTGTGTGTTCATCTTTAAAATCGTGTATAAACAGTGAAGGCTCTTGTGTTTATCAAGGTGAGCTCCCCTTTTGCGCCCCCACTCTGTTTCTCCCCTCCAACAGACTGTGACAGATCATATTAGAGAGTGTCTGCTGCCTTTCATTTCACACTACAAACTGTGCCCCGATTGGATTTTGTGCAATTTACAGACAGGAAGTGGTCAGATGGTGAGGCGGTGGGGAAGTCTGTAAACAGCACAGTTGGTACTGTATGGTTATGTGATCTGACAAGCGTAAAAAAGAAGAAACGCACTCGCGCGTCTACGTGCAAGACGACGCGTGTGCTCTTAACTCGTAGGCATATCGTCTTGCTCCTGCTGGTGACAAGGTGTTTGTTGCCCAAAGTTACAGCTGCGAGAAGCATGTGGCATGATGGGAGCTGGATGACAAAAACGGCAGGTAACGAAGCATCAGAGGAGAAAATACAGCAGCCAGTTATATCGCCATGCAGGAGAGGAGCCGAGGTCCAATCATATTCTGTTTATAGGGGGGGAACATTTACTTTCACAGCACCGCTGCTCCCCCGCTGCAACCTGTCTGCAGAGGTCTCGCTCATGCGTCGATATAAATGGTTGAGCTGCGGGCAGGAAAGCTGTCAGTCATGGTTAAGAACCACTTTAACACATGTGACAAGCTCCATTTGAGCTGCTTTGGACTCTGTTGTGTATTGATAAGATGGTATGTGACACTCTTACGATGAAGTGATCGGTTTCATTGGCGTCACCTGAAATAAGCAGCATCAGCTCAAATTAAATAGTTGACTGTTTACATTGGTCCTATTTACCAAATATGTTCTGTCCACTCCTTACATTATTTCCAAAATGCTGGGACTATTCCATAAAATGCTGGAAGAATACTTCCCCCAACTGACCCTGACTAATGAAAATAAACTCAGTTTTTCAAGCTAATTTCATTTACTTCATGATTAGGATGGGCAATTACTCTTTCACATATGACCAGGTTGGATTTTACAGCATTTTGCCATAATGACAATATTTAAAAATTGCTTTTTGCATTTACTTATTAATTTGAGGGTGACACAATAAAATCTGAAGACATTTGTCACCAAGCAAGTAAACTCTGTAAAATACATTGCGATTTGTGCAAGAAGCAATATCTCTACACAAATAGCAATTTGATATACATTTTCATGCATTTCAATATGGATAAGAATATCCCAGAAACTGTTCAAAAATGCTCGTCAGGTCCCACACTGTTCTCTTATTCTAATGTTGTTCTGGCAGCAAAGCGCATTGGAGGAGGGGGGAAGAGAGTCTTATTTGTCAAAGTAAGCAAGCTTCATCAAAGCCAATAAATCCTACAAAAGATAAAAGCCAGGAAGCATATAATTTTGACAAGCAGCTGCCCGGCATACTGTAAAAGGTTGCGGTCTGCATGTTTGCTGATGTGCTTGTAATCCCATTTCATGCTCTCCTGGAAAGGAGTCGCACCATCATCCCGAGGCATGACAATCCCACCTACAGGAGCGTATCAGCAACCCCCACAGCACCAGTATGACTGATGTGTTTATGCATTCTCTTATCATATTTACCCTTCTGTATCCTCGGTGCAGAATGCTCTACATTTACAGGGAGTGATTCAGAAGCCATCAAGAACAGCGGGGCATTATTTGAAGTTTGGATTAAGCCGCGCCACTGCTGCAACATTTTTCTTCATATAACAGGGTAAGGGCAATGAACCTCCATCAGGGATGTGAGGAAGCAATATCCTAGTTAGAGAAGTGTTTGGCGCATCTTTGGATAGAGGACTAAGTTTCTCCCCCGCTGTGGGCTTAAATACAAAAAAAAAAAAAAGAGTAGGAGAAGAATTCAATCACACCTACAAAATCAGGGCAGAGTCAGGAAATGGATGGGAATTCTGGTTGCCTTTCCCATTCCCTCGTGATAAGTGTGACTTTCGGCACCGCTTGATAGCCCCAAAATATACAGCGAAGAGGTCAGCCTTCAGAAAGAGACAATGATTGAAGAGATATCAATGCCGGTTCAGGTGACGTCCCTTTTTCTCTTCGTGTTTAATGCATGCTGTTACTCTGATGGAGATGGAGATAGAAAGAGGATGAGATGGATGTAGGGCGAGATAAAAAAGTGGAGGTAGAAAGAAAAAAAAAAAGGCTGTCCGCTGATACTGCTGCAAATTTTCCTCTGGCCAGCTTTGACAAAAATAGATGATTTTTATTAACAGCCTTGGCTTTGTACCTTCCATCTCATATATCTCTCCTAACAGAGGAAGGCCATCTTTGTACGGGTTGCACTACTCTTACTTTGAGCGGTGGAGTAGAGTGGAGAGGTGGTGGGGGAATTTAAGATTGAATTATTACCCAGCGCCTAGCAACAATTCCTATCCCATTGGTGTTTACCATAACAAGGTAGTGCATAATTATGAAGTGAAAAGGAAATTATTTTCACACAAATAGAAACCATAAAAGTGGAAAGTGCATTTGAATTCAGACCCCTTTTCTTTTATACCTCCCCAAAAAGTCCAGAGTAATTACTTTTAGAAATCACCTAATTAGTAAATGGTGTGGAATTTAAGCTCGATATAAATCCAGCTGTTCTGTAAAGGCCTCAGAGGTTTATTAGAGAACATAAATGAACAAAGAAAAAATTGGCCAATACATTTGCTTGCCACCTCAATGCTCCTTCTAGTCAAACAGTCTTAAATTCATTTTTTTAATCACTACTGTACAACCATAATACGTAAGAGTCAGTTTAATAAGATGCACACATTTTTGATTTATTTCTGAATAAGTCGTTTTGTCCCCTTCATTGTATGCCACTAAAATATCTGTAATTCCCCATGACACCCCATGTATATATGATAAAATTCCTGAAATTCATCAATGGCCCTCCATCTTGGAACCCCTTAGAAAACTTTATGGAGGTGCCACTAAGAGGTGGCTGCATCATGCTTATCTTCTAATCCAGTCTTTCTATCATTTCACATGGCTAAACCAGAATTTATTAAAAACCTTTCAGTAAGGCATCACTGTATTAAATGACTCAGCAAGTCGACGCTATCGCCCCAGTTTTCATGTATATTTGTATCTCACATGCATTCATGAATGACAGCGACATAAACACAAGCAAAAAGTCAGTGGGTGAATTTTATATAGTGCATCTCTTCTCATGTAAAACTAATTTTCTTGGACATGGTAACGCTAGATCCTACTTACGCTTTGAGCTTTGGCACACTTAATATCGAATTTTTCCACAAACATACAACAGCCAGTGGTCTAGTATCAGCTAAGATGTTTAAAGGCAGAAGAGCATAAAGTACCAAATAAATCCAAGGTTTGCACAGTTGGGATGTTCAAAGAACAACTTATTATATTTAGATATGAAATGCCTTTTTGACTTAGACTTAGCAGGAGACTTTGCCTAATACTCGGTGGTAAAGTGCAGGGTGTGCCCCCTTGTGAGGTCTGGTAGCATGACTTGTATTTCTTTTAATGTATAATATTCGATAAAATATTGCTAGCTAAACCGCTGATCTTGTAAGCCAAACTTATTTCTTCTGTTACATAATTAAAAACCAGTATCCTTGGAGACAGTGAGAGCACAAGTCATCTTTTCAAGGTATGGCCTGGCTCCTGGCATTAAGATATATAAAGATCTTAAAAAGTTAGTAATAATCCAGTATTGCCCCTCCCCCACACGTTGCTAAACAATGTTGGTCAGTCCAACAGCCTTTTTTCTCATCTACAAGAAAGACAAAACTGGCAGTTTAGAATAAGCGGCGATAAAGAGTGTCAGGATTTGTAGTTGCAAAAGACACACATGCAAACAAGAGGCAGGACAATGTATATAAAATGGATGCCATGTAAAGCAAAAGCACACAAAAGTTGTAGATATCACAGTGGTGAATAACCAGTCTGAAAGAAACATATCAAGGACTGTTACAGAAAACAAGCAGGATAACAACTGGACTGATTAAAGTCAGACTCTGACTAACGAGGTGCAACAGCTCTGTGAGGCTGAAAAACTGGAGGCATGCTAATAATTGATCAGATTCTCCGACTAGTAATTATTACCAAAAGGTAGTTTTTCTATGACCTCTCATTCACCACTGAGTGGATTAAAAGAAATAGCACACCAGCACGCTCACCTTAGCCGACAGACGGCCCTCAGAGAGGTTGGCGCTTTCTTTATTCCATTGAATCTTAGTCCTAGATAACTGTAATCACACCCCATGATCTTTGACCTTCACCTGTTGCCGTCTCCTTACTCCCTGGAGAGTGAATTGGCTCTCCTTTCCTTAGTGCTGCATGCTCTTTTACGTCTTACAGAGAGTTTCCATAAGCCACAATAGCACCACTGCTGTGCTCCGTGGAAGCCCTCTGGGATTGCCATCAGAGAACGAATAAGGAGACAGGCTTGGGCTTGTGTTGATCAATAACTACTCCCTTCCACCCACACTGTCAGTCACCTTCGTCTCTGAGAAAACAACACGAACAGATAGCAGTGCCTGGATTTTGTTGCTTCCACTGATGGATAATGGGTGATAACGTCGCCTTGGAAACTGTTCTGCGGTGTGTACACGCCATAAGGGTCTCCAGTATGAGCTATTCTTACTGTAAGCCTGGATGTGTTCTCTTTTATTGGCAGATAGTCACTGTAAACACCCTCCTATTGCTCAAACTGGCAGCAGGGTAAATAAAGTGCATAAAATGGCAATGAACAGTGTATTCTTCAACAAAAGAGCTCATCTGCCAGCAGAAAATACTAAATTAATGAGATTTCTATTGGAGGAATATGAGCCACATAAATCAGCCTGTCCTTCTGTCCACCCTCTGCCAACCCAGCAAGAAACCTTGTGTGTCCTGCAGCTCTGCTTTTACAGTGCTTTGAAAAAGGCTTCACATCTCTTGAACCTCGTCACATTTTGTCACTTTAAAACCACAGACTTCAGTAAAAAAAAAAAAAAATGGGGGGAAGGGAATTTGAGTGCCAAATTTTAAAGTGAAAAGGAACTGATCATCAGAATCATCACCAAGGGACACAGAAGCTGAATTGATGGGGAGGTTGATGAAGCTAAATATAGGATGATCCTGGAAAAGCAACCCACTAGAGGCTGCAAAATAATTGAGACCGGGTCATAAAAACATAAAAATTATAACGCACTAAAAACTGAACAAAGACGTCTATATATTTAAGCAACTAAAATATTCTGATGCAAGTTTGCATACTCAACATGAATCATTTCTTGTTCCCTTGTTTCGCAATATAAAGCATATCATATTGTAGAGAAAAACATCAATAGTCAGTCAGCATATTGCTGTTATTATCCAGTAAGTGCAACCTGGTCTTTGCCAGCTTATTTACATCTGCTTATCTCTTTTTATTTTATTGTAGCTATGCTATCCTAGTGTCTAAATAGAGCTCCATTTTATGATGTTTGGGAAAGCAGTGCTTATTCCATATTTTTCATTTAAAACATCAAATTCAAATTCTCCAATAGATAAATGTCCCTCGTGAACACTTTCACGCATAACAGAGGATGATTAAAGTCAAAGTATATTTTGCTTGTTAGAATGACCCTCCACAAAGTCAAAACCTGAATCCAAATTAGAATCTCATATAGTACATCCAATTTGACACAAACTGAGCTGTCTTTGCAAATAGGAATTGGATAAAATTTTATTGTATAGATATGACTCAGGATACTGATCCATTTGTAAAGTGAATAAAGATTCACTTTAAAACTTCTCTTACAACAGAAAAATACATTTCTACTGATATTTCTGTTGTAGCCCCGTTCAGTCCAATGTTTGCGATAGAGAAAGCACAGTAAGTACATTACAGGTTAAAAGTCAGATAAAAAAAGCACATATTCATATTAACCCCTCTGTATGTTCCTCTGGCTCTCTCTGTTCCTCACAGTGCCTAACCGTGTAAATACAGCAACAATGCTATTTGAAAGACAAAAAGATGTCAAAGCACCGTACTTGCAGAGCAAATCAAAACGGGCGAGCCAAAACCGAACACTTAGCCTCCCGTGGCTCAGCCTGCCTTTAGAGAAATCAGTCACGACCAACTACGGTAAGGCTTGGGGGACTGCCTGCTGTCAGTCCATGATGAGCACTCAGAGTTCTGACTGCAGGTTCTGTGTGTTCTAGCTTGCTGTAAGCAAAGAGAGCTTTTAGCTGCCAGCCTGTCGGCTAGATAAGTGAAGACCAGGGCACCCCGGTTCGAGTTGACAACATAATAGGCCCTTTGAGCAAATGAGCAGAGCTCTAGAAAGAAAGGCCCCTGATATCAAAGAGGTGCTAAAATGGGTGAATTTCTTTGGCTGTGACAAGGGGATGCTTAAAATTTAGCCGATAAAAATTTCTGTTCAACACCATCAAAGGCTCAACTCAAACTAATTTCAAATTCTATGTTTTCACCTTTACATCGTCTGATCAAGTAGAAAACAGCATCACATATTGGACAGCTTGTACCATATCTTCAAAGACTTATCAAAATCATATTACAACTATGTATCTATGTAATATTAATAATAATAACTTACCTAGTGTTTGGATGATTCATCAGTAAGACCAAGAGCAAGCTCCAAACAACATGACTTCATGAAAGTTTAAACGATTCCCAAAGCAAAGCCTGTTCGGAGAAAAAAGGGATAAAAAAACCATTAAAAAAATTCATTATAAACTTTTTTTTCTTCCAAAGTTCAATAAGCATTTTCTTTGGCAGTTGTGATAAATACCAACTCAAGACCCATATCCAATTCCTTTCCATAGTGTTAAATATTACTCTGTAAACATAGCTTTAACTTCTACTTCATTTAGATCTTGGGATTCAGTTGGCAATAGGCGATAGTTGATTTCTTGCGAACCATTTCTTTTAGACCATTATCCTGCTTAAATACCCAATGATTACCCGTTTTCTATGGAAGACCGATTGCTCCACATTTATTAGTAGATTCCACCACCATTTCATTTAAAATGTACTGGTATTTTATAGTGTCATTTACTCTATCAAGGTTTCTAAAGCCTTTTGAGGAGGTACTTTGCCACAATCATCGTTTTTCTCTAAAAGAACATTCAAAGTCTCACCAGTCTGAACCACATTGTTCTAGAAGTCATAGCAGCAATTGGGAAACTCCAGACATTTACAATTGGTATGAAAGAAAATTCTTTATTTCAACAAATATGTCTGACAAACAGCTGGTTAGTGTGTAGATGACATGTCATTGTTGCTATGGAGACCTTAAGATGTTGCAGTTTGTTACAGTAGACCAACAGTAAGATCTGAATTTTTCCTTCTCTTTACTTACCATCCTTCTCTATGTGAGTGGTGGCAAGATAAACTTGAATGGGTTCTTGTCCAACCTCATTTGTCACAGTTCCCTTGGTTTTGTATATTTAAAATATTGTTCCAACTGTCAATATGGCAGATATGGAAATTTCTCTTTCCATTTGGTGACTTATGACAAATCTCCACACTCCAAAGACAGTTTTCTTACTTGAATGGCGTGCCCTTGCCTTTCAGTTTTCAGAGTGACTATGACAAATCAACTTGCTGTAGACGCCACTGATGACTCAATCTTTTTCTTCTAACGGGATCTACTGGGATTTTAGTTAAAATTTTCTTGTATTTTGAAATGTTTAAGATTTCATGAACTGAATCAAGTTTTCTGGGAGAAAACCATCTAAAGCATCACAGATCCTTCACCTTATTAGTACTTTGCGTTATATTAATGTCATATCAATGTCTGATGCCAGTTCAATCTGAAATGTTGCAACAAATCTCAGTCTTAGTATTATTTGTACAAATCACATGGAGCTCAAGATAAAAATGTGTAATCTCCATTATTAAAATACATACTAAATACTCAAATTCTTTCATTGCATTTATTTTACATTGTTAGTGGTAGCAGTAAGATCTGGCGGTGGTGATGAAGCTAAAAATTAACAAGTCACAGGATTTTATTACCACTAAATGTAACATGTTGAATTTTTCTAAAACTGCCCGGGTGAGATTATGGTACTGTAATAAAAGGTTAATTCATTTAATGAGTTTTACACAAAGTTGTCAGGGTGCCAAAAATGTGGAAAAGGAGTTTCCAAGGTTCCCCAGGGAATCACAAAAATGACTGTTAAGAATATATTGAACAAGTCAGAGACTGCAACATTACACTTTAAGACTGTATTGTTAAACAGGAACAAATGGGTTACTATCAGATTGTACGTGACAGTGCTGTCAGATTATTCTTCAAATGGTTTATTCTCCGATAAACCTCTGAAACCTGCTTCAATTATCCTTTAAAAAGCAATTATATTTTACGTAAGCTACATGGACTAATGACAAATAGAGGAAGGCATTTTTTTTATTTGGTTTTCAAAGAGCAGTGCAACTATCAAAATTTGGAGGCCTTTATTACTCAAAAAGACATCTGTTTTGAAGTCTTTGTTGTTAATTTTTCCAGGAACATCTGGCTTGTCACCATTCGCACAGTGCGACTTTATCATAGAGAAGACAAGTTACTGTGCCGCTGTCAGCATTGGGGTAGCACAAATTTGACGGAGGACATCCTGCTTAGGAGAAAGTTAAGTTTTAATTAACTTTCACTCTCCCCATCACTTTTTTAGAAACTGTCCAGGGACATATTCTGAGCTCACCCTGTGTCTGTGGCTCACTGGAAACTTGAATAGACTCCGGACAGATGCTTCATTAAGCAGGCAAGGTCGGGCAGATCATACTTTGGCAATCATGTGCGGGATATATTGTCAGCCATCCTGAAACAGTCATTTTCACAGCTGAGTTACACAGTCGGTAGTGGATTTTAAAAATGTCCATTCATCTACAACGCCTTCTGAAGAGCTTAAGTAGTATGAATGATTCGCATTTTCAGACGTTACAATCCAACAACTGTATTGTGTATGGGTTTTATATGATGAACAGAAAGCAGTAGATAATCTAACTGGAAGGGAAAGGATGTGCGGTTTTTTTTTAAGTTTTCAAAAATGATAAACTGAAAAGTGTGGCAAGCTGGTACTGCACATAAGCCTGAACAAACTGTTACCAAATATGGTGTTGGCAGAATTATGTGTATTATCAGAGATATGAAAACTATTAAAGCCAGCTTAAGACTTGGAACTGGAACAAAGGTTCACGTTTAACCAGAGTAATAAGCCAAAACAGCTGGAGTTCAAAAGTTCATGTCTTAGGATGGCCTATTCAAATTCTAGGCCTAAATCCAATTGTTCAATACTGAGCTTGAGCTGCTTTGCTAAAAAGACCGTGGGAAAAAAACCTCATGAAAAAGTTCAGAGGCTACAAATAATATTCCAAAGAATAAAAGTACAGCTCTGAAATTATGAAGAATTTAGTGACATAACTCAACATAATGACGATCCACATGATTGAACACAGAACCCTTTTAGAGTGACCTAAAGGTATTTAATGACTGTTTCTTGTACATACCGTTCCTAATAGCTGTGTTGAATATGTATAAGCTAAAAGACAAAGTCTTCCCTGACAATTCTATTATTTTAATCAGGACCTTTTAAATTAATTAGCACAGATTAAAAACACAGACGTCAGAAGCACAGAGCGGAACCCCTGTTGCTTTTAATAAGAGCCAAGTTGTACAGAAGTCATCCATAATGAAGGCAAAAGGAACGAGCATTTGCTCCCTTTGTGATGTGCTTGAAAATAGATTGCGTACTTCTAACAAAAGAATGACTTATAATTAATGACAAAAAATGAACACCTTTTATTCTTCTCTACCTCTTTATAGCAGTTGGAACATTTAGCAGACATATTAGTAATGAGGTTTATTAAATAGCCTATCAGGACACAAAGTGGGAAAAAAAAAAAAAAAAGTCAAAAATGTCAGTGACATGGCAAGTCAATGGTGCCAGGTAAAAGCCTCAAGGACCAATTACTGAGCCGGTTCACTCACACACACACCCACGCACACAAATATATAAATATGAAGGTAGATACATCCCCTACTGGCTCAGGGGGTCTTCGGTTTCTTTGTGCTGCTGTGTGACCAAACTGCCAGCAGCAGAGTTTCTCCCGGCATTGGTGCTGTGCTCAGATCTGGTTTGAACATTCCCTTACTGAGCCAAATGGCCACCCAAAATATCTTCAAACCACCTACCAACACTCAGCTGCCTGATAAGGGTTTCACTGCTGAGAGAATATTTATGCGCTCTAATTTGGCTGAATTCACATTGTGTGGACACCAGGCAATTTCCCTTCTGCTTTACAGTTCCCATTATTGGATTCTTTCTGAGGCTTATGTGACCCAGTCTTCTCTTTTCACTCAAGGAAAGGAGGGAATAACAAAGCGCGCCACAACAAAGGACACAAACGAAGATGGCTCAAAGACTAAAGGCTGGAACGGGGGACTGAGATGGAGGAATGAAAAATACAAAGTGAAGCAAGGTTGGAAGGAGGAATTAGGAAAGAACAGAGGAGAACAAATGGATTCCTCACTGTCCATTACACCAGCTGTGATGTGCTGTTGTGGAACAAGCCAAGTGCCCTATTTATTCCAGGCATAATTACATGGCAGTGGAAACCTGCTGATGCCCAGCACGAGGTTAAATCGACAGCCGACACTGATGTAAAGGAGCAACATTAGTTCAAGGGATGAAGTTTTAGTGCTTTATTTGGATTTCCAACAATTTGTCAAATCAAAAGCTCAGCTAGCCCCTTTACCTGCACCGCTGCTGTTCTCTACCTGCTAACGGATTAAACTTTTCCAAATCGTTGTGGACACAGAGGTATTTTATGTCACTTGGTCCCTATTAATTCAAAACAGCAGCCATTGCTTCAGCTTTTCAAAATCCCCAGACTTTCTAAAGTTTAAAAGTTTTAATGTGAACATACACAAAGCACGCTGCTTACAGCAGGGCTATTTTTTTTCTCTTTATATCACATATTTGAGTCAGTGGACTATATAAATGTAAGTAAGTTTAAAGTACACTTGGTAAATGCATGATGTTGATGTTTATATGGCAAATATCACTGGTCTGTTTTTTGCATACAAGAAAGAAAAATCTAGTTGCCTGGTTTTAATAGTGTTTGATAAAATAACCCCAGCTCGTAGTTTCCATAATTTCTACCGGCTCATTTCCACTTCTGAAATATTTCAGAAATATGGAGGGTTTCCAGAATTTTATTTTGCACACTAAATATATAGAAACAAAAAGCACAAAGTAACTATTGTGCTGAAAGAAAGAAAACCATTTAAGATTTCAGATATCTGGCAAAACACTCTTGTTAAGCATTTAGTGCTTCTGAAAAAAAGGCCACAGGCTGCGGTCCCCAGATGCAATAGTCCATAAAAAAAAAAATAATAATAAAACGTTTTTTCAAAAATCTGTGGACAAATTCAAACTAGTTTAAGATCTGTGCTGTGCCAGCAGGTGCTGTTGATGAAATTAGCTGCATTAAAATTTAGAAGATCATCCTGAGCACTGCTGCCATGCTTTGCCTTGAAGTTGTTCCAAAACATTTGTCGACACTTTATCTTTCAATCTGAAGTTTGATATTAATGGATTCAGAATAAAGCAAGGCAGATGCGGGAAGAAAACATTAAAACAACTCCCCTGTTGTGATTTTTAGCTCTGAGTGTGAGTGGGAATGTGCAGAGAGGCCCTGTGTGGGTTCGTTTCCACAGCAGGAACATCTTACAGGCATCAAGGTAGTTTAGTTTTCTGTGGTAACCCCCTCTTAGGCCGTTTTTACACCTGAGAGACTTTGTTCGATTGGGGGACCAAACTGAAACATTTGCTACATCTTCAGCTACTGAAGTTCGTTTTCACACTTCACTGTGTCAAACAAAACAAACCCATCGAAGGAAACAAAAACCTCTGAAGATCCTGAGTTCCTTCTTCAAGAAATGTAAGCAAAAATGGACTGGCTTTGGATCTTAACGTTTGTAGGACCTCTTGTTTATAGCAAAACACCACAAGTCATTTCTCAGTCATTTCAGAGGTTGTATTTACCCAGAATATCCTGTACTACAGTCCACTTCCTGTTTTTGGAGTGGTCTCTGGTCCGCTTGGAGTTCACATACGCATTCAGAGCAGTTACGAATGTATGTTTTGACCTTTTCAATGCTATTTGTAAGTTTTCATCATTTGGTTGGTTGTAAAGCGAACATTCCTCGAGTTACGTCTAGATTCTGTTTTATCTCCTTATACTTTATGTCAGGTCACATCCTATTTAATCCCTTCTTGATCTCGAGCTATATAGGTGGATCAAAAAAAAAGAGAGACATTTTTAGGTCAGAAGCAGGGCCCTCAGAACAGCTGGGGGCAATTATGCAAGAAAAAGCAAACAAAAGTCTGAAGGAATTTCCTCGTATTGAAGTCAAAGACGAGATGTCTTAAGAAATATTTGAAAAATGTTCCAAACAGTGTCTGAATACCAATAGACGGGACATGCCAGTCTTTCTCCTCAAGTTTTTTGATTATGAATTCACCCCTGAGGTGACGACTGAGCAATCTGTCAGCCTGTTTCAGAAGATGGACGTTTGTGCTGGTGACGTTCATTTTGTTGTAATAAGTTGACCCTTCTCTTTTCATTTGAATACTACATGATGGGTGTCTCTTCAGGGTTTGAGAGAGAGAGATATTTTTTAAACTTGTTTGACATTAATTTGAATGATTATTCATCTCCTTTCTTACTGTCAGAAAGGGGAAGACAGGGTATGTGATTACATCAAAAGTAAAGCGTGATTGTGAAATGTAAGGGAAACATGGGTTATCAAGTTGTTCATCAACATTTGAGTGTAGGGTTCATTTGATTCCACGTAAGTTGAATCCAGGGCAGCTAATTAGATTCTGAAGTCAAGCAATTATTAAAAAAAAATATCCACCTTTGTGTAATTTAATCTCATATATCCAGCTATTCTGGGAAGGCAGCAGAGTTTTCGTCTTTTCTAATGTTCTAATGTCTAATGTTCTAAAGAACACATCAGATGGGGCGGGGCAGTTGTGAAGAAGTTTAAAGCAGATTTGGGTTTTAAAAAAATATACCCCAAGCATTAACTAGAGAAGCAGCCAAGAAGCCAAGGGAAACTCTGGAGGAGGTGCAGAAATCCACCGCTCATGAGGGAGAGCTTTTCCAAAGGAATACGTTTGACCATCCAGTCCACAAATCTGACATTTCTGGATGATTGGTTAAGAACATAGGAATTTTTGAAAGAATCCAAGAATGCAGGAGATGTGTCAAATAAGTAGAACAAAGTCGTCTGGAGACCAAAACAGAACTTTGGTCTAAATTACTTAATCGCCTCACAGCAACATCTGGAGGTGGAGGCGTCCACTGCAGCACACCCACTTCTTTTTCCTGATGCAATAAGTTCCAAACCAGAACTGAATGTCATCATTTTGTTCTAGCAGAGTATGCACTGGCCTTAAATTATAGTCATGAATCCTCTCACTAGACACTGTATGGGGAACAAGTACTTTACAGTGTGGCTGTTTTGGCTGCAGTGGTCTGGAATAAAGCCATAGATTTGCAACATCTGAATAAAAATCAATTAATGCATTTTTTTCCAACAAATAACTCATAGAATTACTTTTGCCAAAGCCCCACCTGACTTGTCAAACATAAACCCGTCAACCCTTGAAGCAACTCGTTTATCTTTACTGGTCAATAGTAGTTATTAGGGTAATTGGTGTCATCACAGTGCAGATGTAACAGCTTGTCCCTGCTGTTCTCCTGAGACTTTCAGAAGGACATCAGTTAATGCACATTTAATTCTCCTTTTAAGCTATCCTCTAATAGGAATATTATTTTTCTTTAAATGAAGAGTACCTGGCAGGGGAAGCTGCTCTGGGGCACTTTGTGTATGCCATAGAGACTGCTGATTGTTGATGTTCTGTCCTGGCCAGGAGCACTTAGCTAAGGTTGCTCATTATTTGTCGTGACATCTGACGCCTTTGTTCATCTCTGTCGGGCTAAGATGCAAAGTCATCGCAAGCTAATGGTGCACATGCTGCAATAGTAAGAAAGCTTATTACGGTGAAAAATGTGGGTAGGAAATCTGTCCAGTTAGCTAAGCTGCATTTAAGCTCCTTACATAAACCAGAACCTGGCACAAATGTGGCTGCTGTGTTGCTGTCACAACACAATGGGCTTTTGCACAGTAATACTTAACCTGTGTAAGGAGAAGTTGAGGTGGAAACTGAAGTAGTAACCCCAAAGTGGATAATTCTCCTTAACAGCCTCAAGAGCGCCATGTTTTTCCATCAATGATGCATACTAAAAAAGTGTCTCAAGTGTTAAGTGTAATCTTAATGAAAACTTGAAAGAGTTCGCTTTGCTACTACCTAGCTGTGTCATGCAAGTTACGTTTTAACATAAATTCTTTCCAAAACTGAATTATATAATAATATACATATGTACCATTCAAGGGAGCGTAAGATGCTTTACAGAGAAAACTAGATTGAAAACAAACACAGACAACATAGAGGTCAGAGAGTGGTGAGGAGGAAAATCTTGTTACGCTGCATGCTTTGGTGAATAAACAATGTTTTTGGTGTTGCAGCTGTTTGCCTCACTTTAGTTGGATATGCTGACATATGTTACAGTGCTTTTGCAGATGTATACTCTTTGAACTTTCATGTTTTCTTGCATGCTTCAACTCAAAATTCAATCATTTATCAAGATTTTACGGGAGATGAACAGAAGGTGGGGCACAATTGTGAAGTGGAAGCGATAGAAAGCATGTTTTTCAATTTCAATTTGTACAACCTAAAATTGGAAAGTTACACCATGCATTTATATGTGGTTCTAAATCAATAATTAGTAGGGACCAAATTTGCTGAAGTTACAGCGGTGTGTCTTTTGGGAGTACGCCTGCACCAGCTTTTTATAGCTGTAGAATTGGAAGTTTTTTCCAATTCTACTGTACAAAAATATCTTAAACTCAAGTAGATCCGATAAAAAGCCATCTTTTCCAATCTTACTATGGATTCTGTGTTTGATTTAGATGCGGGCCTTCACTGGGCTCTACTAAGTCATTCTCTGGCAGTACATTAAGGGTCAATATTTTACAGGAAAATAATACAGGTTAGTTTGGATGCAGCAAGAAGCTTAACATCCAGTTGCACTGAAACGAAAGAATGTTGCAGCTGTGGTATTAAGGAAAAAGCAAAGAGCATCAAATCTCAGGCACTTTTCAGGACAAAAATCTATCCTCTGACATGGTTGTGTTTTTCACAACACAATCAGCAGATCCACATCAACAGAGTTGGTTAAAAGAGCTGGGATGGGATGGTTATGGAACACTCCGATAATGTGCTTTTAATTCTTAATGCACATGCGGTTATTGGTTTAAGTGAGTTTCATGCACATTATGAGTCAATATCACTAGCATATATAAGTATTAGTACCTCACCATTTTTAGAGGGAGTAGCATCACAGCAGTAATACGCCATTGGTTCCCATGAGGTGAGGAAAAGGCTGTTTGTGCCCATTATAAAAAGTTCAGGCCCTCACTATAGGAGTCAGGAAAACATGGCTCCTCCAGCTTGACAGCAAATCTTTACTAAAAGCATGTGGCAGGAATCCTTTTGTCCCTGCACAAACGCCAGCAATATGCCGCGTACATGAGTAATGGATGCAGGGATGTGGGGCTCATGCCACTCTGTGCCTCGGCAGGCATTTTTAATATTTATTTCATCAAAGCAACAGAACACTTAATTGCGGCATACTGAATGTTAAATAGGGCAGTGTACTCTCTAAGAAGCGCAGGTTAATTGGGCTGCTAGGCTCCAGCGTTGACTTTGATCCAACAGGAAAAGTTCTGCTGACTAATGCCAACATAAATACTTCAGGAAACATTTCATTTACTTCCAATTACCGAAATAATTTATAAACTGAGCTTGCATCACGTAATGAGTCCTCTTTCATGAAAAGTTAAACAAAAAACACTAGCAGTCAGAGGCCTCTGACTAAGTAAGATGCTTCACCCTACTCATCTCTCTCCATCTATTCACCAATAGAGGAGGGGGTACGACAATAAATCAAATTCTTCTTCCCTGCTGTAGTGCTGCCCAGGTCCAGGAGGACAGTGTCCACTTCCTTATACATTAATCTTTTAATGGACTCTCTTCGCCTCTCTTTGGCAGCGCCACTTTCCTCGACAGGTCAGCAACGATTGCTAAGGTCGTTAGTCCTCCGATAGGCTGAAAGATACGATCAGCAACAATGGGAACAAGGTGTGGGAGCAGCAGAGCTGAGCAAGCTTTAGCACTCCAGGTTAAAGAGGGGAGTCAACTTTGAAAGTTTTTTGTTTTTTTTTTCCAGGAGAGAGGGAGGGAAACTGGAGTCAATAAGGCATCCGGGAGCAGTTCCTGTATATCATTTTTCAAATGTGTCGATCCTTCCAATTTAATTTTTCTGGTATACACAAACTTCAGTGTTATTTTAGACTATAAATTTCATAAAAAGTGTGGAGTACGTTTGCATTTCACTTGCCATTTTGACCAACCAATCGTATTTTGATTTGCCCTTTTTGAGTAAGCAGCTGGAGAGAATGAACTTAGCTCACATGCTTAAGTACAGTTTGGATCAGAAGGTTCTGGCGTTGGGGAAAACGTGTGAAATTAAGGATCCCTGAGCTACAACAGAAGTACCAAACACTAAAACATGAGTTTTACAAAAGCTAATTATTACAATGACCTTATGGATAGATTAACAGATTTGTCCAAAAGTACAACAGTTTCAGGACACCAGTTTTGATGGGTAAAAAGTATTATTTTGGGTGTTTTTACTTGTTTCAAATGGTTTTTGACAACTTGCTCTACAGTGTTAACTTGTAATGTGCTTGTGTAACATTTGTTCAAAATTAAAAAAGTTTAGGTAGTCTTCCTGGCATAACTATATAGTGAGGTATAGAAACTTCAGACTTGCTATAAGGTTCTATTGTCAGCTTACTGCAGATCTGCTACAAACAACATGGTTAACAAAACAATGTGAATGTTGTTTCAGTTGGAACGACAAAAAGAATGACATCCCATGGTATACCACTACATAAAATTGTCAAGATGGCGTTACTTGGAAACTTTGTATTTTTGAGAGGTGGTAGTTAAGAACCTGATCTAACATCTAAGGTATGCATGATAGTGGGCCTTTCGAAGGTTGGTGCTCGACATGACTACTGCTGTTTTATTGC